>NC_045554.1:25201471-25801471 GCF_009769535.1 Thamnophis elegans
TCCTCCTTCTTCATCTTCCCCTCCTCCTCCTCCTCTCCTCCTCCTCCTCCTCCTCTTCCTCCTCATTTTCCTCCTCCTCCTCCTTCTCCTTCTCTTCCTCTTCCTCCTAGTGCTTCTTCTTCTCCTTCTCTTCCTCCTCCTTCTTCATCTTCCCCTCCTCCTCCTCCTCTCCTCCTCCTCCTCCTCCTTCCTCCTCATTTTCCTCCTCCTCCTCCTTCTCCTTCTCTTCCTCTTCCTCCTAGTGCTTCTTCTTCTCCTTCTCTTCCTCCTCCTTCTTCATCTTCCCCTCCTCCTCTCCTCCTCCTCCTCCTCTTCTCCTCATTTTCCTCCTCCTCCTCCTTCTCCTTCTCTTCCTCTTCCTCCTAGTGCTTCTTCTTCTCCTTCTCTTCCTCCTCCTTCTTCATCTTCCCCTCCTCCTCCTCCTCCTCCTCCTCTTCCTCCTCATTTTCCTCCTCCTCCTCCTTCTCCTTCTCTTCCTCTTCCTCCTAGTGCTTCTTCTTCTCCTTCTCTTCCTCCTCCTTCTTCATCTTCTCCTCCTCCTTCTCCTCCTCCTCCTCCTCTCCTCCTCCTTCTCTTCTCCTCCTCTTCCTCCTCCTCCTCCTCCTTCTTCTCTTCCTCTTCCTCCTAGTGCTTCTTCTCCTCTTCCTCCTCCTTCTTCATCTTCTCCTTCTTCTCCTTCTCCTTCTCTTCCTCTTCCTCTTCCTCCTCCTCCTCCTTCTCCTTCTCTTCCTCCTCCTCTTCCTCCCTCCTTCTCTTTTACCTTCTCTTCCTCCTCCTTCTTCATCTTCTTCTTCTCCTCCTTCTCCTTCTCTTCCTCCTCCTCTTCCTCCCTCCTTCTCTTTTTCCTTCTCTTAATCCTCCTTCTTCATCTTCTTCTCCTCCTCCTCCTTCTCCTTCTCTTCCTCCTCCTCTTCCTCCTAGACCTTCTTCTGCCATATCTCTCATCAGGTGTTGGCGATCATGTTGGTGATTCTATTTTTATCAACAGCAACAGGAAAAAGTGCTGCTGAATTTTGTCCAAACCGGTCCCTTAGATTTTGAAGCCACAATGTTCTTCTTCTGCCTGGACCTGACTTGCCTTCAATCTTTCCCTGGGGGATTAAGTGAAGAGTGCCCTATTTTTCCAGATGTCACATCACATGTCCAAAATATTCTAACTTTTGCTTTTTTATGATTTTGATGATATCCTTTGGCTTTCCAAGGCGGCTTATCACCTCCTCATTTGTGATTTTGTCCACCCAGCTTCTACGTAAGAGCCACCTGTAAATCTACATTTCAAATGCTTTTAGTCTCTTCAAGTGGCTTTCTGTCAGAGTCTAACTCTTCACTCCGTAGAGCAGTAGTTTTGGGTGGAGGTTTTGCCCCTTTAAATCTCCACTTTTCCTTTCCTTGGGCAGCCTGTGGCTTTTTCTCCAAGCAGTGGGAAAATGCAAGGAGTGATTCCAATCAAAAATGTGATTGAGGCTTTGGATATATAAAAGTGTAGCTGTATTTTAAAATCCTAACTTTAGGCCGTTTGAACAAAGAATAAACCTGATATAAATTGTATAATATGCCATTCATAAACTATATGATAGCCTACATCAGTGGTTCCCAAACTTGGCAACTTTAAGACTTGTGGACTTCAACTCCCAGAATTCTCCAGCCAGCTCTGCAGAGCTGGCTGGAGAATTCTGGGAGTTGAAGTCCACAAGTCTTAAAGTTGCCAAGTTTGGGAACCACTGGTCTACATTATGGAAAATTACAACTTATTATATTCTCACACTGTGACTTTGCACCATATCCAGAAGCCTCGGGCATCTCTTCTATCATTTTTTTTTTAAAAAAACTGATTTTTAGCTTAAAGAAAAAAGACTATGAGAAAAAAAGAGAAAGTTTCCAATAGGAAAAAAAAAAGAGCCTTTCTCTATAGTTCCAGGAAAATTCAGCTAATGAAGGACTTCAGCATTAAGCAGAAATGGTCTTTTCAAAACCACAGTGGTCCTCAACATATGACCACAATGGAGCCCAACATTGTTGTTCAGTGAGACATTTGTTAAATGAATTTCCCCCCCATTTTACGTCTTTTCTTGCCACTGTTGCTAAGTGAATCACTGCTGTTGTTAAGTTAGTAAACCTGTTGTTAAGTGAATCTGGCTTCCCCATTGACTTTGCTTGTCAGAAAGTCAAAAAACGGGATCGTGTGACCTCGGGACACTGCAACCGTCATAAATACGAGTCCGTTGCCAAGCATCTGGATTTTGATCAGGTGACTCTGGGGATGCTGTGAAGGTCGTAACTGTGAAAAATGTCATAAGTCACTTTTTTCGTTGCCATTGTAACTTTTTTTTAAAGTTTTTTTTTATTTTTCCCTTTCAAATTCATTCATAAATATACATTCTTATTTGCTATTTAACATTTTTCTATTCATCAAAGTCTCTATACTCATTTTTACACACATATATAAAATACCGTTTGGGTCACAATCTTGCCACTCCGGGCCTCCATCTTATTTTGCAACAACCTTGCTCCTTCCATCTTCTCAACCTCCCTTCTCTGCCTTCTTCCTTCCTCCTTTCCTTCCTTCTTTCTTCTTCCCCTTTCTTTCCCCCTCCCTTCTCTTCTTTCTTACCTTCTCTCTACTCTTAATTCCCCCTCTTACTTTCTCTGCTTTACCTTTCCTTCTTTTCCCTCCTCAAGCCCCCTTCTTTCCATTGTTGCCCTCACTTATTTTCTTTCTCTGATGGGACCCTAACCCTAACCCAACTTTGAATGGT
Source organism: Thamnophis elegans (assembly GCF_009769535.1). NCBI lineage: Eukaryota > Metazoa > Chordata > Lepidosauria > Squamata > Natricidae > Thamnophis > Thamnophis elegans. The sequence continues at coordinate 25,204,228 of NC_045554.1, forward strand.
CACTGTTCTGACCCCCTCCTCCATCCAGTAACAACTGCCGAGACAAGCTTAACTGGAATGTACTTTAATAGCAAGAAACCAAAACCTCGGTGGCTGAAAGCCAAGCATAAACAACAGATAAGGACCTTGGCAGCAACTCAGACAAACTCAGGCAGCAATAAACACAGATAAGGCTTGGCAGCAATCCAGCCTGCCAAGCTCCCAGTAATGTCCTCTGACATTCAATCCTGCGTTGACTTCTGCAAAGAGGGGCGTGTGCACAAGTAGCTTTTTATAGTCTGGAGAGGAGCCTAAGGACCACCAGCTGAGTGCAATCACCTCCTGTAATTGCATAATTGTTCCTGACGCCTAGTAGCTCTTCGATGGCGTGCATCCAGGAACAACTCACTACTGGTCTCCGGCTCACTCTCCCTTGTCTCCTCCCCACTGGTCCAAGGCTCAGGCGTCTCCTGGTGGCCAACCAGCCTCTCTGCGCCGTGCTCAGAGTCGGAACCCTGTCCAGGGTCTCCACATCCTCCAGAGCCGACTCATAGGGCCCCTCGCTGTCGGAGTCTGGTGGCAGCTCCAACGGCACCTGCTGGGCCACAACAGGTCACTAAATGAACCATTGTAATTCGAGCACTACCTGTATACTAAAATGGCAATGCATAAAAGCTGCTTCTGCCCTCTTGATTACATGGAAAGGAGAGCTGGGTGTGTCAGGAGAACTATGAAAGTAATTGAATGCAGAGGGAATGGGGGAACTTATGGTAAAAAAGTACACAGTGAAGCAAGAAAATATGAATGTGAATGAGTGCAGACTGAATGCAAAAGTGAAAGAATGATATCAAGGGAGTTTGGCAACGTAAAGGGAATGAATGAAGATCAAATTGCAAAACAAAGACATGAAAAAAGAAAGGTGAAAGTAATGGGGGGAAAAAACCTCTGGCTGGATGGAATTGACGGGATTTTGAAAAAGAGGGAACTTAAAGCATAAAAGACATCAGAGGAAACAGGATGTGGGAAGGGGGAATATTTGTGAGAAGAACAAAGTGTGAAGGTCAATGTTAACAGGATTACAAAAGATTTCTTATGGAAAAAGTCCAGAGAAGAGCAACTAAGATGATCAAAGGCCTGGAGATTAAAGCATATGAAGAACGGTTGCAGGATTTGGGTTTGGCTAGTTTAAAGAAAAGAAGAATTAGGGGTGACATGATAGCAGTACTCCAGTATTTGAGAGGCTGCTACAAAGAAGAGGAGATCTAATTATTCTCCAAGGCACCAGAGGGCAGGACACAAAACAATGGGTGGAAACTAATCCAGGAGAGAAGAAACCTAGAATTAAGGAGAACTTTCCTAACAGAACAATTAACCAGTGGAACAGCTTGCCTCCAGAAGTTGTGTGTGCTTCATCACTGGAGGCTCTTAAGAAAGTACTAATACCACTCTATAAAGCCTTAGTAAGACCACACCTAGAATACTGCATCCAGTTTTGGTCATCATACTATAAAAAACACGTTGAAACTCTAGAAAAAGTTCAGAGAAGAGCAATCAGAATAATGAGGGGACTGGAGGCTAAAACAGATGATGAACTGTTGCTGGAACTGGGCATGGCTAGTCTAGTGGAGGACCAGGGGAGACAGGATAGCAGACTTCCAATATTTGAGGGGCTGCCACAGAGAGGAGGAGGTTAAGCTATTTTCCAAGGCACCTGAAGGCCAGACAAGAAATAATGGATGGAAATTAATCAAGATTCAACCTAGAAATAAGGATAAATCTTTTGACAGTGAGAACAATCAACCAATGGAACAGAAGTTGCCTTTAGAAGTTGTGGGAGCTTCACCCCTAGAGGCTTTCAAGAAGAGACTGGACTGCCATCTGTCAGAAATGGTGTAGGGTCTCCTTCCTGGGTGGGGGTAGGACTAGATGACCTACAAGGTCCCTTCCAACTCTGTTAATCTGTTAAATCTGGTGATGATTCAAAGGGAAGAGAAGAGCTTCAAGTTTGCTTCCTTCTTGTCTCCTTTGGATAAAAGCATAATCAATTTCCTCAACTCGTCTCAGTAAAACCTCCTTCCACTTCCTCTGTCCCTTCTGCCCCTTCCTTGGGGCTGGGGCCTTGCTGATGATACAGGATATGGGACTGAGGAGGAGAGTGTGAGTCAGGGCTGACCAACAACACACCCACTTGCATTCCAGTAACTTTGGGGCACATTTACTCAGCCTGGGAAAAAGATGAGTTAGGGAAAGGTACAGTGTGTAATGAAGAAGAAACAGGGAAGTTGTCTTCCCAGAAATGACTAAAAAGGCTATTTCCCCTCACCCTTCCCCCCTACCCACATTCCACCATTTGAATGCATCTGAATTATCAAACTAGATAAAGCCTATAGATTAAAAGAAGATCCCATCATGCGGTTTTTTCATGTTGAGGAGGTCAGGGCTCCATTTTTTCTTCACCCCTCTTCTGCCCCTCATCCCCCAAACCATGGAAAGGACAGTCACCCTTTCTTCCTATGTGAGGAGGTCACTCACGCTGCAGCCCCACTTCACAGCAGAAGCAGCTTACCGTCATGTATAATTTTTCAGTTTTCAAAAAGCCAATGCAATCCTAAATTGCATTAACAGAGGGATACAATCAAGATCAAGGGAGGCACTAATACCACTCTATAAAGCCTTAGTAAGACCACACCTAGAATCCTGCATCCAGTTTTGGTCACCACACTATGGAAAAGATGTTGAGACTCTGGAAAGAGTGCAGAGAAGAGCAACTAGGATGATGAGGGGACTGGAGGCTAAAACATGTGATGAACAGTTGCAGGAACTGGGCATGGCTAGTCTAGTGAAGAGAAGGACCCAGGGAGGCAGGATAGCAGCCTTCCAATATTTGAGGGGCTGCCACAGAGAGGAGGGGGGTCAAGCTACCGTCTTTCCCCAAAAATAAGACAGGGTCCTATTTTCTTTTGAACCCCAAAATAAGTGCTTGGCCTTATTTTTGGGGAGGTCTTATTATTTTTGAGGTGCAGAAGGCAATGAGTGTGGTCACCTCATGGCTGCTGCTGTATTGGCTTATTTTCAGGGGAGGGCTTATTTTAACGCATGTGCTCAAAAGCCCGATTGACCTTATTATCCGGAGAGGTCTTATTTTCAGGGAAACAGGGTATTTTTCAAGGCACCTGAAGGCCAAACAAGGAATAATGGATGGAAACTGAACAAGGAGAGATTCAACCTGGAAATAAGGAGGAATTTCCTGACAGTGAGAACGATCAACCAATGGAACAGAAGTTGCCTTCGGAAGTTGTGGGAGCTTCATCCCTGGAGGCTTTCAAGAAGAGACTGGACTGCCATCTGTCAGAAATGGTGTGGGGTCTCCTGCTTGCGTGGGGTGTTGGACTAGATGACCTATAAGGTCCCTTCCAACTCTGTTAATCTGTAAGGTGTTTTCTCCTTTCTTCAAACATATTTTTTTTTCACCATGAGATGACCTGGCAGGCTTTCTCAGTGAGGTGGTTGAAGATGGAGTTCAGAGCAGGATCTACCCAACACCTGCTGTAGCCCTGCTGATGCCCTTCAGTCACTGGACATGGTCTATTGGGGCCATTTTGCCAAGCAGCTTGTGGCTGCAGAGACACCCGAGGGCATAAGGGCAGACCAGCACACAGCGTCAAAGTGTGATCAAGTCTTACACAAGAATACCAGAAATGCGCAGACAAGAGCCTCTGCCAACTCTGTGCTGCTGGAAGTGGCCTCAGGAGGACGTGTCCCACTGCTGCGTTTGGCATGGGGGCTTCACATGATCCTTCTTCTTGTCATTTTTATTACTTTCATGGGGTGGGGTGTGTATGATATTTTGCAATCTTAAACCTATGTCCAGAAATAACCGGTTGCCAGTCCTAGCTAAGGACAAGGGCTATGGGATGAATGGGGAAAAACACTCCCAATGCTCCACCACCACCCCCATGCTCCTCTGTGCCAGAGACTTTTCAAGCAGGCTATTGGGGAGGGCAAATTAGTGCATGGCGCATTAAAAGGCAAGCTGGGCTTTGGTTTCATGCTCCTGGCTGCCATCTTGACTTTTTTGACCTTGCCACTCCTACTATTCCAAGCATCTGCCTTCACTTCCCTGGCCCACAGCACCAGTAGTGGGTTCCTACCGCTTTAGACCACTTCGGCTGAACCGGTAGTAGCATGGCAGTCTGGGTCGCTGGAACCAGCAGTAACCCAGGCCTGCCACACACCCCAGCCAGTTCTCCCGGTGGCGCAGTAGGCACTGCCATCTTGTTTTTTGCTTCTGTGCATGCACAGAGCAATTTTAGTTGTACTGCGCATGCATGCACATCAAGCACGCACATCCGTAAGTCCCTGAGCAAACCGGCAGTAGTCTCTGCCAGAACCCACCGCTGCACAGCACCCATGTGAAGAAAAGGGCTTGTCCTACCAATGGGTGACTAGCAATGGGAGGGTAAATGGAGCCCAGAGTGTATTCACTGTTTTCCTCAGCTGTTTCTCCTTGTTCAGGGCAGTGATTGTTTTCATGCTGGCATGTTTTTCTGCCAGCTGAAGGCCTCCCTTATAAACAGCCGTCTTATAAACAAGGGTTAAGGGGCTTTTGAAAGAATACTTGGTCTGTTTCAGTGGTGGCATTCAAATAATTTACCAACCAGTTCTCTGCCCTAATGACTAAGTGGGTAGGTGGGGCTTGGTGGTCATGTGATCATGAGGGCATGGCCAAGTCAATGTCACTCAGGTTGATGGGGAACTTCACCTTAGTTGCTACAATGGTAATAAGGGTTAACTGGAGAGGCAGTTTCTGTAAGCAGGGCAATAAAGATTAGGCTAAAAAGAACACCAGAATGTCTCCTTCCTGCCTTCTTTACAGGATTAGCCCTGCAAAGTGGAAAAAAACAAAAGATTTCTTCCAACAACCGGTTCTCCGAACTGGTTAGAAAGTTAACAACCGGTTCTCCCGAATAGGTGCGAACTGGCTGAATCCCACCACTGGTCTGTTTGTTAAACCCATGTGCTTTGTGTTCGTTTGAGACATCCTATCCTGCGTAGTAAGCATAGGATGTAATCCTGTGCTGCGTAGAAGCTTGACTTAAAATGGGAAATTGTTTCTCCTCCATCTGGTCTTGGGATGTACTTGGGAGAAAGTTCGTCATTTATCAAGTCTGAATTTCAGGCAGGAAAATGCCGAAAGACATTGGCTGGGATGTCCACAGAACAGACCGTGTAGTAGGCCTACAAAATTCCCAAGGACTTCTGGAAAATGTTCCAGTGTCCTAAAATCTCTGATGATGCAAATATTAGAATAGTGCTTAAATATCATCTTTTGCTCAAAGGGAATTATTTTATCCATTTTTTTCCATGATAAATGCTCCATCAGTAGAATGACAGATTTCAGTTCTTGGAAGCAATTGTTCCAATTTATTCTATATTAACCAGAAGCCGCCCAAAGGTATTTATTTTTATTTATTTATTTGTATCAGCCTTTATTATTTCTACAAACAGCCCAAGGTGGCGAATATATCCAACATGCCTTCCTCTTCCTATTTTTCCATATCCAGTTCTTGACCCCACCGTTTAAGATGGCATCTGAGGGATTGGGACCCATTTCACAGAAGGGTGAGGATGATCAGGGGAAACTGGGTTTCCACCGAGACAGAATGAAGGATCTGGGACTGTTTAGCCTTGTCGAGAGATGACTGAATAAGCCAGCATTTCTCAACTTTGTGAATGTTAAGATGTATGGACTTCAACTCCCAGAATTCTCCCACCAACCATTCTGGGAGTTGAAATCCACAAAATTGTGAAACACTGAAATCAAGAGAAGATAGGACTCTTCGTATTATCCAAAAAGATACCACCTAAAAGAAGATGAAAAGCTGTCCTCTCACACTCCAAAGTACAAGACACAGAATATTGGAGTTAGTTTGAAGATGTGATGTACAACAGAAAATCAAAGATAAGATGCTGCAACACCCACCTATACACACACTCCCCAAATCCTTTTGCCATCATCCTTTTGAAACGGGGGTTCTTCTTCTTTCCCACACAACTCCACCCACCTTTGCAGACAGAAAAAGGGGAGGTCACAAATAATGCATCCCCTCACTTCTGGTTTTAATTTAATAAGAGAGGAGAGGGTTAACATGTTTTTGAAAGCAAAAATAAATAAATAAATAAGGAGGCGTTTTCTGACAGTGAGAACAATCAGTCAGTGGAATAGAAGTTGCCTTCAGAAGTTGTTGGAGCTTCATCCCTGGAGGCTTTCAATAAGAGATTGGACTGCCATTTGTCAGAAATGGTGTAGTAGGGTCTCCTGCTTGGGCGGGGGGTTGGACTAGATGACCTACAAGGACCCTTCCAACTCTGTTAATCTGTTATTATCCTGCATGTACTTTGGTAGGAGTGCAAAGGAAAATTGCAGCTTGCAGCTTGGAGTTTCTGCTGGGCTTCAGAGGGACTGTCAGAAGTCACCATGATGAAAGGGAAGCTTTTTTCTTTTTCTTTTTTCCCTTTTATGCTCAGCTTCTCGTTTTAGAAAGGAAAAGGGAAGGGCCATTTATGGATTTACTGATTGCTATGTGAATACCGTGACAGGAAGCTCTCATTGGCTCAGCCATTGGTCAAAGGCTCAGCCACAGGTTCCCCTAAGAAGAAATCGGGGGGCTCTGTGTGGGGAGAAGGGAGCCGGGGAAGTTTGGAGGAGATTAAAGAAGTCTTCGGGATTATTTGCTAAAGGAACCGAGAATGGGGGAGCCATTCACAGCCTTTCGGGGAGGGGGTTACTGTTTTTATTTTATATTAATTATGTGTTCTCTCTCCTTTTGTTTTGCTTAATTTTATTCATTTTGGAATGCAATTGAATAGAATGGAATATTTTATTTGGCCAAGTGTGATTAGAGACTTGAGGAATTTGTCACCAGTACAGAAGCACTCACAGTGTACATGCAAAGTAATAGAATAATAATAATTATTATTATAATCCCGATTGTAATTGGAGCCCTTGGAGCAATACCCAAAGGGCTACCTCGCTATTTGGAAATTTTAAATTTATCAGACTTGAACATTCGGATTCTACAAAAAACCACCCTACTTGGAACAGCTTATATCCTCCGACGTTACCTTAACAGTTCCCAGATCCTTGGTTAGGACTCGAGCTGTTGAGCTACCAACCAGCCCCAAAGGCTGTGAATCTCACCAAAGATTAACCACATCATCATCATCATCATCATCATCATCATCATCATCATCATCATCACAACAACAACAGCAGCAACAGCAGCAGCAGCAGCAGCAGTAGCAACAGCAACAACATACATACATATGTACATTTTAAGGAGATACTTGGCCGATACCTCGGATGCTGGGAGCAAGCCGTATCAACCATTAGCATCAGTCAATGATATTTGTAATGCATCTTTAAATGTTCCATTGACTCAGTTTCATGTTTAATGAATTCAAGATAATAATAATAATAATAATAATAATAATAATAACAAAACAACAACAATATAATACCATAATACCATAAAAATACCATATCACAATAATACTAATAAAAAGGGGAGTAAAGAAGATAATAAAAAGGATAAATAATAATACTACAGCCACACAACATGAGTTAATATACATAGACGTTAAGCAGCACTGAGAGAATTAGGTGTTTTTATTAGCTGTCCAGTATCATTGAGAGTTTGGCAGCATGTATTTAATATTACAAAAAAATAATAATCAAAAAGATACTGGTAGCCCCTGTTCCAACTACAGTAATGTGTGTATACATACATACCAAACATACATACAAACATTATGTGTATGTGTATGTCTATATGTATATGTATATAAATAAAAAAAAACCTGGGCTTTCCTAAGCTGCAGGTTGGAAAACGGCCGACCAGATTCTCCCTGATTTTTAGCCATTGTAGATGAACTACAATTTGAGTTTGAAAGCGACTCTTGCAGCATAAATCTGCATTTTTTTTTCAAGTTAAATTTCAGCCTTGACTTTCAACCATTCAAACTTTCAGACTGGACCACAATGGCAAATAAAGGGACCAACATTTGAGACCGTCTAAAGAAGGGGAAAAAAATTAATAGCCTCTGAACAACTCAGAAAGAAATTTAAAGGCAGCAATTTAGCAAAAGTGTCACACAATCCAAACTACAGTAGCGAAAGTTTTGCAGCAGGCATGTGTTTCGTCCTGCCCTGCCAACTGCTACATTTGGCATCTTTGCCTTAAATCTCAGCAAAGATATAACCAGAACCGAAGTGAGATCTAAGAAATGAATATTTGGGGGCAGAGCTCCATCTCTTGGGATTTGGGGGGGTTCAAAGCAGAAGGCAGGGAAAACCTCTCCTTGTGCGCTCCACATTCACCTCACCCAGGGGTGGGTTCCTGCCAGTTCTAACCTCTTCTATAGAAGAGGTTCCACAAATCTACAGTGCCATTTAGAACCAGTTCCAGCTCCCTCCCCCTGCCCGTCCGCACCACGCTTGCCCTGCCCACCGTTCACTGATTGGATGACTCACCAATTGCCCCGCCCACCTCTAAGAGTCCTACCCAAATCTTAAAGTCTTAAAGCTGCCAGGTTTGAACACCCCTGGGGGGGGGGGGTTTCTAAAGGGTTAGGGGTGCAAAAGTCTTGTAAATTGACAGCTTTAAGACTTGCACACTTCAATGCCAGAGTTCCTGAGCCAACATGACTGGAGGAGGAATTCTGGGAGTTGAAGTCCACAAGTCTTAAAGCTGTCAAGTTTGAACACCCCTGGGGTTTTGTAACTTGACATCTTTAAGACTTGCGTGCTTCAAATGCAAGAGTTTCTGAGCCAACATTTTGGTTGCTAAGCAAGAGCGTTGTTAAGTGAGTTTCACCACATTTTACAAGTTGGCCATTCCCACCCAATCACATGGCTGGCAAGCCACTCCCACCCGGTCACATGGCCAACAAGTCACTCCCACAAAGCAGGCCACACCTACAAAATAGGTTCTAAAATGTTTTGAAACCCACCATTGACCCCACCCCACCCTCTCGTCCTTTGCAGAAGTTTGAAATGGAAATGAACTCCACAGGCCCACTGGGGAAGGTTGTGTGGGCTGACCCTGATGCTCACAAATTGGTTCTGCCTTCTCAAAATGGACAATGACTCATCTCCATACCGTTTGCTCTCCCAGGAACAAGGACACCGCAAGCGAGACCACAATGATGCTGAGAGTTTTACTCTTTTAATTTTCTTTTTCTTCTCTTTCCCTCCCCATCTTGCCCCGTGGTTGCATTTTGTAAACACTGCAGTAATGGAAGCCCCCGGGCAGCAACCCATTTACTTCAAGCAACACGCCGAACAAAATCTGCAACCTCCATTCTTGATAGCTCCAATTTATTTTTTTAAAAAGTTTGTTTCTGAGTTTCTTGAGATTAAAATGATTTTCACTAGAGTATGATATATTACAATTTTGCAGCCATTTTAAAGATGTTCAAAATGTTGATACTTGACTCAGGACAGAAATATAAACCCAGATGTTTATAGGATATGGTCAAAAAAAAATCCCAAACAGGACCACAATGAAGCAGTTTAAATTCCACTCCTTGTGTATGTGGGTAGAACATGTATGGGCTTCAACTTCACCATACTGACCACTATCTTCATTTTTTTAACCCTATCTCACAGACACCTCACCAGGCAAAGGACTATAAAAAACCCGAACAACACAACAGACATTTAACAGTGGCTACTTTAATACCAAATTTACTAATAATGATGATTATGATGGCAGCATCATTAGAATCAGTATATGCATTCTAACTATGTATATTGTGCCTCTATCCATCCATCCATCCATCCATGATGCACAGTAGTTAGAATGCAGTATTGCAGGCTAATTCTGCCCACAGCCAGGAGTTCGATCATGACCTGCTCAAGGTTGGTTCAGCCTTCCATCCTTCCAAGGTCAGTAAAATGAGGACCCAGATTGCTGGGGGGGGGGGGGGCAAATAGACTAACTCTGTAAACCACTAAAGAGCGCTGTAAAGCACTGTGAAGTGGTATATGAGTCTGTGCTATTGCCCTTCTGTCCATCCATCCATCCATGATGTACAGTGGTTAGAATGCAGTATTGCAGGCTGACTCTGCCCCCGGCCAGGAGTTCAATCCTGGCTTGCTCAAGGTTGACTCAGCCTTCCGTCCTTCTGAGGTGGGTAAAATGAGAACCCACATTGTTGGGGGACAATAGGCTGACTCTGTAAAATGCTCAGAGTGGGCTTTAAAGCACCGTGAAGTATTAACAGCACATTATCTGTTCACAACAGTGTGAAGTCACAGCTGCTGGTTCTTTCACTGGTGTTGGACTCCATACTCAGCGAGTTCCTCCCAAGAACCAAGGACTTCATAATGTATCAGTGCAGGAAGTGTGCAGATCCAAGCACTGTGGCCTTTTGCCCTCGATAGATGGAAATTTTGTCAACATGGCCAGTTTATGCAATAATCTTTCAGCTTCAATTTCCAGATCTTGATATTTGCGGTCATCTCCAATTATTTTTCCCCTATTCTACTGTCTCCTGGTATTGCCACATCCATTATTCTCACTTTCTTCTTTTCAATCACAGTGAAATCTGGGGTGATATGACTTTTATCGGTCTGAATTTGGAAATCCCACAATATTTTAACCTGCTCATTTTTGAAGGTTTTCAACATTATGTTCCCTGCCAATTTTTCATTACTGGCACATGATAATTTTTACAGATGTTCCAGTGGATCATTTTGGCAACTGAGTTATGTTGTTGTTTATCATCAGTTTCTGAAATCTTCTTGCATGAGCTTAGTATACTGTACTATCTACTCTTTCTTCTGCTTCTTTGTACAATCTGCACTGTCACTTGATGATTTTTTTTCCAATTATGGTCTTGATTATTCTTATTAAATTTGCATGCTGCCCTATTCCCAGAGACACTGCTGATCCTTCGCAGGTTTTACCCAAGTGAGAGCAAGAGGGTTTTAAAAAATCAAAATCACATGAAGTATTAGTACCGCTTTATAAAGGCTTAGTAAGACCACACCTGGAATACTGCATCCAGTTTTGGTCAGGTCACCACATTACAAAAAAATATGTTAATACTTTGGAAAAAGTTCAGAGAAGAGCAACAAAGATGATTAAAAACCTGGAGACAAAAACATACGAAGAATGCTTGTAGGATTTGGGTTTGGCTAGTTTAGAAAAAAGAAGGACTAGCAGTGACATGATAGAAGTGATCCAATATTTGAGAGTTTGCCACAAAGAGGAGTGGGTCAACTTATTTTCCTAAGCATCAGAGGGCAGGAAAAGAAACAATGGATGGAAACTAACCAAGGACAAAAGCAACCTGGAATTAAGGAGAAACTTTCTAACAGGGAGAACAATTAACCAATGGAATGACTCGTCTTCAGAAGTTGTCGGTTCTTAATCACTGCAGGTTTTTGAGAAGAGACTGGACAGCCCCCTGTCTCAAATTGTATAGGGTCTCCCGCTTGAGCAGGGGGATGGACTAGACTTCCAAGGTCCCTTCCAGCTCTTTTGAGATTGAAATGTCAGCAGACAAATCGTTTTCCATTGGAACTCATTTTTCTTCTAAGACAGGGTTTCTCAACCTTGGCGACTTTAAGTCCTCTGGCTGGGAGATTCTGGGAGTTGAAGTCCACAGGACTTAAAGTCACCAAGGTTGAGAAACACTGTTCTAAGACATACAGGCAGAGGGTTCCTTAATTTCTTTCTGGCTAATTTTCTGCAGACTGGTGAGGAGGTGCCCACTGCTGATTCCAATCTTAGGCACAATCTCTTTGCAAAACCATCACCTAAAGCCTATCAGCCTCACAGTGCCAGAGATATTATCCATGCATCACGCTAAGCCAACGCCTGTTTAACTGGAGTTTATCGAATAAACCCACTTTTGGCTGGGCACCAGCAGTGGTTCGTGGATCCCAATGGTTGGCTTTATGCCAGCAGCTTCTATCAAAAGAGGCAGATTTTTTTGGGGGGGGGGTACGATATAAACCCCTTTGATGTGTACCTTGTTAATGCCATCTCCACCAGCTTGCCTTTTTTTTTCTTTTACATTCACACACCCAAATAAGATAATGCTGGTTTATAAAGACAAAGGACAAGCTAAATCCAAGCAAAGCACCTTATGGCTTAACAGGTTTTGTGAATGAGTTGGAGTCCAGGTTTGTTCTGCTGGGGCAGAAAGAGTTAATCAGGCAAAGATCTCAGACAAAAAATATACCTTCAACATTTCAGGCTTTTTCCTGATCCCCACCGGAGTCTGCCAGCTTTGGCTTAGAGTAGAGTTCCATTTTTCAGTGGCAGCTGGCAAAGGTGTGGCAGATGCCTTGTACGTTTGCCTCCGTAGGGCATGTATTTAGGGTTGTAAATATTATTCATGAAAAGTGATGGATCCTGGAGCGGCTCAGGGTTCCTCTCTTCCAGAGTTTGTTTTTTCTTTTAAGGGGGAGTGAGTTGTTTTTGAGCTTCCCAAAGTGAGATTCCTGACTGGAAAACAATGCAACGATTCTTTTGGCGCCTTTCAACACTTTCTAATATCTTCTCCTTTTGTTTTGAAACTCTTTCTGAGTTTCTGAGAAAAAAATCAAGCTTTTATCTCAGAAAAGGAAAAAAAGAGTATAGAATCACAGGGCTGGAAGGGACCTTAGAGGTCTTGTAGTCCAACCCCCTGCCCAAGTCGGGAGGCTTTTATTCAATCCTAGACAAATGGAATGCGGCAGCTCAGTGGATAAGGTGCTGTGCTTGTCGATCAGAAGGTCAGCAGTCCAGCAGTTTGAATCCCTATAATGCCGTGTAACAGAGTGAGCTCCAGTTACTTGTCCCAGCTTCTGCCAACCTAGAAGTTCGAAAGCACGTAAAAAATGCAAGTAGAAAAATAGGAACCACCTTTGCTGGGAAGATAAGAGTGTTCCTTGCGCCTTCGGCATTGAGTCATGCTGGCCACATGACCATGGAGACGTCTTCGGACAACGCTGGCTCTTCGGCTTTGAAACGGAGATAAGCACTGCCCCCTAGAGTTGGGAATGACTAGCACACATGTGCAGGGAAACCTTTACCTTTATCTTAGACATATGACTGTTCAATCTATTCAAACCCATCCCTTTAACTTACATGGTGTAGATGCTAATGTAAGAACTGCTATGGGGAGCACATAGGGGGGGAAAAACCTGTACGTAGAAGATAACAAATAGAAAAGAGCTGGAAGGGACCTTGGAGGTCTTCTAGTCCAGCCCCCTGCTCAACCAGGAGAACCTATACTATTTCAGATAAGTGACTGTCCAGGCTCTTCTTAAAAACCTCCAGTGATGGAGCGCCCACGATTTCTGGTGGCAAGCTGTTCCACGGCTTAATTGTCCTCAGGAAGTTTCTCCTTAAATCCAGGTTGCTTCTCTCTTTGATTAGTTTCCAATCATTGTTTCTTGTCCTGCCTCCGGTGCTTTGGAGAATAAGTTGAGCCATTCTTCTTTGTGGCAGCCCCTCAAATTCTGGAAGACTGCTATCATGTCACCAGGGGATTCTTCTTTTCTCTAGACTAGCCAAACCCAAATCCTGCAGCCGTTCTTCATATGTTTTGGTCTCCAAGCTTTGATCCTCTTAGCTGCTCTTCTCTGAAGTTCTTCCAAAGTCTCAACATCTTTCTTTGTAGTATAGTGACCATAATTGGTTGCATTGTATTCCATGTCTGGCCTTACTAAGGCTTTATAAAGTGGCACCAATCCTTCACATGAACTTGATTCTATACCTCTTTTTATACAACCCAGGACTGTATTAGCTTTTTTGGCTGCTGGTGCACATCTACTTCAGTCTGTCCATCACTTCTCCAGGTATGGGTAGTAACCCTGCAGAGATGCCTCTGGTCAGATGGATGAGTGCTCAGATACCGAGATACCCAGCTTTCAGACTCCCCTCAGGTCACTATATAGGTTTAGTAACAGAGGAAATCAAGAATTCCTTTTGCACTTTAAATCACAGTCCTAACTTTGGGGAACCACTCTGGAACTTAGAGAGCGTACTATGGGTCCTGTCACAAAATAGTTGCCATAGTCAGCATGTGTAATAGTTATTTTCTAGAAGGCAGATCGGGGAGACTGCAACCCACCCTTAGCTCTAATTTCCCAAAGAAAAGTCTTCAGATCAGATCACCACTAGATGGCAACAGAGATGGAGATATTTTTTTGCATCTCTTTGCTGCCCTCTACTGATGGTCTATACGAGAAGCTTTCTGCTGCCTCAGTTTACTCATTTTCCTAGGCTACCTGGCATTCTTCCAAACAGAGCCTTATGCTTGGCTGCACCTATGTATCTCTTTGTATATTTTTATGAAAGATTTTTTTTTAAAAGAAAGAACATAAAAATTAATACAAACTAATACAAAATGAGAAAAAGAAAAGGAAGTGAAAGAAATCAAAGAGAAAGATAAAAGTCCAAGAAAGGAAAACAAGTAAAAGAAAAAGCAAAAATATGCAAAGAAATAGCTTTCAATCTGCCATAGAAAAGTTACAAGTACAATTGTAAGTGTACCTATTATTCTACTCTCTTCTTTCTAAAATCTATTCTAATTATAAACCTTTTTTTCTGTTTCACACAAAAAGTCTATAAAGGGTTTTCCAGTCAACAATAACAATCTTTTCATCTTTGTTCATAGAATAATGGCAATAGCATTTAGACTTATATACCACTTCACACTGCTTTCCAGCCCTCTCTGAACAGTTTACAGAGCCTGCACAATGCCCCCAACAATCTGGGTCCCTATTTTACTGATCTCGGAAGGACGCAAGGCTGAGTCAACCTTGAGCCGGTCAGGATCAAACTCCTGACAGCCCTCAGAGTCAGCCTGCAATACTGCATTCTTAACCACTGCGCCACCTGTGCATAAACAAAGTTCCATGACTTTTCCCCAATTGTTTGTCCATCAATCCCAAAAGAAAAGTCTCTTTTTGCTAATATTTAAAATCCTCTGGATCAGTGTATGTATTTGAATCCAGAATTTTCAATTTTTTTTACACATTCAAAAACCTGATAAAGTGACGCTTCTTATTTGTTCATATTTCCAGCATAAATTTGAAATGCCTGCATGCATTCTGGAAAATTTCTCGGGTGATACAGTACATACCAATGGTATATCTTTTGCATTTTTTTAAAAAAAATTAAGCTTATAGCCTAATGTCAATTTTAATCCTCTCAACCAGGTATTTTCCCATTGTTTCAACTGCATTTTATAACCAGATATTTTAGCCCAGCTTATCATGTATTCTTTCACACCTGTTACCCACTTTTTAATCTTCTAAGAATGCCTTCAAGATAGATATGAATTTCAGATGTGTTCTTAGAAAGACAGATGATGCTTAAGGCTGCCACTTTGTTTAATGCGAGTAGGAAAATACTTTGTGTGTAAAAATAATAATAATAATAGATATGATTATACATGTTTTATGCCTGATTCTCTGAAAAATCTTTGGTTAAAAATTTCCAGGCTGAAATCTTTTTAGGTTGGGGTGTGGGGGAGTATCTCTGGTTTGAGATAGGACTAGGTAGGGAGATGATGAAAACATCACCTCTACAGTGATTTTTTTAAAAAAATAGTAATAGTTTAAAAGGTTCAAGGCACCAGAGGTGTAGTTTGAATAATTTTAGAATGAATTGCCTTATTCCTTCATCTATTGTGTATAAAATCATGCAGCAATATGGAAAAAGAGACCAGGGAGTGTTCCTCGGGAACACTAGGAAAAGAGCTCATTCCAGCCAAGCTGGTGAGAAGATTTAAACAGATAAAACAATTTCTTCAGGCAGAACTATGCAATTAATTCCTTAAAGTCCTAGCAATGGCTACTGCTTTGGTGGCTTTAAAAGGGGGCTGGATCCATTGATAGAGCTAGGGTCCATTGAGGGCTACCAGCCATGAAGACCCAGAGTATCTCTAGGTCAGAATGGGACAACTAGCCATGCAACAATTTGCTGTAGGACAATTCAATTATTCAATTTAATTATTTAAAATAATTTGAAAAACGATTTTAATTTTTGTCATTCACATTTCTTTTTGTCCCTCCGTTGGAATCCCTTCTTTAATGACTGTGTTCCACTATTTCTTCCATATTAGTTAGTGTCCTTCTTGTCCTGCAGTGGGCTGTCCTGTGGTGAGTTGGCCCTGGAAAATTAGCTGGGGTGAGTTGTTGGAGACCCCCTCCAGGTTGTGGTTGACAAACTCCATGTCAGGGTTCCAACCGATGCCTTAATGAAAGCAGGAGCCTCATGCAAAGTTTCAAGAAAAATCTAGTTGTTTATTAGGAGCACCATGTTGGCGCGGACCTAGTGAAGCCGGTTCTGACTCCACCTAGTTCACGCCTTGCCTCTGACCATGTTTCCCCCTCCCCCCACATCAGTCACATTCCCCAACGAAGCAATTTTGCTGGTCGTAGAAGTCGCTCCCTCTGCCCGTTACTGGTTTCTGTGGAGATGGCCTTGACTTTGGCTGCCTGGGATATGTGTTGTTTTGACCAAGGTGCAAATTTCTCAATGCAGCTGCGAGGCTTGATTCCCCATCCCCCTGCCTATGGCAACTCAGGAACAGGTTAGGGAAGCTTTGCAGGTGGACACTCCAGTTGCAAGGGAACAACGGTGGGAGAGAGAGGTCTCCACTGCTAGCATGCCGTGGCCATGTTGAGAAGCAAAGTGGACCTTGGCCAGATCCACTAAGTCTCTTCCTACTTATTAGCAATGTTTCCATGCTGTGGCATGCCAAATGACTCCTGTTACACAACAAACAGTAAGAACGTCAGCAATATATCAGTTTTAAAATGCATGTGGTGCTCAGTTCTACTGATATCTATGACAGATGGAAGGACCTGTGAAAAATCCTGTTCCTTCAGGATGGGTGTCAACCAGGTGTGAAATCCAGCAGGTTCTGACAGGTTCTGGAGAACCGGTAGCGGAAATTTTGAGTAGTTCTGAGAACCGGCAAATGCCACCTCTGGCTGGCCCCAGAGTGGGGAGGGAATGGAGATTTTGCAGTAACCTTCTCCTGGAGTGGGGAGGGAATGGAGATTTTGCAGTATCCTTCTCCTGGAGTGGGGAGGGAATGGAGATTTTGCAGTATCCTTTCCCTGGAGTGGGTGGGAATGGGGATTTTGTAGTATCCTTCCCCTGGAGTGGGGAGGGAATGGAGATTTTGCAGTATCCTTCCCCTGCCACGCCCACCAAGTGCCCACAGAACTGATAGTAAAAAAAAAATTGAATTTCATCACTGGTGCTAACTGCACCTCTGAATGGAGGCTATCTTCTGTTCTCACTCATTCTTGAGCTTTTTTGAGGAGTAAAGGTGGCTTATCTTCATCGTCATCATGATGTGGTTGTCTACTTGGTATTTCAGGAGGTCACTTAAGAAATACGTCAATGCTCTCTGTTCACACCACCAGAATTGGTGTCTGTGTGCGAAGGCCTTTCTCCAGTCTCAAAGCCCTTTCCGTCTCCAGAGATAGGACAACATTCAAACCAAACTGGTTGACTCCCTGCCAGACCAACAGGCATCTTGGAGGCTTGCAATTTCACATCAACTTTTGTGTTCCAAGAAAACAAGAACTAAGGCTAGGTCAAAGTGTTGCTGCAACAACTATTTGCTGCTGGAAAGCAACTTATTTTCTCACTGGGCATAAGTGGCACAAACCATAAATTATTCTCACCTCCTAGGCCAATCTTTCTTTCTGTCTGGCAGAGCAGAATATTTATAGCATCAAAGACAGATGACATGAAGTTAGGAGAAACAGCAGTGGTTTCCTCAAACTAATTGTCAGGAATTCACACTCTGTTCTTGTAGCCTGAAGTCCATCTGAGAAAGACAAAAGTAGTACATGATTATTTCAGAAATAATTAGGTCTCTGCAGATGTTTTGGTGTGCAACTACCATCATCTCCAATCGGTATATTGGATGATGGGATTATAGTCCAAAACATCAACAGGACAACAGGTTGCATACTCGGCCTGATATGTCCCGTTTACTGAAACCTCTATTAAACTTAACAGTCAAGGAAGAAGCTGATCTCCTGAAGACAATACCTGAGATTCCTGTATGTCAATATAGGTTCTGAGGGAAATTCGCAGCGGGTCAAGATGGCAGTTCAAACTACAATGGAAGCCCCATGGAGCCTATTAAAAAGAGACAGTGCAGGCATTCTCTTGACATTTTTTTTGACACACACCTGTGGATGCTCCTCTGAGCTTCTTGGAAAAAATAGAATAGAATGGAATGGAATGGAATGGAGTGGAGTGGAGTGGAGTGGAGTGGAATGGATAGGATAGGATAGGATAGAATAGAATAGAATAGAATAGAATAGAATAGAATAGAAGAATTAGGATAGAATAATAGAGGAATAGAATAGAATAGGATAGAATAATAGAGGAATAGAATAGAATGAAATGGAATGGAATGGAATGGAATGGATAGGATAGGATAGGATAGGATAGGATAGGATAGGATAGGATAGGATAGGACAGAATAGAATAGAAGAATTAAGATAGAATAATAGAGGAATAGAATAGGAGAATTAGGATAGAATAATAGAGGAATAGAATAGAAAAGAATAATAGAGAAATAGATTAGAAAATTGGGATAGAATAATAGAAAAATAGAATAGAATAGAATAGAATAGAATAGAATAGAATAGAATAGAATAGAAGGGAGAGGAGAGGAGAGGAGAGGATAGGCTGGAAGGGACCTTGGAGGTCTACTAACAGCCCCCTGTTCAAGCAGGAGAACCTGTACTATTTCACATAAGTGACAGTGTAGACCAGGGGTGTCAAATTGGCAGCCCGTGGACTGGATGTGTCACGAATAGCAGAGTCTTCCGCCCTTAAAGCAGCTAGCAAAGTTATAATTCATAAACCTCTAATTCCCACCAGAATAATAGTGGCTCAAGATTCATCTACTGAGGTATAATAGCCACAATTGCCCAATTCAGGCAGATCTTGACATATAAACTTCCACTCCTTCACTCAATAATATCAATAAGGGCTGGTAACCACACCTTCCATTATAAAACAATCTCAAGATGTGGAGCAGATCTAGAAATCACAAAAAGACTAACTACTTAAAAAGAAGCAAGACTTGAGTTGTGTGGTCGTGGTTGCCAGCTTGACCTTTTTTGACACTCCCTGGAGATGTGCCTCCAAAATTTATGTGTTTGATGTATCTCTGGTGGGTTCCCTAAATGTTTTTAGGTATTTACCAACTGTTTAGCTTTGTTATACACTACCCAGTGTCGCTTGTTGGGTGAAAGAGGCAGCTATAGAAACTGGAAGAGGGAGGAGCAGGAGGAGCAGGAGGAGCAGGAGCAGGAGGAGGAGCAGGAGGAGGAGCAGGAGGAGGAGCAGGAGGAGCAGGAGGAGCAGGAGGAGGAGGAGGAGGAGGAGGAGGAGGAGGAGGAGGAGAAGAAGAAGAAGAAGAAGAAGAAGAAGAAGACGAATAGGAGGAGGAGGAGGAGGAGGAGAAGAAGAAGAAGAAGAAGAAGAAGATGATGATGATGATTCCATCTAGACTCAGCCTCCCATCTCCTGCTCAGCACCCTCTGTGCTCTTGAACACACCTTCTCCTGTCTCAGTCGGACTCAAAAGGCACTTAGATTACCTAATTGTTTAACCACTCCATCAGTTCATGAGAGCTTAGGGAAGGAAAACAAGCATGCACCCCAACTGAGCCTGCAATGCAATCAAAAGGAGGCCATTCATCAGATGCCCTGACAGCCAAAGCAGGAGGAGCTGTGAAGAACCTGGCTGAGCTTGTAGGAGGGACAGCTCTTGACAGGTCTTAAATAAAGAAGAAGCTGCTGTGTTCCTCCACCCAACATCTTGATCTTGGAATTGTCTCAGGGGAAAAAAGAAGGCTAAAGTTTTTCTGGAAGCCATTCAGCCTGGCATGGGAAAGGCAAGATAAATGGCTCAGCTTGTCTGGCAGAGAGACTTGGAATGGGACCTTTCGACATAGAGAGATGCTCCCCAACCTGATTCCCTCCTCCAGATGCAGGGAGGCAGCCAGATTGGAAGAATAATCTTTTCCAATGTCTCAAAGTTCAATGCCTTTGGAACCGTGTTTCTCAACCTTGGCAACTTTAAGATGTGTGGGTTTCAATGCCCAGAAATCCCCAGCCAACAAAGCTAACCGGGGAATTCTGGGAGTTGAAGTCCACTCGTGGCAAAGTTGCCAAGGTTGAGCAATGCTCCTCTAAACAAACTGAGGAAGACCAGGTCTGAGGTTAAGAAAAGTTCCCTTGGGTCTCCACAACAGCTGCTTGCAGACCTTGAACTGACCACTGATGTTGTCCCAGGGCATCCTTTAAGGAGGGAGGCCCGTTGGCATCTGTGGCTAAGCCATCAAAACCCTTCAGAGTTTTTACCTTAAAGGCTCACTTGGTTCCTCCTGTATGAACGTTGCAGACATGATTTTTGCTCTTCTCCTGTGGGGCTTTTTAATTATTCTTATAGAAAGAAAGACAGCCCCAGCAAAAAATGTCTCTTTCACCGCAGGATAACAAGTCCACCTGGCAGAGAGATGAATAGTTGTCTGCCACATCTATTCATCTCCTCCTGCTGCCTTTTATCCCCAGAGCTAGGGTGGGGTTTCTCTAGCAGCGGTGGCTCTTCTGTTCCAAGGACCGGCCCATAGATTTCCACTGCTTTCCTCTCCTCTGCCTTCTGGGCATCTCTGCGTCAGGCACTGGACCCAGCTGTTCCTCCTCTTCCTCATCAGCCACCTCCAGACCTGGGGGCTGTTGACTCTCCATCTGAGGGCTGATGGACAGCACAGGCTCTCTCTCTCTCTCTCTCTCTCTCTCTCTCTCTCTCTCTCTCTCTCTCTCTCTCTCTCTCTCTCTCTCTCTCTCCCTCCTTCCCTCCCTTCCTCCCTCCCTCTCTTTCTCTCTTTCTCTCTGACAGCTCCACTCCCTCTTCCCCCTCGAAGCTCCCAGGTTGCCCTGATGCTGACCCTGACTCCCACGTCCCCTCCTCCTCCTTCTCTGATTCGGCTGCTGGAGGGGCTGGTGGCCAACAGGCCACAACACAAGTGTGCCTGAGATATCCGGGAACAACATGAAGGAGATCTGAATTCATTTTAGTATTATTCTGTTTTAAGCATTCTACTATGAATCACTTTCACTTTTGCAATAAGGGAGACTGGTATCTAACCCTATTAAATCAGCTCTGTTATCCGAACCAGTTAAATATTGTTGTAGCCAGTAACAATATGTGCAGCAAAGTTCAAGAAGAAGAAGAAGAAGAAGAAGAAGAAGAAGAAGAAGAAGAAGAAGAAGAAGAAGAAGAAGAAGAAGAAGAAGAAGAAGAAGAAGAAGAAGAAGAAGAAGAAGAAGAAGAAAAGAGACATCATCCACTTCCATCGATTTCTGGTAGCAAAAACTGGTTCCTTTGTGCTGTGTCCCTTTTAGTGAATGTTTTTAATGGGCGTTGCTGTCGGTGTCTTTGGGCTCCTCCCTCTTAAATAACTCTCTTCATCTGGACTGCTGAATTAGGGTCGGAAAGAGCTTCGCCACCACCTCCCAAGATAGCATAAAAGGGCTATCAATCAGGATAGAGCTGGAAGGGACCTTGGAGGTCTTCTAGTCCAACCCCCTGCTCAAACAGGAAACCCTATACAATTTGAGACAAGTGATTGACCAGTCTTTTCTTATAAACCCCCAGTGATGAAAGTCTGTCAAGATTCTCCATCCTCCAGGTTATGGTTGTCCCAAAGGTGCATTTTTTTCAAGAGGCAACAACTTTCTTGTTTTTTTTCATTGAAGACATTTCACTTCTCACCCAAGAAGCTTCTTCAGCTCTGACTGGATGGTGGGGAATGGAAGGATTTATATTCCTTGCAGGCAGCTGGTCATTTGCATCCTTTTAGAAGGTCATTGAAGCCCTTGGAGGCTTATCTGTGTCCTCGGGGTCACCTGAGTGTGCAAATGGTTCCTGTAGTCTGCAATTTTTCCTCTGGAAATCCCTTCCCACTCCCACACCATTCAAAGGGAGTGTAATTGTATAGAAAGAAAGAAAGACAGTCCAGTTGCCTCCTGAAAAAAGCTCCTTTGGGACTGATGAAGTAAGAGAAAGACTACCGCCAATTGGAAATTTGGGTTAACTCCGGAGTGGGAGTCTTCCCCTTGCAATTTCACAATGCCTGGCATGCTGTGTCAGTGCAGATTGACGGAAGCCCCTTCCTGTCGCTCTGCTCTTTGAAATCTCAGCTATCTCCCCATCCACCTGGAGCCCAAGGCCAGACTGCAGAGGCTGCTGAGGGCTGGTCCAAGGTTGGGAGCATCCTGCCCTCTGCTGGGCAAGGAGGGAGGCAGAATGGATTTGGCAGGTGGGGTTTTAAGAACAGATCGATCTGGGGGCGGGGATCAGGATTTACCCAAAATCCGGTCTATGCATCTTTTGAGTCAGTTGGAAAATTGGGGGAGAGGAGGGTTATGGGAATTAATCAAGGAGACCAGCAACCTGGAATTAAAGAGAAATTTCCTAACAGGGAGGACAATGAACCAGTGAAACAGAAGTTACCTCCAGAAGTTATGGGTGCTCCAACACTGGAGGTTTTTAAGAGGAGACTAGACAGCCACTTGTCTGAGATGGTATAGGTTCTCCCGCTTGAGCAAGGGGCTGGACTAGAAGACCTCCAAGATCCCATCCATCCTGTACTATTCTATTCTAGATCCCTATTCTATTATGCATTATATTCCTATTACTTCCTATTTCTATTCCTATTCTTCCTCCTCCTTTCCCATCTTCCATTCAGCAACTCAAGGCCACCTAACTGGCACTCCCTCATTTTCCCCATCATAGTAACCCTATTAAGAACCTGTAGTTAGTGTGTGTTTGTGTTAGCCGCAGGACTCCAGTGGAATATGTTTAGCCTAAGAAAGGAAATGACTGGCCCAGAATCTGAGAAGGGCCTCCTGTTGCCTGTCCACCATCTTCATCTCTTCCCTTCAAACATTCCTATTTTGAAATACGCTTCTTAAAAGCTGCATCTCCGAATTCACCCATGCTGGGCACCTGATGTCTGTGTCAAGTGTGGTTTTTACAAAGGAAGCCTGGAAGCTGTTCTGGGTGACATTATTGATCAGGCCCCAAGAACCAAGAAAGGCTGGTAGAGTTGCTCCATTATTATTCCTCATCCACAGACAGAAATCTTGCCAGTTAAATCACTTGCATCCCTATAGCTGCACTCTGAGAATCTCTAGAGAAGAGCCATCTTGGCCCTCTTTCTGCAGACCAAACTGGGGAATCCAGACTACGTTCCACCACAGGGGGGGGGGGAATAAGAATAAATTCTTCCAGGCAATCCCTCAAGCACCAAGCCCAGCAGTTCAGTCCACCATAGAGATGCAGAATTCTGGTAAAACTGCCCCCCCCCAACTAAAAATGACCACATTCTCCCAGCAAGGCTGTCCAGAAAGCCTGGGACAGTGAAACAACCCCAAGGGGGATGCTTCCCCCTTGACTTTTTTCTGTCCTTCTGGAAACTTCCAGCCCCAGAAAAGCAGGACAGTAACTGCTACGTCACCTCTGCTTCTAGACCAGAGGTGGGTTCCTACTGGTTTTGTGGTTCGTCCGAATAGCTAGTAACTTGGCCTGCCACACCTCCGAACCAGTTTTCTCGGCAGTAGGCCATAGGCCCCAGCATCATTTTTTGTAGTACTGTGCATGCATGCATCATGCGCATCATGCACACATCAAGCACATGTGCATCAAGCACACACACACAGCGCATCACTAAGCAAACCAGCAGTAGCAGCAACCAGAACCCACCCCTGTGCTAGAGCCCTTGTCTAGATTGTCTCCTTCTTCAGTTACTTTCCTCTGCCCAAAAAATGAAGCTAAATTGCTTGCTTTCCTTCCGTTTCCTTCCTGCAAACTGCAAAACTCAGGAATTCCCCCCAAAAATCACCTCTTCCGCTCTTATCAATGGCACAATTTCAGATCAGAGCTGAAAGCCCCGAGGATCCCCATTTTAAAGGACACAGGTGAGCTTTTCTGGCCAACAATTGAATCTGGAGCAGGATCCTAGCATGGCTGATTTTTTTTTTTTAAAGAAGTGGCATCAGCGCATGGGGCTACGTTGGTTCAGAAGGCTGAGTACTAATTTCATTGAGGAACGTTCACTTAATTAATTTTATATTTAATTTTTATTATCATCTCTTATAATTATTGATAATTAATGAATTATTTTTTATTAATTTATTAACAATTACCGTAATTGTCTTTGCAAAGTTAACAGTTAAAACTCTTAAGGTTGAGGAGCGGCAATTTAATTCATTTTTATTATTTTTACAACTATCCCATATCATTATTTAATACTAATTTATTAACTTTTAATTAATCATTCATTCTGTTAACGTTAAGGAGTCTTAATTTACCCTTCCTTTCCAGACCATTTTCCTCCATTTAAATCCCTCCCCACTTCACAAAATAGCTCTTTGTCCTGCAATCAGAGCATATGGACTCCATCTATGGTATTCCTATCCGGGATTTTCAAGTATAATTTTAATTAGGGAGGAATAGAACGCGGCAGGAAACCTTCAGCCTCTCCTTTCCCATGCAGTGGTCTCAGATGGAGATAAGCCTGACTTCTGCAAATGTCCTTCAGCAGGAGGTTGGTGGGAGGAGAAGACCTGCAAGATCCCTTCCAGTTGTATGATTCTACGTTCTGTGTTGTATCTTGGGACATCAATACTCTCAGGGTGCCGAGGTGTCAAACTCGATCTCATTGAGGGCCATATCAGGGTTGCATTTGACTTCCGGGGGGCCAGGGGGGGCATGGCCAGTTTGACATCACTCTTGTTGGGGCCACCTGTGGTGACGTGAGCACTCTGCCAGCAAAAACGGGTTCCCGAGCTCCATTTTTGGCTGCAATGGCTTCCTGCAAGCCAGTTAAAATTGAACTCGGGAGGGCTGCAGTGGCCCAGTCCTTTGCTGTTTACAGCGTGGCCCTGTGAGCCAGATTTAAGTACCCCGTGGACCGGATCTGGCCCCCGGGGTTTGAGTTTGACACCCCTGTCTCAGAGTTTAGGACTTTACAATATGCTTGTCCTATAACTCACCTCTTTGGCTTCTAGTGGGGTTATCAAACCTGGGATGCAGAAATCTGAATTACCATCAGATGGCAGTAGAGAGATACAAAAGGCACTAACTTGTTACTACCTCCAGTGGCCATCTGTAGTTTTGCAGACTAGAATAGAAATAGAAACTGGATGGATTGTATGTTCCCGTGAACAAGATTCCTGCATTTGCAGCAGTTGCCTTAAATCGGCTGGACTTCAATCATTTTGCACTGTGCTCTCTTTGGGGGGAACCCAGAAGCATTTATCAAGTGCACAAGTGAGCTTTCATGGTGAAGTCAGCTGTGGTTCATGAAGGCTTATTATGCCTTTGAAGAAAATGTGTTTCTTGGAACAGAGGCTATTAACTTCTGGGTTGTTGGGTTTTTCCGCTACCATAAACTAACACAGCTCTTCTCCGGCAATGCTGACTTTGTGGAGGACACTTAACTGTGTTTAAATGTTGGTGTACAAATTGAATAAAGAAATAAATACATTTGTTCCCCCTTTGACAAACTGTCAGGATGCTCTGGCCAAAATTAAATGAGTAACTCCTATTTACCTAAAATCCAATGGTTTTTTATTTGGCAAGCTGGATTAGAGAAAGATCCAATCTAGAAGTAAGGAGAAATTTCCGGATACTTAGAATAATTACAGATAGCCCTCGACTTATAGCAGTTTGTTTAGTGACCATTTGATGGTGTAACAGCATTGACTTATGACCATTTTTCACATGTACGACCTTTGCAGCAAACCCTTGGTCATGTGATCAAAATTTAGACCCATGACAACTGACCTATATTTGTGATGGTTAAAGTGTCCTGGGATCATGTGATCCCCTCATGCAACCTTCTGACAAGCAAAGTCAATGGGTGGGTTGCTCCCAGTTCGGACCGGTTTGGACAAACCGGTAGTGGAAATTGGGCCTGGGTCGCTGAACCAGTAGTGTCAGCTGGCTGGCCATGCCCCCAAACTGGCCCTCTCGGACGCTTGGCCTGCCTTGCCTTTGCCATGTGAATCCACAGAACTGCCTCCTCCTGCCTACTCACAGTTAAGCAGCATTTGCACTAGCCTAGCCCCCACCCTCCTCGCCAGCTGCAACCCGGGCCCCATCTGGTTGATGGGGTGGCCAGTTGGGAAAGCAGCGGGCAAGCGGGCAAGTGGCCAGGACTGCTCTGATTTCCAGTGCTCTATCCGGCATGAGAGGTGGCAGTGAGCGGATAGGAAAGCGAGCCCCGGGCCAGCATCCCTCCCTCCTTCCTCCAAGAGCTGTGATAGCAGAGAAAGCGAGGCTTCTTTGCCAGCCTCTCAGCTGGCAAAACAGAATTTTTTATCAGTTCTGTGGCCTTGGCTAGGTGGGGGATCATGTGACTAAGTGGGCATGTGCGTGAGTGATGTCAAGTTGGCCACGCCCACTCAGTCACATGCCCCCCACCTAGCCACGCCCACAGAATCGGTAGTAAAAAAAAATTGAATTCCACCCCTGCACTGGAGGCATTTAAGAAGAGACTGGACAGTCATTTGCTCTGAAATAGTATAGGGCCTCCAGCTTGAGCATGGGGTTAGACTAGAAGACCTCCAAGGTCCCTTCCAACCCTGTGATTCTATGATTTATATCGTAAGTTTATAAATGTTGTATTTTGAGATGTGAAGCTCTTGCATCTATTTCTGTGAGAATCTAAAGAGAAAATAAATTACAGACATAAATCAGATAATTACTACCTTTAAAGTGCTCATAAATTCAACTAACTTGGCTTTCCATCCCATGAACAGTCCAATGTGATGCGTGAATGGAAACAACACTGAAAAATTTCTCTGGGAATGAAAGTTGCTCAAAGATTATTTAAAATTTCAAAGTATTCTGGGGTTTGGAACACGTCTGGCACTTTTATGTTTAGGAAGAGTTTATTAACTTTTTTCTGGGCAGTGATGAATCAGCACCAATGTTTGTTTTGTATGGGAAGTGGTCGAGAACTTCCCTTTTCATGTCTTGTCACTTTAAAAAGCTTTGTCTTGTGATTCCACTCTGGATAAACAAACCCCAAATATTCTTGCAGCATCCCTGGACAGAAAAACAGGAGGCTCCAAGCGATATCCAGAAGAACAAATAGCAAAAGTGGAGCCATTTTTGTCAGCTTTAGAATTCTGTGAAATTCTCTTTTAGCTGTGATTATATTCCAAAAAAGACAATATTCTGCAAAGCTCAGTTCGCAATCTCTTCAGTCTGGGGGTGAGCCTTCTGGGTGGTTGGTAAACCACTTTCTGGAGGATGAATGAAGCCAATGATGGCTTATTTAACAAATGTGGGTTCATAGAATCCTAGGGTTAGAAGGGATCTCGAAGGTCTTGTAGTCCAACCCCCTGCTCAAGCTGGAGACCCTCTGGACAAATGACGGTCCAATTTCATCTTAGAGACCTCCAGTGGTGGATCATCTGGAGCAACCCTTGTACACCATCAACATTGACAAAATTCCCACCAGCCAATTGCAAAAAGCAACTTTATTTAGGACAGCTTACGTCCTGCACCGATAACCTCTAGCACCATCAAACATCAAGATCTTTGGAAGGACTTGATAGCTAGATAAAAATGCCAATTTTTGACTGACTAACCTTAATAATAATTGCATTACTTGGAACAATGCATACGTACGACACCTACGTATCTTTAACTATTCTGGCTCCCATAGGATCAAAAGTATGGAATCCATTTAGAACTATCTGGTAGCCTATGCATAAATAGCAATTAACAGATTAACAGAGTCGGAAGGGACCTTGTAGGTCATCTAGTCCAAGGGTCATTTCTATTTAAGAGTATAAGCTGGGGCAGGTATGGCAGTGGCAATGTTGCTATGTTGAGAAAGAAACTGGTTCAGTTAAACTTTATTTAATTCTGCAGAGGATGCCTCCTAACGAGTCTTGTGTAGCTACTAAACTATTTTAAGTCTCAATATGAAATAAAGCAACTCCTTTATTTACTACTAAGCTATACAAAGAAACCCCCCCAATTCTTTTGACGGGGTGAAGGAAAACCCATCCACGCTGAGCTGAAACAAACTTTTTTGGAAGCCTTGAAATGCGCTTTCCTGTCGCTCTTTCCATTTGCAGAGCCTTCGTAGATTATCCTACGTCAGTAGCAGCACACTGAGGGCTGGACACACAGTAAGCTCCACATGTCTAATGCGTGGCCAGAACTTCTATTTGGGGAAGAGAGTTTTTAGCCCCACCCTCCCCTTTGAAAAGGAGGGCTGAGGGTGCAGCCAAAGCCCTGGTGACCTCACTGAGGCTGGAGCGGTGACAACCAGCTGGAAGGGGGAGAGTCCAGGACTCCGTCCACCAACTCTTCCCCTGCTTTCGTGGGAGCATCTCGCAGGACCGCATGGCATGACACACGCATGTGTGCGCGAGCGAACGTCCAAACTGGAACAGCAATTGTGCAGAAGTTTCAAGATGAATACGCAGATTTCCCAATCTGGATGTTCTTATTAACATTCGGCTCCAAAAGTAAACACGGCGATGTCGAAATTACAACTTACTATTGAGATTGACAGTTCTCATTGGTTGGGTAATATTTACTTTAAATGTTCTGATTTTTTTTTTCATTACCTTTTGGCCACGCTCAAATATTGACTCCTATATTGACAGATACGGCCAATACCAAATGTTCCCACAAAAACCTCATCGGGTCAAACAGACACAACCAGGCCCAGTTCACACAGCCGACTAAGCCAGGTTTGGCTTTGGCGGAAACCTGCATTGTGTTTTGTAAAGCATGGCTTAGGGCTTACAATTTTGTGTAAATTCAGGCTATTGTGGTATATTCAGCCAGCCATAATTATAATAAATCAAAACTTTGTGTGTTATATGAATCCAAGCTTAGAATCCTTTATAGTGCACTGTATGTTGTTTTTAACAGTTGTTTTAAGGATTCCAGATACTGATATTGATGCTGTTTGTGTCTTTATCTCTCGCTGACTGTGCTGATAGAGATATCTAGTCCTCACTTAATAAGTGTCACTTAATAGTTGTTCAAAGTTACAACAGATAAAAAAGGTTACTTAGAACCCATCCTGGAAATTACAATGGCTGCACACACACACACACACACACACACACACACACACACACACACACACAGTCCAGTGATGGGATTCAAATTTTTTTACTACTGGTTCTAGGGGCATGGCTTGGTGGGCGTGGCTTGGTGGGCGTGGCAGGGGAAGGATACTGCAAAATCCCCATTCCTTCCCAATGAGCTGGGACTCGGGAGGCAGAGAATAGATGGGGCGGGGCCAGCCAGACGTGGTATTTACTGGTTCTCTGAACTACTCAAAATTTCCGCTACCGGTTCTCCAGAACCAGCTGAATACCCACCTCTGATGCAGTCTACATTCACGTGGACACTTCACTTGTGTTTGGATGAAACAGGCCATTCTTCACGGTTATACAAGCCAGCTTTGAGAATGATCTCCCAGACCAGTCCGAAGGCTATTGAAAGAGACTGTTCTTATGGGGCACTCAGGCACCCGACTATATTTCATAATCCCCTGATGAACAAGGGACTAAGCGAGTTTCTCCAGCAATATTTATTGAATCTTGGGGGTTTCAGTAACAGGGCTTGGGGCATTAGCAGAACTATTAGCTTTTGCATTAATGTTATTAGAAGAGAGGAATTAGAGCAGGGATGTCAAACTCAAGGTCCGAGGGCCGGATCCAGCCCGCAGGGTACTTAGATCTGACCTGCAGGGCTGCCCCAGAAACAGCAGAAGACCGGCTCGTGGTGCATCTGCCAGCGAAAACAGAGCTTACAAGGGTTGCACCCGAGTGCCGCTTTGGCTGGCAGAGGACTGCAGGAGATCATTGCAGCCAAAAATGGAGCTCGGGAACCTGTTTTCGCTGGCAGAGCACTCAGGCCACGACAGGTGCCGACATGAGTGACGTTGAGCTGGCCATGCCCATCTTGGCCATGCCCGCCCCAGCTCCCCCGAGGTCAAACACAACCCTGATGTGGCCCTCAATGAAATCAAGTTTGACGCCCCTGAATTAGAGAAACCGTCATTCTTCATCAGTATCAGTGCTTTCAGGAAAATGCAATCCAGTGGTGAAAAAAGTACAGTTTTAAGCTTAATGCAGGAAAAACCGAACGCAGTGGAGGCAGTACCTGGCTCAGCAGTGGTATCTGTGAGAGAAAGAACTAGAAGTCCTACTGGACAACCACTTAATCCTGAGCCAGGCATGTGCATCGACTGAGGGATAATATCAAGAGCTTTTTTGGCAGGTACCTGTGCATTAGGGGGTTTTTTTGGCCAATGTAAAACCTTTCTTTTCTAACCACTGAACTGCATTTTCTTGGATAGGGCCAGGTGTGGTATTCCCTTATCTTCCCTACCGGTTTGCAAACGTGAGCACCTGAGCCCGTGTGCTCACTTTGCTTGCACGCGCCCCCTCCGCGCATGCGCTTGGCCTTCCACGCATGTGCTTTGGCTAAACAAAGTGCCGAAATGGGATGTAGCTGGGGCAGGTGGGCAGGCCCACCCATGATTTCCGCTACCAATTCAAGGGCACCAGTCCAAACCAGCAGAATATCATATTTTTTGGAGTATAAGACGCACCAAGATTTTGAAGAGATATTTTTTTAAAAACAGTTTTTGCACTCTGCAGCCTCCCAAACCCTCTGTATGCCTCATTTTTTTGGTGAAACACGGAGAGTTTGAGAGGCCTGTAAAGTGCTCCTGGGGGCTGGGGGGAACCAAAAATGAACAAAAAACGGCCTGTTTTTCATGAAAATGGGCCCATTTTTGCCAAAAACAGGGCATGCATAGACTTTGAGAGGCTTATAGAGTGCTCCTGGGGGCTGGGGGGGCAAAACCTGGCAATTTTTGCCCTCCGCATCCCCCATGAACACCCTACAAGCCTCCCAAACCCTCTGCACAGCCATTTTTGTGAAGGGGGTTTCGCAAGGCCAAAAATGCTGTATTCAGTGTATAAAATGTACCCAGATTTTCACCCTCTTTGGGGTGGGGGGAAGATGTATCTTATATTCCGAAAAATACGGTACCACCGCTGGATAGGGCCCCATGTTCAAATCTGTCAAGATCCTTTTGGATCTTCAGTCTATTTTCTAAATAGGCTATTTCACCCCAGCTTGGTGTCCTCTGAAGATTTGATGGAGGGCTGTCACAAAAAAGAGGAGGTTACCTTACTCTCCATGGCACCCGAGGGCAGGACAAGGAGTAATGTGTGGAAGTTCATCAGAAGGAGACACAAGATGGAACTCAGGAGAAACCTTCAGAGTGAGAGTTAATTAAATAATGGAACAGCTTCCCTCCCAAAGCTGTGGGTGCTCCATCACTGGGAGTTATCAAGAAAAGACTGGACAGCTTTTGTGGGGATAGCATAAGGTTGAGCTATAAGACCTCCAGAGTTCCTTCCAGACCAGTGGTGGGTTACGGCCAGTACGGCCCGGGACGGGTGTACCAGAGCCTGCTGGGAGCACCAGGTACCATTATGGTACTGTGCTCCGGAACACAACTCCCTTACCTGCATTTGACCTGGCCACCCAACAGGGCCATTTGCTTACGGCACCTGCGCAATGCTCCGCGAAGCAGCTGCACACGAGTGAACGTGGTGGACGCCCGGCCCCATGTCAGCGTACCTGTTGCAACAGGATCCAGAACCCACCACTGTTCCATCTCTAGGATCCTAAGATCCTTTCTTTCCCTAGGATCCTAAGATCCTTTCTTTCCCTGACCTGCTGTGTGAATCTGTGCATGCTTTTCAATGAAGGCTGTAATTGTGAGCAGGTTTAATCAGCTTGATCAATTGCATAAGATGGAACATCTGATAAGAGCTTCTTAATCCGTGTAAATGCTTCATTATATCTGCCCACTATGCAAGAACCTGCACATCCCCGCCGAGTCAGAGTCAGATTGCAGAATGGAGGAGAGATTTTATCCGGCCTTGAGTGTGGGGGTGAACATGTTTTCTCAGGTGCAGCAAAGGCAGAAGGAATCATGAAAATCAGCAGCCAGGAAGTTGGAAAGAGCCTTTCCCATCCATTTGTGCGACTTCAACGTCTGTCCAAACCAAAGCAAATTAGCTGCCTTTAAACTACCTTTAAATCAATACAAATTACTTGTGCAACACAGTTAGGCCCCAGCCTAGCTGATCGAGGAGCATGTAAGAAACAGGACAACATGTATTTGGTAGCCAATTAAATTCTGTTTCAGGATTGCACAATTGAAGGTAAGTGGAGGTGGCTGGGAATCAGGCGGCCTCTTGTTTGAGGGTATAAAAGCTATCAGAATTAGAATAGAATGACCTGGAAGGGAACTTGGAGGCCTTCTAGTGCAGCCCCCTGCTCAAGCAGGAGACCCTATATCATTTCAGATAGGTGACTGTCCAGGCTCTTCTTAAAAGCCTCCAGTGAGCCTCCACAATTTCTGGTGGCCAACTGTTCCAGTGCTTAATTGTCCTCACTGTTAGGAAGTTTCTCCTTAATTCAAGGTTGCTTCTCTCCTTGATTAGTTTCCATCCATTGTTTCTTGTCTTTCCTTCTGGTGCTTTGGAGAATAATTTGACCCCCCCCCCTCTTCTTTGTGGCAGCCCATCAAGTACTGGAATGCTGCTATCATGTCACCCCTAAATTCTTCTTTTCTCTAGACTAGCCTGACCCAAATCCTGCAACCGTTCTTCATATGTTTTAATCATTTTAGTTGCTCTTCTGTGAACTTCATTGCAGGATGGAAGCTGTTCCGAATACAGCTTCTTTTGCAATTGACTGGTGGGGATTTGGTCAATGCCAGGGGTGTTCAATGCTGCTCCAGATGTTTTGGGATTGCAGGAAGGAAATATCATATTCTTCATGACTTTAGCAGTTTTCTTAATTTTTCCTCCACCACATCAATTCCTTTTCCTCATCTCTTCCCTCTAATGCCCCACACATCTCTTTATCCCTCCCTATAAGAGCCCTGGTGGCGCAGTGGTCAGAGTGCAGTACTGCAGGAGACTTCTGCTGACTGCCGGCTGCCTGCAATTTGGCAGTTCGAATCTCACCCGGCTCAAGGTTGACTCAGCCTCCCGTCCTCCCGAGGTCGGTAAAATGAGGGCCCAGATTGTTGGGGGCAAATAGGCTGACTCTGCAAATCGCTTAGAGAGGCTGCAAAGCACTGTGAAGCGGCATATAAGTCTAAGTGCTAGTGCTATTGCTATTTCAGAGCTGCAACTGAGAGCAATGAAAAATTGTTGGTGGAAGATGTAGGGTGGGGGAGCTCAGGACACACACACACACACAACGGGCAGCACACCTTTAAAATCTTGGCAGTCAGGAGGCAGCTGGTTTGATTTGCCTTGAGCCAGGTTCCCCTACAACCAAAGGGTTCGTCCCAGGTCATGGCCCATAATCCTCAGCCTCAAAGCCTTTGCAAAGGCGTGCTTGGGCTTGTAGGCAGTTTGCTTGAGGAAGGGGTAAGACTGGGCAGGACACAGATAAAGCTGGCAATTAAAACAGCTATTTGTAGTCTGTTGACAGCAGCACCGACACAGAAGGCTGGCAGTGAGCCACAACGGAGTGTTTGCTGGTTTGCAGCCTGGCTGAAAATGTATGTGCACCCAGCAAACCTCTTATTGTAGTGCACAACTTCTGCATATGCCTGATATCTTTTTAGTGCAGGGAGAGGAAACAGAACTGGCCGGGCTTTAGGGGGGGGGGTGTATTCTATTGCAAAACTTTAGAGTGCAATCTTGGGATCCTACAAGAAAAGTCATTATTTTTTAATGTTTTCTTTAATGAAAGGAAGGACTAGAAGGTGACATGATTGAAACAATGGTTGGAAACTAATCAAAGAGAGAAGCAACCTGGAATTAAGGAGAAATTCCCTTAACAGTGAGGACAAATTACCAATGGAACAGCTGGCCATCAGAAATCGTGAGCACTCCATCACTGGAGATTTTTAAGAAGAAATTGGACAGTCACTTGTCTGAGATGGTTATAGGTTCTCCTCCTTGAGCAGGGGGCTGGACTAGAAGACCTCCAAGGTCCCTTCCAGCTCATCTATTCTATTCAATATAGCAAAGAAGAGGGAATAAATCCGAAGCACCTGAGGACAGGACAAGAAGCAATGGATGGAAACTAATAAACCATCTGGACAACCCAAGGGAAATAGGCACTCTCAGGCATTGAAATAGCAATAGCACTTAAACTTATATACCGCTCCACAGTGTTTTACAGCCCTCTCTAAGTGGTTTACAGAGTCCTCCTATTTCCCCCAACAATCTGGCCCCTCATTTTACACACCACAGAAGAATGGAAGGCTGAGTCAACCTTGAGACTGGTGAGATTCAAACTGCCAAATTGCAGGCAGCCAGCAGTCAGCAGAAGCCGCCTGCAGTACTGCATTCTAACCACTGTGCCACCACAGTGGTTTAATAAAACTTTATTGGATACACCATTTTGGCACTGAAGAATTAAAACCAGCTCTGAGATTTTCTTGTGCAATGCTACATAGTTAAACATTAGTAGCCCCTTCTTCCCATCCATAGTGATCACGCCGCCCAATTACAAATCAGTCTTTTGTTTTGAGAACAGTTCCTTTCTTTGTCGGATACCTGCAGAAGTAACCTTGGTGGGTTCTTGGCTTACATGGTCTATTCTTGGATCGTCTGCATTCTTTTCTCACCCTTCCCTCCCCACAGTTCGTTGGCAAGTTGAATAGAAATAAATGTACAAACATTACAGAAACATTTCAAACTTGACAGGAGAGAAACAATCTAGAACTAAGGAGAAATTTCCTGACACTTAGAACAATTAATCAGTGGAATGACTTGCCTCCAGAAGTTGTGAATGATCCAACACTGGAAATTTATAAGAAGAGGCTGGACAATCATCTGTCTGAAATGGTTTAGGGCTTCCTGCCAGAGTATGGGGTTGGACTAAAAGATCTCTAAGGTCCCTTCCAACTCTGTTACTTTGTCAATGTGTGTGTTGTTTTTTTAATGCATTCATGTATTTTATGGTTGCCTTTCAGGTTGGCAACAGAGACTTAAAAATGCTGCATAAACTCTTCAAATTTAGCAATTTCTCTAGAACTCAGCTCAGCCTACCTAGGCAAGCTGTGATTGTGCATATTTTGCAGACCTGAACTTTAATCAAAGTAGGTACAAAATGGACCCATGAACCAAAATCACACAACCAAGTTTTGGAGGAATGAATAGTTGAGCTTTTAAATGAACCAGAAAAACCTTTCCCCCCACATATTTCTTCTTACATTAATGCAGTCTAGTGCCATCATCTGGAGAAAAGTGTAGATAAAACTCAAGGTTTAAATTAAGGGTTGCTAGTCCAGTCTTTCCAGCTAAGAAAAGATCAAGAACGAAAGTGATTATAAACAATTTCCCTCTTTCATAACTTGCAAACTAAGAAATTGAATAGTTTTGAATACAGTAGAATCTCTGGTCACAAACACTTTGGACCACAACCAAATTGGTTTTTAAAAAAAACAACAAAGTTTTTTATTAGATAAACATTAAAAACATTAGACATAATGTGACATTTCTGGCATAAACATTTCCATATAGTTTTTAGATCTTACAACAATTACATT
The DNA here is from genome assembly GCF_009769535.1 of Thamnophis elegans. NCBI lineage: Eukaryota > Metazoa > Chordata > Lepidosauria > Squamata > Natricidae > Thamnophis > Thamnophis elegans. Next base: position 25,239,916 of record NC_045554.1, read on the forward strand.
TTATATCCATTACATAGGTGAGTGTAGTCAGTCAGATTCCCTGTCCGTTGATCCTTTCTTTTATATAATTACTAATCATACAAATACATATCCCATTCAGTCTTAATACCAATTTTCCAATTCTTAACTTGTCTATGTTTTTCTGTCCCGGTCTTTTTCCCTCATTTCTAACCATCGGTACCATTTGTCCCAGATTTCGGGATATTCCCTCTCACCCTCGTCTGTGAGCTCCAGAGTCAGTCTGCCCATTTCTGTGCACCATTTTGGGGTTTTTTTGCAAGCACCAAATTTTCTGTTGCTTGTTTACAAACAGTAGCAGCCCCTGTGTGGCCGCTGCATTAATTTTGCATTAATTTTGGTTAGGTTTGGGTCACCCCCAAATCGGGTTGCGACCAAAGTTATGGAATGAATTCTGGTCGTGCCCAGAGGTTCTACTGTATTGCTTTGCAGATGGGCATGAATGGCTCAGATCAGCCAGAATGGTTATGAATGAACGCAAACATAATTGAGTGAGGTCAGAGCTGGATTCACCTGCTCCTAATAAACAACTGTATTTTTCTGGAGACTTTGCTTGAGGCTCCTGCTTCCATTAGGGCATCGGTTGGAACCCTGGGTTCGCATCCACACTGCCTCAGCTGCTCCAACACATTGCTCCCAACATGACAGGCAGCTTCCCCCTGAGTTGCTCCCGAGTATAACGTCTCATCACACAGCAAGGGTGGAAATGGAAGTGCGGGTTTACTTTTGGAAGCAAATTGGATCGCAGGCATTTATGGTTGAGCATCTGGCGCGTTTTTCTCTAAGTGCCTGTTTATTCAGAATCGGGATTTGGGGAAGAGGAGGGGGGCTGAGTTTCTAGAGGTTTTTGCATTTCCTCCTGGCAAAATATAGGACCTCCAAGCAAGCTCAGTGCTTTGTAACTTCATCCGTATGTCCAAGGTATTTTCTCAGCATACATAAAGGATATGAAAGGCCATTGTTTGCCTTCCTTAGGGGAGTACTTTGGATATCGTGCCGTAGCCCAAACTCTGAATATTTGCTGATTTCCCATCTTACCAGTGGTAGTATTCAGCCAGTTCGGACTGGTTTGGGCGAACCGGTAGTGGTGGATCTGCGGGTGAGCCTGCCAACCTGCCCCAGTGCTGTGCCATCCTATTCAGCCATGTTTTCTAAGCCATGAGCATGTGGGGAAGACCACACGCATGCACAGAAGCAAGCATGTGTGTCTCCACGCTCACATGTTGGTGTGCGGTGAACCGGTGGTAAAATTATGTGAAACCCACCTCTGCATCTTACCAAATAGAGGGTTGGAAGGGACCTTGTAGGTTTTCTAATCCAACCTCCTGCTTGAGTAGGAGAATACCATTTTGGACAAAAGGCTGTCCAGTCACTTCTTGAAAATTTCCAGTGATGGAGCACCCAAAACCTCTGGAGATAAACTGTTCACTGGTTAATGCTTCTCGCTGACGGGAAATTTCTCCTTAGCTCTAGGTTGGGTCTCTCTTTGATAATCTTCCATCCATTACTTCTTGTCCTGCCCTCAAGTGCTCTGGAGGACAGTAAAACCCTATTTAGCTTTCTGAGCTCATTCAAGGTCAGCCAGGCACTGATACCAACCTGCAAGGAAATAGAAACCCACTGAAATGCTATCGGTGCCTGCTGAATATACCCCCCCACACACTCACTTCCTTGACCACCTCAGATAGTCCCATATTGAGTTAGTCCCTCTGAGCAGTGAGGCCACACTTGGAATACTGCAAACAATACGGATACAAACCAGAATGCTGAAGTCTTATAAAGAGTGCAGAGAAGAGCAACGAAAATGATCCGGAGGCTGGAGGCTGAGGCCTCTGAAGAACATCTAAAGGAACTAGGCATGTCTAGCCTATTCAAGAGAAGGGGCAGGAGGGACGTACTAACTATCTTTGATTACTTGATGGGCTGTCACACAGAAAAGAGGGAGTGAAGCTATTCTCCAAAGCTCCTGAGGTCAGGAAAAGAAGCAATGGGTGGAAACTAATCAAGGAGAGAAGCAACTTAGAACTGAGGAGAAATTTCCTGACAGCAAGAACAATTAATCAGTGGAACAATTTGCCTCCAGAAGTTGTGAATGCTCCAACACTGGAAGTTTTTAGGAAGAGGCTGGACAACCATTTGTGCATGATGGTGGTACAGGGTCTCCTGCCTTCAAGGTCCCTTCCAACCCTATTAAGTTGGGAAATCGTTTCTTTATATATTTCTTTTCTTTTTCTTTACTATGTTCCTTGCATCTGTTTCTCTTTTTCTTTTTCCCTTTCGTTTCTGCACTTTATACTATTTCTTTTTATTCTTTTAGTTTTTTGGTTTGCATTACTTTTTATTGTAATTATAATTCTTAATAAAATTACTATTAAAAAAAAATATGTTCCACCAGTGCTGCCTCCATACTGATTCCTGCCCTATGACGAAAAAGATCAAGGCAGAGGCCAAGATGGAGCATTGTACATGAAAAGCACATGATGCTTCCATCACTCTGTCAGAGGAAGCCTTTTATGATCGCAGCCTGCAGATCCCCTGAACTTCACTTTGGGGAGGGGAGGGGGGCTGTTGGGAGACTGTACAATATTAGACATTCTTTGTGGGGCTTCCCCCATTGCAGGCAAGATTGTGTCTCTTTTGCAGTCTCTCTCTTTTAAAAGCACACTGATTTTAAAATCACACCTAGAGAACTGTGTCCAGTTTTGGTCACCACACTATAAAAAAGATGTTAGGACTCTAGAAAAAGTGCAGAGAAGAGCAACCAGGATGATTAGGGGACTGGAGGCTAAAAAATACGATGAACGGTTGCAGGAACTGAGCATGGCTAGTCTAGTGAAGAGAAGGACCAAGGGAGATAGGATAGCAGTCTTCCAATATTCGAGGGCCTGCCACAGAGAGGAAGGGGACTATCTATTTTCCAAGCCACCTGACGACCATATGAGGAATAATGAATGGAAATTGATCAAGGAGAGATTCAACATGGAAATAAGGAGGAATTTTCTGACAGTGAGAACAAGCAACCGATGGAACAGAAGTTGCCTTCAGAAGTTGTGGGAGCTTCATTACTGGAGGCTTTCAAGAAGAGACTGGACTGCCATCGGTCAGAAATGGTGTAGGGTCTCCTGCTTGGGCAGGGGGTTAGACTAGATGACCTACTATATCCCTTCCAAATCTGTTAATCTAATCTAATCTTTTAAAAAACCCTTTTAAATTCTGAGTAATTGTGCTTTGCCAGCGGAGAGAAATGAAGGAACGGACAGCTTGTACAGATTTGTCTTATTGTATTCTGACCTTGCTCTGGTGGCATGACTGTTGCTCCAACTGCCCTTTCTTGGAGACTTTCTAGTTTAAAGCAGTCCTGAGGAAATAAATATTCCTATCAGCTGAGCAAGGCCAAATATAAGAAGAATGGAGAACACACATTTTTCGAGAGGGACAAGTAATCCAGAAGCCAAAACCAAACTAGATTTAGTGAATCTGGGCCAGTTAGGGAAAAAACAGATTTCTCTCCCAAATTTGGATTCAGCTTCAAGATAGTTTTCTGTGCAAGAGATACGAGATGATCTTCCACTGTAGATCCCTTAAGGCTGAGCCTTGAAAGCCTTTCACTTCACATCCAAGAATCTTCTTCAGTTCTTCAGAAAAGGAAAAAAACAAATAAGGAAGCCCAGCTGCAAATAGAAGAAAAAGAGGAATCAGAGTTCTTCAAGACATGGGGAAGATTTTATGATTGGCTAGAGAAAGGAAACTGGAAAAGAAAGTAGGGAGAAGATGATGCACTGTTAAGTGGGAAAGGGGAGGAAGAAGGGGAAAACAGAAAATAAAATATTAAATAGACAAGTACTGTATATACTCGAGTATAAGCCTAGTTTTTCAGCCCACTTTTTGAGCTGAAAAAAGCCGCCTCGGCTTATACTCGAGTCAGTGAAAAATTTGCCCGAAATGGAGGAGAAAAAGGGGCGGGGCCATGCCGCTGGGTGACACTCGTGAATGGCCCGGTGCCCCTGTGAGTTTCCCCTCCCTCTGTGTCAGTTTGCCGCGCAGCGCGCACCGCACCATCCCCCCTCCTCACGTTCTAATGTAATGCAGGGCTGTCTTACGATTCCCCTTCCTCCCCCTCCTGCCGCTCTGCAACGATGTCCCACCTCCTCCTTGTTATGGCAAGCAGCCACATAGCGATGTCCCACCTCCTCTGGTACAGTGATCCAATGATAGGAATCACTGTGCCGTGTGTCATAGGAGGCGGGACATCGCTCCCGCGGCTGCACGGGACATCATCATCACAGCGGGACATCAGCATCATGAGGTGAGTGAAGTATTTCATTGAATACACCGCTAGTTTACTGTTTTTCTTTGAAATAAATATTCAAAAACATTATTGGTATCTATTTTTATTTTTGAAATTTACCGGTAGCTGCTGCATTTCCCACCCTAGGCTTATACTCGAGTCAATAACTTTTCCAGTTTTTTGTGGTAAAATTAGGTGCCTCGGCTTATATTCGGGTCGGCCTATACTCGAGTATATACGGTATATATCCAAGAGCAAGACACAAAGGAGGGGAAACATAGTTAGGATAGATTAGCGAAGCAAAGGAAATAAGAAATGATATCAAATTATATCTGGGTTTGCAGAAATACCATCCCAAGGAGACATAAATTGAGACCTGAAAGAGACACCTACAATAATAGAAAAAAAGAGGGGAGGAGAGAATGAAAGGAAGACAGGGGAAAGAAGAAAGAAGTAAGGAAAGGAGGATGGAGGGGAGAGAAAGAGAAGGAGAGAGGGTAGGAAGGGGAAGAGGAAGAATAAGAGTAGGGGAGAAGGAAGGGAAGAAGAAGAGAAAGAAGAGGAGGGCGGAAGGTAGAGGAAGAGAAGGAGAGAGGGTAGGAAGGGGAAGAGGAAGAGTAGGGGAAAGGGAAGGGAAGAAGGAAGGGAAATGAGAGGAGGAAGGAAGGAAGTAGAGAAGGAAGGGAGGGAGAAAAGAAAGGGAAAATAAGGTGATGTTACAACAGGAGGAAGGGATGATAAACAAAGCAACCCAAACTGTATATTATAATCTATTCAATGAAATAATAAATGTATAAGAATGATAAATGTAAAGAAGAATAAGAATTATGTGAATGTATACTTAAAATGGTATGTAAGAGAATAAAAACTAAAACATTTTCTGGGGGAAAAACAAGAAAGCTCAGTTGCCCTTTTCAAAAGCATCTTTGGGACAACTCTGACCTGGAGGATGGAGAATCTTTCCACCACTAGCTATGGGATCAGCAGGGATCTAGCAAGTGCTGGCTGCCATCTAGTGTTTAGAAGAAGAGGGATTCTCTAGAAACTGGAAGCATGTTGCCATCCTAAGCATATAAAGATGAATCACAGAATCCTAGAATTAGACGAGGCCTTCTACCCCAAACCCCTGCTCGATGCAGGGATTGTAAGGTTTCCTAAAAATGCCCTAATTGATTCATGAGTATCGAGCCAAGTTTCAATACAAAACTAGTCATTTATTAGGAACATCATCTTAGGCAAGGCCTTTTCGCAGTCAGGTCTAAGCTTTGTTTGAGTTGTAGCTGAACTTTAACCCTGTTCCTTCCCTCCCCCTCAGTCTGTGTCATAAATCACATTCCCCAATGATGTGCACCCCTCCCAAGCCTGCTGCAGTCATCTGAGATCCAATTTCAGCTGACACTATACGTGGAATGCGCTCCCTCTTCTTCTCTCACAATGACAAGGTTGGGAGCTGATAGGGTTCTACATATTATTCTGAACAAAGATTTGCTGTCCTATTGTCTTGTGAAAGGCTTCAGGGATGGAGCAACCATAACTTCAGGGGATAGGCTGTGCCATTGCTTAAGCCAGAGGTCTTCAAACTTGGCAACTTTAAGACTTGTGGACTTCAATTGCCAGAATTCTCATAGCATTCGCTATGCTGGCTGGAGAATTCTGGGTGTTGAAGTCCACAAGTCTTAAAGTTGCCAAGTTTGAAGACCTCTGGCTTAAAGGTTCTCACTGAGACATGGATATAAACACACACAGGGTTGACAGGGTTAGGCTCCTCAGGATCATGTTTATTTGAAGAACACCCTGCAGTTCCCTAAAATTTCTTAAAAGCAGAACAGCATCTATGGCACCTGAGCAGAAATAGAGAAAGGTAGGTGTCAGGTCTGCCATTGTAAAGGCCTCAGCCTCTTTGCTTTGCTGGCATCCTGCCATCAAACGCAGAGAGGTGGGGAGAATGGAAATGCAAGGGGGAAGGATGACAGGAACCAGAGATGCCAATCCTGAACAGACCGGCCCATCCAAGGACAGGAGCGTGAGAATGGAATGCTAAATTCCACCAATGAGACGCCGAACCTCAAAGCAGTTACAAAAACACTGAATCTGAATATTATTGGACACTTGTGGACGGGTTAAGGACCTGGGAGAAGGGAAGAGGCAGGTTTTGGGTGGCAATCTTCATAGCCAGCTTTGCTACTGTCGTAACCACTTGGCTTTAGTAAAAGTATACCTTTCTGTTCTGACCCCCTCCTTCGTCCAGTAACGAAAGCCGAGACAAGCTTAACTAGAATGTACTTTAATAGCAAGACCAAAATCTCGGTGGCTGAATGCCAAGCAAACAAACAGATAAGGACCTTGGCAGCAACTCAAGACAAACCTTGGCAGCAATCCAGCCTGCCAAGTTAGTTACGTTCTCTTTAGTCAATGCGTTGACTTCTGCAAGAGGGGCATGTCACAAGCAGTCTTTTTTATAGTCTGGAGAGGAGCCTAATGACCAGCAGCTGAGCGCAATTACCTCCTGTAATTGCGTAATTGTTCCTGATGCCGTGTAGCTCTTTGATGGCGTGCATCAGGAACAACTCACTGCTGGCTTCTGGATCACTCTCCCTTGTCTCCTCCCCACTGGTCCAAGGCTCAGGCACCACCTGGTGGCCAACCAGTCTCTCTGCGCCCTGCTTGGAGTCGGAACCTGTCCAGGGTCCTTCACATCCTCCAGAGCCGACTCATAGGGCCCCTCGCTGTCGGAGTCTGGTGACAGCTCCAACAGGCCACAACACCTGTCGCTACAAATGGCATCGATGGTCTTTCTTTCCTAAACGCCAAAGATGGGACAAGCCTGACAGTAGGTATCAGAGGTGATATTCAGCAGGTTCTGACCAGTTCTGGAGAACCGGTAGCAGAAATTTTGAGTAGTTCTATCTCAGACTGGCCCAGCCCCCATCTATTCTCTGCCTCCCGAGTCCCAGCTGATCGGGAGGAACTGTGGATTTTGCAGTAAAGATCCCCTGGTGTGGGGAGGAAATGGGGATTTTGCAGTATCCTTCCACTGCCATGCCCACCGAGCATGCCATGCCCACCAAGCCATGCCCACAGAACCAGTAGTAAAAAAAATTGAATCCCACTACTGGTAGGTATGGTGTAAAGGCAAGATCCACTCGCTGATCAATTGCTGCTTTGTAGCTGATTTTGTCTCAGAGGGCGGGCATTTGGTCAATGAACAAGCCAACCCCAGCAGCCATTTCCCCAAAGTGCTCACAAAGGTATCTTCAAAATCCAAAATATACTCACTTGAACCACACCTCTCTTCCTCCGAAATTCCAGGAACCGAAGAGTCTCTGAGAAGAAGCCAGCATAAGATTTTGCATTCAAGGACTAGAAGTGCTCTCACCCAAAGGAGGGGGGTGGCTGCAAAAAATTCCATGATTGTGGCTGCCATCTTAACTTTTTTGACCCCACTGCTGTGTGGACACGTCTATTTGTTGCTTCTATTTCTTCCTTCCCATATACCAGCTTTCTTAAATCTTTTTTAAAATGGGGGGCATATTTTTTATTTTGGGGGTTCTGCTATTCAGGAACAAATATTCAGATCTTCCCTTATGTTCTATGTACTACAAATCACCCAGGAGCCTAGAAAGCTTTTCTGATCTAGTAATATTTCTCCCACTTTGAGACAAAATCTCCCTTCTTCAGAAGATCATCATCTTTTTTTCACATCAGCCTTTCATTCTTAAATTCCAAGCAAAGGCTTAGTTAATTATTCCAGGCGGTGTCCGTAAGTGGATTTGAAATTTAACACCCTTTTCCTCCTACAAGAACTCCTGTTCTTCTAAGCTGCTGAAATAATGGGATAATAAAGATACAACGGCAGATACCAGAGCTGTCAGGACAGAGAAAATAAATCTCTCCAAGCATTTATTTCTTACCTCTTCATACACTGAGGCTGGTGAAGCAGCATTTGCATTTCGGACTTTTATTTTTTCAAGGAAGCTTTTGTGAATGATCTCCCTGGAGCAAAGAAGCAACGATTCTAAGATAGAAAAAGGTTGTGTGCAAATATCCTGATTTTCATTTAGAAAACTAGAAAGTCAGTTGCCTGCCTGACTTATTGGTTCCTTTTTTTCCTGTGGGCGAAGGAGGCCAGTCAGGAATTTCAGAAGGATGCAAAGTTACAGAGCAGAAAGCCTTCTGCCAGAAAATTCGGCTCCAAAATACCACCAAGAGCAGCCCAGAAAGGAATCGGCAAACACCCTGGGGAAAATTAGAAAAACAAATGTTTTTATTTTTCCCCAAAGGAAGGAATCTGTTATGAGATTCAGCCTTAGCAGAAGCTGAAGGGATGGGAAATCTTAAACCAAAAGGCAAAATGTTTCCTAGAAAGTTATCTGGTTTTATACAAAGGCGATTTTCACCTTTTCTACTCAGCAAGACCATCCTCCTCCCCCATTTCCCTTCTGCCAGTGACAGCCGCTTTCTGAGCCAAAGGCTGATTTTATGATCTGTTGTTCACCTTCCTCCAACCAGGTGCTTCAGGAGGCCTGTTGGTGGGCCACCTTCTGATGGGTCTCTTGCCCTGTTGAGAAGAAAAACTGGCATGGTACGATTGCAAAGTTGCCCTGGGAAGAAGGAGGTGGCCTTGAATGATGACAATCCTCTTGAAAAATGGAGAAGAGCTTCATATTCCAGAAAATCCAGAATAGTTTTCATATTCTAGAAAAATCATCTAATATCACCAGCATTCTCTCTTCCTCCTCCACTTCCTCCTCTTTATCTTCCTCATCCTCCTTTTCTCCCTCTTCTTTCTCCTCTTTCTCTTCCTCTCCTCCCCCTCCTCTTCCTCCTCTTCCTCTTCTTCCTTTTCCTCCTCTTCCTCTCCTCTTCCTCCTCTTTATCTTCCTCCTCCCTCTCCTTTTTCTCCTCTCCCTCTCCTCCCTCTCCTCCCCCTCTTCTTCCTTCTCCTCTTCCTCCTTTCTGCCTTTTCCTCCTCTTCCTCCTCTTTTTCTTCCCCCTCTCTTCCTCCTCTATTATTTTGCACTACCCTACTGACAAATTTTAAGATTAACCTGGAGAGACCCTCCAAGTAAAATGCTTGGTGCTATGATGAAACACTTTTTTTTTCTGTTTTGGAGATTAAGAAATGAGCCCAAACTGATTTTATGAATGTTTTCTTCTGTTTCAAAAGGCCATCTTCCCTCTTTGCTTTTAAATAGCTCTCTGGTTCCCTTTCTCTGCTAGCTTCATGAATCTTAGAACAGCAAATCTGACAGCTTCTTTGTTCAATCAGCCTCCTGATTAGCCGGAACAGCTAATGCAAAAATAATTTTGAAAGTATCAAAGAGAAACAAGTCCTGGGGACGTTGATGCTATTAAGAAAAGGGTCGTACTCTTCCTTTTATAAAATACTCCTGAGAAACCTTCGCTCTTCCCCCAGTCCCACTTTTACAGACACTGCAAAGGGACAACCAACCCAACTCAATGGCTTCCTGTGCCACTGAGCTGAGCACAGGTGACACAATCACACCTGACAGTCACTTCAAACTGGGACATCAAGACGTTTCTGCCCATAAGCCGTTCTCACCTGCAATAGACCACAGAAGAATTGCATGATTCGGTCTTCTTATGGCTGGGATCCTTCGTGGGAACGGGTGGAGGGAAGGAGATGCTTTCTGGCAAAGGCAGGGGATAAACCTAATCCTCTGGAGGTGTGTGAAAAGAACGGGAGCCTGGGAGTAGGTAGCAGAGACACAGGGAACGCTTAAGAGGTGAGCCTGGATGGAGGAGAAGACATCTGGGTCAAGTAAGATGGAAGGGTGGGCAACCAAGAACAGGTGAATTGCAGCGAAGGTCCCACCCAGCGTGGAGCTTCCAGAAGACCTTCAATTGACCTGCTGCAAGCCAGCTTCCTCACAAAAGTAGATTGCCCCTGTAATAAGTGGGGTGTCAGGTCGGCCGTCTTCAGCTCCTTCAGATCTTCAGATCCTGCTGTAAATCACAAGGGTGGGGGAGGAAATTGAGGCAGTTACATGTGTGCCTCCGAACCAGAAGGTAAACAGAGGGAGGGGTGACATGTTGACGAGAACCAGAGGTGCCAAACCAGAATAAACCAGCTGCCAAGGACACCTGGCCTGGGAACCACATGCGAAACAGCAGTGAGAAGGGCCAAACGTCAGAACTGTTCCCAAAATAGTTAAAAGGCATCCTATTGGACACTGATGGACTGGTTAAGGGGGGAGAGTCAGAAAAAGGGGGGGGATGTAAACAATATTTTGCACAGCAATATTCAGATCTAGCTTCACTTTTGCTGCAACTACTTAATTTTAATACAAGAATATATCGCTTCAACTGAATGGAGTCGAGGGTCTTTTCTTCCTAAATGACCAAGATGGGACAGGCCTGACAGTGGGCATGGAGCAAAGGCGGTTCCACCACAAAACCGCGGTCGACTAAAGCGCGCTTGACGAAACCGCGTTCCTGACGTCATCACAGCGTGACGAAAAAAGCACGCTGTGAGCGCTAAAGCTAAAATTAACCCCTAAACCTAAACCTAACCCCCCTAAACCTAACCCTAAACCTAACCCTAAACCTAACCCTTAACCTAACCCTAAACCTAACCCTAAACCTAACCCTTAACCTAGCGCTAAACCTAACCCTAACCCTTAACCTAACCCTAAACCTAACCCTAACCCTTAACCTAACCCTAAACCTAAACCTAACCCTTAACCTAACCCTAAACCTAACCCTAACCCTTAACCTAACCCTAACCCTAACCCTAAACCTAACCCTTACCTTAACTTGAATCGGCTTGCTTTCAAAGCGCTTTTTAAAGCGCCCTTTTTTCTCCGCAGTCGCTGTTGTCGCGCTGCTGATGACGTCAGCGACGCGCTTTAATCGGGCGCGCTTTAGTGGACCGCGGTTTTGTCGTGCCACGGCAAAGGCAAGATCACTTCCCTGATCAATTGATGCTTTGTCGCCGGTCTTGTTACAGATGATCATTTGGTCAATGAGCAAGGCAACCCCAGGGGCCATTTCCCAAAACTGCTCACTAAAGAAATCCCAACATACCCACCTGAACCCCATCTCCCTTCCTCCAAAATTCCAGAAACCAAAGAGTCTCTGAGAAGAAGTCCAGCACAAGATTTCACCTTCAAGGACTGGAAGTGCCCTCATAGTTGTTAAGTGAATCACTGCAGTTTTTAAATTAGTAACCTGGTTGTTAAGTCAATCTGGCTTACCCATTGATTTTGCTTGCCAGAAGATTGAAGAAGGGAATCACATGACTTTGGGACACATCGATGGTCATAAAAAAAGAACCAGTGCTCAAGTATTGCTGTTGTAACTTTGAACAGTCACTAAATGAACTGTTGTAAGTCGAGGACTAGTCGCACTCTGAACAATTCATCCTATGGTTCTTAGTTCCTTGCACTAACAGCCGGTTGCCACCAGGAAGGAGCCTTCATCCATAGAATCAGGATTACATGAAGTATTACTGCTGCTTTACAAAACCCTAGTAAGGCCGCTCCTGGAATACTGCAACCAGTTTTGGTCACCATATTACAAAAAAGATGTTGAGACTTTGGAAAGAGTTCAAAGAAGAGCAACTAAGACAGTGTTTCTCTACCTTGGTCACTTGAAGATGTCTGGACTTCAACTCATCTTCAAGTGTCCAAGGTAGAGAAACACTGAACTAAGAGGATCAAGGGCCAGAAGACTAAAACATATGAAGAACGGCTGCACAGGATTAGGGTTTGGCTAGTCTAAGGAAAAGAAGAATTAGAGGTGACATGATAGCAGCATTCCAGCATTTGAGGGGCTGCCACAAAGAAGAAGGGGTCAAATTATTCTGTAAAGCACCAGAACTCAGGACTCAAAGAAACGCAGTGTCAAAATTTCTTTTTTTCTGTTTCGAGCATTAGAAAAGTATTCCTCAAAGTGTGATTTGCGGAAATCAATATTATTCGCCAGACTACGGTGAAATATAATGCAGTATTAAAACCCTATCAAACAAGGGACCAGTCACTGGAAAAAGGTACTTTGCATTTCTTTGTCTTCTTTTGCAAAGTCTCTTTCTGCCCCCCAGAAGCTCATAACCCATTGACCTCTTCATGGTGTCTCCTTGGGACACAAACAGCATAGGAGGGTTGCATTTTGAAGCTGCTGCTGCAGACTGCCTTAAACCCCCAAAGTTAAGGGAAATATGCCTGTCAGGTATATGCACGGCTGCCACCGTAACTGCCCATTATCTAAAATGCTGCACTAGCCATTATTCCCATGTGTCTCTCTTCACATGCTGAAACCAGGGGATGGATTCCGTTAGCTCTCACACCCAAAGAATAAACTTCTGTTTTTCCCTGTGCCTGAGATGCGGGCAAAAAGGGGAGGGGTCTTTGATCACTTGATCACGGGCATGATCTTGACTTTGGGAGGATACACATGACCCCCAGATGCCCCTCCACGTCTGGGTGTCCACAAAGCCACGGCTTTTGAAAGATCATCTCAAGGGAATGAAACAAAACATCCTCAGCACCGTTGCACAGAATCTGAGCTTGATTCCGCGGCCTGCCTTTGATAGAGGAGTGGGTTTCTTTTCATCTCTCTCTGCCCCTCAAGCGAGCTTCCATGGAGAGGCGATAATGAAATCTGAAGCCCCACTGAGAGACGTGGGGAACCAAATGGAGCTATCAAAGAAACAATCGTTTCAGAAAGATTTTAATAGGGAGAAACGACTACGCACAACCAGAGCAACTGACTGTCTGTTCCCCCAAAGGCAGCCAAAAAATGATGTCGGCTGAGCTTCACCAAGTCAGCCAAATTATTTGAAGACCCAGCAACTCCTTTCACCTAAGATGCAAGATTTGATTACGGTAAAACCTAGAAGGTTTTTTTTTTAATGGTGGCTGATGCAATTGTGATGGTTTGGTGTAATGCACAGACCCAGGAAATAATTCAGTTTAGTAACCAACTGGCACAAATACGGCTCTTTACTTCATTTCTGACACACAGAAAGCATCTCCTGAATTTTTGCACCAATTATTTCCTTAACATGAGACCACAAGAAAGTATTTAAAGGAGACAGGGTGGGACAAACTGCAGCACCCCTCTTTTAGCTACCTTCCAAGTTCCACAGAGTGAAAAGGGAAACTCAACAGGCAGTTTTGGAGATTTAACTGGGAGGTTCTAGTTGCCAGTGGACTGTAAAATGCCTCAGGGCAAAAGGGACAATTATGCACCATTCAGGACAATGTAAAGTCCCTCCTCCTCCTCCTCCTCCTCCTCCTCCTCCTTCTTCCTCTTCCTCTTCTTCTTCCTCCTCCTCCTCCTCCTCCTCCTCCTCCTCCTCCTCCTCCTCCTCCTCCTCTTCTTCTTCTTCTTCTTCTTCTTCTTCTTCTTCTTCTTCTTCTTCTTCTTCTTCTTTTATATCCATCATCGGATGTTGGCGATCATGTTGGCAATCCTATTTTTTGTCAACAGATGCAAGAAAAAGCACTGCTGTGTTTTATCCAAAGCTGCCCCTTAGATCTTTGAATCTTCTTCTGCCTGGACCTCATTTGCCTTCAATCTTTCCCTGGAGGATTAAGTGAAGGAAGCCGTATTTTTCCAGGTGTCGCATCCCATGTCCAAAATATTCTAACTTTTGCTTTTTGGTGGCTTTGATGATTTCCTTTGGCTTTCCCAGGTGACTCATCACCTCCTCGTTTCTGATTTTATCAACCCAACGAACAGCCGCATGTAAATCTATATTGCAAATGCTTCTACTTTCTTCAAGGGTCTTTCTGTCAGAGAGCAACTCTCCACTCCATTAGAGCAGGATGGAAAAGATGCAATAGCAATAGCAATAGCAATAGCAGTAGACTTATATACCGCTTCATAGGCCTTTCAGGCCTCTCTAAGCGGTTTACAGAGAGTCAGCATATTGCCCCCAACAATCTGGGTCCTCATTTTACCCACCTCGGAAGGATGGAAGGCTGAGTCAACCCTGAGCCGGTGAGATTTGAACCGCTGAACTGCTGATCTAGCAGTAGCCTGCAGTGCTGCATTTAACCACTGCGCCACCTTGGCTCTTAGATGCAACATCTGACAAGCCTGATTTTCAGACTGCAGAAGACCTCTGCAGAAGGTCTTCTGTCATGACTGCAGAAGACCTCTGTCATTTTGAATGTAAGGTCCCACCTAGGCAGTGGTGGGATTCAAATATTTACCAACCAGTTCTCTGCCCTAATGACCATCTGGGTAGGCGGGGCTCAGTGGTCATGTGATCATGTGGGCGTGGCCAAGTCAGTGTCACTCAGGTCGATGGGCACTTCGCCTTAGTTGTTACAATGGTAATAAGGGTTAACTGGAGAGGCAGTTTCTGTAAGCAGGGCAATAAAGATTAGGCTAGAAACAACACCAGAATGTTTCCTTCCTGCCTTCCTTACAGGATTAGCCTTGTAAAGTGGGGAGAAAAACAAAAGATTTCTTCCAACAACCAGTTCTCCGAACTGCTTAGAAAGTTACCAACTGGTTCTCCCAAATAGGTGCGAACTGGCTGAATCCCACCACTGCACCTAGGGCTAACACCAGAAAAGTGTCAGAGGGACCTCAGTACCTGACAGCAGAACTGCCCAATTGCCATCAGATCTTGTCCATAAAACAGTGAGAAGTCTGGTGACTTCTGGCCCAACCTGGTCCAACCATTCAAGCAATGGTGAGCACATTTTCCTAAGGGGGCACACATCCTAGAGCAGTGTTTCTCAACCTTGGCAACTTGAAGATGTCCGGACTTCAACTCCCAGAATTCCCCAGCCAGCATTTGCTGGCTGGGGAATTCTGGGAGTTGAAGTCCGGACATCTTCAAGTTGCCAAGGTTGAGAAACACTGTCCTAGAGACAGCCAGAGAGATGCCCTTGAAGAGAATGACTAGGGGTGACTTGATAACAGTCTTCCAATATTTGAGGGGCTGCCACAGAGAGGAGGGGATTGACCTAGTCTCCAGAGTACCCAAGCAGGGAAAAAGTGTCCCATTGTCCCGTTTTGCAACCTTCTGACAAGCAAAGTCAATGGGGAAGCCAGAATCACTTAACAACTGTGTTCCTAACTTAACAACTGCACTGATTCACTTAACAACTGTGGCAAGGAAAGTCGTACAATGGGGCAAAACTCACTTAACAAATGTCTCACTTAGCATCATAAATTTTGGGCTCAATTGTGGCCGTAAGTCGAGGACTACCTGTAACCTGGTTGTTAAGTGAATCTGGCTTCCCCATTGACTTTGTCTGTCAGAAGGTTGCAAAACGAGTTCATGGGATCCCAGGACACTACAACCGTCATAAATGTGAGTCATTTGTCAAGCATCTGGATGTAAATCACATGACCACGGGGAGGCTGCAATGGTCATAAGTGTGAAAAATGGCCATAAATTTTTTTTCAGTGCCGTTGTAATTTCAGTCACTAAACAAATTGTTGTAAACTGAGGACTACTTGTACATTAAAGAAAAGCCATTGAAAACTACTTCCTTGGATTTGTAGCCTTCCTTGTTAAACCCAGATTTAACAGATTAACAGAGTTGGAAGGGACCCTGTAGGTCATCTAGTCCAACCCCCTGCTCAAGCCGGAGACCCTACACCATTTCTTACAGATGGCAGTCCAGTCTCTTCTTGAAAGCTTCCAGTGATGAAGCTCCCACAACTTCTGAAGGCAGCTTCTGTTCCATGGGTTGATTCTTCTCTGTCAGAAAATTCCTCCTTATTTCCAGGTTGAATCTCTCCTTGGTCAATTTCCATCCATTATTCCTTGTTTGGCCTTCGGGTACCTTGGAAAATAGCTTGATCTCCCTCCTCTCTGTGACAGCCCCTCAAATATTGGAAGTCTGCTTTCTGTCCCCCCTGGTCCTTCTCTTCACTAGACTAGCCATGCCCAGTTCCTGCAACTGTTCATCATATGTTTTAGCCTCCAGTCCCTTCATCATCCTGGTTGGTCTTCTTTGCACTTTTTCTAGTCTCAACATCTTTTTTATAGTGTGGTGACCAAAACCAGATGCAGTACTCTTGGTGTGGTCTTATAAAGTGGTTTTATATGCTTTATAGAGTGGTCTTAGTACAAATTTAGATTTTATGCTCTTCGCCCTACAAAGGGAATAGTAACAGATTTCTCTCCCATAGCAACTCATGTAAAGCATTTGTACCATGTTGCTCCTTCATGACTTGGGTGAAAGTGATGGGCCTCACAGACTAATGGAGGGAGTTTGGCCAAGCTGCCTGGTTTCAGAAATCCAATTTGCAGAAATCTAAAATAGGATAATCACTTGGTCTCAGCTTGGGAGAAAGTTTGTTGGCAAACAGTAGTTCTGGGTCGTCATCTGCTGGCTGGCTCTGGAATGACATGCTGAGCACAACTGATTCAGAATTAATTCAGCCTGAACATGAATTATGAATAGAATAGAGCTGGAAGGGACCTTGGAGGTCCTCTAGTCTATCCCCCTGCTCAAGCAGTAGAACCTATGCCATCTCAGATAAATGGCTGTCTAATTTCTTCTTAAAAACCTCCAGTGATGGAGTGGCCACGATTTCTGGACGCAACTTCTGTTCCCCTAGTTAATTGTCCTCCCTGTTAGGAAATTTCTCTTTAATTCCAGGTTGCTTCTCTCCTTGATTAGTTTCCTTCCATTGTTTCTTGTCCTGCCTTCAGATGTTTTGAGCCCCACAAATTCTGGAATACTGCTATCATGTTGCCCATATTTTTTCTTTTCTTTCGACTAGTCAAACCCAAATCCCAAGTTCTAATACTTCACGTGATCTTGATTCTATCCCTCTCTTTACTACAGGTATTTTCCAAAGTTGGAAACTTTTAAGATAATGGGGACTTCTTCTCCCAGAGTTCCCCTATCCTGGCTGCAGAATTCTGGGAATTGAAGTCCATGTGTCTTAACGTTGACAATGTTGAAAAACGCTGAATTAGAACTTCCAGCTCAGTATGTTGAATGCTGGATTCCTCCCCAGGGTCTGCAAACTGACTGGCTGCAAACTGTAGGATGCTTTTAAGGACAAACGTGTCCTTCATTTTACTTCCTCCACTGACCAGCAGGAGGCACCACCTCCCCACTTTTATTGCAAATAGCCCAGAGTCACTTAGGTGAGATGGGAGATGCAGAAATTTAATTAATAAATAAATTCAACCTGATTATGTATAGGTAGTCTCAACTTACAACCATTCATTTAAGGACCACGAAGCTACAATGGCGCTGAAAAAAGTGACTTAAAACTGGTAGAATACTGTCGAAAGTCAGCAGCACCCACCCACCCACCCTCCTAGAGAATGAAATATTTTGGGGGATATTAAAAAGGCAGGATAGAATATTTCCCCTAAAGGAGAAATGGGGGCAAATCTCAAGGAATGCAGAGACCAGGCCCAGTCTCCCTGCCCCAAGCAGAAACCGAGGAGGCCGGCTATGAGAAATGCAGATTCTGTAATTCATCCAGAAAGAGGGAGTCAGACAGATACTCCAGATAAGCAATACAATTAGACAGGCAAAAGGTTGACAAGATTAGCTCAGGCAAGCAGCTAGGATTTGTAGTTCCTTTTTTGCCTAGAGGCAGCTATGACCCCATAGGAATCTGACAACAGCCAATACAACATTAAAGGACATGTACTTGCACAGGAACATGAAGCTCAAATACAGAGCACAAGGAAGATATAAAAACCCTGCCCTCTCTTAACTCCATTTGGTCAGCAGTCCCAGAACTGCACACTGTGTGTGAGTTGGTTCTGCTCATCAATAAACGGACCTTTCTTTCTTTAGCAGCCTCCATTTATTCCTAGGAACTGGACATGGATTTTTCTTCCAACAATTCTTACAACCATCATAGTGTCGTTGTTGTCCCCACACCACCTCACCCTGGTCATATGATCAAAATTCAGGTGTTTAGAGACCTGCAAGAATTTACAATGGTGGCAGCACTCCGAGGTCACGTGATCGCCATTTGCCGCCTTCCCAGCTGGCTCCTGAGAAACAAAGTCAAGGGGGGAAGAGGGGATTCATTTAATGACCACAGAGTCCACTTAACAACTGCAGCAACAGTGAGAGCAATCAACCCATGGAACTGAAGTTGCCTTCAGAAGTTGTGGGAGCTTCATCACTGGAAGTTTTTAAGAAAAGACTGGGCTGCCACCTGTCAGAAATTGTGTAGGGTCTCCTGCTTGGGTGGGGGGTTGGACTAGAAGACCTTTAAGGTCCCTTCCGACCTTATTATTCTATGTGTGCTTTCAGAGCAAGGAAATGCCACTGTCTGGGATGCTTCTCTGCTCCTCTGTTCTTACATCTCCTCCCCAAACCCCTTTTCTGAAATTTCACCTGTACGGATAAATGTCTGTCCTTCTTCTAGAAGGCTGGAACTCTGCTGGGCATTGAGGAAGTGGCCAAGGACGCAAAGCCTCTTCTATGAAAGGCCCCCCTTCTTTCACCAATGAATGCCCTGTGCAGTCTCCACATCGCCCTTGGCAGGGACCTCATGGGTGGGGCTCCCCTCATCCATGGCCAAAGACATTTGGGAATGGGCCAAGGAGAAGCAGATGTCTGCTCATCCCAGGCACTCTTCGGGCTGGGCCTGTGAGGCCTTCGCAACCTCCAGAGCCCAAAATGAAGGGATTGGAGGATGCCTTTTTGGCTCAGATCTTGCTTAATGTCAGGCGTGCCTCCTTCAGTGTCCAGGAAAGAAAAACCTCAACTCCATTTGAATAGATATAAAATACTTTTACTAGATATGAATTGATAGCAGCGAAAAGGAAAGATCTGAGCCAAAAAGGCACGAACAAGTACATACCAAATGATTGCCCAGCCCCCTCCTTCCAGTTGCCCCAGCCCAGTGTCCAATCTGCAACTCCCTAAGGTGTCATGTGGGGTGCATGTTCAAAAGGCCTCATCAGATTGGTATGCGAGATGGTTGGCCTTGACCAAGTCCAAACATCGGCCATCAGCATGCACAGAAGATGGCGAAAACAAAACTCCCTTCTACATAACTCCTCCAGCACCATACGATTCCCTTCCCCATTACTGAGGTTCAAGGGCAGACCTTCATCCTGGCTGGCAAGCAAACCATCCATCTATCCATCCATCCAGGGGTGAAATCCAGCAGGTTCTGACAGATTCTGGAGAGCGGGTAGTGGAAATTTTGAGTAGCTTGGCGAACCGGTAAATGCCACCTCTGGCTGGCCCCAGAGTGGGGAGGAAATGGGGATTCAGCAGTATCCTTCCCCTGTCACGCCCACCAAGCCACGCCCACAGAACCGGTAGTAAAATAATTTGAATTTCACCATTGCATCCATCTACCCATCCGTCCATCTATCCATCTATCCACAGAACCATCCGTCACCTAGACATGGTGTCAAAACAAACCTGCCATCTGTCAATCCTTGCCGTGTAGCCAATGGAGCAAGCTGCAGTTTGGGAGACATTGGCCTGTCCATCAAACCTGTTTGGTCTGAAAAAGAAGGGTGCCCAAGCTTCTTGAAGGCCTCCTGAACCCCAGGCGAAAGTCTTGGAAGCGCTAAGAGCAGGGGTGAAATCCAGCAGGTTCTGACAGGTTCTGGAGGACCGGTATCAGACATTTTGAGTAGTTTGGAGAACCAGCAAAGGCCACCTCTGGCTGGCCCCGCCCCATCTATTCTCTGCCTCCTGAGTCCCAGCTGATCAGGAGGGGAGGGAGATTTTGCAGCATTCTCCCCCTGCCACGCCCACCACCAAGCCACTCCCACCAAGCCACACCACGCCCACAGAACCGGTAGTAAAAAGAAATTTCAATTTCACCCCTGACTAAGAAGGAACATCTCAGGCTGAATAGCCTTCCTTTGGATTCATTAAGAGTCTCCTTGAATAATCTGAACAGCTTCTTCGGAGGTTTCTTGGCGCCTGGGTTGAGTCGCCTGCCGCCTCTTTGCTTGTTTAGGTCTCTGCTGACTTCCATCCCGCCTGCCAGCCTCCCCACATCACTCATATGTACGTGGGGCTTGGCTCTCCACCTCTGCCTTGGGGCCACCCTCTTCCTGCCCCCACAGGCCAGGCTCCTTGCTCAGGCTGGCCTCCCCCCTTTCCCCCCTCCCCCACCTTCAGGGGCACTGAGGCCATCCTCCTGCAGGGCAACCACAGCCCTTCCTCTGCATCCATTCCTGGCACCTTTCCTGGGTAGGGGAGCAGCTTTCCAGCTGCGGTTTCTGTTCAATCGGACCAGCAAAATGGAGGGAGGGAGGCTTCTTGGCTAGGAAGGCTGAAGACCCAGCTCCAGCCCCTCCCCAGCCCTCTCTCCCAGCTTTTGCTGTTTTTCCAAAGTTGTTGCTTGGATTTCCCCCCTGCGGAAAAACAAACAAACACAGAATATTTTCAGAGAAGAGCTTGCCTTCATCTCAGCTTCAGGGTGGACTGCTGGTTCTTCCTCTTCGGCTCCATACTGGATCCCAAGTTTTATTTTCAAGCATCTCTCAAGTCTTGGTCTGTGTCTGGGTGCATGGGTGCGTATCGGTAGCGATTCTCCATCATCCCAAAGGGTCATGGTTACTCCAAAGGTGCTTTGCATCCTTTTTGAGGGTCCTTTTTTATTTCCATTTTCATTTTCATAACATACACTCACATGTATACTATACATAGCCCGTATCATATAGTATTAAATAATAATTACATCAGTTCCTCTTGTCAACAATGCCCAGAAAAATAAAAACCCATTATAGCTCTTCTGCTCTCCATACACCTCTTTCTTCTACCACCCTCCAACTTTCTATCTTCCCTCCATCATCCTTTCCTACTCTACTTCCCCTTCCTTTCTACTGCTCCTCTCTCTACAATCCACTCCACCTTATCCTTCTCATCTTCCCCCTTTACCCTCTCTCCTATCCTTCTCTTCCCATCTTTCTTCTCCCTTCTGTTTCCCACTCCTCCTCTCATTGATGTATTTCCGCTACATGTCAATATGCTTAACATATCCTAGTTTTAAAGAAAAAATAGTAATAATAATAGTAATGAAAATATAAGAAAAAATAGTATATATGTGGAGTCAAATTACATTAAAATCTAACACGTCTCGTCAAACCTGATATATATCCCTCCCCCCACCCTCCCCCACCACCCCCCCACAACCTTCCCCCCCCCCCCGGCTTCCCAGAACCTATACACGGTATAGATTTTTAACAAAAACAGTCTAAAATATATTGGAAAAAAGAATAAGAAATTGATAACATCTTTACATTGAACTTAGCTCCTCCTTGCTAAACTAACTTTAAACAATTTAAATCATTCCTGATCTTAAGCATAAGCTATCTGGAATTTCTTAGTCCCATATTTATTTTGTATATAATCAATCCATTTTTTCCAGTCTTGTTTATATCTCTCGTTTGAGTAGTCCTTAAGATGCAGATACTTTAGCCATCTCGGCTAAATTTGTGACTTTCAATGTCCATTCTTGAATTGTAGGCAAGTCTTCCTTTTTCCAGTATTGCGCCAGCAACAATCTTGCTGCCGTTATTAAGTGCAAAATCAAGGGTCCTTGATTGAGGTCCTTGAAGCACTTGGAGGTTTTATCTGTGTCCTCGGGGTCACCTGAGTGGTGCAAATGGTTCCTGTAGTCTGCAATTTTCCATGTGGAAATCCATTCCTACTCCCACCCCATTCCAAGGGTCTTCATCTCAAGTTGCACAGCTAAAAATCTGTAGAGATTCTCCGTCCTCCAGGTCCCCAAGGTGCTTTTTTCAGGAGGCAACTGGACTTTTTTCTCCTTCGGACACAGATAAACCGCCAAATGGCCTCAATGACCCTCTAAAAGGAGGCCAATGACCAGCTGCGTGCAAGGAGCATCAATCCTTCCTTTCCCCACCCTCCAGTCAGAGCTGAAGAAGCTTCTTGGAGGAGAAGCAAAACGTCTTCGAAGAAAAAAATAAGAAAGTCCAGTTGCCTCCTGAAAAAGCATCTTTGGGATGTGTGTGCGCACATGTGTTTGTGTGTGTTGCCCGCACTCGCACCAGCAAAGATGATCCTGGAGTCCTGCCAGTATTTCCTATCAGGAAGCAGCCCAGTTGTGACGGGAAACACTAGCAAGGGAACTGCATGGTCATCTTTACACAAACACACACGAATGAGATGCTGCTGAGGTTGATGCAGTGCAGCTGCCATAAAGCAGGCCACTTATCCAGCTCCCAAATTTGATCCCATGACCATGGGGATGCTACAACGGTCATAAGTGTGAGGACTGGTCATAACCCACTTTTTTCAGTGCGGTTGTAACTTTGAACAGTCCCTAAATCCAGGTCCTCCACGACTTGCAACTACAATAGAGCCCAACATTTCTGTTGTTAAGTGAGACATTTGTTGAGTGAGTTTTGCCCCATGTAGCAGATTTAACAGATTAAGAGAGTTGGAAGGGACCTTGCAGGTCATCTAGTCCAACCCCCCACCCAAGCAGGAGACCCTACACTATTTCTGATAGATGGCTGTCCAGTCTCTTCTTGAAAGCCTCCAGGGATGAAGTCAGCATCCACAACCTCTGGAGGCGAATCAGATACAGATTACCAGAGTTGGAAGGGACCTTGTAGGTCATCTAGTCCAACCCCCTGCCAAAGAAGGAGAGCCTACACCATTTCTGACAGAGGGCAGTCCAGTCTCTTCTGGAAAGCTTCCAGGGATGAAGCTCCCACAACTTCCAAAGGCAACTTCTGTTCCATTGGATTGTTCCAAAAGTTTCAAATAAGGGCAGCTCGCAAACCCCCGTCCCACCCACCCCCACCCGCTGGGCGCCCGCTTGGGGAAGGGCTGCCTCAACCGCCCCCGCGGCTCCCTCGTTGGCCAAAGCCCAGCGAGGGGGGGGGGCAGTTGCGGGACAGACGACTACCCACCTCCATCGCCCCCCGCCCCGTCCAGTGAGCGGCTGCCCAGCAGAGGAGCCTCCGCCTCCCGCGCGGGGCGAGCCTGGCTAAGGAGATAAAAGGCAGGCGGGCGAGAGCGACGGGCAGGAGGAGAGGAGCTTTGCCGGGGTCCCGCCGGAGAGACCCTCAGCCAGGTGGGTACCCTCGCCCCCCTCCATGCCACCCCGGGTCTTTTCCAGCCTCCTCTTTCCGTCCTTTGGAGAAGGGAGGGGTGTGCGGCCACATCAGAGTCTTTTTTTTAAAAAAAAGTTTGTTATTTGTTATTCCATTTAAATCAGGAGTCTCCAAACTTCGTAACTTTAAAACCTGTGGACTTCAACTCCCAGAATTCCCCAGCCAGAATTCTGGGAGTTGAAGTCCACAAGTCTTAAAGTTCCCAAGTTTGGAGACTCCTGATTTAAAAGGTTATAATATACAATTTGGCTTGCTTCATTTACCATCCTTTCCACCTGTTGTAACACCATCTTATTTTCCCTTTCTTTTCTCCCTCCCTCTCTTCTCTACTTTCTTCCTTCCTCCTCTCTTTCCCCTTCCTTCTTCCCTTCCCTTTCTCCTACTCCTACTCTTCCCCTCCCCACCCTCTCTCCTTCTCTTTCTCTCCCTTCCACCCTCCTCTCCTTACCTCTTTCTTCCTTCCCTCCTCTTCCTCTCATTCTCTCTCCCTTTCTTTTTCTGTTGTTATAGGTGTCTCTTTCAGATCTCAATTTATGTTTCCTTGGGATGGTATTTCTGCAAACCCAAATATAGTTTAATATCATTTCTTATTCCCTTTCCTTCGCTAATCTATCCTAACTATGTTTTCTTCCCCTTTATATCTCACTCTTGAATATATACTTGTATATTTAGTACTTTCTTTTCAGAGCCTTTTGAGGGACATTCAGGTTATTTCCCCCTCCTAAGCCCCCATCTGGCCTCTCCTGCTGCCCCCTCTTTCTCTCCCTGAAGTCTGCTCACCAGGGCGGGCAGCAGATTCCCTGGGAAGTGGGTTGGGGGGACTGGTCAGGCTACCTCTGATGGGGTGGGGGCACCCGGAGGTTTGTCCTGAATACCATGTCTGACCCACAACTCCAAGAGGCAAGCTGTTCCGTTGATTAATCCTTCTTTTTGTCAGGGAATTCCTTCTTATTTCCAGGTTGGATCTTCCTCTTGCTAGTTTGCATCCATTGCTTCTTGTCCTATCGTCAACAACTTTGAAGAATAACCCCCTTAATCCCCTCTTAAGATTGTGTCCATTTGCAACCTCCTCCAAAAAGTAGGATGGGTCAGGGAAGAAAATGATGGAGAAGGTCTGCTCTCTTCTGCCCAAGGAGGACAAAAAAGATGTTGAGACTTTGGAAAAAGTGCAGAGAAGAGCAGCTAAGATGATCAAAGGCCTGGAGACTAAAACATACAAAGAACAGTTGCAGGATTTCAGTTTGGCTAGCCTAAAGAAAACAAGAATTAGGGGTGACATGATAGCAATCTTCCAGAACTTGAGGGGCTGCTGCAAAGAAGAGCGGGTCAAATTATTCTCCAAAGCCCCAGAGGGCAGGACAAGAACCAATGGATGGAAATTAACCAAGGAGTGAAGCAACCTGGAATTAAGGAGACGTTTCTAACAGTGAGGACAATTAACCAGTGGAACATCTTGCCTCCAGAAATCATGGGCGTTCCATGGCTGGAAGTTTTTAAAAAGGGTCTACTCTAGACAGGCACTTATCTGAAATGCTATAGGTTGTCTTTCTTGAGCATGGGGCTGGACTAGAAGATCACCAAGGTCCCTTCCAGCTCATTCATTCTAAATTGGGAATAGAATGTTGACTACTTTGACCAGAACTGAATGTCCAGCTTTGTTTAACTTTTCTTCTCTCTTCTCCTTCTTACTTAAGGAGTGTTGAGGATGCTGCTGCAGGAAGCCATTTCCCTTCTCCCATCCCTGGGAGAGCAGAAAATGTTACCCAGGTTAGCCACCATCGTGATGCTTCTTGGCATCCTGCCTCTGCCCCTTAGCAGTACCCAGGTAAGAGGACGTAGAAAGGGCTGAGAAAAGGTGATGCCCAGCAGATCCCAGGAGCAGGGGGCTGGAGGGGGGAGGAGACACAGCCCAGTTGTTCCTGGTGGGGGTGGCCAGGAGCCATAAGCCAGGGATATTCATGCATTCTCAATATTTTGACTTCGCTCTCCGAAAGTTTTATTTGGCAACTTACGACCGTCTGGCTGGTGTCATGATCTAAAATGTACATGTCCAAAATGGCCTCTCCCAGTAAGTTGGGAAATACATTTCCCATAATTCCTTGCAGCAACATTGTCCCCAGGAGAGGAGGGAAGTCAGAAAAGTCAAGATGGCGACTGAAGAATCAAGAGTTCAAGTGCTGCCTTCGGCCATGACAACTAGCTGGAGGACTTGGGGCCAGTCACCCACAGCCCAAACTCACCCCACAGGATGGTTGTGGTTGTTGGGGGAAAAATAGGAGGAGGAAGGTGTGTTGGAGATGTTTGCCACCTTGAGTTCTTTGTAAAACAATTAAGTCCAAGATTTGTTGCTAAGTGAAACATTTGTTAATTGAATTTTGCCTCATTTTACGTCCTTTCTTGGATTAGTTGTTAAGGGAATCCCTGCAGTTGTTCAGTTAGTAACACAGTTGTTAAGTGAACCTGGCTTCCCCATTGACTTTGCTTATCAGATGGTCGTAGAAGTGGATCATGTGACCCCAGGACACTGCAACCGTCATAAATATGAGTCAATTGCCAAGTGGATGAATTTTGATCATGTGCCCATGGGAATGCTGCAATGGTCATAAGTGTGGAAAACGATCCTGTCACTTTTTCCAGTGGGGCTGTCACTTCGAACAGTCACTAAATGAAGTGTTGTCAGTCAAGGAGTACCTATAATAAAGACGGGATTTAAATAAATACTCAAATCCTTGGTGACCACAAGCACAACTTGGCTTTTCACTGCCAAGCGATCCTGGTGAATTGGCGGCTGAGCCTGGGAAGATGCCAGCCAGAAGAAAATCTCTTTAGGCTGATCTGATTTCTGGGGGTGGGGAGAGACCCAGTTGTCGGGGGGCTACTTCCTAACCGGCTCCCCTCTCTTCCCTCTGCCCAGAACTGCCTGAGCAAGCAACACGTGGCAGCCGCCATCCAACAGATGCAGAAGCTGCTCTTGGCTCACGAGGCGGCCCAGATGCGCAGCCTGCGAAGCCTGAAGAAGCAGCTGGCGCTCTTGTCAGCCAGTGCCCAGAAGCCGCCGGCCAAGCGGAACGGTAAGAGGACAGCAAACCAAGAGGTGGGCCAAAAAGTCAAGATGGCGTCTGTCGTGTAGGTGTCAGCGTTCCAAGTATCATGTAGAATTAAATCAGAGTCCAAGGCAAAACGATCCTTAAAGTTCCAATTTAATAAAGCAGACATCTTAGCACATCTGGGGAATCCCAATTCTGGAAATTACATCAGAATCCCACCCAGTTAAAAGTTCATGATCTTGTCCCCACACCCATCATATGATCCAATTGTCTTCTTCCAGGTGCAAAGGTGCGGAGACGAAAGATGACCTTGGTCTTCTAGAAAAGAATGACAACAACACAGTCCACAATCCTACTCCTTTCTATTCCCCCCTCCCATCCACTATACTAATAAAACAGCATAATAAAATAAGAGAAAGTGTGGCAGGCCAAAATTCTAAAAGGGATATAATTGCAGGCCTGACAGTAGGTTACAGACGCCATCTTGCTTCTTTTGACACCCCCCATCATCTCCATGGGCTCCCGTGCAATCAAAGGCTGCAGAATCCAGGGGGAAAGAGTGTGGAGTTGATTCCATTGGAGTGAAAGTGAATAAACTTTAAAATGTTTTTTTTTTTAGCCATACTGACCTATATCCCACTTTGCTAGCTGGGTTGTTTCAAGGCGGGACTTGAATCCAGATCTGCCCTGTAGAAGTCCATTGTGGATCATTCTGCAATCAGGCTTCTTCCAAATCCGATACTATAATAGCAAGGTCTTTGCTGGTTATTTAACCCATGTTAAATTCCTAGGAATTAACTATAGATTATAGTCTAAAAGACATGTTGCCAAAGGAAAACAGGAAGAAGAAAAATGTGAGCCAGTTCTGAAGGTGGCAAAGTTCTCCCAATCGTCCTGTTAGTTACAAGTGATGAAGATGACAGCCTAAAATTTCCTAACCGTGAGAACAGCCAACCAGTGGAACGTTTTGCCTTCAGAAGTTGTGGGAGCTTCACTCCTGGAGGTTTTTAAGAGTCAATCTATCAGAATAGAACTGAAGGGATCTCGGAGGTCTTCTAGTCCAACCCCCTGCTCAAGGAGGGCACTCTAGACATTTCAGATTCAGATTGGTTGTCCAATCTTTCCTTAAAAGCCTGAAGTAATAAAGTAACTCACAACTTCTGAAGGCAACTTCTGTTCCACTGGTTCATTGTTGGACTAGATCAGTGGTCTCCAACCTTGGACTTCAACTCCCAGAGTTCCTCAGCCAGCTTTGCTCTGGGAGTTGAAGTCCACAGGTCTTAAAGTTGCCAAGGTTGGAGACCACTGGACTAGATGACCTACAAGGTCCCTTCCAACTCTGTTAATCTGTTAGTCATCCACCCTGTTAGGAAGCTTCTCCTTAATTCTGGGTTGCTTCCCTCCTTGATTAGTTTCCATCCATTGTTTTTTGTCTTGCCCTCTGGTGCTTTGGAGAATAGCTTGACTCCCTCTTCTTTGTGGCAGCCCCTCAAACACTGGAAGACTGCTATCATGCCCCCCCTCTCCTAATTCTTCTTTTCTTTAGACTGGCCATACCCATGTCCTGCAACCGTTCTTTATACCTTAATCATCTTAGTTGCTGTTATTTGCATTTTTTTCCAAAGTTTCAATATCCTTTTTTGTAATGTGGTGACCAAAACTGGGTGCAGAATTCCAGGTGTGGCCTTACTTAAGGCTTTTGATTCTATGCCTCTGTTTATGCAACCAATGATTGTATTGGCTTTTTTTTTTTTTGGTGGCTGCTGCACATTACTGGCTCTTACTCAAGTGATTATCCATTAGGACTCCAAGGTCCCTCTCCCAGTTACTGTTTTTAAGTCAGGTTTCGCCTAATCTGTACTTGTACCTTTGGTTTTTCCTGCCTAGGTGTAAATCCATGCTTTTCTCTACATTAAATTTCATGTCGTTGGATAGGAGGAGACTGTCTCCTGCTTGAGCAGGGGGTTGGACTAGAAGGCCTCCAAGGTCCCTTCCAGCTCTGTTCTGATTCATACTGTACATTTAATGCGCCGTGGTTAAAATAAATCCCAAGAGCATTTCAGATGCTATTTTATTTGGTTTTATTTTATTTTAATCACAACAGATTTCACAGGAAGACTTTGTTTGAGTCTGCTGGCATTTTCCCCACTGGAAAAAAATAGCCTTTGAAGTTTGCTCAGGAAGTTTTTAATTCCCACCCCCAACTCTTTTCTTCTACGTTTTTATGAACCGTGGTGCCAGGAGAAATTAGCAATGGGTTAGGGTTCCCTTTGGATTTACTTTGGTTAGGGTCCTTTGCATTTGGTGTTTCTCAGGTCTGTATTCAACTGTATGAGCAGGAAAGTCACTTCAGGTTAAACCAGTTGTCTGAGGAACTAAAAAGGGTCTTCACCTTGTTTCTTCTTTTTAAAAAAAAAACTTATTTTCAAAACAAACAGACAAATCCTCCTTCTTTACATACTGTAGAAAGTGCATCAGTCGGTTAAAAAAGGCTTTTGTGCATCTCTTCCACCGTCATCAAATATAATTCATATTAATTCTAATATCTTAACTTGGATATTTATTATATTATCATCATCATACCTCCACTTTTATTTGACTATGATTATTTAAACGTCCATCATAAAATATATCAAGATTTAATACATAACCACATACTGATATTTCATTTGCTTATTCATAAAATCCCCCATTAACATTATATCCTCAAATCCTGTTCTAGCTAAACATCCATAATATTTAATACCAACATTTTCTAATCCTCCATATATATAATTTATTATCATTATTCTTTATTTATTTAACTATATCCTATATCATAACATTTTCCCCCTATTAGTTAAAACTTAGCTGTGTCTAATTTTGTTCTTTTTTATTGTTATTGTTATTAATAACCTTTATATATAGTCCAAAAGTATTTCTAACCTTCCCTTCACGGGTAACATTCAATATTCATATCCAATTTTACTTATCATAACAGCTCAACATTGTATACATTACTATCATTATCAATTTTTATTTAACTATACCTATTATCACTAAATTTAACTTGTCTCTTCTTCCATCTTGCTCCCCGCAGAGAGCTGCACCCTCCCTTCCGCACCCACCAACGGCCGGAGGCTGGGCAGAGGAACGGCCATGGGGAATGAGCTCCATTTTATCTGCAACCCTGGCTTTGTGCTGACCGGCTCCGAGACTCGGCTCTGCTTGGACAACGGGACTTGGAGTGGACGGCAGGCCACCTGCAGAAGTAGGTGGAAGGAGAAGCCTCCCACTGGTGATCTTGGCTTTTAAGCATCTACAGGTAGCCCTTGACTTATGACCACGATCGAGGCCTGGATTTATCTTGCTAAGTGAGAAATCTGTTCAGGGAGTTTTCTCCCATTTGACGATTTTTCTTGCCCCCCTTGTTAAGTGAATCGCTGCAGACATTAAATGAGTCACCCGGTCGTTAAGGGAATCTGGCTTCCCCGTTGATTTGACTTATCAGAAGGCGATCACATCACTATGGGACACAGCGGCGGTCATAAGTATGAACCAGTTGTCAAGCATTTGAATGTAAATCACGTGACCACAGGAGTGCTCCAATGGTCATAAAGCATGAAAAAGGGTGACTTTTTTCCAGTGCCGTTGTATCTTCAAACGGTCACTAAACAAAGCATTGTAAGTCGAGGACTACCTGTATAAAGCCTGCTTTTGGGGGGCTGAGTTGCTTCAAAATCTGTTTTATTGTTCACGCAGATTATTTTGCTTACCTGTTTGTCGTCTATCCTATTTCCCCCAAAATAAGACCTCCCTGGATAATAAGCCCAATGGGGGGGGGTTGAGCGCATGCGCTAAAATAAGCCCTCACGGAAAGTATTGTAACACAGCAGCAGCCATGAGGGGACCATGCTCGCCGCCTCCTGCACCTCAAAAACAACAAGACCTCCCCGAACATAAGGCCAAGCGCTTATTTCAGGGGTCAAACGAAAATAAGACCCTTATTTTTGGGGAAACAACATTTGCCCCTTTTCCCTGCATCCGCAGAGGGGCTAAAATTCGGTCAAAATCTGGGCCCTGCCAGGGGAGGAGAGGGCTGCATCTCAATCTTTGGCCGAACGAAGCATCTCCTCGTTCTTTTATTCCCAACCAGGCACCAGCGATTGTGCCAGTCGCCCCTGTGCCAACGGAGGGACCTGCGTGGATGTTGTCCGCCGCTACAGCTGCTTGTGCCCCAGCGGCTGGTCGGGGAGCACCTGCCAGGCACCCCTTCATGCCCGTAAGTGACAGAGACCCCTGGGGCTGCGCTAGCAAAATCCCGAGGATCCAAGAAGCAGGACTGGCTCTTTGGCCTTTTCTTCCTGGACTGCCCTCTGTCAGAAATGGTGCAGGGTCTCTTGCTTGGGTGGGGGGTTGGATTGATGACCTTCAAGGTCCCTTCCAACTCTGTTGATCTGTTACTCCCTTTAAGGGAGGGCAAGGAGGGCAAGGCAGCTGCAGGGATTTGGATGGGGGGGGCTCCCAACCCTGGAGCAACATTCTGACCCCCTGCATCACACCTGCTTTGAGAGGGGAAGCGTTTAATTGCCCTTGGATCAGATTGAAAGGTGGGAGGGGGTCTCTCAGCAGGTGGTGGCTGAGATGGGAGACCCCAGGCCAGCCAGAGAGGAATGAAATAACTCTATAATTCACGCTGCTGCTAAAGAACCAACAGGGAGGTATGTGTGTCCCCTCCTGGACTTATGACCGCAACTGAGCCCAAACCTTTTGTCACTAAGTGAAACATATGCTAAGTGAGTATGCTCCCATGTTACAACTTTTCGTGTCACCGTTCTTAAGCTGAATCACTGCAGTTGTTAAGTTAGTAACATGGTTGTTAAATGAAACTGGACTGCCCGTTTACTTTCCTTATCAGAAGGTTCGTAGAAGGAGATCATATGACACCAGGAGTCTGCAACCGTCATAAGTACGAGTCAGCTGCCAAGCATCCGAATTTAGATCCCGTGACTATGGTCATACTGCAACCGTCATAACTGTCACTGTTTTCAGTGCCGTTATAATTTTGAACGTCACTAAAGGAAATATTGTAAATGGTAACCACCTATAGTCACTAAAGAACTGGTCATAAGTAGGGAATTCCCTCCAGCGGAGGCCGTAATAAGCCTATGCAACAAGGAGATTCCGAAGGTCCCGTCTCTTCCCCACCCTCCGCTCTGCTTCTTCGTCCCACTGTAAAGTCCACCCTAACGGTGACCTCTTGGCCATAGGCAACGCAACATTCAGCCGTCAACCCCGCTGCGTTGAGAATCCAGGAGGCTCACGCCAGTGCAGCTGTGAAGCTGGCTTCCTGTTGACAAGGGGAGGCACTTGTCAAGGTAAGATTATGGGTGGAGGGGCATGCTAGTAGCCCTATACCCCAACTGGGGCCCTCAACCAAAGGGGGAATCACTGCTCCCAGATTTCTACCATTTCTTGCATCACTGAGTCTTCCAATCTTGCTTTACAAGAAAAGAAAAAGAACAGTGACCGTGTTGGAAGGGACCTTGGAGGTCATCTAGTCCAATCCCCCTGCTCATGCAGGAGACCTGTACTAGGGCTTTGAAGCGCCGAACTGCCAACCTTTCATGATTGACAAGCTCAGTGTCTTAGCTACTGAGCCACCTAGTCAGGAGCAAGATATCTTCGGAGATTCTCCGTCCTCCAAGACATGGTTGTTCCCAAAGGTGCCTTTTTTTTCAAAGAGACAGCTGGACTTTCTTTGAAAATGTTTTGCTTCCCATCCGAGTAGTTTCTTCCGCTCTTCCCCACCATCCAGTCAGAGCTGAAGAAGCTTCTTGAATGAGAAGCAAAACGTCTTCAAAGAAAAACCAGAAAGTCCAGTTTGCCTCTTGAAAAAAAAAAGGCACCTTTGGGACAAAAAGAAGTGAGAACATTATAGCAACCAGGAAATTGTCCACACTACCAAAGTGACACATCTGGTGGGGTCCACCAGCATTAAAAGGGAACATGGCTGCAGACTGTATGTGCTCCCCACCCATCAGGACCGTCCTAGAAGAAGAATCTGGACCAAAGGAACAGAGAGCTGCTGGCCTGCGTTTCTGGGACCATCTCCCCACCACCACCATAACCCCCCATCTGAACATTTTCCAAGAATTGAGCAGGAGAGTGATGGAGTGGTAGGCCTCCCAGAAGCTTCCCTGTACAACCCAATCCTGGGTTGTATAAACAGAGGCATAGAATCAAAATTACGCAAAGTATTAGGACTGCTTTATAAAACCTTAGTAAGGCCACACCGGAAGTACTGTATCCAGTTTTGGTCACCACATTACAAAAAACTTTGTAAAACTTTCCAAGAGACTTTGGAAAAAGTGCAGAGAAGAGCAACGAGGATGACCAAAGGCCTGGAGACTAAAACACATGAAGAACGGCTGCAGGATTTGGGTTTGGCTAGTCTAGAGAAAAGAAGAATTAGGGGTGACATGATAGCAGTATTCCAGTATTTGAGGGTCAAATTATTTTCCAAAGCTCCAGAGGGAAGGACAAGAAATAATGGATAGAAACTGACCAAAGAGAGAAGCAAAATTAAGGAGAAACTTCCTAACAGGGAGGACAATACAAGACAATAGCAGAGTTGGAAGGGACCTTGGAGGTCTAGTCCAACCCCCTGCCTAGGCAGGAAACCCTATACCATTTCACACAAATGGTTATCCAACATCTTCTTAAAGACTTCCAGTGTTGGGGCATTCATAACTTCTGGAGGCAACTTCTGTTCCACTGATTCATTGTTCTGTCAGGAAATTTCTCCTCAGTTCTAAGTTGCTTCTCTCCTTGATTAGTTTCCACGCATTGCTTCTTGTTCTGCCCTCAGGTGCTTTGGAGAATAGTTTGACTCCCTCTTCTTTGTGGCAACCCCTGAGATATTGGAAGTCCTACTTTTAATTAAACTAGACATACCCAGTTCCTGCAACCGTTCTTCATATGTTTTACTCTCCAGTCCCCTAATCCTCTTTGTTGCTCTTCTCTGCACTCTTTAACAATTAACCAGTGGAACAGCTTGCCTCCAGAAATCATGGACGCTCCATCATTGGAGGTTTCTAAGAAGAGACTAGCCACTGAAATGGTATCAAGTCCCCTGCTTGAACGGGGGGGGGGGGGGGGGGGCTGGACTAGAAGACCTCCAAGGTCCCTTCCTTCCATATTCTATTCTGCTCTTCTCTTCTATTCTCAGTCACATTTCTACACTTAAGTCCTGAAAATACCCCACCCCATCCCCATCCCCAAAAAAACCCTGCTGTTTTAGTCCATTTTAGCCAGTGAGGAAATGGGGCGCTCTGCTTTCTGGAATGTTCTTGGTCTGACATCTACCTGATTTTGAGTGGAGGAAAATGGATATTAAGAGAAAGGAGATGGGATCTTTGATCCAGTCATTTGGCTGCTGAGTGTGGGCAGGAGAGTCTCGGGGAATTTCTACAGTCAATCATTGCTCCTCATCATGTCATAGAGCAGTGTTTCTCAACCTTGGCAACTTGAAGATGTCTGGACTTCAACTCCCAGAATGCTGGCTGGGGAATTCTGGGAGTTGAAGTCCAGACATCTTCAAGTTGCCAAGTTTGGGAAACACTGTCATAGAGTGTCATGTGAACCAAACCACGGTTAAGCTATGATAGGTTGGTTTTGTTGCACTGGCTGGGGAATTCTGGGAGTTGAAGTCCACACCTCTTGAAGTTGCCCAGAGGGAGAAACCCTGCCTTAGAATGTAATGGGAACCATTTCATTGCATCCTGGTTCCATCTTAGCACATTTTGCAAATGTGCTGATGCTTCTCCACTCCAGAGCCCTAAATCAGAGCCTCTCCCGTGATTCGGCTCTGCGGTGCCCATTTTTTCGGGCAAAGCTTTGCTGAGCATTGTACCCCAAGTGGGAAAACCTGCTCGTGTGAATTCTCCCTCTCTGGAGGACTGAGTTAAGCAGGGATTGGGGAGTTCCTTTCTTGCCCCGGGGACCCACTCAGCAGCTTCCTCCTCCTCCATCGCAGATGTGGACGAGTGCCAGCTGTACCAGTCCAACTACCACACCCGGATCTGCCTCCACGAATGCGTGAACCTGCCTGGGTCTTATCAGTGCACCTGCCCGTCCGGCTATCGCTTCCAGGCTGAGCAGAACATATGCAGCGGTGAGTTCCTCCCATCCTCCTTAATAAATTGTAGAAATGTAGAGCACTCATTTCCCCTCCTCTTCAGGCAGTGCTCTGTGTGTGTGTGTGTGTGGGTAAATGTGTGTGTGTGTGTGTGTGTGTGTGTGTGTTTTAAAGTACAGGTAGTCCTTGAGCCCAACGTTTCTGTTGTTAAGCGAGACAATTGTTCAGTGAGTTTTGCCCCAGAGTTGTTAGGTGAATCTGGCTTCCCCATTGACTTTGCTTGTTAAATGGTTGCCAAAGGAGACTTTGGGACACAGCAATGGTCATAAGTATGAACCAGTTGCCAAGCTTCCAAATTTTGACCATGGGGATGCTGCAATGGTCATAAGTGTGGAAAACGGTCATAAGTCACTTTTCAGTGGCATTGTAACTTTGAACAGTCACTAAATCAGTGTTTCTCAACCTTGGTGACTTTAAGTCCTATGGACTTCAACTCCCAGAATCCCCCAGCCAGAGGGAGTTGAAGTCCACAGGACTTAAAGTCACCAAGGTTGAGAAACACTGCACTAAATGAACTGTTGTAAGTGGAGGATTCCTGTATTAAATAGCCACATAGATTGATAGCAGAGGATGGTTACCTAACCATGCAATTCAAATAAAG
This sequence comes from Thamnophis elegans, assembly GCF_009769535.1. Lineage (NCBI taxonomy): Eukaryota > Metazoa > Chordata > Lepidosauria > Squamata > Natricidae > Thamnophis > Thamnophis elegans. The sequence continues at coordinate 25,275,085 of NC_045554.1, forward strand.
TATACAGTATAATCACAATAGGCTGCTTACCTGTCTCAACTATCATAGAGTGTAACCATAGATTACAACCAGAGGCAAACTAAACACTGCCATCTACTGGCTGAATATTTCTGTGACTTTTGCAAAACAAAATGCATTCTAACACGTATTCCAACATTTTGCTTGTCCAAAGGTCGCAAAAGGGGATCACATTAATCTTGGGGCACCACAACAGTCATAAATATGAACCTGTTGCCAAGCATCTGGATTTTGATCACATGACCATGGGGATGCTGCAAAGGTCATAACTGTGAAAAATAGTCATGTCACTTTTTTCAGTGCTGTTGTAACTTTGAACAGTCACTAAATGAACTTTTGTAAGTCAAGGACTATCTGCATGAAATGCAAAAACATAGGGTTGAAAGTGGTTGACCCCATTCATTCCAGAGGCTGGGCATCCCTCAGCGCATGAATACCATAACCCCGCTCCATATTCATCTCTTCAGAACAAGCCTGCACACTCTTTTTCAGTTGCAGTGGGGAATTGCACAGAGCTGGCATCCGTATCGCTGCCTGTTTGCTGTGGGTCCTTGCTGGGATTGAAGGGGCACAGGGCCAGCAGCCCAGAGCAGCTCTGACCCTCCGCCAAATTCCTAGAGCAGGGTGAGGGTCTGTAATGTTTGCCAGGACGCTGCAGGGCTCCAGACCACCAGGGTTGAGACAGACTCTCTCTGTTGTCTTTGCAAGATGTGGATGAATGTGCGACAAATCAAGAGCACTGCAGCCGCGGACACACCTGCGTCAACGTCTATGGGGGCTTCCGTTGTGTGAAGGCCGAATGCCCCAAGACTCAGTTCAACACAACCTACGTCAAGACGTCAGCCTCGTAAGTAGAAACTGCAGGAATGAGGACGGAGGGCTGGGCTCTTAGCGGGATGAAGATGACAACAAGAATTAGGTATATCTAGTCTAGTGAAAAGTAGGACCAGGAGCACTGGTGGGTTCTGGATCCATTCCAACCGGTATGGTTGGAATGGGCCCGGTGTCGCCCACACGGACGTGCACAGCGCACGCATGCATCGTACCTGCCAGCAACACCTCTGCAAGCCTCCGCGACGCTCTAGCTGCTCGGCAGTGTCGCGCAGGCGCTATATGCTGTATGACCAGTGAAATGGAGTGGCAGCTCAACCACCTGTCTTTTGAGAAATGGGTGTTTGGGACTGCTCTTGCCCACCCAACAGCCATTATGTCCAGAGACAAGCTCCCTTCAGAGAGCCATTAGATGCCAGGATGCTTTCCCCCAATTCAGACGTATCTTTGGGGACCTAAGATGGCTTTAAACTCTTATAGCCCTGATTGGTTGTTTCCTTTCCGCAGGCAGTGTGAACGGAGCCCTTGCCCCATGGGCAGCCAGGCCTGCCAGAAAGCTGCCCATGCCATCTCCTTCCACTACCTGCCCCTCCAATCCAACCACTCCGTGCCCTGGGTCCTTTTCAAAATGTCCACCAGCCGCTCTCTGGGGGACAGCCTGCGCTTCACCCTCCTAGGGGGCAACAGCCATGGGAGGCTCGCCGTCCAGCGCTCGGACCAGTACACGGGGGAACTGGTGCTGACCCGCTCGGTCCTGGGCCCAGCGACCCTGGAGGCCGAGGTGGAAATGAGCGAATTTGCCCAGAAGATCCTTCTAGGGAAGCACATCTTCAAAGTCACAGTGTTTGTTTCCCAGTATGAATTCTGAGTCCCTTTGACACCCCATCGTCGGGCCTTGGAGAAGGCCAGGACCAGATGTGGCAGGAACAGGGGTCAAATCCAGCAGGTTCTGACAAGTTCTGGAGAACTGGTAGCGGAAATTTTGAGTAGTTCGGAAAACCAGTAAATGCCACCTCTGGCTGGTCCCACCCCCACCTATTCTCTGCCTCCTTGATCCCAGCTGATTGGGAGGAAATGGGGATCTTGCACTAACCTTCCCCTGCCACACCCACCAAGCCACACCCACCAAGCAGGAGTGAAATCCAGCAAGTTCTGGAGAACCGGTAGTGGAAATTTTGAGTAGTTCAGAGAACTGGCAAATGCCACGTCTGGCTGGCCCCGCCCACATCTATTCTCTGCCTCCCGAGTCCCAGCTGATTGGGAGGAAATGGGGATTTTGCAGTAACCTTCCCCTGCCATGCCCACCAAGCCATGCCCCCAGAACCGGCAGCAAAAAATTTCTGAATTTCACCGAGCAGGAACCTTGAGGGTGCACTTCTCTGCCCAAAATGGGCCATAAGAAGGGCCAAACAAGCCTTGATCTGCTGAATCAGACTCTCCTCTCCCCTCCCCCTGTGGCTGTACCCTTTCCCCATGATCTGGTCCCTTCAAGACGCTTTGAGGAGAAGCCATGCAGAAGCCGAACCACGGTGGTTGCGAGGTCTTCCAACGGCTGGCAGAGACAAAGATTCGGAAGGCCCATCCATCCTCCCAGGCAAAAGCAGAGCAAAAACCCAGGATGGGTGAGTGGGCTTTACCAGATGTAGCTGCTCCCCTCGGCCCGAAGAGAAGTTTTTGTGCTGTTTTTAAAAACAAGAAAAAAAGCCCAAGTGGCACAAAGCCTTCCAGAATTTGGAAATTCAGCTTGGGATGTGGGTTAAAAACCACCGTTCAGCAACCTTTTCGGTCTGGTCAGAGAGGATGCTGTTAGCATTTTCTCCCCATTTGGGTGAAGAGAGACAGATACTTTTCTGAACCATTACCATCACTAAATTCCATCAACAGCTGACTCTGACTCCTTTGGGGCATAAATTGGTGTTTTTTTATAACTTGCTTCCCATCCTAGCTGGGAATCGTTTACAGCAGGGGTCCCCAAACTTGTCAACTTTAAGACTGGTGGACTTCAACTCCCAGAATTCTCCAGCCAGCTGGCTGGAGAATTCTGGAAGTTGAAATCTACCAGTCTTAAAGTGGCCAAGTTTGGAAACCTGTGGTTTACAGATATCTGCATTAAAACAGCCTCGCTCAGACTTGATACCAGTGGACCCGGTTTATAAGCAAACCAACTTTGATGTATAGATAGCAGTTATTAAAATAGAAGGTTTTGTTGTCATCCTGTGTCAAATGTTTTGGCTGCCATGAAAAAAAAAATTGTGGCTTGTCCTCCGATAGAGAAAACCAATAATCAGGATTGGAAACAAAGCTCTGGGAACAAGTGTTTAAAAAAGCTGGTGGCAATCCCACAGCTATGCAATCCCAGGCCCACACATTGCGCCGTCACAGTCATCTTAACCAAAAGCGCAGGTACGCATCATGTGCAGTGAAGAGGCAGGGACAGCATAGCTGGGCTTTGCACGACACAACTTCCCTTAGTTAAAAACCAGGATTCTGATAGCAGCTTTTCCGACTGTCAAATTACCTGTAAGTTTCTGAGCTGTTAGCTAAAAAAGATACTACCAGAGTCCTGATCCCCCCACCTCCTGCAAGCTAACCTAGTTCTCTGCTTTGGAGAAGAGTGGATTTTATTTACTCCTGTTTTCTGAGTTAGCCCAAGACAGACCCATAGCTGACTACATTGGCTGGTTATTGTATGCAGTGGATTAATTACAATACAATAGCAGGGTGGGAAGGGACCTTGGAGGTCTTCTAGTCCAACCCCTTGCCTAGGCAGGAAACCCTACACCATCTCAGACAAATGGCTATCCAACATCATCTTTTTTTTTTTTTATATAGATTTTATTGGTAAAAAGAAAATACAACATCCATAACTTGTAACAAAACAATACAACTACATTTCGAGATATTCCCATACTATCAAATCATTATAAACATCAAAGGTTAGGTATCTTTCCCTCCCTCTTTTCTTCCCTCCCCCCTTACTTCCTTCTCCCCTGCCTTCCCTCCTTTCTTTTCTCCTTTTCTCCTTTCCTTCCCCCTCCTTTCCCTCCCTCGCTCCCCCCCTCCTTCACACATACCTTCCCTCCTTCCCTGCCTCTTTCCCTCCTCCTTCCTTTTCTCTTAATCTCCCTCCTTTCCTCCCTCCTTCCCTCCTTCCTTTCAACTCACCTTCTCTCTTTCTTTCCCTCCCTCTTTCCCTCTTTACTACCCTCTCTTCTTCCCTCCCTCCTTCCTCCCCCAGTTTCTTCTCTTTCTTCTCTCCTTCTTTCTTCCCACCTTCTTTCCCTTCTCTTCTTTCTCTTCCTCCTCTTTCTTCCCCCCTTCTTCTGCCTTTCCTATTCCTCTCCTTTCTCCTCTCCATCCAGACTTCCCTACTATCCTCCTTCCCTCCCTTCTAACCTTTGTTACATTTGCGTATTTTCCTCTGCTGAGGACAATCTGGTTCTCTTTCCCTTTCCTTGCTTGAAGAGGCAAGGATTATACGTCTTCTCGCCTCATCTAAAATGAAGTTTGATCACTAATTTCATGCAGGTAATTATAGCGAATTTCCTATCAGCTTTTTAAAGTTTTCCCAGCATTGTAGCGTGACAAAATTGCTCGACGGTGGGTTCTCGCCCCTGATACATTTCTCCTTTCGTTTATCTCTCAGTTGTTGTATATTGTTCATTTGAGTTATTGGTTTAATCGTGATAGGTTAGTTAGCTATCTCTTTTTATGTCTAGGTCTTCACTGACTCATCAAGCCATTTGTATAGCTTCTCCCAGACTGTATAAAAGTCTGTGTCTTCTTTGTCATTAATTCGCATCGTCAGTCTGTTCATTTCTGCTAGTTCTAAAATTTTATTCATCACCATAGTGTTGGTAGGGGCATTTTCACTCTTCCAGCACTGTGCGTAAACAATCCTTGACGCTGTCAGAATATGGACTAGGAGGTATTGGTCAGATTTGCAAATTTTTTGATCTATTATTCCTAATAAGAAAGTTTCCGGCTTAAAGCATAGTTTAATTGACAGGATTCCATTCAGCCATCCTAGTATTTGCTTCCAATATGCTTTGGCTACCGGACACGTCCACCACATATGGTAGTACGTGCCCAGCACCGTTTTACATTTCCAGCATATGGCTGAAACTTTTGAAGACATTTTCGCCAGTCTTGTCGGTGGAAGATGCCAGCGATAGAACATTTTATATATATTTTCTTTATAGGCCGTCGACTTTGTCAATTTTAGATTCCATTCCCAGACTCTTTCCCAGTCGTCTAGATCTATTGAGTGGCCGATGTTTTGGGCCCAGGTTACCATGACTTCTTTTACTCTTTCTGCTTCCGTTTTTCGAATCAGTAAGCAGTTGTATATTTTTGAAATTAATTTCTCATCTGGTCCAATTAAAATTTTATCTAATTCCTGGTTCTTGTTCTGGAAGCCAGGTTGTGCTAGATCGAATTTATGTTTGTTTTGAATTTGAAGATATGGCCACCAATCGATGTTTATTCCCTTATCAGCCAAATTTTCCCTGGGGTTTAGTTTGTTTTGGTCGTCTAGCAACTGTTGGTAGGTAACAATTTTATCCAAGTTTATCAAATTCGGGTATATCAGGGCTTCCGTCGGAGATATCCATTTAGGTAGTTGCGTATAGTATCTCCTTCTAATTTCGAGCCAGTCCTTAATCAATACCCCCCTTAAATGGTGACTACTAAAATAATTGTGGATTTTATTTCCCTCGCACCATAAGTAGTTGTGCCACCCGTATTGCAGGTCGTGGCCCTCTATTGTTAAGATTCTTTTATTAGCTAACATTACCCATTCTTTTATCCACATAGTTGTTGCTGCTTGATGATATGTTTTCCATTCCGGTAATCCCATTCCCCCTTGAGTTCTTTTATCCTGCAGGTGCATATATTTTATTCTGGGCTTTTTACCATTCCATATAAAGTTACGAATCATTTTGTCCAAATCATTATAAAAATTTTCCCCTAGCTTAACCGGTGCCGTTTGAAATAGGTAGAGGATTTTTGGGAGAACATTCATTTTAATTACTGCGACTCTTCCCATCAGTGATAGTTGTAGTTTTGACCAGGTTTTTAAGTCCTTTTGGGTATTCTGTAACAACTTATCATAGTTGTCTTCTTTTATGGAAGAGCACTTCGCAGACAGCCAGATCCCTAAATACTTAATTTTTTTAGTTACCTTTAATTCCATTGTTTCCTCTAGTTCTCCAATCTGGTTTTTGGGGAAATTTTTTATAATCATTTTTGTTTTTTCCTTGTTTATTTTTAAACCGGCCACACACCCAAAGTTCTCAATGTCCTTCATCAAATTCGGTCCTGAAAGTAAGGGGTCTTCCACGATAAAGACCATGTCATCCGCGAAGGCCTGTACTTTATATTGTTCTTTTTTTATGGTCAGGCCCCTAATTTCCTGATTTGATCTTATCCGATTTAAAAGGACCTCTAGAGACGTAATAAATAGTAGTGGGGAGAGCGGGCACCCTTGTCTAACACCCTTTCCAATTTGTATCCTCTCCGTTAGTTCCCCATTGACTATAATATTTGCAGATTGCCGTGAATATATAGATTCTATAATCCTAATAAATTTATCGCCAAATTTCATCATTTTTAGTTGAGTGGTTAGAAAGTTCCAATCTAGGTTATCAAAGGCTTTCTGAGCGTCGACAAAGATTAATGCGAGTTGTTTCTCGGATCTTGTTTGATAGAATTCCAGGGTATCAATTATTATTCTTGTATTGTTTCTAATATGTCTTTTTGGGAGAAAGCCGTTTTGATCCGAATGGATACTCTGATTTAATATTATTTTTAGTCTTTCCGCCAATATTGATACAAAGATTTTGTAATCTGCATTTAACAGGGATATGGGTCTATAATTTTGGACCTTGCTACTGTCCGCCTCTTCCTTTGGTATTAGGGTAATGTAGGCTTCCCCCCATGATTTTGGGACCCTACCATTTTGCAATGTATCATTACATAGTTCTAATAATTTGTCTTCTATGGTATTTTGAAGTTTTTTATATATTTCCGACGGGAGCCCATCCGGCCCAGGTGTTTTATTGTTTTTTTGTTTTTGAATGGCCTTTTTCAGTTCTTCTTGTGTGATTTCTTTATCGAGCATCTCTCTCATCTCCTCCGACAAGACTGGAAGCTTCTGCTTTATAAGGTATTTTCTAATGTCCTGTTCATTAATTTCGTCTTGTTTATATAGTTTCCTATAATAGTTCTGTACTATCTTTTTCTTTTCTCCTATTTCTTGTTTCAGATTCCCCTCCTCGTCATACAGTTGTTTAATAATTCTTTTGACCTTCTCCTTTCTTATTTTGTGGGCCAACCATCTCCCAGTTTTATTTGCATGTTCAAAATAATTCTGCTTCATTTTCTTAATGTTTTGTGCTATTTCCTCTTGGGAGATCAAATTTATTTGGTGTTTAATTAACTCTCCTTTTTCCCTGTGTCTACTATTTTCTGGCTCTTTCTGGGTCAGCAGTTCCGTCTCTCTTAGTTCTTTGTTCAGTGTATTAAGTTTTTCCCTGTGCATTTTGTTTCTTCTTATTATATAGGCTATGGAAATTCCCCTCACAACTGCCTTCATCGTGTCCCAAACATTTTGTATTGAGGTCTGCTCTTTACCGTTTTCTTTAAAGAAGTAGCCCAGTTCCTTTTCTATTTGTTGTACAAATTGTTTCTCTTGTAGTATGTTCTGGTTTAATGTCCACCTAGCTTTTATCCTTGCCTTCCCTTTCCATTGCCATAAGACTGGGTGATGATCGGCCCACTTGTTGGTTATTATTTCAATATTTACAGTATCCATGAGTAGCTCCGAGTTTGACCAAACCATGTCGATACGGGACCATGAATTATGTGGATGGGAGTAAAACGTGTACTGTTGCATCTTGTCATTCATTGCTCGCCAGACATCATAAAGATCTAAATCCTTCACCATATTTACATAGGCAGACGGTAGTTTCCTTCTTGTGCTTTTCTTGTGGGTACCCTTATAGTCCATCTTACCATCTGCTATAGCGTTGAAATCCCCTAGAATACATATATTTTGCCACTCTATTTCATTTATCCTCTTATATAGATTAATATAAAATCTCTCTTGTTTTTGATTTGGGGCATAGATTCCAACTAGTAAAAATTTTTTCCCACCATTAATTATCTCCACCATTAATACCCTACCACCTTTGTCTGCATATATTAATTTGGGGTTCAACCATTCTTTTATATACATCACAATTCCTCTTTTTCTGGTTTGTGCTGACGAGCAGAATGTTTTACCTAGTTTTGGACAGACCAACAGGTTATTGTATTTTTCTTTAATGTGGGTTTCCTGAAGACAGATTACATCTAACTTTTGTTTCACTAGATCCAACAGTACTCGTTTTCTTTTGGAAGTTATGTTAAGACCATTTACATTAGCTGATAGTACATTCGTTTCCCATTCTTCAATTCCCTTACACGTTATTCGCTTTGAGGGCACCTTTGGATCGAGTCTCGATGGGTGACCTTGCTCTCGAATCTTCTCTGCCATATCTCTCTCGTTCTCTGGCCTCTCCTGGCCCCCGCCCCTCTGGTTGAGTTTCAATTATAGTGTCCCCCTGTCTTAAAAGTCCTTCTTTATTAAATCTCTCATCGTCTGCTAGTAAAAGTTCCTGGAATTCTTGAGCTTTCGCCAAGGTATCTATTCGGTATTTCTTTTCCCTCCATGTTATCAACATTCCTTCTGGAAGGAGCCATCTGAACTGAATTCTGTCTCTGTTTAAACGTGTGGAGAGGAAGTTGTATTTCCTTCTCTTCTCTCTGACTCTCCGTGGAGTCTGTTTTAAGATGAGAATTTCTTTACCTTTGTATGTTAGAGAGTCCCCTCTTATTGTACTTAGAATGTCCTCTCTCAGCTGTCTTCTCAACACCCTCACATGGATCTCCCTCGGAAGCCGGTGGCGTCTCGCGAAGCCTGTATTGACTCTATAGGCTTCGTCCAGATCATTAATAACCTCTTTTTTCGGCCTGCCGAGGACTAATCCCAGGATTTCTCCAATCAGCTCCCGGAGGTTTTCATCTTTTGCTTCCTCCACGTTTTGTAGTCTTAAATAATATGCTGATCGCTCTAATTCTAGCTGGAGGATGGCCTCCTCCAGGCTTGAGTTTATAGATTCCAGATTGTCCTCCACTTTGTCTATCCTTTTTTCCACTATTTCCGTTCTCCCCTTAACATTTTGAATTTCCTGCTCATTTTTCAGCAGCGCTGTTTGTATTACTCCTATACGTTCCTCAATTTTTCCCATATTGTTTCTTACTTCACGCATTTCATTCTTTACTCCCTCCAGGCCTTTGGCGACACTTTCCCCCATCTTCAATATTGTCTCTTGTAGGGAGTCCATTGTTACTTCCTGGTCTTGCAGGGTTGGGGCTGCCTTATCTCCCGTTTGCCTGCCCTCAGGGGACTTTTCCCTCACCGGGGTAGATAGGGGAGTTTGCTTTTTACTCCCTTTAATTAAGGTTACTGTTTTCGTTGCCATTTGCTTTAATTCAGCTCTTCCCCTATAAGGTGTAAGTCTAGTACCTTCTGAGTGCTGCTTAAGTAGTTATACAGAGCCCGGGGTACATACAGGGTAATTAAGCTGGAGCAGGGCTGTGAAATATAGGCTCAGTTAATTCTATAGTATCTGGGAGAGTCAGGAAGAGAAACGTTTCAGCGTGATACGACAGGGTGCAGGAGAGGCCAGAAAGTATTTAGAACTCACCCATCAATCTCTTCCTGTTGTCAGTGTAGTGTTTTCCTTCTGCTGTCTCTGGCTGTAATATGACACCGGGTACTTCAAACCCTTGTGATTAAACTTCTTTCCTTTTTCCCAGGCAGGCAAATCCAGCTTCTCTTCTTCGTCTCGTCCTCTGTTAATCCTCAAATTTAACTAGTCCAAAGCCTGTCTTCTTCTATTCACAACGTCAATCAGCTTTCACAAAAGTTCACTGTTTGTATTTAATAGCCGCTGCAGATAAATGCGCCCACACACGTATCTGTATTTATTGCAGTAAAGTTGTTTATCTTTTAGGTTTAGGCTTTTAAGTCAGATCTTGTGATTACCGTCATTTGGTCCGCTATATATTCCCTGCAGCTGTCTCTCCCTTCCTTATTAGTGGCTGGCAGTCACGCCTTCTGGTCGGCCATTAATCAGCCGACCTCTTTTGCACGAACTCTGAGGGAGCCTCTTGCTTCGTGGGAGGAGATCGCCTTTCACCCTCCACTGCACAGAGGTTTCCCCTCTCCAAAGGTCCTCGCACCTCGAAGGGACCTTGCCTATTACGGCCACGCTCGTGGAAAGACCGGGCGAACCGAACAGAGAGTCTGTCAGCAGCCCGTTCCAGCGTGACGCCAGACCGGAAGTTCTATCCAACATCATCTTAAAGACTTCCAGTGTTGGGGCATTCACAACTTCTAGAGGCAAATTGTTCCACTGATTAATTGTTCTAACTCTCAGGAAATTTCTCCTAGCTTGCTTCTCTCCTTGATTAGTTTCCACCCATTGCTTCTTGTTTTACCCTCAGGTGCTTTGGAGAATAGCTTGACTCCCTCCTCTGTGGGGCAGCCCCTGAGATATTGGAAGACTGCTATCATGTCTCCCCTAGTCCTTTTTTTCATTAAACTAGACAGTTCCAGTTCCTGCAACCGTTCTTCATATGTTTTAGCCTCCAGTCCCCTAATCTTCTTTCTTGCTCTTCTCTGCACTCTTTCTAGAGTCTCCACATCTTTTCTACATCGTGGCGACCAAAACAGAATGCAAATATTCCAAGTGTGGCCTTACCAAGGCCTTATAAAGTGCTATTAACCCTTCACGTGATCTTGATTCTATCCCTCTGTTAATGCAACCTAGACTGTGTTGGCTTTTTTGGCAGCTGCTGCACACTGCTGGCTCATATTTAAATGGTTGTCCACTAGGACTCCAAGATCCCTCTCGGTTACTACTGATTAATTTGAAGCAACTATGTGGAATGATTACTCCAAATAATCCAAATCCAAATAAGAACAACATTGGGGGTTGTTTTTTTTTGTAAGGTGGGTTCGTGGGAAGACTGCATGGGAAGAGCTCTTTTGCCAACGCTTTCTCATGGTGGCTGCTTAGCTCCAACAATTGCTTCCTATTAAAGCCCTAAGAAGCCCAGGCGGACAAGCGAGTAGCTGGGAGGGGAGGGCCAAGTAAAGGCTAGCGAGGCACCCCTCAACGCGAGTGACATCGAGTGCCCATCCCACCGGTCATTAGGCAGGTCATATTAGTGGTCGCAGGATTTAAAATTATGAACTTAGTGGTCCCTGATGTCTAAAAGGTTGGTGACCCCTGCCCCAAAGCAGCTGAAGACAGGGCAAGAAGCAATGGATGGAAACTAACCAAGGAGAGAAACAACGGAGGACTAAGAAGAAATTTCCTGAGAGTTGGAACAATGAATCAGTGGAAAAATTCAATGAATTGAATGGAAAAATGACTCTCTGGAGATCGGGTCATATGCACTGCAGGCACATGAGGGCAACTTCTGCAGATCAACTGCTGGGGCGCCAGCGCATGGCAGAACAAGCGCATCTTTTGAAGCTAATGGGCTGCTCTTTTCCCCAAATGCCAAACCAGGGCAAAGAGTTGCCTCTGGATTGCCCCCATTCCCCATCCACTGCATACCCCCAGCTTGGCTGCTCACCCGCTTGAGCCCCTGAAGGCAGAGCATCTAAACTAGGACAAGCCATTGTGTGTAGTGCACCAGTGTGTAGTGGCCCGTCAGCTGCCAGCAGAGCTAGCAGCAGAGTCAAACGAGGAGGAGGTGGCGGGAGAGCCTGGGATGGTTTTGGAGCTTTTGGAAGGCTCTGAGAAGGAACCAGCATCGGAGACTGAGCCGGGGCCTTCCGTCCTCCCCCAGGGGGAGAGGCAGCTGTCTTCAGGGCCTGAGCTGAGTGAGAGGGGGGACAGATGGGGCCCGTACCAGATTCGTGTATGCCTAGAGAGGAAAGGAGAGCAAAGGACAGCAATGAGCCCGGCTCTCAGGGAGAGGCAGACACAGACAATAGCCAGTCCCTCCCTGGCTGGGAAAGGAACCGGAGGGGTTTGGGAGTGGCCTGTGGTCGCAGACAACTGTTCTTTTTCTGGTATACCGAAACAATTCAGAACCAGGTTTGTTGGGACTACCATATTTTTCGGAGTACAAGACGCACCTCCCCCCCCCCAAAAAAAGAAGGTGAAAATCTGGGTACGTCTTATACAGTGAATACAGCATTTTTGGCCTACCAAAACTCTGCCCCCTTTACAAAAATGGACGTGCAGAGGATTTGGGAGGCTTCCAGAGTGGTCCTGGGGGTTGGGAAGGGCAAAAATGAGCTGAAAACCTGCCATTTTTGCTTGTTTTTGCCCCCCCCCCTCCCAGCCCCCAGGAACACTCTTAAGAACCTCCCAAATCCTCTGCATGTCCTTTTTTGTTTTTGCAAAAAAGACCCATTTTTGTGAAAAACGGGCCATTTTTTGCTCGTTTTTGCCCACCCCCCCACCCCCCACCCCCCAGGAACACTCTTAAGAACCTCCCAAAGCTCTGCATGGCCTTTTTTTTTTTTTTTTTTTTTTTGCCAAAAACGGGGTGTGTAGAGGGTTTGAGAGGCCGGCAGAGTGCAAAAACTTTTCCCCCTTAAATTTACCTCTTCAAAATCATGGTGCGTCTTATACTCTGAAAAATACAGTAATTAAGTTTGGTTTTTGTTTATCCACATGAATAAAAGACTGTTCCTGCCCGGTTTTGAAAAGGGGTTTTACTCACAAGTTAAGCAGCTTATCATCACTTGCGAAGGTTGCTGGGTCAGAACTGGGTGCCTGAAAGGCTGCTCTGTCCGTGAGAAGGGAAGGAGAGGAGGAGATGGGCATCTTGTATAAATGGCTGCATTCATCACACTGATGAGTTTCCAGGGCTGTGGTTAAAGCAAGGTTCCAAAGCAGGAACTCCATCACCACACACATACACATGTCCACAATTCCCCTATTACTGAGCACTCACAATCCTCCCACTGGATTCATAGGCTGCTCAGCAATGCCTCTCCCGAACCCGAGATGCAGAGGCTGGCAGCCCAAATGCTGCCTAGTTCTTTGGAAGACCCTGAAGCCAACATCCAGACTAGCCAGCATTTGTAGCTAATCAAGTCTTTATTATATACAAACACAGTGGCCTAAAAAAACAACAACTCTGGGACAGGAGTTCCTTGCGGACAGGTTGTGTGCTGAAGCAGCAGCTTCCCAATTGGAGAAGGGCAGAATAGGGGGGGGGGGGGGCGGGGGAAGCAGATGCTCCCACGAGGGGGGGGGGGGGGGGCTTCGGGCCAGGAACAATTTCCCCAGTGAAGACGGCCAAGGTATCTTGCAAAGCCAGGAGGGTTTCCTGTGTCTCAACCATTGGGCGTCCTGATGAGTCCAAGGCTTTTAGGCACTAAGCTGGCTGAGACGGGGCAGGGGTCAAGGCCGAGCTAAGCCCCTCCGTGGTCGCATGGTGAGCGTAAGGCACTCTGAAGAGGAGGAGGAGCAGCAGCAGCAGCAGTGACTTCCTCGGCTTCAGGCCATGTGGAAGTAGCTGCCCAGGGAAGCTTTTCGGTTTTTCGCAAATGATCACGATGGACTTATTAATCACAATGATCTTTCCCCTCCATCGATTCGGGAGGCAAATTCTAGAAAGAAACCCAGGATCCAGGGTGGAGGGGGGCATTCAGCGCCAAAGTAGAGGGGCGTTCCTAAAGTGCATCTGAGAATGGCAAAGGAGGAAGGGGCTGCAAGGAAAGGAGGGGGGCAGAGGGACTTGTGCTTCTTGGCAGGAGTCCGTCCCCCCCACCCAAAAAAGGCAGGGGCAGCTAGGCCAGAAGGCAAAGAAGCGGGAGAATTGCACGGAAGAGGTTTTGCAAAGAGAATGGTGAGCCTGGTACAAACGCACACGGAGAAGCTTGGCAGAAAGTGAGGAGGGGTGGGGGGGGAAGGTCTTCACTCTAACCTTTGCAGGAAGGTGATGGAAGGCGGTGAAGGAGAAGATCTCTTTGGCACAAGGACAAAGGTGGAAGAGCTTTGATAAGCAAAAAACAGACCCCTCAACAGGGACAGGTGATGGGAACTACAGCGCAAACCACCCCGAGCGGCACCAACTGGGGAAGGCTGGGTGTCCCTGGAGGCTTCTCGGATCCCCCTGCCCCGCCTTCTCCCAGGTTTTCAACCTGCAGGGGGGGAGTGGCCAGCTCTTCTGCCCCTCTGCCCAAGCAGACCAGGGCGCTGCAGCCTAGCCAGCCTGAGAGGAAGAGGCAGAGAGAGGACGAGGGTCTTGGGGCAGCCCCTAAACTATTCTCAGGCAGCCTTGCTGGGCTTCGGTTAGCGCTGCTTCCAAACTGCCCTTGTCCTGGGAGGCTGAAGATGCCACCCCAGGTCGTAAACAAGGCCAGGGAAGACTCTCAGGATGAGATAAAAATCCCTGCGCCTGGAAAGGGAATTTTTCGCAAACATCTGTTCCTTACTGCTCATCCCAGGATGGGAAACTGACGGGTTCAGAGGTGCAGGTATGACACACACACATTGACTGGCAGCGGTGGGAGATCACAGGTAGAACAAAGGAAAGGCAAGGAGAAGAGCCCATCAAAAGGTCTCTGGGAGCCAATTAAGGGACTTTGGAACAGAATCACTTTCCCCAATTACTCCTTCCCAGCCTTCATCCAGAGGGAGGCTAAAAGAGGAGGATCAGAGCGAATGAGAGGGCTGGGAGGGAAGAAGAGCTATAAAGTGAAGCATGATGTTTGTTCTCTTGGGGAGAGAAGAGGAGGCAAGGCTGAGTCTCCAAAAGAGCCAGTCTTCCTGGCCAAGAATTCCCTCCCTGGGGGTGGTCGGGAGGGGAGAAAGAGAGGCAAAGCGTTAAGCCTGCCAGAAGCGCCACAAGAGGACTTATCTTCACTTCCCACCAAGCAAAAATGCTGTGGCGTTTTGGTTTGGGGGCAGAACCTGGCAGCTCTCGTCATCCGGCGGGGGCCTTTGGAGCTCCAAAACCGACAGGGAAGGAAATCTCCAGGTAGATGGCTGATTGCCCGACCTCATGGCGAACGAGATGATCACCAGAGTCGGAGCAGCAGTGCTAGCATCGTTTTTGGCCAAATGCAGCCTTTAGATCAGGGATGGGGGTGGGGATGAGGGGGACAATGGTTCGATCCCCCAGGCAAGCTGCATGTCGGATCAGCCTTAAAAATTACAGCGCAAGCTGCTTACCCCAAAGTCTTGGCCCCCTCTGTCCCCAATCGTTTCCGTGAGAGACACTCCTCGCCCTCCCCACCCTCTATTGCACAAGCCGCAGATATGCCAGGAAATGTCCTGTTCCAGCCCGGCTGCCTTGTAGAGGCTCCTCATCTCCCATGTCTGTGCTGAGAATCCGGGAGCTGAAGTCCACGTCTCTGGAGGTCACCCAGGAGGGAGTTGGCCATGACAGGACGACGACCTGAGAGGCAGCCGTACCCAAAGTAGCTCTCATGAAATAAGATCCCAAAGGGGGAGCAGAGGAGATGAGTAACATCAGGCGGTTGTATTCCTATCCGAGGGACTTCCGTGGCCCCATAGATCGATGCAGATGCATGCCAAACCTACCAAGAGGCTCCTGCTAACAGAATGCAGCATCTCCCACTCTGGAGATAAAGGTGAGATCATCCTCTTGTCATTTCTACTGACCCCTCTTGAAGGGAAGCCGGTAGAGATAGGACCAGAATATCTTCATGTGAGCAAATCTCTGAATGATGCGAGTAGGTGCCTTAAGCGAGCAACAGGTCTCGCTCTGCAGGCCACTCCAGATCCCAAGAGATCCTGCCAAATTCCCAAGGCCTCAAACTCTCCCTGACAGCTGAGGGACCAGGGAAGACTCGGCTCGCTCTAGAAACAGAGCATCGCACCTCCCTGTCATAAATACCCCTTTAAGATTGGGAGCGGCAGGATCACTTTGGGAAAAGGAGGAAGGGAAAGGGTTAAAATATACAAAATGTAACAGACCAGGAGGTCTTAAGGAGTCCAAAGAGCAATGTGGGGGAAAAGTCTGGCACTTGGTGGGGATTATTTTCCCTGGAAGCCGCTGAATTCCATCTCGTCCTTGCGCCGGCGGGTGGTGAAGAGGGAGCTGAAGGGGTAGAGCTTGGCCTTGGCTTGGAAGTGCTGCCCCGCAATGTCGATCTGGTATTCGCCCCGGTTGACAAAGTCAGGCGTGACAAGCTGCTCCTTGCCGGTCTCGGGGTCCAGATTTTGAACGAAGCCCAAGCAGACATGCCGTTCCAGCGTGTAACTGTAAGCGCTGCTGGTGGTCTTGCCCACGTAGCAGCCATTGCGGTAGATGGGATCCCCCCACCAGGGCCACAAGTCCAGGTCAGTGTTATGGTCTTCCAGGATGAACATGGTGAAGCGCTTGTAGACTCCTTCCTGCTTCTGAGCCATCAGCGCATCCCTCCCGATGAAATCTATGCCCTGCCGAGAGAGAGACAAAGAGGGAGAAAGAAGCACATCAGGAGACGGGGTTCAATCCACTTCAGCTCTTTCTTCTACTTACTGCTGGGAAAGGTCAAGCAACCCACTGGCAAGCATTTTAACAAACTGCATTGTTTGGTTTGGTAGCTGCAGTGCGTCAGATAGAAAGTCCCTACGGAGAGTGGTGAGGACAGCGGAGAAGATTATATGAAGCTCGCTTCCTGTTATTCAGGATGCTGCTATGTGCCTCCCCCCCTCCTCACCTTGTCCAGCTTCACCCGGAATTCTCTCCCGCATTCCATAGGGGTGGTGAAAGCGTCCAGGTCTTGTCCCCAGAAGGCAAAAAACTTCTCAATGCGCAAGCTGCGGAGGGCGTAATAACCAGAGTTCCGGATCCCATACTTCTGCCCCACGCTCATCACCTCGTTGTACACGTGGAGGGCATACTGCAGAGGGAGGAGAGGGAGGAGAGGGGCATTTAAATAACCAGCCTGGAAACCAAAGGCTGATAGCATTCCACGGTCACTTGTCTCTTCAAGACGCAAGTCTTGGACAATGACCTCCAATGATACGGCAGACGAGCTGAGCATAGATCAGCCTTGGCCAACATGGCCTCTAAGGGCCATTTTCTTGGCTTCATTTAGGAACCTGAAAAGATGACACAGGCACTGTCTAGGCACTGGTAGTCCTTGGGTTACAACAGTTCATTTAGTGACTGTTGACAGTTACAACGGCACTGAAAAAAAGTGGCTTAGGACTGTTTCTCACACTTATGACCGCTGCAGCATCCCCATGGTCACATGATCAACATTTGGCCACTTGGCAACTGGTGTGTATTTATGACTGTTGCTGTGTCCCGGGAGTTACGTGATCCCCTTTTGCGACCACCTGATAAGCAAAATCAACGGGAAAGCTGGACTCACTTAACAACCGCGTTCCTAGCTTATCAACCGTAGCGATTCACTTAGCAAGGGGGGCAAGAAAAGTCGTAAAATGGGCCACACTCACATAACGAAATTTTCACTGAGCAGCATAAATGTTGGGCTCCACTGTGGTCCTAACTCCAGGACTCCCTGTACTTTTTAGCAAAAGTTCAGAAATTGTGGATGACATCATGCCCTCTGGGGATTGGGCCCCTTTAGGTACAAGTCCCGTCCCCCCGTCTCCCCCAACAGAGTGAAGATGGACCTTCAAAGCAGAAGCCCCACTCACCTCGATGGGGATGTAAAGCATGAAGCCGGGCTCCCCCGTGTGCGTCATACTCATGACACGGATGCCATTGGCGTAGCCGACACTCATCTCCTGCAGAAAGAGGGACCAGGCCGTTTATACATCCAGAACAAAATTCCAGAGACAAAGGCAAAATATTTTTTTCTCATTCAAGGTTTTTTATTTTTCAATACAAATTATACATATTATAGGAACAAAGAGTTTTCCGGGTCTTTTCTTTTACCTCCCCTCAGTTACAAAGTCCTTTTTACATCATAGTTTCATATTCACTTTCTGCCAAATTATTCTCTTCCATTATTTTCCATCTTGATGTTTGTTGTTTTTTCTTAATACATCAACAATATCTTCCATTGCCCCTCCAAAGTTACACCACATTTTCATTTCTTATTTTCCCTATTGGTATATTTTGCTATAAACAGCATACATCTTCTAATTCAATTTAAGCATAGAGAGCATTTCTTTCCATTTTTTTCTACAACTAAAAATATACTATCATTTCTTTATTTCTTAATTAGATACATCACAATAACAATCTTACTACTATCCTCTTTAGTCTTCTAATATAGCTCTTTTCCCCTTCCTCTTTTAACCATTTTCTCTTGGGCTCCCAAAAATCCCAGTTTTAATTCTTTTCCTTCATCTCCCCCTTTCCCCTAACTTCTTCTTCTTTCCCCTATTTTTGTAGTTATTATATTTTTTTTCTTCAGCATGTTTCTTTTATTATTCTAGTAACTTTTCCCAGGGTTTTCCTTTCACTTGACCATAGGTAAACCAGCAAGGAACAGGTTTTAACTGGGGGAAAACAAAACTGAAGTTCTACACCAGAAGTATCTTGGCTCAGCGCTCAAGATCAAAATGTGGGTGACTTGCAGAATGGGGGAGGGACACACCTGTTCTCTAGCCTTAGAACATATTCTAGGCCAGTGTTTCTCATCTCTGGCAACCTTAAGACAAAGGGACTTAACTCCTAGAATTCCCCAGCCAGCTGTGCCACACTCCCCAGCACCCCTCCCATCCCCTGCACTCCTTACCTAAGCCTCCCGCCTCTTCCCACTTAACAACTTACATGGTCCTGAGGTTACAGTCACAACGGGAACTGCCAGGATTGTTGTCACTAAGTGATACCATCATATGGTGCCACACTTTGCGACTGCATCATTTAGCAAGGGCAATCCCAATCTGAACTGTCATCATACTCAAGGATCACCGCTGTTGAAGTGAGCTGTGGTGGCGCAGGGGTTAGAATGTAGTACTGCAGGCTGCTTCGGCCAACTGCCAACAGTTTGATCCTGACCGGCTCAAGGTTAACTCAGGCTTTCATCCTTCCAAGGTGAGTACAATGAGGACCCAGATTGTTAGGGGGAAGAGGCTGTAAACCGCTTAGAGAGGGCAGTAAAACACTGTAAAGTGGTATATAAGTCTATTGCTACTGTCCTTCCTTCCTTCCTTCCTTTCTTCCTTCCTTCCTTCCTTCCCATCCATCCATCCATCCATCCATCCATCCATAGTTTGCAGTGGATAGAAAGCATTATTGCAGTCTGACTCCTGACCAGCTCAAGGTTGATTCCACTTTCCAACCTTCCAAGCTGGGTAAAATGAGGACCCAGATTGTTGGGGGCAATAGGCTGACTCTGTAAATCACTTAAGAGAGCTGTAAAAGCACTTTGAAGTGGTACATAAGTGCTATTCCTCCCTTCCTTCCTTCCTTCCTTCCTTCCTTCCTTCCTTCCTTCCTTCCCTCCCTCCCTCCTTCCTTCCCTCCTGTTAGAATGCACTATTGCAGGATAACTCTGCCCACTCCCAGGAATTCTATTCTCACTAGTTCAAGGTTGACTCTGCCTTCCATCCTTGAGGTGGGTAAAATGAGGACCCAGATTGTTGGGGGCAAGAGGCTGACTCTGTAAACCGCTTAGAGAGGGCTGTAAAACACTGTAAAGTGGTATATAAGTCTATTGCTACTGTCCTTCCTTCCATCCATCCAGCCATCCTTCCATAGTTTGCAGTGGTTAGAATTTAGTATTGCAGTCTGACTCCTGACCGGCTCAAGGTTGATTCTGCTTTCCAACCTTCCAAGCTGGGTAAAATGAGGACCCAGATTGTTGGGGGACAATAGGCTGACTCTGTAAATCACTTAAGAGAGCTGTAAAAGCCCTGTGAAGTGGTATATAAGTCCCACGGCTGTTGCCATAACTGGTCTCCTTTGCACAAAGGAAAAAATGGAAGAGCAGACACAACCCATGAGGGGCATCTTATAACGGAGGCAAGCTGACTTCCGACAAGCAAAGCAAGGGAAGTTACAAATAGCAACCATGGGATTCCTCACTTAAGGACTGCACTGCTTAATGATGATTTTTTTCCTGACCCCCAACTGAAGTCGTAAATTGAGGACTACCTGTAAGCATCTGCATGAGCAGGAAGAAAGTTGCCAAATGAAATGGAAAAGTCCCCTACCTTACAGAAGAGGGAAGGGAAATGCTCAGGTGTCATTGGCGCATACGACAGCTCCGACAGGACATCCATGGCACGTGGGCCAATCAGATTCAAGGCTGGAGGAAAACAAAGGAAAAGAATTCAGCTTCAGGAACCACTGCAGAATAAAATCCTTGCCCCATGACTTCCTTCTTCTTCCCTTTGCAGCTTGTCAGCTCAACACAAACCAGCAAAAGCTGGGAAAGGATCCGGAATCTGAAATTGGATCTCACTTGGGGAAGAGGAGACCACTTCAATGGGACAAGATACCTGGAGATCCTAACACAAGTTCTTGCATCTTTTCCAGCTGAAGGCTTCTCCCATCAGCCTTCCAAAACAAGCGCCCAGCTGTGCCAAGCGCTGATGCCCACATTGAGCAACTGTCCTCATCCAGCCCTTGGGTTAGGCCTCTGGGATAGGGGAGCAACATCAACTGTCTACCCCATAGCATGGCAGCCAGTTTGGGAGAGCCAGTTTGGTCTAGTGGTTAAGGCACCAGACTAGAAACAAGGAGGTGGTGAATTACAGGGCCACGATGATGCAGTGGTTAGAGTGCAGTACTGCAGGCTACTTCTGCTGACTGACTGCAATTTGGCAGTTCAAAGCTCACCAGGCTCAAGGTTGACTCAGCCTTCCATCTTTCAAAGGTCGGTAAAATGAGGACCCCGATTGTTGGGGGCAAGAGGCTGACTCTGTAAACCGCTTAGAGAGGGCTGGAAAGCACTGCAAAGTGGTATACAAGTCTAAGTGGTATTGCAATTTTTTTCTTCCTTCCTTCCTTCCTTCCTCCCTCCCTCCCTCCCTCCCTCCCTTCCTTCCTATTAGAATGCAGTATTGCAGGCTAATTCTGATCAGAGTCAGGCATTCACAGTGAAACAGTATATAAGTCTAAGGGCTATTGCTATCATCCTGCCTTAGGCATAAAAGCCAGCAAGTGATTTTGGGCCAGTCACTTTCTCTCAGCCCAACACATCACACAGAGTGGTTGTTGGGGGGGCAAATAGGAGGAAGGTCCCTTGAGTGATTTGTAAAAACAACAAACAAAGGAATAAATAAAGGCACCAACTTGGATCTGACGCACTAACCAAGAGACACAAGAAGCCTCGTGTATCTGGCAAAGATTAAAACCTATTTGCCACATTTATGGTTTTTGCTCTGAATAATGTTAAATGTGAAAAGACCCAGGGGAAACCAAGTCATTCCTGCATGCCTGACTTGCTCAGTTTCAGGAACCCAGAGAGCTGGAGCTCCGAGATTCCAACCAGGTGGGCAGGAACACATCGGGATGCTGCCATTCTGGTGGGGAAAGGGCCTGGGTGCATTCTTTAGTTTATAGCCCTTTTCCTGTTGCCTCTCTATCCTGTACTTATCTTCTGATTTATCTTTTTTGGGAATGAAAGAAGGGGAGGGCCATCTGTTTTGTCTCTGCTCCGAAGCCTCCAGCAAGCGACGCCTGAGGATGACTTCTTATCACCTTCTCAGCCTGTGATTCTCAAAACAACTTTGCACCTGTGGATTGGCTTATTCAACACTGGGCTGAGGGGAGGGGTTTCTAACTGCTTTAACCTAATGCAGGGAATCCTCAGATCCTGCTTCTTTTGTCTTGCTATTGCTTTCCTTCAACAAAAGGTTCCTTGTGGAATGGTAATGCGATTCTCAAAATAACTTTGCACCTGTGGATTGGCTTATTCAACACCGGTCTGAGGGGAGGGGTCTCTAACTGCTTTAACCTAATGCAGGGAATCCTCAGATCCTGCTTCTTTTGTCTTGCTATCGCTTTCCTTCAATAAAAGGTTCCTCGTGGAATGGTCATTGTTTCAAGAGTTCTGCTTTGTTGAACGGAGAAGGGAGGCAGGCCCTTCACAGTTAGCTTAGGTGTGACATGTCCGAACCCTGCAAACCAAACAGCAGACCAGGCTGCAGAATCTGAGGTTCCCTTGGAGAAGGACCCTCCCTTGATCCAGAGGAGTCCCAACAGCTGGCAGCTGCCCTCACCTGTGTATTTCCAGGTTACATCTTCCAAGAAGAGGTTGCTGTTTTCAGGCATGTGTTTCTTCAACCAGGCCCAGCAGTGAACCTGCTGGTCTGTGGGGGAAATCATGAAGAAGCTGCAGTAGGAAACACAAGAAACGCATTTAAGCCCAAATGAGACAATTTTTATACAAAGCCTTCGCAAAGATGCCGTCAGATAGCACTTCATTACTTATTCCATCAGGCAGAGTGTCATGCTCAGGATGCTGAAGATGCTGCTCCACCAAAAATCTGTGGAACGTCAGCCTCAGGAGAGAGAAAGATAGGAATCACCTGTAGCTGGTCAAATCAGGTACCACCCGACCATATGGAACAGTCGGACAATATAAGGCTTCTTAGTCCTCATCCCCAGAGAGGAGAGCAGGGATGTTCTATGAGGCTCCCTCTCTCTCTACTCCTTTCTCTTTCTTTCCTTCCTTCCTTCCCTTATCTATCTATCTATCTATCTATCTATCTATCTATCTATCTATCTATCTATCTATCTATCTATCTATCTACCTACCTACCTACCTACCTACCTACCTACCTACCTACCTACCCACCCACCCACCCACCCACCCACCCATCCATCCTACCCATCCATCCATCCTACCCATCCATCCACCCATCTACCTACCTACCTACCATATCTTAACTGTCCACCTCCCTCAGAAAGGGATTCTTGCCAAGCAAGAGAACAAATCTCTTGATTAATGACAGCTGACCAGCCTGATATAAGAGGCAATTCTGACCCATGTTCCCTTTGTCAGAAACAACCATCTGATCTCTGGTTCTTGTGTGGCATTCATAGAGTTTCTGCTTGTGAAATTCTAGACTGCCTAACAACCCTGATCCATCTCTTGGATCCTTGAACTGATTTTGGACTATTCCTCTGCACTCTTCTTTTAAAAAGCTGACCATTCAAGCAATCATTTATCAGACACTCTGTTTTGATTTGCAGGCTTTGGCTATTGTTATCTCTTGATCCATCTCTTGGATCCTTGAACTGATTTTGGACTATTCCTCTGCACTCTTCTTTTAAAAAGCTGACCATTCAAGCAATCATTTATCAGACACTCTGTTTTGATTTGCAGGCTTTGGCTATTGTTATCTCTTGGACATTGAGTAAAATATGAATTACCATAGCAACTCATGTGTGAGTAAGTATTTGGAACCAGAAGGACACAAAGTGTGGCAGCACCGTTTTCAAATAACCTGTTTTATTAAAAAGCATAACTGTTAAGAGTCAGCCAATGAAAATGGCCAGTCAGGTGCTCACTATCCAACTCTGATAGCAACAGGTTTCCATGTCATTTAGCAACTTTCTTGCTTGTCTCATTTCTGGAAAGGCATCTTCAATACATTGAGCACATTACATTCTAAAGCATTCAGTTCTCTAGGCTTGCACAAGTCCATAGTTATGTATATCACACTATCAACAGACTGCTTAACCATAGTTTATCACATAAATCACAGGTAATTGGCCTGACAGGTTACATCACTGATCATGGTTTAAGGAAAAATAACCAGGATCAAACAACGCATTTTGGCTAAGCAATTATAGAAATTCCTGGACTGTCTTCTGAATGTGTTTATATGAAATTAAGTATGGAATGGGGAAAGATCCCTCCCCTTTCTAGTTAAACTCAGGTGATTCAATTTGTTTGTGCCCAATGCTGGAAACAAAATAATACCCCCTCAGACGAATTAGTGATAAAAAAAACTTTGGATTGTGCAGAGATGGACAAATTAACACTGAAATTAAAAGATAAAGAAGAGTTGGAATATTATGAAATTTGGAACAATTGGTACAAATGGCTGCAAAACAAGAATAAAACTAATTAAGCCAAAAAACTATATATAAATATATATAGAACTGTGTATAAAGGTGTGTAAATATAGAAGCGAAATATTATATACATGTACAGGTATGATGACATAACAATGTTGATGTAAGGTGTTGACAGTCAACAGTCAACAATGTTGACTCTAAGGTGTTGTAGAAGGGAAAAAATAATGAAAAAATCTGCTAAACAAAAATAAAATTGTTTGTGCCTGCATCCAAGTGTTATACAGAGACCAAAGCTTCTCTTAAGCCACAATGATGATCTAATAATATCGTGAGCTATGATATAATCCTGCTAATGATGCCACATTGAGTTTACCATTCTGACATCATCACGGCTTCAACCAGATTCCGAGTATGGATCACCAAAGGCTCCACAGGCTGAAGCCAGCGAGTATCCAGGCTGTACCTGGGAGACCTTACCTGCGTTTGTTCAGACGGGCTATGCTGCAGTCGTTCTCATACCCTCCGGTGTGATTGAGCATCCCCGTATGCACAATATGCCCAACTGGCACCTCCAGGTCGTTGGAGAAGAGATACTGCAGAACTTCCAAAGCTTGTCCTCCCGTGGACTGCAGCAGGTGGGAGAAGGAACACAAAACGTAAGAACAGCTTGACAGATGAGGCCTAGTCACAGCAGACGAATCTGAAGCCTACCAGCTGCCTGCGAGAGGAGATGGAGGCATGGTGTCTCCTTGCACTATTCTGCTGTAGAGGCATTTGGAGCCAAACTGCCCCGACCCAGAGATAACTTGGTCCCTGTCCAGTGCATCCTATTGAACTATTACCATCTGGCAGACAGTACAGGACAATAAAAACAAGGGCAAATTGAAACAAGCAAATTGACTGGAAACCAGAGACATTCCTATTAGGCATAACAACGACTAAATTTAAGAGAGACCTTATATTTTAATCTTGCATAGAATTACAGTGGCTAGGATTGCATTCGCGCAGAGATGGAAGAATAAGTCGACACCCAATGAAGATGAAACAATAAGAAAGATTCTAGACTGCGCTGAGATGGACAAGTTAAATAAAAAAGTCCAAGGAAAGGAAGAGACAGAGTATTATTTATTATGGGGGAAATGGTACAGGTGGTTGGGGAAAAGAAACAAAGATTAACGATGATAGCCTAAGAAAGATAAAAGTTACAAACCAAGGAAAAGGGTTAAGCAAGCAGAAGGACAAAGTTTGTCTGATGTATATAGCGAAAATATAGATAGATAAGTGAAAGATAATGAAATAAGAGGGTTAAAAATGATGAAACTCAATCGAAGTGTATTAGGAGGAAAAATGGTATATATAAAAATGTACTGATTCAAAACTGCTTCAAGAAGGAACATGAAGTTCCGGTGTGTTGTGTAAATATAGTCTATGTCTTCCTTATTGTGTTCATGTTTTTAAAATTAAAAATTAAAAAGAACAAGGACAAATAGACTGAAAAACAGCTTCTATCCAAGAGCAGTAACTATGTTGAATTCTACTGGCTAGTGCAATATTAATGCAATATCAGGGGTTTTCAATTTAATTGTATAGAATGTGTGTTTGTGTTTCATTTTTATAGTTATAATGTACACTGAGGATGGCATTTAATTTCATTGTTTGAGGTGCAATGACAATAAACTAAACTAAACTGAACTGAACTGAATTATGAACAATTTAAATAAAAGTTCCACATCCAGAGGAAATCTATTTGTTCCCAGAAACAACAACAAAAAAGGAAGGAGCTAAAACTATGAAAAGTCCTTAACCTTAAATCAAGACTGGCAGTCACAATGTTTGTGTTTTGAGCTTGACTAAAAATCTCCGCCTTCTTGAGGCATAGGCTTCATGTTATACATGTTGCAATTAAAAGTTTTACCCTACCCCAAATTGGTTGCATTTGCAAATGACACTAAGCAATAAAGACTTACATGCCCCACTGCTTACACTGGCAATACGTTACTAAGCCAAAGGCAAAGTATAAAAACTTATGCCTGAAGTCAGGTCCCTGTGTCAGACCTGCCTCAACTTGGGCTTCTAAGTAAAAACGATCCTTAGCTCCATTTGCTGAGAAAGGTATACCGTATATACTCGAGTATAGGCCGACCCGAATATAAGCCGAGGCACCTAATTTTACCACAAAAAACTGGAAAAGTTATTGACTCGAGTATAAGCCTAGGGTGGGAAATGCAGCAGCTACCGGTAAATTTCAAAAATAAAAATAGATACCAATAATGTTTTTGAATATTTATTTCAAAGAAAAACAGTAAACTAGCGGTGTATTCAATGAAATACTTCACTCACCTCATGATGCTGATGTCCCGCTGTGATGATGATGTCCCGTGCAGCCGCGGGAGCGATGTCCCGCCTCCTATGACACACGGCACAGTGATTCCTATCATTGGATCACTGTACCAGAGGAGGTGGGACATCGCTATGTGGCTGCTTGCCATAACGAGGAGGAGGTGGGACATCGTTGCAGAGCGGCAGAAGGGGGAGGAAGGGGAATCGTAAGACAGCCCTGCATTACATTAGAACGTGAGGAGGGGGGATGGTGCGGTGCGCGCTGCGCGGCAAACTGACACAGAGGGAGGGGAAACTCACAGGGGCACTGGGCCATTCACGAGTGTCACCCAGCGGCATGGCCCCGCCCCTTTTTCTCCTCCATTTCGGGCAAATTTTTCACTGACTCGAGTATAAGCCGAGGCGGCTTTTTTCAGCCCAAAAAGTGGGCTGAAAAACTAGGCTTATACTCAAGTATATACAGTAGTTTACTAGAAGTCAAGTGAACTACAGGAGCGTAAAAGCCGGAGCTGAGATTTCACGGCAGACTTTTGCCAGTTACCGTACCTTTTGGACTATAAGACACACTGGAGTGGAAGATGCACCATTATTTTGAAGAGGTAAATTTAAAAAAAAATGTTTTTGCACTCTGCATGCCTCCCAAACCCGCTGCACGCCTCGTTTTTTGCACACACTCACAAAAAAAAGGCATGCAGAGCTTCGGGAGGCTTGTAGAGTGCTCCTGGGGGCTGGGGAGAGGTGCAAAAATGAGCAAAAACAGCCCTTTTTTGCTCGTTTTTGCCCTCCTCCCCAGCCCCCAGGAGCACTTTCATTTTTGCAAAGGGGGCAGACTTTCGGGAGGCAAAAAATGCTGCATTCAGTGTATAAGACGCACCCAGATTTTCACCCTCTTTTGGGGGGGGGGAAGGTGCATCTTATATGCCGAAAAATATGGTAACTTTCCTCCCTTGGTCCCTTTTCTCATTGTGTGTCTCTCATTGTCCAATCAAGTTTAAAAGAGATGTTTTGGGAACAGTTACTCTACAGGTTGGTGTTCTTCTCCCAGGGAACCGACCTTGGTTCTCACAGAGGAGAGTTCTCACAGTTCAGTTTCCCTTCCAGTTTCCCCCCTTCATGGCAGACTGGCAGGGAGGTGGCATTTCTGACACCCTACAAACCAACACAGAAAGCTTCCAAAGGAAAAAGAAAGCTCTGGGGGAAGATGCACTTACGCTTATCTCAAACTTGGTGAAAGACGACATGTCAATCACACAGACGGCCTCTTTGCAGCACTTGACCTCTGCGCCCACAATGTCAAACCAGTCGGGCTTGTAAAACGTCTTGCTCTGATCCAGAGCCAGCAAATCTGCGGGAGAGGAAGCACAAGGCTCAGGATGGGCCCCCAAACGTGGCTCTCAGGTTTCGGGGTGCATTCAGGGGAAAATCATTCTCACCTTTCCCTGGAGGGACAAAGAATTTTGCCCTCTCAAAGCCATGCTTCTCCATCCACCTCGCTCCCTGGGCGTCCAGCCGGTCATAAAGGGGAGACGTGCGGAGTTGCCGGCCAGTCTGGAAATCCCAGCGGGGAACTTTTAAGTCATAAATCAGGGCTGGAGAGGGGCCACAGAATCACAGAATCAATGTGCTGGAAGGGACAGAGCACATTATCTTCCCAGTCCAGACAGAATAGCAATGGCAATAGCCCTTAGACTAATATACCACTTTCCAGCCCTCTCTAAGTGGCTTACAGTCAGCCTATTTCCCCCCAAAATTTGGCTCCTCATTTTACCCACCTCAGAAGGATGGAAGGCTGAGTCAACCTGAAGGAAGGAAGGAAGGAAGGAAGGAAGGAAGGAAGGAAGGGCAATAGTAATAGCAGACTTATATACCGCTTCACGTTGCTTAACAGCCCACTCTGAGTGGTTTACAGAGTCACCCTATTTGCCCCCAACAATCTGGCTCCTCATTTTACCCACCTCAGAAGGATGGAAGGCTGAGGCAACCTTGAGCTGGTGAGATTCGAACAGCCAAATTGCAGTCAGTCAGCAGAAGTAACCTGCAGTACTGCATTCTAACCACTGCTCCACCACAGCTCGTAGAATATCCTTTTATAATCCCCCAAACATCCAGATCAAACTTTAACAGAAAAGAAGCCCACCAGGATATCAATCCAAGGTCAAGAGAAGCTCCTGGTAAGGAACTAATTTTGCATTTGGAAAAGTTGTTCCTACTGTTTTCTCTAACACGATCAAATGTGTGGAATCCTTGATGCTCTCTGAACTTGGTGAACTTTCTTGCAGATGTTTCCAGGCCTGACTAGGTAACATCTTCCCAGCATAATGCTCAGCACTTCAGAGAGCACCAAGAACTCCACAATTCAATCCTGAGCTACCTTTTCTTCTATAGGTACCGTATTTTTCGGAGTATAAGACGCACTGGAGTATAAGACACACCAAGATTTTGAAGAGGCAAATTTAAAAAAAAGGTTTTTGCACTCTGCAGGCATCCCAAAAATGGCCAGTTTTCATGAAAATGGGCCCATTTTGTATCAAAAAAAGGACATGCATACCCTTTAGGAGGCTTGTAGGGTGCTCCTGGGGACTGGGGGGGGGGGGACGAGCAAAAACCAGTCCATTTTTCACTCATTTTTGCCCTCCCCAGCCCGCTGGAGCACCCTACAAGCCTCCTAAAGGGTATGCATGGCCATTTTTGCAAAGGGAGCGGGATTTCTGGAGGCCAAAATACTGTATTCAGTGTATAAGATGCACCCCGATTTTCAGCCTCTAAGGGAAAAGGGTGCTTCATACTCCAAAAAATATGTTACTTTTTCATCTCTTATGCCAATTTAGGTAGTCAAGAAGAAAAGCGCAGCCAAGGAAAATAATAATTAATTACCATACTTTTCAGAGTATAAAACCCACCTTTTTCTCTCAAAAAAAGAGGGTGAAAATCTAGGTGCGTCTTATCCACTGAATACAACATTTTTGGCCTACCGAAACCCCACCCCCTTTGCAAAAATAGCAGTAGACTTATATACCGCTTCATAGGCCTTTCAGGCCTCTCTAAGCGGTTTACAGAGAGTCAGCATATTGCCCCCAACAATCTGGGTCCTCATTTTACCCACCTCGGAAGGATGGAAGGCTGAGTCAACCCTGAGCCGGTGAGATTTGAACCGCTGACCTGCTGATCTAGCAGTAGCCTGCAGTGCTACATTTAACCACTGCGCCACCTTGGCTCTTGCAGAGGGTTTGGGGGGCTTGCAAAATGCTCCTGAGGTTTGGGGAGGGCAAAAATGAGCTTTTTTTAGAGCCTCCCAAAGCTCTGCATGCCTCCCCTTTTTTTCTGCAAAAAACGGCCCGTTTTCCCCTCATTTTTGCCCTCCCACCCCCAGCCTCCAGGAGAACTCTACAAGCCTCCCAAAGCTCTGCATGTCCTTTTTTTTGGTGGGGGGGAATGAGGCGTGCAGAGGGTTTGGGAGGCCTGCAGAGTGCAAAAACTTTTTTAAAAGAATTACCTCTTCAAAATCATGGTGCATCTTATAGTCCGAAAAATACGGTATTTCCACCCATTGAGAAACAGCTTCCAAAGCAGTTCTGAGAGAGCCTCTAACGAATGAACCACCAGCTGCCAAGCCAGGAAACAGGCGCAACCCCTCGCCCATCTCCATGAGCTACGTGGCGAGCCCAGGGAACACGAGAGGCAGCTACTTACGCATCACTTCCATAACCCGATGACGGAGGAAGGTTCGGCTGCTTTGCAGAGCTCCAAAGCGCTTCAGGTCCAAGGGCCATATGTTGTCAGAGGGGTAGCCATTCACCATCCATTCGGCCAGGTACCTGTTATCAAAAACACACAGAGCTGGAAGGGGCTGTGGAGGCCATCAAGTCCCTCTGTTTGCAGCACAAATTGCATTAAAATTCCCCCCACCCCAACCAGTGGCTTTTGAATCTCTGAAGATATCCAGAAAACTCATCACTCCAAGTCACAGATTCCAAATTCGACAATGAGAAATGTGAGGAAACCTGTAAGAATAACTCAGAAAAGTAACTCATAAGTCACAACCTGTTGTGGCCCAGCAGGAGCCGTTGGAGCTGCAAACAGACTCCGACAACGAGGGGCCTTATGAGTCGGCTCTGGAAGAGGTGGAGGACCCTGGACAGGGGTCCGACTCTGAGCAGGGCGCAGAGGGGCTGGTTGGCCACTGGGAGGCACCTGAGGCATGGAGCAGTGGTGAGAGCCGAAGGGAGTGTGCTCATGACGTCAGGCCTTGGAGTAGTGACGAGGAGATAAGGGAGGTGGATGCCCAGCAATGCCGGGCAGATCGACGAAGAAAACAGCTATGCAGTTACAAAAGATAATTGGACCCAGCTGGTTGTAATTAGGCTCCTCTCAAGATTGTATTTAAGGAGGGACTCGGGGAGGTGTCTGATTTGCAGGATTCAACTTCATTCATAACACTGAGAAGCTGTTATCTGCCTATGTCGAAGTCTGAGTTGCTGCCAAGGTTCTTATCTGTTTGTTATGCTTGGGCTTTCAGCCACTGAAGTTTATGTTTCCTGCTAATAAAGTGCTGTAGAATTCCAGTTAAGCTTGTCTTGGCATTTGTTACTGGACGGAGGAGGGGGTCAGAACACAACCCTATATAGCCACAGAATTAGGGGCAGCATCCCAGAGTGATCATCAGTGCCACTTTCTGCAAAGGAGGACAAACACAAGTCTTATTTGCAGAAACTGGGGGGGGGGGGGGGAGAGGAAAAGGGACCTCTCCATGATCTGGTTCTACACGTATCCTCAATCTAGAAAAAAAACTGTGATTCAACTACTTTGAAAACTGAAATCAAATAAATGAAAAAAAAACCAGTATGCATATGTAAACATAGGAATGTCAGTTGTAAATATCTTTACATCTCATAAACAAGGTCCATAAAACTTAACTAGCCTTCCATTGTAAAAAGGGTAGAGGAAGCCTCTTCTTCTCAGTATAGTGATGTAGGACAATGGCCCCCAACATTTTGAGCATCAGGGACCGGTTCCCAGGAGGGAAGTTTTCCCGCAGACCAGAATGGGTGTGGTTTGGTGTACTGCCTGCATCCCACGGATGAGGTTTTGCTTGTTTGCACAGACCGGTTTCTGGCATGAAGCAGCTCAGTGTTGGCCCATGGACTGGGGGTTAGGGACCCCTGGTGTAGGATGTTAGCCTTCCAATAAGTTAAGGAAAACAGAAAGGAGTCCGTGTGGATTTTACTTCGTTCAAATAAAAGGGGCTGTGCTCATTTTTGTTTCAGTAAGTTAAGGACTAGAAAAATAGCAGTAGCACTTAGGCTTATATACTGCTTCACATGCTTTTACAGCCCTCTCTAAGCTGTTTACAGAGTCAGCATATTGCCCCCAACAGTCTGGGTCCTCATTTGACCCACCTCGGAAGGACGGAAGGCTGTGTCAACCTTGAGCATGGTGGGATTTGAACTGGTGGCTGTGGGCAGAGTTAGCTTGCAATACTGCATTCTAATAGGAAGGAAGGAAGGAAGGAAGGAAGGAAGGAAGGAAGGAAGGAAGGAGCAATAGCCCTTAGACTTATATACCGCTTCACAGTGCTTTCCCGTCCTCTCTAAGCGGTTTACAGAGTCAGCCTATTTGCCCCCAACAGTCTGGGTCCTCATTTGACCCACCTCGGAAGGACGGAAGGCTGAGTCAACCTTGAGCCTGGTGAGAATCGAACTGCCAAACTGCAGCTGGCAGTCAGCTGAAGTAGCCTGCAGTACTGCACTCTGACCACTGCGCCACCTGGGCTCAAATCATTCTCCTAGAGAGAACCCCTCGCCCCCTTTCTTTCCTCCACAGGAAATGAGTCCACTTACTTGCCTGCCCCACCTCCAAAGGATGTACCAGCGGCGTTCATTCCTGCTAGGACGAAGTATCCCTGTATGTTGGGGGATTCTCCCATAATGCACCGCATGTCTGGAGTAAAGGATTCTGGGCAATTCACCAGCTGCACGATCTCCAGGGCCTCCATATCCGGCATCCTCCGCAGCAAGGCACTCAGCAGCGGCTCTAATCCCCCCCAAGAGAGAGCAGACAATGGCAGAGAAAAGAGAGGACACTCCCACCACCCCAAAAGTGCCAGGTCTCCAATAATGACACTTACAAGTGATTTCTTAGAGCAGGGTTGTCCAAACTTGGGAACTTTAAGACTTGGGGACTTCAACTCCCAGAATTCCCCAGCCAGCTAAGCAAAGCATGTTTCTCACGCCAGCCTGCTTTCTATTGGTAGTTCTCGACTTACAACAGTTCATTTAGTGATGATTTGAAGTTACAACAGCATAGAAAATGTGATTTAGGGCCATTTTTCTTTTTCTTATTGAAGAGTTTTAATACATTTTACAAATATTTCCCCTTCCCCTTCCCTCCCCCTACCCCAACCCTCCCCCCCCTCCAACCCTCCCTGCCCCCAACTTCCCAGAGCAAAATACAGGGTATAAGCATTTAACAATCATTCACTAACATAAGCTAACTAACTATAGCATCCTACCTCCTCTTGTACTTTAACTCCCCTTTTATTAAACTGAATTTAGATAAATTGTAACATTCCTTGTTCATTCATAAGCTAATTGAAATTTCTTAGTCCGATATTTTGAATGTAATCAATCCATCTTCTCCATTCCAACTTATAGTTCTCGTTTGAGTGGTCCTTCAAATATGCTGAGATTTTGGCCATCTCTGCTAAATTTACTACTTTTAACATCCATTCTTGAATAGTAGGCAATTCTTCGTTCTTCCAGTACTGCGCCACCAACAATCTTGCTGCCGTTATTAAGTTCAGAATCAAATTAGTCTCTATAACTGTACAGTCTGTAATTTAGGGCCATTTTCCACACTTGCAAGGTCCCCAGGGTCATGTGATCAAAATTGGGATGCTTGGCAACTGAGTAGCATTTGATGCTTGCAGTGTCCTGAGGTCCCTGGTCCCTTTTTGCGACTTTCTCACAAGGAAAGTCAACCAGATTCACTTAACAACAGTGTGACTAACTTAACAACTGCAGGAAAGCTGTACAAGGGGGGGGCAATCTCACCTTTAACAAATGTCTCGTTTAGCAATAGAAAGGTTTTGGCTTAATTGCGGTCATAAATCGAGGGCAACCTGTATTCTGCTCGTCATGGTGCCATAAGCAACATGACATCATCTTAAAAGTTGCAGGTAGTCCTTGACTCACAACTGTTCATTTAGTGATGGTTCAAAGTTACAACGGCACTGAAAAAAGTGACTCGTGAAAGTTTTTTCACACTCACAACCTTTTTGCATGCTGCAAAGGTCACGTGATTTACGTGCAAATATTTGGCAACTGGTTCACATTTATGACGGTTGCCATGTCCCAGGGTTACGTGATCCCCATTTTGCGACCTCCTGACAAGCAAAGTCAATGGGGAAAGGCAGATTCACTTAACAACCACGTTAATCTAATCTAACAACTGCAGTGATTCACTTAATAACGGTGGCAAGGAAAGTTGTAAAATGGGGCAAAACTCGCTTAACAAATGTCTCACTTAGCAACATACATTCTGGGCTCGGTTTTGGTCGTAAGTCGAGGACTACCTGTACTTACCCGGCAGTAAAGATGAAAAAGAGGGGAAGTGGGAAAGAGCAACCAGGATATATGTGCAAAGTTCCCCCCCAAAATAAAGGACTTTGCAATGCAGCACTGGGAGCCCCTTCATCCCCCAACTGCTTTGCTGAGGCAGGCAGAAAATTCTGTGTTTTTCTGAGCCTCGGTTTTGATGGGCAGCATCAAAATGGAGTAAATGAAGAAAAATAATCAAGTAGAACGGGCATTCTTTTACACCAGGGGTGGGGAACGATGGCCCCTTTGTGACTTGTGGACTTCAACTCCCAGCTGGCTCGGGAATGATGGGAGTTGAAGTCCACAAGTCATAAAGGGGCCATCATTCCCTACCTCTGCTTTACAACAATCAATGGCCCAGCCGCCTTACCAAAGTGATCCCAGTCTTCCTGCAAGCGGTGGACCTCCAGCTGATTCTTCCCCTCTGTGAAAATAGGCTTGGGGTTCTTTTCGAAGCCTCCCGAGAGGATGCCCCCCTGCCAGCTGCGGATGTAGATCCTCCCATCAAGATCCACAATAGCTGCGGAGGAGAGAAGCAAAGGCTTGAACCCAGGGAGAAAAACAGGATGCCAGGTGGGGTTGGGGCAACCAACCCAAAACACAGAGGAGGGGGGGGGGGACACTCTCCTTGCTTACTAAAGGCTCCACTGCACACAGCATTCTTGCACCCAGAGCCAGGCTGCCTTCTCGTGCAACTAGAGGTCCCACTTGGTGGCGCATTGCTTAGAATACAGTATTGCAGGGTAACTCTGCCCACTGCCAGGAGTTCGATCCTGACTGGCTCAAGGTTGACTCAGCCTTCCCTCCTTCCGAGGTGGGTAAAATGAGGAGTCAGATTGTTGGGGGCAAATAGAACATCCCAATGGGCAACCCAGAAGTCCGTTCCCGATCTTCCAGTTTGCATATTGGGCTGTTTTTCACCCTCCCCAGGCTCCTAGAAAGCCTCTGGAGCCTGGGAGGGTGAAAAACAGACCTACCTGGCCCATTGGAAGTCGGAAAACAGGCCGTTTTCCACCTCCATGGGGCCTCTGGGGGGCGCTTTCCCCCTCCCCAGGCTCCAAGAAAGCTGAATCAGAGGAAGAGGAGTGGGAGTCAGGGTCAGCATCAAGGCAACCTGAGAGCTCGGAGGGGGGAGGGAATGGAGCTGGCAGAGAGAGAGAGAGAGAGAGAGAGAGGGAGGGAGGGAGGGAGGGAGGGAGGGAGAGGCGGAGCCTGGGCCATCCATCAGCCCTCAGATGGAGAGTCAACAGCCCCCAGGTCTGGAGGTGGTTGATGAGGAAGAGGAGGAACAGTTGGGCCCAGTGCCTGACACACGGATGTGCAGAAAACAGAAGAGAGGAGTGAAAATCTATGGACTGGCCCTCAGGACGGAAGAGCCACCACTGCTAGTGAAGCCCCACCCTAGCTCTGGGGATCAAAGGCAGGGGGCGGAGATGAATAGATGTGAAAGACAACTATTCATCTCCCTGCCGGACAGACCTGTTAGTCTGGAGTGAGAGAGAAACATTTTGTCGACTCCTAATGAAGTCTATTCTTGGGCTGTCAGACTCTTAAACACAACCACAATCACACCACGCACACGTGGAAACGTAGGACTAGTTTTTCTTTTCTTTTCCCCCCCTTGCATTGGGAATATTCTTTATACTATTTATGTTGTTTGTATTTGCTGTCATAAATTGCACCAGGGAGCTAAAACCATTTTCGTTGTATTTATTTTTGTACAATGACAATAAAGGCTATACCACTATAAAAGGAATCATAAAGGGTTTGTTTGGGGAACTGGGTCAGAAGAGACGTCCAACCTTGGCAACTTTTAAGACCTGTGGATTTTAATTCCCAGAATTCTGGGAGTTGAAGTCCACTAAAAGTTGCCAAGGTTGGATACCCCTTTCTTTAACTCACAGACAAGAAATCTCTGGAGCTCCAAGTGTCCAAGTGGCAGACATCAGCCTGCATTGAAGCCCCCTGTCCCTGGAGTTGATAGCCCTTAAACACCTGGAGTCCCTGGGGCCTCCAACCTTTGTGGATGCCAAGCACCTCTGCACTGAACACGCTTGGCCTGCCATTGTGCCAAAGCCCAAGCACCTGCAAGACAGCACAAGAGAAGGTTCCTCACTTGGCGTGCTACTCTCCAGCGGGGTCTTCAGGGGGCGCGTCAGCAGGTAGAAGTGTTCACAGGCATGCAGCGGGATGCTGACCGGCTGTTCGTTGGAAAGGCCGAGCTCATAAGCCCACTGAAAGCAAAGAAGGGCGTTTAAAAAAGCCAAGGGCAGATTTGATGTCCGTGGGGCTCATTCTTGAAATCGTGCTGCATCGTTTCAAAGAAACATTTCAACCTATTTTTTTAAATGGAGGAATACAAAAATACCATAATAGGAAACCCAAAACCCCACATTCCATAGGAACAAATAAAAACCCAGAAAATTATGTATATAAGTTGGTTTGTAACATCGAGGACTGAAACAACTGTTAATTTTCAATATTTTGTTCCAAAAGGACACTTGCATTTAATGCATTAAGAATTTCTTTCATTAAACTGAAACCATAGAAACTAAATGAGAATAAAATAATCTTTAAACAAAGTGCTTCAGTACACTTTTAATGTTGTGTTAATTTTTCAGACGGTGATATTTACCAAATTTTTAGATGTTATTCATTCAGTTTTGCTATAATGAACCTAGCAGATAATAACAAAATTAACTGAATTAATTTTTTATGCTGCATCGGAAGGGCCGGGAAAATTAACAGTAAGATTGTGTTAGAATGACTTATCAATTTTAATTGTTGCTTTATCATTTTTTTTCAAAAAAAACAAAAAAACCAAACAGAACAAGTAGATATCAACTTCAGAAACAGTTATATGGAATATGATGATTATTATATTTCCAGCTCAATCTAGAATTACTGCTATTTTAAGAAGCAGCTTTAATACCACCTATAAACTCTTTTTGGTCAATTCTGGGATTTGCTCTAATAGATGGGAATTTAGTTAATGAGATTCTTATTGTTGCCAAAGAAACAGCAGGGATAATATATCTAACATGTAGTACAAGGAAGAAAGATTGCAGGATGGATGTGAACAGCTGCCTGGGAAGAAGTAGTAAGGACTTCGTCACAAGAGACAAAATGCATAAGGAACAAGTTATTTATTATTTCGTTTTATAGCCTGCTTTTCAACTGGCGCAGCACACAAACAGTTAGCAAATATTAGTTAATATGGTTTAACACTCGCTGAGCACAATTCCATGCCCTGCACAATTAGTTCTGATCACAGAACCCAAAGATAACGGTGAGAAAAGCAGATAGACAACCTTCCCGTGAGCTCCTTCTGGTCTCCCAGCAACCATATGCCTGCAACAAGCAGCCATCCATTCGCCCTCTGCCCTTGATCCCACCAGCCACCCCATTTAGCACAACTGCCACTGAGTCTAACCAAAGAGAGAAGCAACCTGGAATTAAGGAGAAACTTCCTAACAGGGAAGACAATCAACCAGTAGAACAGCTGGCCACCAGAAATCGTGGAAGCTCCATCACTGGAGGTTTTTAAGAAGAGACTAGACAGTCACTTATCTGAGATGGTATAGGTTCTCCCGCTTGAGCAGGGGGCTAGGCTAGAAGACCGCCAAGGTCCCTTCCAGCTCATTCAGACTTAGTACCATAATCTACTTTAAAATGTAATTAACAAACCCCCTTTTCCTTCACTTACTCTTGCCCAGGTATGGTAGCATATAAAATTCCATTCTACTCTATCAAATGCCTTTCTGAAGATCGCATTCTGTTCAAAACCATAAACTCTTTTGTCTACTTTAAATTTTCTATAGGATTAATTTCTGTAATTTAAACTGTAATTCAGAGAGCTGGGGGCTAGACTAGAAGACCTCCAAGGTCCCTTCCAGCTCATTCTGTTCTATTCCCCATCCAGTGCCGTGAGCAGTTTGCCAATCTGAATAAGTGCTTCTCCTTTGTTGCACAAAAGGCCCAGCCACATAAAACCTGTTTGATAAGTCTATTTTGATAGGCAGTCCCAGAACCCCACAAAGAGGAGACCCAGTCATGGTCAGGACCACAAGCCCTTCAGCTCCACAGTCCAATCAGGGCCTCACCTGCCCAGCACAGTTAACGAAGTATGGGCACTCAATCATCCCTCTGTCTGTCTCCACTCCAGTTACGCAGCCCTTCTGGTCCAGGACATGGATGACGCTGGTTCGTTCGTGGATTTGAACACCTGGGAAGACAACAGAAGACAGGAAGTTGGGTGATCTCTGGTGATCCATTGCAAGGAAAAGCGACGAACCTGATGTCAGGGTTCCAAATAGCATCCAAAATTAAATCAGAGTCCGAGGCAAAGTATTGCTCAAAGTTCCAATTGATGAAGAGAGCCATGTTGGCACATCTGGGAAAACCCGAATCTGAAAGCTTCCGGGTTTTCCCCACCCAGTTGAAAGTTCAAGATCCTGCCCCCACACCCACAAGTCCATCCCATGGTCCAATCTCCCATTGCCATGCTGGCAGCTTCCACCCATCCAGTTCCGGTCAGATGCAAAGGGTTCACCGACAAATGCGTGATAGACATAAGCGCGCCGACAAAACCGCGATGGACAAATGAGCGCTGTCAAAATCACTAATTGATTTTTGACAATAGCGCGCCAACAAATGCACGATCACAAAATCACGAGTGAATGTGCTGTGCCTTTAACATAGTGGAATGCGTATACATACGTTATAATGTACGTTATAATGCAGTCAGCACACACCAATTTAATAATAAATATTAAAGGAAAACAACAACTGCTGTATGAAGGATATCGATATCAATGCGACAAGTTAAATCAAGATTGATCGTCTTCGTGGAGGTGCATTAAAAGAGAATGTGCCAGCAGACTTAAGAAGAAAACAGACGGGACGTTACAAACAAGTACTGAACACATGCACGCCCCAGATAACGCAAAAAATGAAAGTGAAAATATAAAAGCAACTATACGCGAACGAGCTGAAAATGGTGTGGAAAAACCTTGTCAAATTGTTGTGAACAGCACAGCAGGAGTCTCGCTGGAAGCAGCCCATCTTTTGCCGTCGTATTCAGCAAGCCAACGGACTGTCGAGCGGAAACAGAAGAGGCCTGATGTCAACAATCCTAGGCCACATTCTGTTCAAGACATCATTCTTCCGGACACTATGAAGGTAACAACACGTTGCGAAAATTTTCTTCTGTGGGATTTGGGTGATCAAGACAGAAACAGAATGTTCATGTTCAGCACTGCAGCAGATTTGCAATTGTTGGAGCAATATCCACACTGGTTTATGGACGGAACATTCAAGGTAGCTTCCGAAATATTTCTACAGGTATTTACGATACATGCTCTAATTGACAATCACAATTAATATATGTGCTCATGAGAACAAAAACACAGGCAGACTATGAGAGGGTTTTCCACAAAATGATCGAACTGCGATCATCTCTCATGCCTACCAGCATTCTGATTGATTTTGAAAAAGGAACTATGAATGCACTGGCAATTGTATTTCCACATGCTACCGTACTTGGTTGTCTGTTTCACCTTGGTCAGTCATTATGGCATCGTATACAAAACAAAGGCTTATCTAACTTGTATCACGACGACGAGAACATTAAACTGTACTCAAAAATGCTAATTGCACTGAGTTTCGTGCCTCCGGAAGATGTTGGGTCTGCCTTCGACGAACTGAATGATAGTAAACCAGACAATCTTCAGAATGTTTATGATTACTGGGAAGACAATTACGTTGGTCGTTTGAGATGCAATCGACGAGCTAACCCGTTGTTTCCTATCACCATGTGGAACATGCGAGGTCGTGTTGCTGATGGCTTGCCGCAAACAAATAACTCAGTCGAGGGTTGGCATAACGCGTTCCAGTCGTCTGTAGTATGCCACCATCCAACCATTTACACATTGGTTCATCATTTCCGTCGTGAACAAGACGTAACAGAACAAACCATCAGTCGTATACAGAGCGGAATTACCAATAGTCAGGAAGCAAGCAAGTCTAAATACGTGCAACTATCAAGGCGTCTTGCTGCAATTCTTCCTACATATGCAGGGCGTGATCGTACGGACTATCTGTGTGCCGTATGTCATAATATTGGCATCTAAATTAATTCCGTCAAATTGTTTAGTGACATAATGAATTTGAACTGCAGAGTTTTTAAATTGTTTAGTGACATAATAATAAATTTTAACTGCCGAATGCTTTAATTATTTAGTGACATAATAAACTTTTACTGCTAATCAAACAGTAACTTGTGGTTGTCATCATCGCGTTTTTGTCGTCACGATTTTATCGTCGCTTTTTTGTTGGCACAATTATGACGTCTCGTTTAAATCGGCGCTATTTTGTCGGCATGGATATGTCCATCGCGCAATTGTCGGGTCACGGATGCAAATGTGCAAAGACAAAGGATGACTTGGCTTTCTAGAAAGGAATTTTATTTTGGCTACATCGCATCTAACTCCTTACAATCCCCCTCCCATTTTCCCACAATAGACAATGCAGAGTAGAATAACAGAAAGTGTGGCAGGCCTGACACCTGATCTTTCACTTTAACTCTTGGACTCTGCTCACCTAAAGCGCCACACTGGAAGGAACACAACTCAACAGAACCTCACCGCCATTCACGCTCCTTGACAAACCCAGTTTGACAAACGGAATGCTGCCTTCAAAAGGATATCGTCTCACATGGTGGTGCAGTGCTTAGAATACAGTATTGAAAGCTAACTCTGCCCACTGCCAGGAGTTTGATTCAACCATTCATGCTTCTGAGGTCGCCTCCTCCTCATTTAATTCGGCTACTGGAGGGGCCAGCAGCCAGCAGGCCACAACACAATGTCTTAAAGGAAAGCTGGAGGGGATTC
Organism: Thamnophis elegans; assembly: GCF_009769535.1. Taxonomy (NCBI): domain Eukaryota; kingdom Metazoa; phylum Chordata; class Lepidosauria; order Squamata; family Natricidae; genus Thamnophis; species Thamnophis elegans. Next base: position 25,315,748 of record NC_045554.1, read on the forward strand.
TATCCCTGTGGGTTTGTAGCATCACTCCACCCCCCCCCCTCCCCATTCCCAAGCAGAGCCCACCCTGAGAAAGGAAGCCCCAGCAGGACACTGGGGAGGCGGGGTCATACCGTTTGCTGCAGCAGCATTGGCCAAAGCAATTGTCACGTCAGCAGATGATATGATGGCGTCCTCGGGCACATGCAGGGCCCCCACCAGGTCGTGGATGTTGATAAAGGGGTGGAGCTGGGATACTCTCTTTGGCGGGATAAGCTCACAGGGAATACCCATGATTCTGCCGGAGAAAACATAGGAACCATTACACTTGTTCCATCCAGGCGTGTGCTACCCCACCAGACGCACCTATGTGCCAGCTTACTTGAGGCGCGAGGCAATGCGCTTCAGCGAGATCAGCCGGTCTTGGGTCTGAGCTAGTGAGATGGAGCCTGTCTTCACGTAACCTGGAACAAAAAAATAATAGCCTACTCTCAGCCTCCGTGAGGTCCCACCAGAGCCATTTTCTGCATTACTTACTGCATTTTTCAGAGTATAAGACGCACCTTTTTCCCTCAAAAAAGAGGGTGAAAATCTGGGTGCCTCTTATACACTGAATACAGCATTTGGGCCTACTGAAACCCTGCTCCCTTCACCAAAATGGCTGTGCAGAGCCTTTAGGAGCCTTCCAGAGTGCTCCTGGGGGCTGGGGAGGGCAGAAATGAGTGAAAAACAGGCCGTTTTTGCCCTGCAGTCCCCCAGGAGCACTCTATAAGCCTCGTAAGGGCTATGCATGCCCACCTTTTCTTTTTTGTTTGACAAAAATGGGCCCATTTTCAGGAGGTCTGCAGAGTGCAAAAACTTTTTTAATTTGCCTTTTCAAAATCTTGGTGCATCTTACACTCCAAAAAATATAAATACGGTATTCTTGGATGGGAGAACGGAAGGAAGCAAGGGTTAAGAGCGGTTGTTTCCCAACCTTGGTGAATCGAAAGTGAGTGGACGTCAACTCCCAGAATTCCCTGCAATGGCTCTGCTGGTTGTGGAATTCTGGGAATTGAAGTCAATATACCTGGAAACTGCCACAGTTGGGAAACCTGTTAGAGGGAAGAGCTTGGACAAGAGAATCCGCACTTCCAACCTCTGCAGCACCATGAAATGAAGCGAGTTTAAACCACGTCGTTGCTATACGGGCAGTCCTCGACATGACCACAATGAGCCCAAGATTTCTGTTATTAAGTGAGACATTTGTTAAATGAGTTTTGCCCCATTTCTTGCCTCAGTTATGGTCGCAAAAGGGGGGATCACGTGATTCCAGGACACTGCAACTGTCATGTGTCAAGCATCTGAATTTTGATCACATGACCCTGGGGGTGCTCTAATGGCCATCGAGGGTCTGGCTAGTCAAAAGAAAGGAAGATTTAGGGGTGACATGATAGCAGGATTCCAGTATTTGAGGGGCTGCCCCAAAGAGCAAAGGTTACATTATTCTCCAAAGCATCAGAAGCAGAGGTGGGTGGCCAATTTTTTTACTACCGGTTCAGGCACGCCCCCTTGCGCATCCACAACGCTTCTGCGGTGGGCGGAGCCTCCCGCCGCCGCTACTGATTCGGCCAAACGGGGCCGAACCGTGAGCAACCCACCACTGATCAGAAGGCAAGACAAGAAATAATGGATGGGAAATTAATCAAAGAGAGAAGCAACTTGGAACTAAGGAGAAACTCCCTAACAATGAGGACAATTGACCAGTGGAACAGTTGGCCATCAGAAGTTGTAGGTGATCTGCGCACTGGAGGTTTCTAAGAAGAGACTGGACAGCCACTTGTCTGGAATGGTATAGGGCAGTGTTTCTCAACCTTGGCCACTTGAAGATGTCTGGACTTCAACTCCCAGAATTCCCCAGCCAGCATTCGCTGGCTGGGGAATTCTGGGAGTTGAAGTCCAGACATCTTCAAGTAGCCAAGGTTGAGAAACACTGGTATAGGGTTTCCTATTTGAGGAGGGGGCTGGACTAGAAGGCCTACAAGATCTTTTCTATTCTATTCTGTTCTACTCTCCCCTTACTCCTGATGAAGTTGGAGGGTGCCAACAAGGTAGATACAGGATGTCTTGTTTGCCCAAAGTGGCACCTCCAGTGCTTACCAGTTTTCACCCCTGTCTCTTGCTCAAGCTGCTGGTAGAGCTTCCGTGAGTAATCAGCCATCTTCAGCTCAATGGACAAATGCCGCACGGTGCTTACGATGCCTGCGCAGAACCGAGTGGAACCAGCTGCCAGCCTGAAAGAGAAAAGCCAGGGAGGTGAAGAGAAACTCCAGACCCCCAAGAGGGAGAAGAGTAGAAGACGCCCCGAAGCTCAATTGCAAGGTAAACACACAGTCCTCGACATACCACTGTAGCAGAGCCTGCTCATCACGGTCATAAGTTGTGATGATTGCAAAAGGGGTTGGCCAGAAGGGTGACTCAACTTACTCCCATCGTGACATCATGACAGAAATTCTGGGCTCTATTACAGTCATAGGTTAAGGACCATCTTTATGGTAAAGCAAGCAGAGATGTAGTCCAGAACAAATAGGGCGGGTGGGGTGTCAAACTGGATTTCTTTGAGGGCCGGATCGGCATTGTAGTTCTCCTTGGCCTGGGTACCTGAGAGACCGCCTCCTGCCGATTACCTCCCATAGACCGATTAGATCTCACAGGTTAGGTCTTCTCCGGATTCCATCTGCCAGCCAATGTCAGCTGGAGACTCCCCGGGGGAGAGCCTTCTCTGTCGCAGCTCCAGCCCTCTGGAACGACCTCCCCGTGGAGATCCGGACCCTTACTACCCTCCCAGCCTTCCGCAAAGCCGTTAAGTCCTGGCTGCTCCAGCAGGCCGGGGGGCTTTCGAAATATCCAGCCCCACGGAAACTGTGACTGTTGTGTATTTTAAAGTATTGTTTTGTTTATTTATCCCCTCCCTTGTTTATTGTAAGCCGCCCGGAGTCCTTCGGGAGTGGGCGGCATACAAGACAAATAAAACTAAACTAAACTAAACTTGGCAGGCTGGCAGGATGGGTGGGAAGGAGAGGAGAAAGAGGGGACAGATGCCTCCTGTAGCACTTTGCTGGCAAAAGCTGGGCGGGGGGGGGGGGCACACAAGGCACCCTTGTGCCCCGTTTTCCGCCTGGAATGCTACGCAGCTCCCCCATGTCGTTTTGGCTGGCAAAGTGCTGCAGGAGGTCGTCCAGGCAGAAAATGGCATTGGGGGGGGGGAATACATGAGGTCCCCCCCCCTCTGTTTTGGCTGCCAGAGGCATTGCAGGCCAAATTTAAGCACCCCTTGGGCCTTGAGTTTGATACCCCTGGGATAGGGGATCAATTCATTCATTCCTTCTAGCCGTTGTCAGCCCACTGCAGGATGGAAGCCTCTTCTGCATGTTTCCAGCCAAGACTGTCCTGAGCTTTCTTTGGCCAATTGGGCCAGCCAGACTTGCTGATGTCCCCTCTCCATCTCGTTTTAGGTCTCTTTCGTAGACGCTTTTGATCAAGTGGGATCCATTCTATGACCGCCTTGGTCCACCTGCCCTCAGTTCTTCTGGCTCTGTGACCAGCCCATTTCCATTTCTTTTACTCTCAAAAAGGGGCTCAATGAAGGGATAATATATAGAAAATCACCCAGTGCAAAAAAAGGCATAGAGAGGAAATCTGATCCTTTATAGAGAATAAATGAAGATGTACCGTATTTTTTGGAGTATAAGACACATGGGAGTATAAGACGCATCAAGGTTTTGAAGAGGCAAATTTTTAAAAAGTAGGTAGGTAGATAAGAGGGATAGAGAGGGGGAGAGAGAGAGAGAAATAAAGTTAGGTGGATAGGGAGAAAGAGCGAGTAGGTAGGTAGGTAGGTAGATAAAGGGATAGAGAGGGAGAGAGACAGAAATAGAGAAATACAGTAAGTAGGAAGAGAGAGAGAGAGTAGGTTGGTTGGTAGGTAGGGGAAGAGAGGGAGAGGGGGAGAGAGAGAGAGGGAGAGAGAGAGAGAGAAATACATTAGGTAGGTAGGTAGGGAAAGTAGGTAGGTAGATAGATGTTTCCAGGTGTATATATCCATGTGCTGGAGAAGGAAATAGCTGGCAATCTGCAGCACCTAAGACTTTATTTCTGCTGGAAGAGCACTTGATCAATCTAATTCTCATCAATCAAAGAGCTTTCCAAAAGGAAAAACAAAAGTTTTTGCACTCTGCAAACCTCCCAAAAACGGCCCGTTTTTCGCAAAAATGGGCCCATTTTTTTCTTCAAAAAAAAGAGAGGCATGAATAGCCTTAGGGAGGCTTGCATAGTGTTCCTGGGGGCTGGGAGGTCCAAAAACAAGCAAAAAACGGCCCATTTTTGCAAAAATGGGCCTGTTTTTTGTAAAAAAAAATTGCATGCATAGCCTATGGAGGCTTATAGAGTGCTGCTGGGGGCTGGGGGGCAAAAAAAACAGCCCGTTGTTTGCTCATTTCTGCCCTCCCCAGCCCCCAGGAGCTCTCTGAAAGCCTCCATAAGGGTATGCATGGCCATTTCAGTGAAGAGGCGGGGCGTCGGAAGCAAAAAATGCTGAAGGAGGGAGGGAAGGAAGGGGAGTAGGAGAGAAGAAATGAGGGAAGGAAAGAGGGAGGGAGGGAAGAAGAAGTAGGACCGTTGTAAGATAAGATGGATCTATGGGATGTTAAGAAAGCAATCTTCAAGTATATGCAATATACTGTAGGGAAAAATTGTTATAAATACATATTATTAATAACAGTTATGAGATCATATAATTGTGAATGTATATATGAAATTGATAAAATAAAAAAATTTTTAAAAAAATGCTGTATTCGATATAGAAGACGCACCCAGATTTTCAGCCTCTTTTTTGAGGAAAAAAGGTGCGTCTTATACTCTGAAAAATACGGTATTTCAGAGCAAATTATGGTGGTTTGAGAGGAGGAAGACCAAGGAAGTTATGATTGGACAGAGTTGGCAACGTTCTCAAAAACATCATCCTTTACCTGCCCTGCTCCAGTAAGACAATGTCCTTCCACCCTAGCTTGGAGAGATGATATGCCACTGATGTGCCCATGATTCCACCACCACAGATAACCACTTGTGCGCGTGTTGGCAGGGGCATCAAGTGAGATTCAGCTCCATTGCTGCTACTGTGCCGGCAGCCACACAGCCTCCACCACGTCAGAGTCATTCTTTGCCATTGGAAGTTTAACAGTCGTTGGAGAAACATCATGCTGATGGTTCTCCGAAGACGCACCAGGAAATCTTCACAGCTGCTGCTAGCTCTGCAAAAGAGGAATATGCTTTTCATTTTGCTTGGAATACGACTTCAATGATATCGGTCAGCATTGTTAGGTAAGCTCCCCGTTGGGAGAGCGAGTACGTTCAGCAAAGTGTTGTGTGAGTTGTGTTGGAGAACACACAAACCAGCATACAGAAACACTGCAGTTTAAATAGGTTTTTTTACTTTCGTGGAAATAGAGGTATCAGAGTCCATCAAACAGTCCAAGTCATACACGGATAAGACAGTCAGTCATCAATGTCTTTCAGTTAAGGGATAATCCAAATAACATAGTCCATAATCATACAAACAGTCTGGTACTCAAAGTTTGCTAGCAGTTGCAAAACTTACAATAGCTCACGGCACTTTCTAACAGCCAGCTTCCAAATCAGATCAGATTAGCCCAGCATCTAACAAACAGAGAGCTAACAGTCATTCTGGCTCCCTCTTATGGCGGATTGAGGAAAAACATCAACCAATCACATTTTACAGTATGATTTAAAGAAACAGGCACAACATTGTTACATGATTTATATATTGCCAACCCAATCATTAGAATTATATTCCTAACAAGCATCACCATCTGAGATGTGAAGAGATCAAGGTTCTTAAAGTTTTTGGATGGGTGGGAACCTGTAAAAGTTTGAGTACAGAACCTGGCCCTTTTTGGAAAAGGATTGCAGTGATCATTCATCAGAAGCCATTTTTATCACTTTAGTATTTGGAATTCACAAACTGAAACAAAAACATTGCACACTTTCAAAAAATCAACAGAAAATGTTGGGGCAAGCCATATAATTCCACCAAAATAAAGAATATAAGCACAACAAAAATGCATTCTGCAAGTACAATAATCCCCACTCGCTACTTCCACTGGGGATATTGGTGGAGCGATGGCGGCCCCGCATATACAGCGGCCGCTAAATTGAAAGGATACGCAAGTTTGGTCAAGTTCAATGGCTGCACCTCTTCTCTTTCAACCTCATATACATTTACAGAATAGACTTGATCCCAAGTCCAGTTAAGCAATCATACAACATGCCATGCGCAAGTATGTATTATACACCTTAATGTGATGCAAACAGACCCAGGTGAATTTAACCACAATCCATTAAAACCCATTTTTAGTTTGATCTAGTGAATCCAGGGACCCAATGGCATAGTGGCTAAGACGCCAAGTTTGTCGATCAGAAACGTCAGCAGTTCGGTGGTTCGAATCCCTAGTAACGGAGTGAGCTCCCATTACTTGTCCCAGCTGCTGCCAACCTAGCAGTTCGAAAGCATGTAAATAATGCAAGTAGAATAATAGGAACCACTTTGGTGGGAAGGTAACATTGTTCCATGCACCTTTGGCATTGAGTCATGCTGGCCAAGGTGGCGCAGTGGTTAAATGCAGCACTGCAGGCTACTGCTAGATCAGCAGTTCAGCGGTTCAAATCCCACCGGCTCAGGGTTGACTCAGCCTTCCATCCTTCCGAGGTGGGTAAAATGAGGACCCAGATTGTTGGGGGCAATATGCTGACTCTCTGTAAACCGCTTAGAGAGGGCTGAAAGCCCTATGAAGCGGTATATAAGTCTACTGCTATTGCTATTGCTATGGCCACATGACCACAGAGATGTCTTCGGACAGCGCTGGCTCTTTGGCTTTGAAACGGAGATGAGCACCGCCTCCTAGAGTCTGGAACGACTAGCACATGTGTGCAAGGGGAACCTTTACCTTTAGTGTGAATTCAGCCAATATGCCAGAGAAGAGGCACCACCTGTCTTACCTCGCTCCAATTCCACGGGTAAAACAATTTACCCACTGAATGCCAAAAGCACAATTACTGCCACAGGGCAGCACTGACTCAGTCACACCTTGACCTTAAGTACAAAAGTGATCACCAAGAAAAGACTCACAACGTGGCAATAAACGGAAGAGAAGACAAATCCCTATTTTAAAAAAAGTTTTGTATTTTTTAAGAATGGGAGCTCAACCATTATTTCCTTCCGATTTCTTTCTTAAGTCTTAAAACAACCCTGGTTGCAACCTGAAATCATTTCATTTGAATGGGTGCAACCTCCTCCTATTTTATTTATTGCATGGCAATTTATAACTGGGCAGAAAATTCAGCATAGTGGTTAAGGCATCAGGCTAGAAACTGGGAGACCATGAGTCCTAGGGTACAAGGCAAGCTGGAGGATCCTGGGCCAGTCCCTCTCTCTCAGCCCTAGGAAGGAGGCAATGACAAACCACTTCTGAAGGGACTTATCCAGGGAGTCTCTAATACCCAGATACAATTGAACAAAAGAAATATAATTATTTCTATTGCTTGAAATAACCAGGATATAAATAACTGCTATAGTTAAGCCCCTGGGTATCTTTTTATTATGTTTGTTGTTTTATCCTGCTTTTTAAAATATATACATATATATGGTGGAAAACTTTGCTAATCCACTTGCCTCCAATTTCCCCACAAGGACACAATGAAGTGAGTTGGGCTGAGAGCGACTGTCCCAAGGTCACCCAGCCAGTTTTCATATCTGAAACTTTTTTCTTCCAATTTTTTTCCCCAAACCCAGAACATATTTTTCTTTCTCACAGTGCATTACAATTCTCTTCAGCATCCGGTCATCTTTTCCCCTTCTTTTTATGCCTGGTCAAATAGACCTGGATCTCCTGAATCACCATCTCAGCCCGAGCTCATCCCACTCACTCCAGTGAAGAGACCTACTGGGATCCCTCTGGGCTCTTCTCCTATGGGAGGTGAGGTGGGGTCTCCTCCACACTCCTGGCCTGCTGGAAGACCTTCAAAACCTGCTCTGCCAGCTGGAGATAAGATCCCAGACACCCACCCTGTGTCCTCCATCTTCTTACTTTTTAGTCTTTATTTAATCTTTCTTGACTTTAATTATTCTATATAAAGATTTGGATGGTGGATTTGAATCCAAGAAACCAGATGCAAATTCATTTATTCACCCATGAATCTCTTTGTGAGATTTTCCATTAATGTGATCAACCTATTTGACATTTGGTCCATTTTTTTCAGTAGTCCCTGGTTTACGACCACAACTACGCCCAAAATTTCCGTTGCTAAGTGAGACATTTGTTAAGTGTATTTTGTCCTATTTTACGATCTTCCTTACCAAAGTTGTTAAGTGAATTACTACATTTGTTAATCACTACAACTCAGTTGTTCAGTGAATCTGCCCCCCAAATTGCCTTTACTGGTCAGAAGTTTGCAAAAGCCAATCACTTGACACTGCCATCGTCATAAATCTGAGTCGCTTGTCTAGCGTCTGATCCCCCTGACCTCAGGGATGCTGCAACAGTCGTAAGGGCGAAAACCGGCCCCAAGTCACTTTTTTTCAGTGCCGTTGCGACTGCAAATGGTTGTTAAATGAACGGTTGTAAATCAAGGAGTACCTGCCTTCACCTTATGTCATTTGATAAGCCACTTTGATAAGCCACCTAGAGCCGCTGCAACAGCGGGTGCAACATGTCCTTGACTTACAACGGTCAGAGGGAGGGACCTGCAGTTTCAAGTTCACGGGCCATTTGTTGAAATCAATGCAGTTAGAATTATTACAACTTGGCTTGAGATCACTTAATCCACTTTCCTGGGTGCCTGAATTAGCTTGTTTTCAGGATGGGATCCTATCCAGTGATGGGACTCAGTTCGCACCACTTTGGGAGAACCGGTTGTTAACCTTTCTGAGCAGTTTGGTGAAATGGTTGTTGGGAGAAATTCATTAGGGCAGAGAACCGGTTGTTAAATTACTTGAATCCCACCCATTCTATCAGCTAAAATATTGTGGAAATGCTGCTTGTGGGTTTTTTCTCTGAGCCTACATAAATTGGGTTTGTGAATGTATGTTAAACCCATGAACATATGTTTAATGGATGGATTGCCAGTGGTCAGAAACCGTGTAGAGGCTCCTTTCTTGGGCGGGGGAGGGAGGCTCGACTAAATGACCTACAAGGTCCCTTCCAGCTCTCTTCTTCTGTTAAATAAGGTATGAAATAACAAAGAGACAAACAAACCCAGTAAAGGTCGGGGGGGGGGGGAGGGGGCTATCTACCTGAGGGAGGTGGTCCTTAAGGCCAAGGAGCCCTAAGACTGCCACTCTTTTGGGGAGGGGGTATCAAATAGCTCTCTGAGCCTCACCCCCAAGCCACCCACCCACGAAAGCCCCGCGGGAAACGAACCCACAAGGGTGGGGGGCGTTTCGTCCCCCCCCCCAACGCCGAGAAGACTTTCCCACCACCCGGGACGGGAGGGGGGAAAGAGAGAGGAGGGGGCGCTGGACTATAAGGGCTACAAGGGCGGGGGGGCGCCGCTCCTACCCTTCGGGGTGCTAGGAAGGTCAGGGCGAGGCGGTCTCCCCCCCCCCCAGCCGGGTTTCCTCTCGGGGCCGCCTGAACGTCCCCCCGCCGTGTCCAGCCCGGCCGCCAAGGACCCACCTGTGTAACCTCCGGCGCGGCGCTCACCTGGACGCGCTGCCTGGAGGCTTTAATTTGCATCGTCGGCCCCGCCCCGCGGCGGGTCATCTGCATACTCGGCTCCGCCCCCGCAGGTATCGTCGCGGGGGGGGGGAGGAAGGAAAGAGACCTGGGACGGGCGCAGAAGCGGCGCGCGACCTTCCCCCTCTGCTTTTTTTTTCTCGGTCCGCGCTTTACGGCCGCCCCGCGTGCGACAAAGTCGCGCGACTGCCGGTGGTGTAACCCGTCGGGCGGCAGCCAATGGGCGCTGGGGCGGGGGGGGGGCGGGAGGAGGGGGGCGGGGATAAGAGCGTAAAAGAGCGAGCGCAGGCGCGCTTCGGTGGGGCAGTGTGCCGTGGTGGTACTGCGCTTGCGCACTCTTCCCGTTGTCGGTCGATCAGCTGGATGCCGGTGGAAGCTGGGCGAGTTTTTGATCGGCTTCTTTAAGCGCCGCCGGAGGATCGTGTCAAATGCAACAATCAGCTGCGGAGCCAAATTGAGAAGAGACTGGACAGTCACTTATGTGAAATAGCAAAGGTTATCCTGCTTCAGCAGGGACTGGACTAGAAGACCTCTAAGGTCCCTTCCAGCTCTATTCTATTCTATTCATTCTTTCTATTCTATTTATTCTCATTCTATTATATATTCTATTCAGTCTCATTCTATATTCTATTCTATATTTATTTATTTATTAAAATTTATATGCCGCCCAATCCCAAAGGACTCCGGGCGGCTTACAAAAAAGAAGAGGAAGAAAAAAAATTAGAATTATACGTCACTCTTCTACTCTATTATTACATTCTATTCATTGTTCTACTCCAGAGTTCTTCAAACTTACCAACTTTTAAGACTTGTGGACTTCAACTTCCAGAATGCTATTCTATTCCTTCTGTTCTTTTGTATTATTTCTATTCTATTCTTTGGCGGGCTGCCAAGCAGCAGCAGAAAATGTTACTGCCCCTTTCCTCTTTTGGCATAAACCTGATGGTTTACTTGAATATCGATCTTGCCCTGAGGCTGCAAGGGAAAAGGGGCAGCTGGCGGCAACACCTGAGTCGGATCCCTAATACTCAAACCACGAAATAGAAACAATCCTTGGCTCCATTTTAAAATCCAGTTCGATTAGAAGGCCAGTACCTTGCGTTCTCCCTGCCTTGTAGAGCAGAGACCGTAGCCTCGAGACTGACAGCATAGGTCTAAGAGGGAGCATGGATGCACTCCTCTACCCAATGCCTCTACCCCCAAGAACTCTGTCCTCTCCTGCAACAAGTATCAGTCCAGATTGAATTTACAAAACTGATCCCCCTGGTTTGTCAGTAAACTGAGGATCAGGGAGTTCTTCAAAATTTCAAAAGCGCTAAGGGCAACATCTGGAGACAACCAGTAGTCACCATTAAATGACCTTGAAAAGTAGCAGAACTCGGGTGTGATTATGAAAGGCAGTTGAGAAAAACACAGCAAAAAGCATAAAACCTGCAGACTTTTTTATTAAATTCTCCCATTTCATCTGTACAGAAAAATGCACATTATGTTCAGTATTTCAGTTAACAATTCAAAATTGCACAGCATGAACATGTAAAAACAAAGAATGGCCAAGAATTTGTACATAGATAAGAAAAAAAAAAATTTACAAACAAAAACCTTAATATTACATTTTTTTTTTAAAAAAAAACCAAGATCAGCCCACATTTGCTGTTCTGTTCTGTTTTTTGTTTTTGTTTTTTTAATCCTTTTACCATGTCTCCAATGGCTGTTTTTCAAAGCTGCAAGAAGGGCACCGGACATAACCTAGCTATGCCATTCCAAGTTGTTTGGCGTGGGTGTTCGTTTCAAATCCAGTATTTGGCTCTGCAATGAAAACAAACCTCAAAATCACGACCCTCAAAAACATTCGTTGGTTCTGGGCTGCCTTGCAGGTAAAATGCCTCTTGGTGCCAATTCAGGAAACTCCGGATATGGGGCCACAGGGTTGGCCACACTGCAAATTTGAGGCCGAGGAAGCAATGCCACTCCTACAAAGACCCCAAACGTAGCCAGTCATCAAGAGTGGCAGTTTCCTCACAAAAAACTATAATGCTTGGTCCAAAAGGAAGTTAGGTTCAGTGCACAGCCCCCTCCCCACCCGCTTCTGTCCTCCCTCAGCCTTCCATCTTGGGGGCCCCTGATGCTCTAACTGGCAGGCCAAAGATTCTTAAAGGAACCGCTGCACTAACTTTCCCTCACTGAGTCAAGGGGAGCAGACTGTCTGATGCTGCTGCTTCCAGCTCCAGTTCTCTTTCTGAAGTGCAGCACAGAGAAGAAGGGCAAATGTACGTGTCCCAGGATAAGGTAGTAGGATACAATCTGAGTCGGTCACCGGGACCAGACGTTTTGTCTTCCGAGCTTTCGGAGTTGTGCCAGAAGCCCATCCTCGGGGGAACTTCTTCCCACAGAGAAGTTCCCTGAAGAATGGGCTCCAGGACAAGTCCGAAAGCTCGGAAGACAAAACTTCTAAGCCCTGTGAACCGATCCAGATTGGATCCTGGAAAAGAAGGTGTCCTCACCAAATTTAGGTAGAGGAGCCATCCGCGACCAACCTGTCCCCTTCTGCAAACGGTTGCAAAAGCACAAAGCACAACTATATAGAAGTAGCAAGTGGAAGGAGCCTTCCGGGTCCCAGTTAAGGAGGATTTTCAACCATTGAAACTGGCAAAACTCAGCACTGCTTTCTCTGCCTTCCTTGAATTAATTGATCTAATTAAGCAGAATTAATCTGGTGTGGCACAGCCTAAGTGGAAATGACGCCTGATCTCTCCTCTCTTAAGTGACCGGTTCCTGAGGTTGAAAAATAAAATGGAAGAGGCAGCCGGAGAGAAAGTCCTGGGAAAGGAGCATGGGGACTGCAGCAACATTAGAGGCTGTCCACCCTCCTTCCAGAGGGCAAGCTATCTCGGTGCCACTGCTTGTCCGGTGCCCTGTCTTCTCTTTCCGCAGAAGCATCATTCCTTCTCCTCAAGACAAGCTGGGAATGCAGGAAAAGGCAACTACAGCTAGCTGAGGGGATGCAATTTTTTTAAAAAAATGTGTGTGGTGTAATTTTCCAGCTAAAATGAACTGGGGGGGTGGGCACTTTATCAACAAGATGTCTTGCTGGCATCTTGCCCAGTGCTACAATTCTGAATGAGTCTTGTCTGGGACTCTTCCTTGCTTCCTATCAATGGTTTAGCCTCTTCAGGCCTGCTGTAGTCCATTATCCACAGCCAGCCTCTCCACAGAGCTTCAACGCCCTATCATGGTTAGGTAAACCATTGTCTGACAAAATACTGGAGTTGTTTTTAGATCCTGCAGAGGAGAAAAAGCACCAGGCCCTGCAGCATCCACTGGATTCTCCTATCATGTGCCTTTTACCAGTTCCACTTTCTAGAACAGGGGTGGAGAAGGGTGGCCCTTTTATGATTTGTGGACTTCAACTCCCAGAATTCCTGAGCCAACATGGTGCCTGGCTGGCTTAGGAATTCTGGGAGTTGACGTCCACAAGTCATAAAAGGGCCACCCTTCCCCACCCCCCGTTCTAGAAGATCCAGGGGGAACACAAAAAGAACCGTGACCCAAGTACTGTTCATGATAGCAAGAAGAAAAAAAAGAATCAGTAGTCACTTAAAAATATAAAACACACCAAACCGCCAGCTCTAGGGAAGCAAAACCAGATGCCACATTGCTCATTTTCCAGTATGAAGTCTCCTAAAAGTTCACTTTGTGGAGACACCATTCACCAAAACTTCAGAGCAGCAGAAAATATTCACAGTACTGTTACGAGCGACAGCTTGCCCAGACACTCTGACCGCCCTGGTCCCTTGACAGAAACACCCTCCACTTTCGGGAAGTTAAATGCAAAAATAATAATAATAATAATAGTAATCTATAAAGGTAGAATCTGCCTAGCAAGTGCAATACTGGGATGAGCTGGAACATGCCAGGGAAATGGAGAGGGGCAAGCAATTAAGCTTTGCACTGGCCAGAACACCCAAATGCAGGATTCAGACCCAGCAGGCTAGCAGGTTAAAAGACTGTCCCATGTGCCAACCAAAGAGCAGGTGCGGCTTCTTTTACTCCCCAATCAGGTCAAGAGTAGCATCCAGGTTCAGGCCAGGAGGGCTGTTCACAGAGCTGCTTCAGAAAAGTTACTGCTTCCTTTCAAATAACAGACAAACCGTCCCCATCAACCCTTTTGTGCTCAGGAAGAGTCTCCAGAAGGGACCCCTTTCCTACAGAGCATGAACCCCTCTCCCCTTCCAATTAATGCCACATCTGCATATCGGGGGAGAGGGTCACCTTATAATCATCGCCCCAGGAACGGCCATCTTCCTCTTTCGGGGCCCCAAATCTTCAGTGTAACTTTCCGAGACGCCTACTTGCTACGCAGCTTTGCACCCTCACTTGTCTCATCTAACAGCTTCCACTGGGGCAGGATGTAGCTTTTTCGAGGGGAAAACCTATAAAAGCACCGGACTTTTTCGTATGTGGGGTCGATATTTTATTCATCCCAAAGACAACGGAGAAAAAAAGTGGCTTTTGCCGGTTGGCGGAAACTAAGGAACAAACTGGTTAAGGAAAGGAAAAATACACACAAACAGACCCTTGTGACAGAAAGAGGAGAACCGGCGGAGATGATATTCCTCTGAGACCATTTTTTCCTGACAGAGGATGAGCTGAAGATGCTGGTTCATTGGCAAACTAGGTATCCAAACCACGGGTCGGTGGTGGTGAGTGGTGGGTAAAATGTCCCATCCTTTCAAGTCCTGCCTAAACTCAGGGTGCAAATATTTCCTCACCGAGACACACTGCCCTCTTCCCCTCGCCAAATTATGCCAAGAATGGATCTTTAAAAGGTTCACTTTAAAAACCTCCGGGGCTGCAGTTTGTCAGTCTGATTTGGAGCACGTGAAGAAGGTAGTTCAACAGGACGAGGGGACCAGAAAATAAAAGGGGGGGAGGGGGGAAAGAAAGAGCTTTGTCTACAGGCAGGCAAACAACCGTGGCTAACGATGGGGTAACAAAGCTGCTGGACAGGATGGGAGACCAGTCGACCCGAGCTGCTGCTGCTGCTGCTGCTGCTGTTCTAATTGGCTTGTATTGTCTGAAGGAGAGCGAGGTGGGGAGGGAGACTATACAGAGAAGACTGTACAAATTGGGCAGGCCTTCCTCCTCCTCCTCCTTCCCTCCGGTGATCAAGGTCGTCTCTACCTGTCCTTCAGTTCTCGTGTCACTCGCTTGGTGATACGCCCGCACATCAGACCAATCAGGAACAGGACACAGATGCCTGCACTGATCACCGACAGGATGTAGTTCTTGGAGGGAGACGTCACCACTTGCATGGCAAGGTCCGAAAAGCCTTCTGCTGGGGCCACCTGGCAAGAGGAAAAGGAGCCGTCAGCTACCAAGCCCAGGGAAAAACAACTCAACCCAACCAGGACAGGTGGATTCGGGTTGGCAAGGCAGGAGACAAACAAGAGTCTGTTCCAATGAAATTACGCTAATAAAAGGACAATTTCACCTGGCCAAATTCTGTAGAAATCTCTTAAGTATCAGTCTGGCTAGAAGGTGCAACGCTGGCTCTTAACAACCATGAAGCTCACAGCCAGAGAGTTAAAGCATGCCCAAATACATTTCCACACATTTGTTCTGGGAAATGATTACTGCACCTTTCTTAAAACTTTCCAGACGTGTCTAAGGATGGGAACCACGTTTTTAAGGTCAAAAGTTCTGTTAATCTTTGATACCTTTAAATCATTGTTTCTCAACCTTGACAACTTGCACGAGATGTGCAGATTTCAACTCCCAGAATTCCCTAGCCGGCATGTTGTCATGGTTATGATAAACTTCTTTACATGCATCCAAGCTAAAGTTCCACATAAGTTTGTAGTAGAATTTTCTTCAAAGTTGAAGCTGGACAAAACCCTACTACAGTTGCTTATGGATCAATCCCTAACTTTATTACCATCCCACTTTGTAGTGATACATCGTAACGTGCCTTCAAATCAATTTGCCATGCAAGTATTTCCTCTTTAATAAACAAAGCCAGTGAGGTTCTTTTCCATGCAAAGCGCAGGCGAGGTCCAGATCATGAACAGACTACAAATGAGATAGGAGTAGGGGAGAAAATAGAAATAGAAATAAAATAGAATAGAATAGAATGGAATAGAAATAAGAGTAGAATAAGAATAGAATAGAATAGTCACTTTAAATGTACACTAATCAGCATACATGAAAATGAAGTTTCGTTGCATTGAACTCATCATTTAGTACCTCTTTTAAATGAGAGAGAGAGACAGACAGACAGACAGAGACAGACAGACAGACAGACAGACTCAAATCAGCAATCATACTGGCTAGAAATCCTCCACTTACAACCATTTGTTTAGCAATTGTTTGAAGTTACACCACCACTGAAAAGGTGACTTGTGCCTGGTCCTTGTACATGAACAGCACAGCAACCTTAGTCAACCAATCAAAATTCAGGCACTCTCAACCAACATGCCTTTTCGACATCCCAAAGTTGTGTAAAATTATCATTTGCAATCTTTCCAGCCAGCTTCCAAACGGGCAGTCAATGGGGGAAGATGGATTCGCTTAACAACCACATGATTCACTTAAAAACCACCTTGGATTTGCTTAACAAATGTGGCAAAAAAGTGTTGTTAAAATCAGACACCACTCACTTCACTGAGTGGTGTCTTAAATTACTAAGTCTTGCTTAGTATTGGAAATCTCAGTCCTAATTGTAATCGTAACTCAAGGATGACCTGTATGAGGATGAGAGCCAACCTACCTACAAGAACACCAAACACTTCTTAGGATCTGTTTTACCTCCTCTTAATTTCCTCCTCATTTCCAAGCAGGCCAAGGATTCTTCTATCCCCATTTCGTGCCACCTCACTCACCTTCGCGGCAAAGCTCCACATTTCGATCCGGTCATTAAGGCGTTTTTTGCATTCTGGCTGTAGCCGTACCCGCTTGTCCTCCAGAGCCTCCATGAGGCAGGACATCTCTGCAGAATGAAGGAAAACACTATCACCAAAGGTGGGCTCCCTTGAAGAGGTCAGGGAAAGGCCCTGCCACACCGCAAACCACGAATAGAGCAGAATCTCCAGGAAGGAGGCTCCCCTTAGCGCACGGGTGTCAAACTCGCGACATCACATTGTTGTCACGGGATGTATGGTGACTTTTCCCCCTTTGCTAAACCAGGGATGGGCGTGGCCAGTGTGTGACGTGAGTTTGACACCCCTGCGTAGTGCATGACGTAGGTACCTTCTCAGCCAGCTTCTTTCTCTTTCTCCTTCACCACCCTCCCCAAAATAAATGTAAAAACCCATTTTACAGATGGATAAGTATCTGAAAACAAGACACTTGCAATTTGAAACTTTTCCACCCCCAAAAACAGGGAGAAGCAGGTTAAAAAAATGCCCTTGTCCTTCATCTCTAGCGTGGTATTCATAGTTATTCATCAATTCATAATCCAGGTTTGTAAGCAGCCACGATCTGGAGTGAATGAACTTTGAGGTCAGAACAGCCTTGCAGTCTCAGCACTCCACAGGCCCCTCAGTTAATGCAAAACTTACGCCGGCCTCTTCCTGGAGTGATGGCGGCACAGTGGTGCTTGATGTCCAGCGCGCAGGCTGTGTGAAGGACGGGATCCACAAAAATATCAGCCTTGCTTTCCTTCAGCATGTTCAGCACCTCCTGGAGAGTAGAAAGTCACAAGGAACATGATCGGATAGGATCGCAAGTTGTTGTCGAGCTAATGAAAACCAAAGGGCTTGGGTTTTGGGAGGAGGAGGAGGAGGAGGAGGAGGAGGTGGTGGAGGAGGAGGAGGAGGAGGGTGGCAATAGGCTGGCTCTGTAAACTACTTAGAGAGTTGTAAAGCACTGTAAAATGGTATATAGGTCTAAGTGCTATTCCTTCCTTCCTTCCTTCTTTCCTGTCTTCCTGTTAGAATGCAGTATTGCAGGCTAACTCTGCTGACTGCCAGGAGTTCTATCCTGAATGGCTCAAGGTTGACTCAGCCTTCCGTCCTTCTGAGTTGGGTAAAATGAGGACCCAGATTGTTGGGGGCAAGAGGCTGACTCTGCAAACTGTTTGAGAGGGCTGCAAAGCCCTGTAAAGCAGTATATAAGTCTAAGCGCTACTGCTGTTCTCGCTTGAGGCAGCCTCTGAGGAATCATCTGAGGAGTTGTCCAAAGAAAACAACACAGCCGATTGGAACCAGGCCTCAGAAGTTGCGCGAACAGACGGGTGGAACAGCAGGTGAGTAAATGCATGCATGTGTCTGCCTCTTGCGCAAATGGAGCTGCATGTGCACGCGCTTGCCTGCCGCTCAGGTGGAACCAATCTCCTCTCTACCCCCCCTCCCTGCTGGCCCGCAAAGCCAAAAAGGTTGTGGAGCTCAGATATAAAGACCACAATTCTGACTCCAGATGCCTCTCAAAGGGAGACTAATGCTGAGGGCTCGGAAATGTCTCCCTTCCTTTGGAAGACTAGAGCCGCTGCTTTTATCTGTGTGGCCATGAACTGCTCACCTTTTTGCACATCTCTGCTTTAATTTTGAGCAAGTTCACTTTCAGGCACTCTTCCACCTGCCCAGTCTGCTCCTGGGCTGCGGCCTCTTCTGCGCACAAAGTGAAAATCTGCAAGGACAGAAAGCACGTTAGAATGCAGCGCCCAGAGGGCAACCTAGCAAAGTTCAAGTATTTACAAAAGGAGAACAGAAACATGGAATAGGCAAACAAGTTTTCTAGGTACCTCAGCAAACAAAGGGGAAGGGATGCTGTATCTTTGCCCACAACAAGTGGATTTGTGCTCAAAATAGTTTAGTATTCCGGAGCCAAGGAACAGAGCTCCGCTATATTTAAGGGTAGAAACTTTAGCTGAGGAATGCAGTCTAGGATCGAATTTAGAAGCTAGTCATTTAAGATGATACCAGCTTGATAATAATAGGTTTAAAAACATCGTGGAATGGGAAGTGCTCAGGGGCTGAAAAGACTCTGGCCGTGTGCCATGGCCATTACAGAGGCAAATGTGATTTTAGAATTACATCAATACAAGCAAGAGTTTCCAAATATGGGAAGTAATCCTTTCCATATATTTTGCGTCAGTCCAACCTCAAGCACTGTGCCCAATTCTGGGCGCCACATTTTTAGGAAGGTTTAGAGAAGCTGGAACAGGTTCACAGAGCCGGGGAACGTGGATCTGCAAAGAGCTTAGGAGAGAAGACTGAGGGAGTCAGATCAGGCCGAAGGAGGGAGAGGTTAGTGGAATGAGAGTCCTTCTCAAAAACTGGAAAATGTGGCGCAAAGAACCTCTGCCTTGTTTCAGGAAAACAGGAGACGGGATGGGAGTCAGTCCTTCTTCCTAACCGTTTTGACATCACTGGACCTGCTCCAGGCAGTTCTAAATCAGAGGATCATAACTGAGCCTAGAATTACAGTTGTAAATCACAATGATCTTAATGTCTCTGATTTTATGACCGTTTTTTGCAGCAGTTATTAAGTAAATGCAAAAGGCCATAAATATGGGATTTCGCCAAATGCCCAACATTTCATCACGTGGCTCTGAATGTGTATGTGACACAACTTCAAAACTGGGTTGTAAGTAGCTCGGGGGGAGTCTATTGTCATTTCAAACAGCCGCTAACTGTTAAGGACATAAGTCAAGGACTGCCTGTAATTTAGATTCTGGAACGGAGTAAAACTCGATTGTTGTAATGGCCTTTTTCAATTCAATGGCTCTAAGCATTTACAAGTTCTTATTTTCGCACAAGTATCAGAAAAACACCCCCAGATATTCTTGCAGGAGGAAGTCCTCCTGCAGCCCTGGAGAGCAGATTAGCAGCAGCAACACACACACACACACACACACACACACACACACACAACAAAAATACTGACTGGCAACTGCATTTTGTCTGCAGTACAAACAGCAGGAATTCCAGCTCTTAGCTTTACTGTTTCTTCCAAAGTGCATAGGGGAGACTTATTTTCACAGAGATCTTAACTGCAGAAAGACAAATTGGGGAATCAGATTCCATTAACCCTGGGGGGGGGGGGGGAGGCCCTCCACAAATAAAGGAATTTAATTGTCCCAAAGGTGCTTTTTTTTCAAGAGGCAACTGGACTTTCCGGTTTTTCTTTGAAGACATTTTGCTTCTCCTCCAAGAAGCTTCTTCAGCTTCAGAAAGCCAAAGAAGCTTCTTGGATGAGAAGCAAAACGTCTTCAAAGAAAAAACAGAAAGTCCAGTTGCCTCTTGGAAAAAAAAGCACCTTTGGGACAACCATGACCTGGAGGGCGGAGAATCTCCATAGACAAAGGAATTTAATGAACAAGCTGAGTTCCGGACAGGTCAATACCAGAGAAGAGTTCTCATAGATGATATTAAACTGGTTTTGCACAATGCAAATTCAATGTAAATAATGGCAATGGCGATAGAGGGATTCAGAGAGATTTATATCCCGGTTCACGACTCCTATTATTTACATGATGCGGTTAAAAGTGATAAGAACTTGTCAACATATTTGGGGGGGGGGGGAGGACTGAATCTGGAAGCTCCCACCTCTTCTGAGCAGTGCATTTGCAACTGAGGATCTAACCGGTAATCCAGAGCAGATTCCTCAATGATCACTCGAATCTGATCTTCGCAGTCTGAAGAAAGACGCTGTACAGAAACAAGAACAAGAATTGTCGTCACGCTGGAGAAGAACCAAGCCTGATATCACTCTCGACATCTGACTTGCTGTGCAGCTGAATAGAGATTAAAAACTGCCCAATTTATTGTCATCTAGCCTTGCAAAATGAAAATTATCTCCTGATTGTTTACAAGCAGTTGTAAACAGTTGTAACAGTTGTAAAGCAAAACACAATACTTATTTTGTTCAAAAGCAAACTATCTTCATGGCAGTCGGTGAGATGGCTGGACCTGCCTTTTCACTTCTGCTCCCCCCTCCCTTTTTGTTTTGCTGGTTTCTGTAAAGCCAC
The DNA here is from genome assembly GCF_009769535.1 of Thamnophis elegans. Classification (NCBI taxonomy): domain Eukaryota; kingdom Metazoa; phylum Chordata; class Lepidosauria; order Squamata; family Natricidae; genus Thamnophis; species Thamnophis elegans. The sequence continues at coordinate 25,336,478 of NC_045554.1, forward strand.
AATTGCAGCCCTGTTTTGCCTTTTCAGCAAAAGGAAAAGGAGGATGGGTGTCCAATCCTATATCCAAACCAACAAATGGCAATTGCTGATGTCTTTTCAGGATTGCAGAAAAACAGAACTCCAGCTAACCCCTCAGGTAAAGCCCTTGAAACCCACAGCCATTGTTGGTTCCCAGACGAGACAGCTGGAGTACACAAATTCACGCAGCTTGGAAGCCTGATTCATGATCCAGACCAGTAATCCCCATCAACATTTGGACAAACTGCTTCCATATCAAGTCTCTAGCTCAGAGGCCAAGCTACCATCTTTCCCCAAAAATAAGACCTGGTCTTATAATTTTTTTTCCACCGAAAAAGGCACCAGGTCTTATTTTCAGGGGAAGTGGTCCCACTGACTCACCTCACTTGTGCTTGTTGCCCCCAGCCTCCTTTTCACTCTCAGAGGCCTTCAGTAACTTCTTCTGCAGCCTGCAAGACTTTCCTGAAGGCTTCTGCAGCTGATAACAAAGCTCCAGATCAATCAATCTGGCCGCAGAAGAAATAGGCTGGCAAGGTAGGTGTTTGGGGGGGGGGGGGGTGAGGCGTGGCTGCGACTGTCCAAAGGTAAGTAGTAGGGCAACTCCACCACCCCCATTCCCACCCTAGCTTAATTTTTACCTGGGCACCCTGGAGTGGGTGAGGTCTTAATCAGGGCATATTTGGGGGATAGGGCTTATACTGGATGCACATGTAAAAATCAAGCTAGGACTTACTTTTGGGGTATTATTTTGGGGGAAACATGGTAGCAGGTCAGTGAAAGTGGAAGGCACATCAGCCTGTTTCTACGTGCCCAGTGGGTTTCCATTCTCCAAAATTCTTAACAATGGCCAAACTGGCAAGGAATTGCAGAAGTCAGCTCACACCTCTGGCAGGTAGGCTGACAGGAGAACCCTGTGGCCTTCAAAACCCTACCAAGGATGCAAGATTGACGCAGGCTTTCTTTAAGACATTTTAATGCCGGGAATTAGAAGATCGGAACCTGCCAGCTTAAGTGAGCGCGTTAAAGCAGGTCTCCTCCCTGATCTTCCTTTCCTGCCATGCTTGTGTGACAGCCTAAGAGTCTCTTTCATTGATAAGCTTGTAATGGGATCCCACTTTGGGTTGAGGCAGACTTCGCTTTCTTTTTCTCTCTCAACCTCTGCACGGTTTCTACAGAAGCGGAAAGGAAGCTCCGTGGATTGTTCTGGCCAATGCAGGGGACCTCATTACCTGGTCTGCGTATTTCAGTTTCAGGCAGGAGATGACCTGCCCTTCCAGCTCTGACTCCTCCTTGGCTTTACTCAGAATGCTCTGGCAGAATTTGGGGATGTCTGCTTTGCATGCTTTCCTGAGCACTGGATTCAGGCGGTAATCTGCCAGAGAGAAAAAGGTTCAATCAGGCTTAAAAGATTCGCAGGGGAGGCATTTCTGCAGAGCTGTACTGGGTTTACAAAGCAGCCTACAAGTGGAGTTGCATCTGAATGCTCTCTAACGGAGCAAATTACAAAGGCGTTACCTGAAAGGAAGGTCTGGAATACAATTCCTAAACACTTAGAGACTTCGTTTTTTCAGCAGCAAATGTGCAGATTATGACTAGCAAAGAAAAAAATAGCTTCACTGAACTGAAATGGTTGCTGGGATCTCAAAAGGCAGAGGTAATGGTTGAACTACTCTTTGTCTGGTTAAACGAGAATTCAAAATTACCATGATTTTATGTTGACCAAGATAGGCTAAACCCCAAGTCTTTTCTAGTTCAATTTTTTTTCCATTGTGGGTTTTTTTTTTTAATGGAAGGGGAAGATTCCCCATTCAGTACAATCCAAGGCAAAAATGAAATAAAAGGATTTATTTTAAGCAAAGAGCAGCTCTCACAGTTTCAGCCAGTTCCAAGATAAAGTTGTTTTGGCTACCTAATGCAGAATTCAGCAATCTCTCTCTCACTCTTCCTCCCTCCCTTCCTCCTTTCTCCTCCTCTCTCTCTCTCTCTCTTTCTCTCTCTCCTTTTTTGTGGTTGCATGTTCAGTTTTTACTGAATCCATATCTTTGTCTATGCCAAAGTCCCTCCCAGCCATGCTAGCTCAGATTGTTTCAACCAGCCAAAGTCCAAATTAGGGGCTTTCCATATGCCAGGTAAATTCTTCTCTGAGCTCCAACATTTCTACTTTGGGTCAAATATATTTAGTAAGTTGCAACCAAGTGCTTTCTGTAGATTTGATGATTACATTTCAGTTCACTTTGAAATGACAAAATGCTCTGCATGGAGAAGACAGGTCGGTGACCCTCAGAGGAAAATTTTACTAGGCCTAGGATAGATTTGAGCAGACATAAAAGGCACACTCTGCAGAAAAACAAGCATCACATTCTGCTCAGACAAGCTGTGTGGGTGATTTGAAATGCAGAGAGGTGGCTAGAAATCAGAGTGCTCAGTGCTGCACAATAAAAGCAAGCAACAAGCACAAATAATACACTCCAGAAAAAGAAAGCAGAGGAGCCATGTGCAAGGAGCATGGCGAAAGGAAAGGGCGGAGTCCTTTTGTAGGTTTTCAATTTACTTCAAAGCCCCGGACACAAGCAGAAACAGAATTCACCCACGAATGAAGGCAGGCTGTCCTGTTCTGGCTCCACGCGGCCACAGAGCATTACCTGTGTTCTGGGTAATCTGGCGCTTTGTGATCATTTGCTTGCATTTGGGATCCATCACCTCGCTGTTTTTGTTCTGCTTCAAGCACTGCAGCATGTTCTTTGCGTCTGCTTCAGGGCAGAACCTCTGCCAAGGGAGACAGGGAAACAACAACTCAGCCAAGGAGAAACTTCTCCTATGCTTGAACATCTCCTCCAAGTAGGAAACAGTGCAGGAAGGCAAAGCTTGGAGACTCATCCTTCCTCCAAGACCCAGACTCAAGACATGGAGCCCTGGATTGCCTCAAAACGCCTGCCCTGTTGGTGTTCTCCTCAAGTACTGTATTTTTCAGAGTATAAGACTCTCCGGAGTATAAGATGCAACTTAGATTTTGGGGAGGAAAATAAGAAAAAAATAACATTCTGCCTCTGACTACCAGGTATTCCTCTGGCTAGGGTCCTTAGTTTGGTCAGAATATTAGTTCGCTGGTTGTAAGCGTGTGCGTGCATTGGAGCAGATTCATAGCTTCAAAAGCACAGCTGATTGTTGCAGGGAGTTCCAGTGAGTAAAGCAAGTGAAGCGCAGAAAGTGGTACGACAAGGTAGCAGCTGTTCCGAATTGCCATTTTGGGCTCCGCGTCTCACCTTTTCAGCCTCTGAACTCTCCATTTGAGACCTGTTCAAGGCTGCGGGGATCGCCAAAGCAAATCGCCACCGATTGCCACCCAAAAAGGTGATGCGCAGAGGCCAAACAAGTGATGCGCAGAGGCAATATTGATTGAGGGCAATAAAGGGATTGTCCTGTTTAGAGAACTGGATTCTTTTTTCTCACAAACCAACCCTACCACAGCTCACAATCCATACACAGAGGAAGTGAGGGATGAGGACATCAAACATTCTGAGTCTTCCATGCCCATCCCATAACACTCCCCACTCCTTCCAGGAGCCATAGTGGCGCCCTAGTTAGAATGTAATATTGCAGGCTGACTCTGCCAACTACCAAGAGTTCAATCCATCTCAAGGTTGACTCAGACTTTCGTCCTTCCGAGATAGATTGTTGGGGGCAACAGGCTGACTCTGTAAACCGCTGCAAAGCACCGTGAAGCGGTATATAAATCTTAAGTGCTATCGCTATTCTTTCCCACATGAAGCGATATATAAATCTAAGTGCTATTCTTATTCTTTCCCACATGAAGCGGTATATAAGTCTTAAGTGCTATTGCTATTCTTTCCCACATGAAGCGGTATATAAGTCTTAGGTGTTATTGCTATTCTTTCCCACATGAAGCCATATATAACTCTTAAGTGCTATTGCTATTCTTTCCCACATGAAGCCATATATAAGTCTTAGGTGCTATTGCTATTCTTTCCCACATGAAACGATATATAAGTCTTAAGTGCTATTGCTATTGCTCCTGCTGTTTACTTTGCGGCCTGAACAGCCAGCCCTGAACAAGTTTTTATATAAATTATGATGAACAAGTAGTTACATTTGTTTAGTAACCATTTGTAGTTACAACAACACTGAAAACAGTGACTTATGACCACTACATGCACTTATGACCATCACAGCATCCTGATGGTCACAGGACCAGAATTGGGGCACTATTCAAGATAGTTACTGCAATTTGGGGTCCTGGGATCTCTGCCTACAACTTCCCCAATCGACTTCCGACAAGGAAAGATGCAACAAAGAAGCCAGATTCACTTAACAACCTTGTGATCCTCTTAACAGCAGTGATTCACTTAACAACTGTGGCAAAAGAGGATGTAAAATCAGACTCGACTCACTTAACTATCACCTTGCTTAGCAATGAAACTGCTCCCAATTGTGGTTGTAAATTGAGGACTGCTATATTACACACAAAACTGCGTGGCTATTGCAGACTTCTCACTCCTTTCCCAATAATCCTTCAACACGATTACTCATCAAAAGGGGCAAGAATTAAAACAGAAGACCCAGATGCACATCTCACTCTCTTTCTGATTGGGAGGACAAAACGCTTTCTGGGAGCTCTAACAAATTAGTACCGTTTTAGTAATGCCACACCTGGAATACGGTGTCCAATTTTGGTCACCACATTGCAAAAAGATGTTGAGGCTTTGGAAAAAATGCAGAGAAGACCAACCAAGATGATTAGGGAACTGGAGACTAAAACATATGAAGAACAGATGTAGGAATTGCATATGGGCAGTCTAGAGAAGAGAAGGACTGGGGTAGCATGACAGTAGTCTTCCAGTACTTGAGGGACTGCCACAAAGAAGAGGGGGTCAACTTATTCTCCAAAGCACCTGAAGGCAGGACAAGAAACAATGGATGGAAACTAATCAAGGAGAGAGCCAACCTGGAATTAAGGAGAAACTTAATCAGTGGAACAGCTTGCCACCAGAAGTTGTGGGTGCTCCATCACTGGAAATGTTTTAAGAAGAGACGGGACAATCTCTTGTCTGAAATTGTGCAGACTCTCCTTTTTAAGCAGGGGGTGGGACTAGAAGACCTCCAAGGTCTCTTTCCACTGCATTCTGATTGATTGTCAAGTTGTCTCCCTTTCCTTCCCAATGCCCAGCCCAAGACGTTCCTGGGGCAAGGACTGGTCATCCTTACCTTGATCATCTGTTTGCAGACCCGCATAAGGGTGTAATCCAGCTCTGGATCCATCATCTCTGTCTCTTGGAGTTTGAAGACTTTTTGATGGCAACGGCTGCTCAGCTGTTTCTTGTTTTCTTTCAAACACTCAATGATCTGCCAGGAGAGGAGGAGATGAAGAAAACGACCGTTAGTTTATCTGAACGGCCTTTCTATGTGCGCTGCGGGAGAATCGAGGAGCACTGACTGTAAAGAGGGCAGCGCTGAAGAAACAGAACTGGGATCGGGTGAAAGACTACACCCGGTCAAAATGCACTTTGGTAAGAAGACCCTTATGTTAGATAGCATCAAATCCCAGCCCAGTCCAAGATCAGCCCTTGCAAGGCCTGGATTGAAGGAACCGGTTGCACAGATGACATCATTGTTTCTTAAACCTGGCCCTGGAAGATGTACGGACCAGGATTCCACAGTCAGCCATGACTTACATCTTAAATTAGCTAAGGTTGAGAAACACGTGGTGACGTTCTCAAAAGTTTTAGTAGCAAATTTTAGAAAAAAATTTAAAGTGTGCAGAGATGGACAAACTGACAAAAGAAATACAAGGAAAGGAGGAATCGGAATATTAATATCAACATGGAATATATGGTATAAATGTTTAGAGGACAGAAACAAGAAGTAGGGAAACATAAAATACTGATGTAGTAGAAGTGTTAAGATATAGTGATAAAATAAGATATAGTTAAGGTAAGTTAAGATATAGTAGCTAAACGATAGTAAGTATATAATGCACAATATGTGTAAAGTTATATTCTGATACAAACAGTCTAGTATAAATAAGTATGAAAATAGAATACATAATGAAGCAAAGAACAAGGGGACTACGAATGTAAGATATGAATGTATATGAGGGAAAACATCAATTGTAAAGACCTACCGATATGGAAATGCTGTATGCTGGAACTTTTTGTTCCTTTGTTGTTTTAATCTATGTTTTTTTGTTTTGTTTATGTGTTTATATGTTCGAAATAAAAAAAATTAAAAAAGTTTGAGTAGCAAAATGTTTAACTTGAGAGCAAGCAAAACTGTAATTTAAGAGGCAAGAAAGAATTTGAAATGAAGCCATTTCTACCACTAGCATGATAATTTCAAAGTGAACGTTTTCAGCAACTGCTTGTTATAGAAGCACTGATTACGAAGTATCCCAGAATACTGCATGTCCCTTGTTCCAAGCAGAAGCAAACAGAGAGAAAAGCAAGGCTGAGGCATCTTCAGCTTTGGCTACACTCCAAAAATTAACAAAAAGGACTAAGGCAAAAAAACTAACTCTGTTTATATTTTAAGTTAATTCAAATGAAATAGTTACCATAAATGCACTGTGGTCATTTTAGAAATATGCTATTCTACCACAGGGACAACCCTATAACAATTTATGAAATCTTTGTAAATCACCTCCCAAACTTAAAAGGATGGCATGCAAATTAGAGGCTTTGCATTAGCCTTGTTTATTATACATTTATCGTTTTACCATTTATAAGCCACCTTATCGGTGACACGAGTGGCATATAAATGTAATAACTACACACATACTGTACATACACACACTCTCAATTAGTAAATCTCACAAGAGTTGGGAAAGGCAAGCTCAAATCTGGCACAGGCACCACTGCTTTGCAATAAAATATATGAGGAGTGGAGACCAATAGCGTTACACCTTGGAGCAAAGTTGCAAACGTCCAAACAAACCCCTGCAAATACATCTAGAGAAGCCTATGATCACCTGGGCATTGCCGTAGGGAACGTTCTGGCAGTAGTTCCTAATGTCAGTTTTACACGCTTCGTGAAGATCTGGTTCCAGACGGATATCTTCAGTCTGCAAGACAAATTCGGATCCAAAAGAGGAATATGAAACGGGAGCAGCCATGGAAGCTCAGAGCAAACTGGCAGCTTCTTTATTTAGACCAAAGGTCTTCAAACTTGGCAACTTTAAGACTTGGGGACGTTGAAGTCCCCAAGTTTTAAAGTTGCCAGGTTTGGGGATCCCTGGTTTAGACCAAACCAAAGTCACAAAGCGCTCTGCGCTCTTCAAGATCCCACAGAACCCTTTAACTCGGTGGTTCTCAACCTGTGGGTCACGACCCCTTTGGGGGTTGAACGGCCTTTTCACAGGGGTCGCCTAAGACCATCGGAACTCTTTAGACTCTAAAGCGTGCTGTGTCGCTCTCTCTCTCTCTCTCTCGCACACATGCGCGCACGCAAACACCCACAAATGCACATGCAGGGAAGTAGGAGAAACGCAAACGTAAAAAAGGGTGGAGTCTATATATATGGGGGGGGGAGAGAAATTGGGTTCCAAGCCAATCGGAGCTGAGGGGGCGGGGTTTTGGCATAACAGAGCGTTGGTTGGGAGTCACAACATGAGGAACTGAATTAAAGGGTCACGGCATTAGGAAGGTTGAGAACCGCTGCTTTAACTGATTCCTGCCACTGCAGGAGGGGGGCGGGAAGGATGACATGCATTGAAAGCACTCGGGCTTAGCCTCAAGATGCAACACAAAAGCATTATTTAGAGCTGAGCTCTCCTCAGTTGTCTTCCAGGAGGAATCTGAGTTCGGCCCCAGCCTTTACTCCAAAACCTGCCAAGAAAAGATGCTGAGATTGGTGGGATCAGACTGGGCAACACAATGGCACCCTGGGCACCCAAGAAGACTGCTTCCTTGTGGCAAGGCACCAGCGTGGAACACAAACTCGGCAAAAGATAACTAGGGGAAAACCCATAAGCAATGAGTGGCGGTCTGTGCTTTTAACCCACGTCCCACCACATTCCCCGAGAAGCCTGTGCCGGACCGACAAGCAGCCAGGCCTGTTTACCATTTCCAGCTCCTCCACCCGCAGCTGCTTGCGGCACTTCAGAGAAACCCGGTGCTCTTTGGCGTCCTGCAGGGTATCATTGCGCACCGTGGTGCTCAGGCAGATCACCACGTCCACCCTACAGAAGAAAGAAGCATGATGTTTCCCCACAGACCAGAGGAAAGGCCAACTAGGCTGCCCCACTAAGCCACGGAGGAAAACAAACAGACGTACTTTTTCTTGATGTTAGGACACAACTTCAGCACATCTTCCTTGCAGGCCATTTTAAATTTGTAGGAGAACCTGAAATCCTTCATTTGGATCTGAACAAAAAAAAAAAAAAAAAAAGTGAGCAGTTATCAGTCCTCAACTCCCCTGAATGTCTCCCTCCAGTCTAGCAACGTTCTGGTGGAGAGCGGTAGGACCACAACTCCTATGCGGATGATGAGAAGCATGTGGTTGGCCAGACTCCAATTAACAGCCATGGAAATAACGGATGGCCATCTGGAAGGAGATGCATTTATGGAGAGAATAATCATTACAAGGAAGCCAGGAAGCCTTGAGGAAAGGGAGCACAAGGAGCCCACTTTCTATTCACTGGGTGATCCTGTCCATTTGGAAGAAAGGGGCCTGTCTGGTTCTTTGCCCTGGCAACGCTCAAATTCTTTTTGGCTTAGCCTTTTTAGATCACGGAAAACCTGCCTGCCCTACATCGTCGAGCAGGGACAGGATGCTCCAGGTACCCATCCTGAAAAAAACTGGGGAGTTGGGACCCAGGGATGAGCTTAAAGTGGCAGTTCCCCTTCGGGGGGGGGGGGGGAGAAGTGGGGAAATAGAAAAGAAAGTATTAATATATAAGTACATGTTCAAAAATGAGATATGGGGGGGTGAAATAGTTAGGATATGATAATGAAGAAAAGGGAATAGGAAAGGATAAACATAAAATTATAACAGGGTTTGCGGGAATACTATCACGAAAATACACCAGTTCAGAGTTGAAAAAGAGATAACCACAACAACAGAAAAGGAACGGAAGAGAGGAGAAGAGAGGAAAAGGGAGAGAAAGAAGAAAGAGGAAAGGAGAGGAAGGGGACAGAAAGAGAAGGAGAGAGGGTACGAGGAGGAAGAGGAAGAGAGAAGTAGGGGAGAGGTAAGGGAAGAAGGAAAGGGAAAGGAGAGGAGGAAGGAAGGAAGAGGAAAGGAGAGGAAGGAGGTAGGGGACAGAAAGAGAAGGAGAGAGGGTAGGAGGGGGAAGAGGAAGAGAGGGGTAGAGGAGAGGTAAGGGAAGTAGGAAAGGGAAAGGAGAGGAGGAAGGAAGGAAGGAAGGGAGGGTGAAAAGAAAAGAAAAAATAGGATGGTGATAATACAAAATAGGTGTATGGGGTGGTAAGAAAATCAACCCAGAATGTATATTTTAACTCTTTATATGGAAAAACAAATATGTAAAAGTGATAAAGATAAATAAGAACAATAACTATGTGAATGTATACCTATAACTATATATAAGAGAATAAAAATAAAAAAAACTTTTGGGGAAAAATGGCAGCTCTTCCCCTTCTCTAGAACAATGGTCTCCAACCTTGGCAACTTTAAGACTTTGCTGGCTGAGGAACTCTGGGAGTTGAAGTCCACAGGTCTTAAAGTTGCCAAGATTGGAGACCACTGCTTTAGAACAGCTGGCTCTCCAGCAGAATGTACTCTGAGGTTTCTAGAAAAACGGAGAGGGCTGTCCTTTTTAAGACAGCAGCAATTGGGCAGGAATAGCTTCCAAGTGATGCCAGTAGTTAAAAGCATATTATTTTTACTAGTATTTCATGGGTTCTTTTACACTGATATATATAATCAGTCCCCTGGAGTTGTTAGAATCGGCAACATACAAACAGCTGGGAATAAACGAATCAAATGGCTGTACTCACTAGCTGGAAATGCGTAACTCCAACTGCACACTTCTCATTCATCTCCTTCTGATGTTTATTTTGAACCAGACACTCCATGAGGTCTCCTGAGTCAATTTGGTTGTCTGCCATTTCCTGAAGGGGAGATAGAACAATTAGGGGCGTGTAATGACTGTCTGGCAGAAACTCACTCCCTTCTGGGAAGCTTCCGCCGTCAAATTAAGGAAGGCATAAATCATAACTTGGAAAAGTCTCAAGGGGTCTGCTTGAACTCAACTGTCATCTTAGAAGGTGAGGGAGGAATAGCCAGTCTTGGCCCCAGAACAATCTAATTGAGTCGTATTTCCTCAACTCAGCACATCAACCGCTAATTCCATTCGCACCTGGCACTGCCAACCACCTGCGGCCAAGGGCATTTAAAGTTGCAACCCAGTGCACATCACGAGGAGAGCAAACTGAGGAAAGGTGTAGTACAAGCAGGATAAAATTTTATATAGAACATAGAATAACGGGGTTGGAAGGGATCTTGTAGGTCATCTACACCAACCCTCTGCTCAAACAGGAGACCTTACACCATTTCTGACAGAGGGAAGTCCAGTCTCTTCTTGAAAGCCTCCTGGGATGAAGCTCCCACAACTTCTGAAGGCAACTTCTGAAGGCAACTTCTGTTCCATTGGTTGATTGTTCTTACTGTCAGAAAATTCCTCCTTATTTCCAGGTTGAATCTCTCCTTGGTCAGTTTCCATCCATTATTCCTTGTCTGGCTTTCGGGTGCCTTGGAAAGTAGCTTGGCCCCCTCCTCTCTGTGACATATGTTTCATACAGCCAAATTGCCTCATTAAATGCTATTCAAACCCCACAGGGACAGGGGAATGAAAATTAAAAGTCAGTTCCTATATAAGGTTGAAATTCTATGCACAGTAACATTTGAAACTTTTTCTGGCATAAAGGTAATTTTTGACTTATGACCAGAATTGAGCCCAAAACCTCTGTCACTAAGTGAAACATTTGTTAAGTGAATTTTGCTTTATTTTATGACCTTTCTTGCCACGTTTGTTAAGTGAATCGCTGCAATTGTTAAATTAGTAACTGTTGTTAAGTGAATCTGGCTTCCTCACTGACTTTGCTCGTTGGAAGGTCGCAAAAGATGGCCACATGTCCCCGGGGACGGTGCAACCATCATAAATATGAACCCAGTTGCCAAGCATCTGATTGTAAATCACATGACCATGGAGATGCTGCAATGATCACGTGTGAAAAATAGCAGTAGACTTATATACCGCTTCATAGGCCTTTCAGGCCTCTCTAAGCGGTTTACAGAGAGTCAGCATATTGCCCCCAACAATCTGGGTCCTCATTTTACCCACCTCGGAAGGATGGAAGGCTGAGTCAACCCTGAGCCGGTGAGATTTGAACCGCTGACCTGCTGATCTAGCAGTAGACTGCAGTGCTGCATTTTAACCACTGCGCCACCTTGGCTCTTGGCCATAAGTCACTGTTTTCAGTGCCGTTGTAACTTTGGTCACTAAATGAACCATTGTAAGTCAAGGACTATGTGTAATTACTTCATTCTATTCCAAAATGCCGGTTTCGCTTGGCTCCATGATTAAGGACAGCACTAGAGCAGCGCTTCCGGAGTCTCACCTCCACCTTCTGACAAATATCCCCCATTGTGAGAAACTTTGGCCAGTGCTGAGCAAACCTTTTCAATTACGTTCTCAAAGAAAGAAATCCCTTTCTCAAGGGGGAAGAGGGTCTGGAAGGTTGAGAGGAAACTGATGTAACAAGGAGGATGGCCCCAGGCATCCGATTCTCCACCATCTGCCTGCTCTTCTAACTCCACCTTTTTGGTACCCAAGTGATCGCTACAAGACTGCAAATTACATGTTTTATTCTCTGTTAGGCAGGCAAGTAGGAACAGGGGCAGGGCATTTTACTACACTGCAGCTCCTTACTCACAACATTCCCTCAGATGTTACAATACATATACTCTGAAGGAGTTGGGCGGTTTAGAAGTAGGAAATAAAAATATAGGACTCTTTCACCAGCAATTCCTTTGCAATAATTCCATTAATTTTCTTTCAGCACTACAGAGAGTGATTAATTCGGCACAAGAAACCATTGGTTGCCCCCTAACACCACTGGCTGACATCACCAACTCTCATTGATTCAGCAGAGTAGGGAAGATATTTAGGGACGATTCACATTCTGGTCGGTGTCTTTTCTCACTTTTACCATCAGGCAGAAGACACACAAAAGTATAGCCAGCCGGACAAACAGGTTTAAAAAAAATAGCTTTTATCCATGGACTGTCAGACTCCTAAATACAACTACAATCACTCCATGCATACAGGGAAACATATGACTGGTTTCTCCCTAATTACTTGTCTAAGGACCAGTTTATATATTATTCATGCTGTTTTATATTTTGTAGAGGCTAAATCAACTGCGCTGTATATATGTACAATGACAATAAAGGTTATAACTTATAACAGAGGCAGCTAACAAAATCCTGGAATCTGGAAAAAAAAGCAGCTATCCTGACCCGACTTTTCCAGTATGGCTCCTTGCAGATAGGAAGTGACTGCAATTTCCAGAATCCCCATCTCTAATATATTGGAGGCCATCTGTCTGTGCAAACTGATGACAATCAGCAGGAGCAGAACATTTGCATTTTACAGAGATTCCAAGAAGGAACATTTAACAGGAAGGGCATCAGGAGAAGTATCGCCTAATGCAGGGGTATCCAAACTTGGGAACTTTAAGCCTTGTGGACTTCAACTCCCAGAATTCCCCAGCCAGCCATGCGAATTCTGGGAGTTGAAGTCCACAAGTCTTAAAGTTCCCAGGTCTGGATACCCCTGACTTAATGGAAAAGGACTTTACGTTAATGTGGCCAAAACTATGAGGAGAAAGAATCACTTACATGGCAGAAGGTCTGGATGATGGGTTCACATGCTCGCATCAGCAAAGCTTCTATCTGGATGTCCTGTCAGAGGAATCCAGAAACCAGTCAGTTCACTCTAGGTCATGCCCAATTTTTAACACAAACGATGCTCTTAGATATTTTCTGCTTATACTTCTGCTTCCAATACCGGCAATTCAAATGACGATTAAATAGTTACCAGCCCATAAGTATTGCAAGGGGGTACCAGAGATGACAATAATGCTATCCTATACTCCCATTTAAGTGGGATGCGGTGGCTCAGTGGCTAAGACGCTGAGCTTGTCAATCAGAAAGGTTGGCAATTCGGCAGTTTGGTGGTTCAAATCCCTAGTGCCGCCTAATCGAGTGAGCTCCAGTTACTTGTCCCAGCTTCTGCCAATCTAGCAGTTCGAAAGGATGCAAAAATGCAAGTAGAAAATTAGGAACCATCTTTGGTTGGGAAGGTAACAGCATTCTGTGCATCTTCAGCATTTAGTCATGCCGACCACATGACCATGGCTCTTCAGCTTTGAAACGGAGATGAGCACCGCCCCTTAGAGTTGGGAACGATTAGCACTTATGTATGAGGGAACCTTTACCTTTATAGTTCATTTGTCCTAAGAATTTAAAACCATCTTATTTCCCATTCCCATAACATCTCTTTGTTTTCCTGCACAACTGGATAAGGAAGTTCCTTTCATCCACTGAGTTTCCCTTTTGATTCTCTTTTTATAAAAAATTGCTTTCTCCCCCAGGCCCTCTTGTAGCAACTCCTCTGTGTAATCTAATACTTCTTCATTCTACTTTATGAGAGGATATCTGGACATCTGTGCCAATCCCACTACTTTTCCTTAAGCATCTCAGTAAACACTGCAGCCTGTGCAAATATTACATTTCCATTGACTGCAAATAAATGCCCCCCTTTTCCAGGTCAGCTCATACATACATATCACAAGCCTTGCACATCCCAATTTGTCCTGTCTTTTCATTTTCACTTAAGTTGCTTAAGGCACCACCGATAGTTTCTTCTCAGGCACTTGAATTAAGTGAAGTATGTATGTCAAGCTTGAGGTGGGGAAATGGAGTCTCCTCCACTTAATTCTCTCTGCTTAATCAAAGAAGTCCCTCCCTGGAAGCTACTTAATATTTTTGCTAAGAATCTGCATCAGCCTCTGATTTCTCAGCAAGAAGGAATCACTCAACAAACATCTAATGTATAGATATACAAATTATCATAAACAAGGTAAGGAAAACATGCAGAGCATGACTCCTGGAATTCTATTTTTTCTCCACAGCCAGAAACTGGATTCATTCCACTTTGGAATTCAGATTTTTTTTCCTGACTTCGTCTACCATGCCAAGCTTGGTTCCCATTCCTTTCTGGATTTTTTTTATTTAGCAGTATGGCACTGATGGACAGATACTGAACCAAGTCTCTTCACATAATTTCTCATTTTGGATTGGAAAGGGTCAAAGGCAAAGGCTAGCCAGACCTTGCTGATTTGTTAATAGATTTGTCTGCCTGACTGCCATGATTCCCAGGGATAGCAGCCTTTGGTTATTTCTCAAGGTCTACCCATTCTAGACACTGAGAGATAAAGCGTAGTTTGCAATCCATTAACAATGACTCAGTGTTAAGCGTCACAGAATAGTGGAGCTTTCTCTTTTGAAAGAGTCACCTCACCTCAGATTCCAGCTCTGTAAGGTTTCCAACAACGTCTCTGCATTCAGTTACCAGATCATCCAGATGGTCTTGTAGACATTCGAGTTCCTGCACATAAAAAACAACAACAAGAAGACATGAATGCCCACAAAAATATCCCCAGGATTCTGCTATGGATTTTAGCAATGGTGTTATATATCATTTTTCTGACAAATATAAATCCTGATCTAATAAGTCATAATTATTGCTCCAGGTTGCATTGAAGTAAGAAAGCTAAGATTCACACCCCTCTGAAATACCACTGGTCTCTCAGCTGGTCATTCTTTTAGCTACAAATACTTGGCTTAAAACAAAGAAGAAAGTAAGGTTTTACACCTAGGCAAGGAAAACCAAATGCACAGGTACTGAGTAGACGGTACCTGGCTTAATAGCAGTAATTGTAAGAGGGATCTAGGAATCTTGGTGGACAACCAATTAAATATGAGCCAGCAGTGTGCTGCAGCCACCAAAAAAGCCAACACAGTTCTAAGCTGCATTAACAGAGGGACAAAATCAAGATATCGTGAAGTGTTGATACTACTTTCTAGCGCCTTGAATACCGCATCCAGTTTTGGTCGACACAATATAAAAAAGCTGTTGAGATTCAGTAAAGAGTGCAGGGAAGACCAACAAAAATGATGATTAGGGGGCTGGAGACTAAAACATATGAAGAACAATTGCAGGAATTGGATACATCTAATCTAGCAGTGTCAAACTCACGGCCCGCAGGCCAAGTGCCATCACACGCTGGCCATGCCCACTTCCATTTTAGCAAAATCACGACAAAAGTCGTAATATGTCACATGACAATGGAGTTTGACACCCCTGGCCTAGTCTAATGAAAAGGAGGAATAGTGGTGACATGATAGCAGCGTTCCAATATCTGACTAGCTATCTCAAAGAAGAGGACACAAGCTGTTCTCCAAAGCACCTGAAGTTAAAACAAGATGCAATGAATGGAAACTAATCAAGGAGAGAAGCAACCTAGAACTAAGAAGAGATTTCCTGATAGTTAGAACAATTAATCAATGGAATGGCTTGCCTCCAGAAATTGGGGTTCTCTTACACTGGAGATTTAAGGAGCCGAGGTGGCGCAGTGGTTAAATGCAGCACTGCAGGCTACTTCAGCTGACTACAGTTCTGCAGTTCGGCTGTTCAAATCTCACCAGCTCAGGGTTGACTCAGCCTTCCATCCTTCCGAGGTGGGTAAAATGAGGACCCGGATTGTTGTTGGGGGCAATATGCTGACTCTGTAAACCGCTTAGAGAGGGCTGAAAGCCCTATGAAGCGGTATATAAGTCTAACTGCTATTGCTATTGCTAACTGCTATTAAGAAGCGACTGGATAGCCATTTGTCTGAAACGGTATAGGGTTTCCTGCCTAGGCAGGGGGTTGGACTAGAAGACCTCCAACTCAGTCAGTTTATTAATGCCCAATGCTAAAACTAATTCTTGCATAACATATGAAATGTGCTTGGTTTATTCATTCTAATATGCACATATTTCCTAACTAGATTACAATATTTCTGGTTCTGAATCTTTTACTTCGTTTCTTATTTCTCTGGCTGATTAAGCAATTGGCCTTGCTGGGGTAAACAGCTTTTGGGCAGCCAATCTTCACTCAAGTATGCATGTTGCCTTTTAACTGTCTACCTGTAAGGAGCAAGTGCCAAAACCAATCTCCCCTTCATCAAACTCCTTGGAAGGAAGGCAGGATAAGGTCGCATGAAAAAGCGATTGAAGAAAACGTTCCCCGCTTTGTTCAAATACTCATTATGCTGAATAATAAAATCCATTTAGAGAAACCTCTTATGAAAAAGAGCCCCAAACATCTCCTGCTTTGAGGTTCTTCTTTCTCCATTAAAAAGTCTACATTAACATGCTGAAGGAATGTCAAAAGACAAAACAATCAACCCGAATTCTCTTCTCCAGGGTTGCCACCAAGTTCCTTCTTTGGGGTCTCTTCAGCCAGCACAGAAATTCTGAGAACTGAAGTACACGGGTCCCAAATTTTGCCAGAGTTGCCCACCCCTGCATCAACATTTTCCCTTAATTTCAAACACCCTTAACAATTTAATAACATAGCCAACCTTTCTTGACCAGCAATCTCACAACTCCCCTTTCCTTATTACTTCCTGCTGAATTGACGATTGATTTGGCTTGGGGCAATCTGGCAGGGAAAGTCGCAAATTGCAATCACCTGACTGCAGATGTCGCAACTCTCATAAGCGCAAGTGGTTGCCAAACATGCAGATTACAATTGTGTGACAGCAATGACCAGAATTTTGAGAACAGGTCCTAACCACGACTCATCTGGCACCATTCTAATTTTATGTGGTTGCGGAATGGGTGGCTGCTAACCAAACACCACCTGTAGTATTAACTGCACTGTAAAAACAGCAAGGACAGTATTCAAAATACGAAATAGTATCTGTGTGATCACCTCCCTGTCCTGGTTGCTGGAGTCAGTTCTCTTGTCAACTGTGCTATTTTTCTACTATGTTCAGTAAAGGTAAAGGTTTCCCTGCCAGTTCTGTCCAATTCCAGGGCATGGTGTTCGTCTCCATTTCTTGGCCAAGGGAGCCAGTGATGTCCGAAGACAATCTCCCTGGTCATGTGGCCACAAGAGCTATATGCCAAAGGTGTATGGAATGCTGTTACCTTCCCACTCAAGGGGTACCTATTAATTTACTTGCATTTGCACGCTTTCAAACTTGTACAAATTCTCTTCAACCAACACATGGCCCCACAAGCAATCAGGTTTCTATTCAAAGCAGTAGGTTACAGAAATGCTCATATTCTAAACCTGAAGAAAAGTTATATTGACACATTATTTAAAAGTCGAGATATTTTCAGGTAATTACCACTGCTTAGCCCCCAAATATAACAATTCCAGCCTAGTCTAATCTAATCTAATTCTGAAAAGAATGAATGCCATAGTTACCTGTCCAGTTTCTGTTTTCTCACTGCACCACTTCCCCAAATCTATCATGCACTTGTCTTGGAGGGCTGGATCTAGTTTCACATCCAAAGCGCGCTGATGCAGAATTCGCTGTACTTCCGCTCTGCATTCTCGGGATAACTACGAAAGACGGATATGGACATTTGTGATGAACAAACCCACCCACTCAAAAAAATTGTGTTTTTCTTCCAGAAGCAGACACCAATTCTCCAGCTGTTCTTGGCCAAACCCAGTACCAGGCCAAAACATTGTCTCTTCTGAGTCTTCCTTTCTTTGCAGTCCCCTTCCAATTCTTACTTTCATTGATATTTGAATAGCTAAAATGTTTATTTAATCAGAAAGTATTTAAATAAACCATAAGAAGGCAGCAACTGAATCAATTGGGTCAAGCTGCAATTCTTGTTGTAGGCAGCTAAAAATAGATCCAATCTCTAATTTGTGCTTGTATCGAAGTGCTCAAAATTCCAGATTTTCTATCTTACATTTAGGAGGCTGTTTACACCGAGAAGTCTCACAAACATTACGTGGCTAGATAAACTGTCTATTTATAGAAAATAAAGTCATATATCAGCAGAAGACTCAACTAATGGACAATACAAAAATCAGATTGAATCTAATGTTCTAAAAAATTAAGACTAAGTTAAATATAGCCAAATTTATTGGGGAAGGAAGCAGAGAAGGAATATAAGAGATGCTCCATTGATCCTCTGGTCTTCTATAAGTTTCTTCTATAAAGCTGACTGTATGAATTTTTTTTAATCTACAAAATGCCACAATCTCATTTCAAAAATCCATTCTTTCTTGGAGGCAGTTATGGTTCAGTTTCCCCAGATCTCAAGCACATTGCAAGAAAATGATGTAACCAAGATGTTATTGGCACAAGAAAAAATTGATCAAACCCACCTCCACAGCTGAATGCTAAGGTTGAACCTGGGATGCCAAGGTTGAATCTGGGATCCTCTGATATGGAAGTACATTGCATTATGAAGTCTCTCCCAGGGACTAACAGCTCTTGGCCTCCTTCCGGTGGATCCTTGCCTCATTATAGAGGCAAGGAAAATAAAAATCTGTAGGTTTTCCCATGAACATCCTAATATGCACATGAAGCTTCCCAGCCAAGAAGGCTGGTGTAAAGATCCAAGCAACTAGTCCAGCAAAACACTGCGTTCTCTTCCCAGATGTTCCCAGACCTTCTGCTCAGTTTCTCTGTTCCTTTAGGAACATTCAAAGACTACCATATTTTTCGGAGTATAAGATGCACCGTGATTTTGAAGAGATAATTTTTTTTAAAAAAGTTTTTGCACTGTGCAGGCCTCCTAAACCCTCTGCATGGCTCATTTTTTGCAGGGTGGGGGAAGGCATGGAGAGGCTTTGGGAGGCTTGTAGAGTGCTCCCGGGGGCTGGGGAGGGGTCAAAAACGAGCAAAAATGGCCCATTTTTTGCTCACTTTTGCCATCCCCAGCTGCCAGGAGCACTCTACAAGTCTCCCAAAGCCTATGCACATCCATTTTTGCAAAGGGAGTGGGGTTTCGAGAGGCCAGAAATGCTGTATTCAGTGTATAAGATGCCCTCAGATTTTCACCCTCTTTTTGGGAGGGGAAAGGTGCGTCTTATACTCTGAAAAATACGGTACTTCAGGAACTAAACCCACTGCACGTTCCCAAAGCCTATTTATTCTCTGAGAAGCACCAAGATGTGTCAAGAAGATGAGGGGATAATACCTACCCTTCTTCCCTGCTCTTCTGTGCGATAAGCGTGTCTGTATAGGCAGGAGAAGATGGCTCCGGGAGGAATAATCTCGCTTGTTTCATTCCAACCATGAGTGTGACAAAGTCGAGAGGCATCTCCTTGGCACTTACGGTAGAGGACGGAATCCAACCTAGGAGGGCCCAAAGAGCATCAGCGTGAGATTCCTGGGTGGCTTGGCTCCCCACAGCAGCCATGGACCAGGTAGGAAGTCCCAGAGTCACAAGCAAAGCGCCTCAACGCCCCTTCCCCGTGCACTCACTTCCAATCCCGTGAAATAAAGTACTGAAGCTCTAAGAGCCGGTGTTCACAATCCTCCACCATCTTCTCTGTGTACAAGTGCTCCATGAGGCAAGAAAGAATCCTACAGGAGAAAGAGAAGAGTTAAGACGGCAACTACAGCATTTATTTTTTTTAAAAAAGTTTATTTTTTCATTTCAAGTTCATTCACACATACACATTTTATAGTTGCTATTTAACATTTGTCTATTCATTATTAGTCTCTATATTTATTTTTACACACACACACAATTCAGTTTGAGTCACTTTCTTGCTGCCCCGTGCCTTCATCTTATCTTGCAGCAACCTTGCTCCTTCCATCTTCTCAACCTCCCTTCTCTGCCTTCTTTCCTCCTCTCCTTCCTCCTTTCTTCTTCCCCTCTCCTCCTTCCTTCTAATCCTTCTTATCCTCTCTCCTATTCTAGGTTCCCCACCCTTGCTTTCTCTTTCTTCCTCCCTCCTCATCCGCCCTCCTTTCCGTTGTTGCCCTTGCAAATACAGCATCTCTGACACTCTTGTATTAGGTCCTACTAACCGCCAGCCTCTGGCAGGCAGGCAGGCAAACCAACCTGCCCACAAACTGGCTGCCCATTGCAACCACAGAGCCTTCTCTAGATGAAGGTCTCTCTCTGGTCCACCCTTTCCCTATATTGCTTATCCGCAACACCAACTTGAAGCGGCATTAAAATCCCCGGATCTCTCTTCTCTTGGCAACCAATTGCCTCTAAAAATCAGAATCTCCCAGTTTCTTTTAACAAGATAGGCAGAAAGGGAGGTAATCCTCAATCTACAACAGTTCATTTAGTGACCGTTCAAAGTTACAACAGCACGACACTGAAAAAAGTTGCCCTTGGCTGTTTTTCGCACTTACGACCACTGCAGCATCCCTATGGTCACATGACCAGAATTTGGATGCTAGGCAACTGGTTCAATTTATGACCATTGCCTTGTCCTGGAGTCATGTGGTCAGATTTTGCAACCTTCTGACAAGCAAAGTCAATGGGGAATCGAGATTCATTTAACAATAAATGCAGTGGTTCGCTTAACAACTGTGGCAAGAAAAGTCGTAAAATGGGACAAACTCCCTTCACAAATGTTTCGCTTAGCAAGATACACTTTGGGCCTAACTGTGATCGTAACTCAAGGACTAAATGTAGAATAAAATTATACAATTCCCAGCCCATTTTATCCCTCAGAGGCTTTCTTCAAATTTTACCACTTGCCGCTCTGAATCAGCAGAAGATGGTTTATTTCCTTGATAAGTGAGGGATGTAGAAATGGCCAGGAAGATGCCATTAACATATCATCACAGTACCAATCTCTTCTAATCTTTCTTAGTCCAAATCTTCCCTCTGCAAGAGACCACCTGGAATCCGTCCCTTTCCCTGTGGGTCCCTCTCACCCCAAAGAAACACGTGCGGGCAAAAAAGGGCAGGGCTTGGCCACCTACATGGGATCTCCGGCACGGATGTGCTTGCAGGCTGTTTGGATCACTGACTCGCAGGCTTCGTTCAAAGCTCGATCGATACGATAATCCGCCACA
Source organism: Thamnophis elegans (assembly GCF_009769535.1). Taxonomy (NCBI): domain Eukaryota; kingdom Metazoa; phylum Chordata; class Lepidosauria; order Squamata; family Natricidae; genus Thamnophis; species Thamnophis elegans. The sequence continues at coordinate 25,357,600 of NC_045554.1, forward strand.
GGGTCCACCTCCTGGATCAGCGTCTGAAGCTGAAGGAGGGAGAAGAAACAAAAGTTAAGATCCAGAATCCTCATTGGGACAAGCAGCTGTCTCGCCACCAGTTAAATCCAGGAGGCCATGATTCTGAAGCATGGATGTCACCCATTCCTTGCAACTTCAACAAGGCCCATAGCCCCTCCCCCCCCGAAGGAGAGGTGGCTTTGGGCAAAGGGTTTTTCCAGCCTAACCCAATCAAGAGCAAACGGCTGGACTTTGGACCAGGTAAGACTCCCGACTTTTTGTAGTTCTGCTCTTTCATTTGCAGCAGGAAACTTGAAGTCAGGCAGGCAAAGGGTTAGGCTACCCCACAACATCTCAAGATCCAGGCATTTGCAACCCAAAGTACCATCCCCTTTGTCAGGCCCCAGGAACCAAGACAAATGTGGCAATTCTGTGTGTCATATAATATATGTAGGTATATACATAATTTTGCATTTATGTATTTATCTAGCAATCTTTATGTAGTGTAAAATTGGAGGTGGTGACCCTTTAAGAGCTGTATGCAACTAGATTTCATTTTTAATGTATGCCAATTAGTGTAATATTCAAAGTGACAATAGTTATTCTATTCTATTTCATATTTCTGTTCTATTCTATTCCATATTTCTATTCTATTCCATTCCATTCCATGTGGAGTTACTTCTGAGCAGTTATTATTCCTCACCTATAGACAGAAAACTTACCAAACGAAAACAACTACTTGTATAACTATAGATATACTCTTAAGAATCACCAGGAAGGAGCCTTAACTCTCCCCGAACAACCCTTCCAGGCTTTGTTGCCTCTTTGCCTTTTGGAAAGCAGCCCCGCCCTCCTGGAATCCAGACTACACTCTACCACACTCATTATGCAATTTAGATTAATCTCAATGAGAACAACCAGAACCACCTTAGTTGCATTGGGTCTTTTTCTCTTCCTAGAACTGACAAGGCAGGTGGGTAGGGCGAAGCTGTGCTGGGCACTCTAGGACGGTGGTCTTCCCCCACCCCACCAATTCCACTCATGAATGCAAGTTGCAACCTCCCAAATCTGAAACAGCCTTCAAGTAAAGGATGTTTGAGGTGAATGACAGCCTAGGAATTTAGTGCTCTTAGTTATTTCATTTGGGATGAGAAGAAAGCAAAATATAAGCCACCGGACCCAAATTATAGAAAACATACTGACATTCCAGTTTAATACAGTGCAACATTAACAGCAAGATGGCCAGTTTCCCAAAAAAGCTAATCTGAGTGCAGTTCTGCAGAAACCTCAAAGCTTATGGCATCCTATTACCCGTTCCTGGAAAGAAAGGAATTCAGTAAAAGGTTCTTGTAAGGAAGCAGATTTTTATTTTAAAAGCCTTATCACTTGACAGTTTTCTAAGGAAAACAGTGTCAGCTTTGAACATTCTACTTCTCGATTCAGCCACCTGTTCGTTGTGGACTTGGCACTGCAATCAAACCACAATCTTTCCAAATCCTCGCAAGCTAAAGGAGTTCCCTAATTCTTTGGAAGCAAAATTCTTCCTGAAAACCCAAGTGCTGCCAGGAAGGGTGGCCAAAGGGGATCAGCCGAGCTGCATCCCAGCCACTCCTTTTCCAGCTGATATGTTGCAAAGTACCTGAATGAAAACCTATCCAGAAAATCTGGACAGTCGTAAGGTACCAAACCACCAACTTCCTTGCACTAATGCACCTATCCAACAGAGGTGTGTACCCAACAATGGAAGCCTGCAGGGGACACCAGCATCATCTATGTCTGTCTGGGAAATAAATCTACTGCTCTCGTCACCCAAGGTACAACACACCGAAGCAGGAGGAAGTTTTCATTTCAGACACACAATTCTTTGGCTTCCTTTCTTTAATCTTGATTCTGTTTATCCTTCCCCAGCTGGAAACATAAAATGATCAGGGCCCTCCTTTTATGTACAACCAGCAAGTTCTTGGCAGACTAAGAGTCTGTTATTGAAGAAGAGGGAGAAAGCAGTGATAAAAGATTAATGTTGCTCCCTTTTATCATTGTTAATTCCTGCAACTAGGATGTATTTGGAAATACCGAATGGAAATACTGTGCCGGAAAGATAATGTATGCACCGGAATAGGAGAGGTGGCGGCTACATGGAGCAGAACCAAGGGAACATACCCTGAACCTAAACTACCACATTCACACAGCCGTCCGTGTGTGTGTGTGTGTCTGTGTGCCTCGGTGTGTGTGTGTGTGAGAGAGAGAGGGGGGGGGAGAGGGAGAGGGAGAGGGAGAGAATGAATGAATGAATGAATGCAGGCTAGCTGCTCCTGGTTTTTATGTTTGGTATAGATCAGTGACGGGGAACCTTTTTGGCACTGAGTGGCCAAACCGAAACGCACATGCACATGCCGGTTTCTGGCAGACGCAGGCGTATCAACCTCAATTGTGGTTATAAGTCGAGGACTACCTATGTTATGGAAGGAGGGAGAGGGAGAATAAAGAAGGGAGAGGGAGAGAGGGAGAGATGGAGAGTGAGAGAGAGATCACCCTCCCCTCAGCCAGTCTGCAAAGTGGCAAAGTTGAATGATTGTTGCTTTAATGGGAAGAGTTCCTTCCAAACAGCCCACTGCTTTCTTCACAGAAGCCGGAAAAGATTATGCCCAAGATGCTAAATTCCGGCAAGCACCAAACAGGGCATCCCCCTGTGAGGAAATTGCAGGTGAAGACTCCCCCACCCCATGCAAAGCTTACTGAATGTTGGCAGCTGTCCCCCAAGTTGCCTTTCTCTCCCCGAACCACTTTCATCAGGCAGTGCAGAGTGCGGCCCTTTCGATGCAGCCCCGAGCAATGGTGCTCGATCTCAGTGCGGCAGCCGAGGATGATTTCTGGGCTCAGGGAGAAGTCCTCCATCAGCATCCGCCTGTAGTCCAGCATTTCTCCCTGGCATTCGCTGCTTACCTGCCGGCCTAGGACAAATCAGAGGAGACTCAAGGAAGGTGGAATAGAATCCCAGCAATGAACAAGTCATCATGTGCCTTGGATTGTTGGAATGGCACATCAGAAGAATTGCTCTGGCTGGGACTCGTGCATTACATAGGCACTCTTGTTGCAATAACAAAAATTGGGAAAGGGATTTTCCACTTGGAAATTTTACATTTATCATATTTTTTTCAGACTATAAGACGCACCAGTGTATAAGACGCACCAAGGTTTCGAAGAGGTAACTAAGAAAAAAAAAATTTTTGCCTTCTCCCAGCCCCCAGCAGCCCTCTGCAGGCTTCAGCAGGGCTCAGGGAAGGCAAAAACAGCCCCATTTTTGCTAAAAATGGGCCATTTTTCACAAAAATTGAGGCATTTTTGCCTTCCCCCAGCCCTGCTGAAGCCTGCAGAGTGCTTCTGGAGGCTGGGGAAAGGCAAAAACGCCTCAGCTTCGGGAGGCCAAAAATGGCTGCATTTGGTATATATAGGATGCACCAATTTCAGCATCAGAAAGCTGATAAAAAAGGATGACTTGACTGAGTGAAAGGAATAGAGCTGAGGCAGGCACCAACCCAGCTATCGGCATTTTTAGTTTTTTCAGGCTTGAACCTTTTCCTAATAAGAGCGTTGCTTTAAATTACTCACATACATATCTGAACACGTTTTTGTTTTCAGTCTGCCCCTTTTTTTATTAAATGCTCTAAACCAACTTCTACTGTCTTTGTTGGGGAAAGTGCGTGAAATTTTAGATTTACTTACTGGACAGACTTCCTGCAACTGGCAATGATGCAATCCTGCATTTTAACATAGATGTAGTATGGTCATACAGAAATACCTTGATTCGTTGATATCTGGAGCTTGTCTTGCATGGCTGCTCATGTCAGGTGACACTACAAGCATCTCAGGTGGGTTAAAAGTCAGGGCTTTAACGTGCCCTCCCAAAATGCAAAAATCCCTTTTGGCCTAGCCAACTGCCATAGATTCATTTGTACACCCGGAATTGTTGTTGTGCTGCATCACTTACATCTGTGTAAGCTTCATCTCACAGAAATACAGCCTGACATTCTCCTGCAGAATTTGCTGGTTATTATCCAGAATCAATTGCTCACTCAGCCATCGAGAGCTGCACAGCAACCCCAAGCCATGATACTCCCACTGGCATGCTTCACAGTTGAGTGAGGCACTTTTATTGAAATGTAATGTTTCATTGTCTCCAAACACAGCGTTTCTCATTAAGGCTCAAAAGTCCGCTTTTGTTAGTCCCAGCTCCCGACACAATATTGTTCCAACTGCCTGCTGGGTCATTCAGGGGGTCTTTGGCAAATCTGAGACAGGCAGAAATGCAGTTTCTGAAAAAGTAGAGATTTTATCCTTAATATCTTCCTATGCAGACTGTTCTTCGGTGTTGCCCTGTTGGTAGACTCATGAATACGGAGATCAAGCAACATAAGGGCCAGTAGATCCTTTATTCTCAGGATTCTTTGGGCCCCTTGATCTTGGATGATCTGTTCTCAGAAGAATAACAAGGTGCTCCTCCATTTGCCTGACCTGGAATCCAACATCTCTAGAAATTGCTTTGTAGCCGTCTCTAACCTCACGAACATCCCAAATCCATGTTCCAAGGACCACAGAGCTCTCTTTTAATCGTGACATGATTTATTACCACTATTTTCTCCTATGAACAGAAGCTCCAAGAGGGCAAACAATTGGTCTCTTTTTTTGAAGAGACGGAGCTGCTCAAACGTGCCCCGAAACTCACAATTGTCTTCTGATGGATGACTTTGCATATACTTCCCAACAAAGACAGTGGATATTGGCTTAAAGTCTTCAATAAAGCTGCCTCTTTAGTCAGTTTCTCTTTAACTATTAATAGTCTTTAGATCAAGCTCTGATTGTTTTGAAGGTCACAATTCTGCAGGATTATGAATGGATCTAAAGAAGCGTTTCAAGCTTTCTGTGGACTTCAATTCCCACAATCCTGGGGGCTGAAGTCCACACATCTAAAAGTTGCCAAGTTTGAAAATGCTGCACTAAAGGTTTCCCAACTTTGGTGTCAGCACTATGCATATTAATTCAGGGACAATCAGAAGTCCGGCTCCAAATTAAATTCAAAGTACAACATTGGTTTTAATACTCTAAATAGCCTAAATAGCCAAACTTCCGACAATGGCTGATAAAAATGTTTTGTTGACCAATGCAAACATCTGTCCCGTCAGGTGCAAGGAACCAGAACGACACAGTGGATCAGAACAGTATGTTTTTTTAAACTCACCCATTTACAAGGATTTTTCTAAACTAAATGCACTTTCTAGAGTACAGCCATATAGTCACTCCAGGCTTTTGGGGGAGAGGGGGATGTCAATTCCCTGTGGCTTCCTCTCCTTCAGATTCCAGAGACTGACATGATTTTCATGCAAAAAAATTCTGAAGTTTTTTTTTTTTTACATTTCAGATGCTACACTTGTTAAAAAATATATTATTATTTAATGTGTTTTTCTCCTGTGCTATCTAAGGATTCTGCATGCATCTCAGTGACCAGGGCTGCACCCACAGATTTCTGTTACCGTATATTCCGCCATATAAGGTGACTGGGTGTATAAGACGACCCCCTCCAGACCTCCAGCCAGACTTTACTAAGCCCGCGAGCCAACTGAAGGCCTCCGTGCTGCCGGGCTTTCGTAGTTTGAGCTCAGCACCTTCCTCCTCCAGACCTCCAGCCAGACTTTACTAAGCCATCCCAGCGCTCATCCATCCACATGCCCAGGCAAGGAGCGCCGAGGTTATCGATTGAAAGGCCAGCATCTGGGCTGGGGGCGGCGCAGATTTTTGCTTGATGGCGTTGCTTTTTCTTTTGTTTTGGGGTTAAAAAGTCATCTTATATGCCGGAAAATATGTTATGTTCTGTTCTGTTCACAAATTAGGGTTTGACAAAAGAGCAAAAAGGATGAACACTACCTCTGTGCACAGCAGATTCGAGGCACATGAGCAGGTAAGAGAGACGGGCTTCCCGGGTACGAGGCAAATTCTCCACATTACAACGGTACTTTTTCAGGTCGCTTTTGCAGGATTTGGCCAAGGAGTAGCTGACTTTGTAATCCTGGGCAATCAACTTTTGCCGAGTGGTCAATGCATCCCGACACTGAAGGGGACAAGTGAGAATTCAAGTCAAATGACCATTCACCTTTGATTTATATTGATTTATGACATAATTAAAATTTTGCCCCAATTAAAAATGAAGACACATCTGAATTAGAAGATCCCAAAATGCTCCATGGTTACAAAGGGCTCCATTTTTCTATATCACATCAGTCCAATTCTTTTGGGAATCGCCCAACGTTTTTTTTTTCTGGTTATAAATCTTCTGGAGCAGGAAGTGGCCCTGAGAAACTATGAACTCCTGTTCCAAAAGATTTATCTGTAGACCAACCCTGGATGGACTGAATCAGTATGTATCTGGAAGGAAAGCGGAACGTTTTCTTATTCCCCGGAACATACAATTTTGCTCAAACTTAATATCAATACACCACCTCTTTTGTCATTCAGAAATTATCCTGACTTTCACTAGACCAAGCGACAGAAGTGCTACAATAGACTAGCCCAGGGTGCTCTTTCAACTTGCTCTGTCCAACAAGTTGACTTTATGACATCTTTGTCCCAAACTGATGTTTACTTCGTTTCAGGCAAAACCAGGCCCATCGCGAACAATGGGTTTATTTAGCAACTGACGTGTTTCATTTAATAACCGCCACAATCGCTTAATGACTGCCACAGAAAGGTTGAAAAAATGGCTCTGGTCTTGTGGTGGATGCACTTCATGGCCACCACAACTTACCACTGTAATTTCCAAACTTAATTACAATTGTAAGTCAAGGTCTACCTGTGCTACATTCTGCAATTCAGGGCAACTTTCCCTTGGCTCACAAAGCACAGACAGAGATGTCCTAATACTGACTCCATGCCTCCACCTAAATCTCCTCTCCTTTCTACTGTCCTCCCACCCAGCTAATATGATCTCCATAGACCTGCCTAAGTGGACGCAAAAGGAACTGGGGAATTTGTGGTTCAGCCTATTTTAGAATCCAGCCACAGTCTCAAAAATTGCATGAACTACCTTATCTCTTTAAGCCATAAGGTGATTTATTTGAGCTTAGGGTGCTTGTGTGAATAAGCAACTGCGGTGTGTGAACTCATGACTCTAGTTAGTCAGCTGGCTTATCCTCTCTTGGGTGCATAGATTAGAGAAACCCAAGAGGTGACTGAGAAGCCAAACCTTGGGTGAAGGAAGGGGCAGCGACTAAAAGGCTGAATTCAGCACTCACCTTTTCACTCATGGCATCTTCAAACTTGTGGTTAAATAGACACTTGTATACTCTGCCTTCGCCTGCTTGAGTCTGTGAAATAAAGCAACAATTATTTTAGTATTTACATTATAGTCACTTTTCAAAATCTGATACATACCGTTATTCACCATATATCATATTTTTCGGAGTATAAGACGCATCTTCTTCCGTCAGAAAAGAGGTTGAAAATCTGGGTGCGTCTCATACACTGAATACAGCATTTGTGGCCTCCCAAAACCCCGTCCCCTTTGCAAAAATGGCCATGCATAGCCTTTAGGAGGCTTCCAGAGTGCTCCTGGGAGCTGGGGAAGGCAGAAATGAGCAGAAAATGGCCCGTTTTTTGCTCAATTTTGCCCACCTCCAGCCCCCAGGAGGACTCTATAAGCCTCCTAAAGGCCATGCATGCCAATTTTTTGACAAAAAAAACGGGTCCATTTTGCTCGTTTTTGCTACCCCCACCTCCCAGGAGCACTCCTACAAGCCTCCTAAAGGCTATTCGTGCATATTTTTTTTCAAAAAAAAAATGGGCCTGTTTTTGTGAAAAACGAGTCATTTTTGCGAGGTCTGCAGAGTGCAAAAACTTTTTTTTATTTTTTTTCCCCGACATATTTTTTTTTATTATTTTTTCCCTTCTACAACACCTTACAGTCATTATATCAACATTCTTATGTCATCATACCTGTACATGTATATAATATTTTGCTTCTATATTTACACACTTTATACATAGTTCTATATATATTTATATATATGGGTTTTTGGCTTAATTAATTTTGTTCTTGTTTTGCAGCCATTTGTACCAATTGTTCCAAATTTCATAATATTCCGACTCTTCTTTATCTTTTAATTTCAGCATTAATTTGTCCATCTCTGCACAATCCAAAGTTTTTTTTATCACTAATTCGTCCGAGGGGGTATTATTTTGTTTCCAGCATTGGGCAAATGCTATTCTAGCTGTAGTTAGCAGATGTGTTAATATGTACTTAATTTTCTTTGTATATTTCCCTTTGATTATTCCCAGTAGAAAGATTTCGGGTTTGTATTTTATCTGTTCTCCTGTAATTTCTTGCACCCATTTCCAAATTTTTATCCAATATTTTTGTGTTTCCAGGCAGGTCCACCATATGTGATAATAAGTCCCTTGTACTTTTTTACACTTCCAGCAGGTCGGGTTCATGTTTGGGTACATTTTAGCCAATCTTGTTGGTGTTAAATGCCAACGATAAAACATTTTGTATATATTTTCTTTAAGGGCTGCTGATCGTGTTAGTTTATAATTTGTGTTCCAAATTCTTTCCCAAACCACTAGATCTATGTTGTAACCAAAGTTTTTGGCCCACGCTATCATGCAACCTTTAACTTTTACTTCTTCTAATGTTACTTCTAATAAATATTTGTAAATTTTTGCTGTGAATTTATTTTCCGAGCCAATTAAAATTTTATCTATTGGTTGTAATTCTGTGTATATTCCATATTCTTTTACATCTTTTTTGTATCTCGATTGTAGTTGGAGATATGGCCACCAATCTATATTTATATTTTGCTCCTTTAATTCTGGATTTGTTTTCAAATTCCCTTGGCTGTCTAAAATTTCACTATATCTAACCATTTTCGATAGATCTAGTGTATTGGGATGTGTCATGGCTTCCATAATGGAAAGCCACGTCAGTATTTTCATGTAATGTTTTTCTCTAATTTTATTCCAGACCTGTATCAGTGCATCTCTAACATAGTGTCTGTGAAAGTATTTTTGTTTCTTTTTAACCTCTTCCCACTTTTTTTTTAATTTGCCTCTTCAAAACCTTGGTGCGTCTTATATTCTGAAAAATACGGTGCTGTTCCAACAAACTCATAGACAGACTGAAACACAATTGTCAAAGCCAATTACAACTTCAGTTACGCTCCATTTTACTAATATATATTTTATTCATTGCACTTCCCCGACTGCTTTTTAATCATAATCCTGTACTTTATAGTTTACAAGTCTGTTGTTATTTACCAGGTAGCATCCTCAGTTAAATGAAATCAATGTTGAATCAAGTTTGTTATTTTGTAATAAAAAGTAGCCTCCTTAAATCAAGCTTGACTTTTTGTTGCCTTCATAGCTCTGTCCAATAGTTTCCTTGGCAACAATACAAGCCATATTATGGGCTTTTTCTTCTCCTCCTTCTTTCTTTTCTGTTAATTGCCAGGCTGGCCTACAGTTTGGAAATGCCGTGGAGGAATCTCGTCCTAAAACAGGCCATGTCAAAGACTTTGAGTCCAGGCAGTGCCAGTGTGCTGTCCCACTCCCACACACAAACTGTGGTTTAGTGGGTTCCCCTGGAACTCTCTTCACCAAAAACCCAGAACTGTCCCAATGAAGTCCAGCCATAAGCAGACCAATGCTAGTCCACAGAACAATGGCCGAGGAGTCCAAGGCACTTGAAAGTGTCCCAACCAAAATAAACAGGCAAAATTAAATCCAGAACACAAGAGGCAACTTCACGAGGCAAGAAAGGCCCAGAGTTCACAAGGCACGTTGTCAATCCAAAGCAAGGCAAGAATCACAACGACCGGAAAACACACAGCTAGGAAATGAACACATTGCTCCCAGCGTGGCTCCCATCTGTCTGCTGTGCCAAAAAGCCAGCTTCTGCTACAGCCTATCAAGAAGAACCTCGGCTACCTCCTTACAAGTAGTCGGGCTGACCTTCTCTGCTCCTGCCTTTTCTCTGCCCTGCGTGTTCTTGGATCAGGTGCAGAAGGTGGTTCATCTTTCTTAGGGGTCTCAAACTGGCAGCCCCTAGGCCGGATGCATCATGCGGAGGCCATGCCAACCCTGGCTCCGGAAAGGCATAAAATACCACAATACTTCACGTGATATCACAGGTTTGTCATCCGTGCTCGTCCTCAACCCTGACCGGCTGCGGCTGCATGCTTTCCCCACCCAAAGCCTCGGTGCTGTCCTGCTGCAGCTGTGCTTCAGCCAAATCCCTCTCGGACGGCTGCTTGGAGCCACTGACCAACTCCCCACCTGATGTGCCGGGAACGGGTTCAGCCTCCCCCAAGCTGACATCGGGAGAGATGCCTAGGCCAGTGTCTGGCCTAGTCAGCACAGCCAGCCAGATTGGCTGAAGAGGGGCATTTTGATTAAAGAAGAGGAAAGCTAAACAGGAACTTACAGTCTCACAAAAGTGCTCCCGATCATCTCGGCAAGCAAAATAGAGATGCCGGTCCAGATGGAAGTCATCCGAGGACAGCTCCGCCACTCGGAGAATCGCCTTCATGCAGGACTCCGAGACTTTGATGCGATGCTCGTTGTCCTCCGCCACTTTCACCAGTCCTTTCTCCAGGCAGGCCACCACTTCCCCTTGAGAATGGGCATCCTGCGTGCAGAGGAGGAAGTCATTCCACAGCAAGAAAAAATATATTCGGCTCAAATTTACGGGCAGTTCTTGACTTACGGCCATTCATTTAATCGCTGTTCAAAGTTAGGACAGCCCTGGGGAAAAAGGCAATTACAACAATCGCAAGGATCCCTGTGGTCACATGATCAAACTCTGGGTGCTTGGCAACTGGCATGTGTTTATGACTGCTGCAGGATCTTGGGATCATGTGATCATCTTCACTGAGGGCTTCTAACAAGTAAAATTAATGGGGGACACTGGTTTCACTTGATGATTATTTGATTCATTTAATGACTACAGTGATTTGCTTAGCAACATATGGTGGCAAGCAAAAGCATAAAATTGGAGGTAACTCATTTAATGACCATATTTTTAGCAATGAAAATTCTTGCCCCTACTGTGTGGTCACACATTAAGGACTACCTGTTTTCAAAATGCAAAATTGAACATCCCTAATCCCAAGGGGAATCTAAGGGCATCCTCAGCTAACTAACTGACTTGCCAAAAAACATGTCCAGATAATAACACAAATTCCATACAGAAATAAGAAATCTAGCCATGATTTTCCAAAGACGCTTTTTAAAGAGGTAACTGGACTGTCTGGTTTTTCTTCGAAGACATTTCGCTTCTCATCCAAGAAGCTTCTTCAGCTCTGACTGGATGGTAGGGAATGGAAGGATTTATATTCCTTGCAGGCAGCTGGTCATTTGCATCCGTGGTTGTTGAAGCCCTTGAAGGCTTATCTGTGTCCTCAGGGTCACCTGAGTGGTGCAAATGGTTCCTGTAGTCTGCAATTTTTTCCCCTCTGGAAATCCCTTCCTACTCCCACCCCATTTAAAGGCTGTTCATCCCAAATTGTATAGCTTAATCCTTCCATTTCTTACCATCCAGTCAGAGCTGAAGAAGCTTCTTGGATGAGAAATGAAACGTCTTCAAAGAAGTAACAAGGAAGTCCAATTACCTCCTGAAAAAGCACCTTTGGGACAACCATGCCCTGGATGACTGAGAATCTCCACAGACTTTTAGCCATTATCTTCCAACTGGTCTCTTCAAAGCAGGTTAGAGAACTTTCCTTTTTTAGAGAAATGATGCTCCTCCCCAAAATTAATAGCTATAGAATCAAAATATTTTCAAATAGATTACCTTTTCTCCCGGTCGAATACTGCCACACTTCAGGAAGTTAATATCAGACCTGCAGTGATCCATAAATCCACAGATCAGGCGGTAATCGCTGAAAATTATGGCTGTCATTTTGGTGATGTACTGGTGACACTGGTATTCCGTGATGTTTCCTCTGTGCTCCACCAAGCACGATACCAAATAACCTTTTCCGACCGGTTCATCAGCACACTCTTTGATCTGTTCAGAAAGAGCCACGAGAAAATGAATAATACCTTGCCCGGATCCTGTGGAGAATTTAGTTTGCCAAGTTCCTGTCTTTTAGTTTTCAATACAGAGTTAAAAACCCAGACTCCAATTTTCAGAGACAAAGGCTAGAACAGATATTAAGGCTTCAGCAGTCATGGATCCCCTACAACATGGTTCAGCAACCCCACGGCTCTGGAGTCGCATGTGGCTCTTTCATCCCTCTGCTGCGGCTCCCTGTCACTGGTCGGCTTCACCATTGATAGGACTTTTAGCTGCGACAGGTAGAGGAAAAAGGATGTCGTGCTAGGAGAAGACTCTATGACGGGGGAACCGGACTTCTGGTCAGCTCCAGAATTGAATGGGGGCCTTCCGGTTAGGACCTTTGTGGCTCTTTGAGTGTTTAAGATTGCTGACCATTGCCCTATAAGTATTCAGAGAATGAATTGTTAACGTGTCAGTCTGGTTGCTCATTCTGAGAAGCCACGATGAAGTTAGGGTGTCCAACCTTGGCAACTTTGTGGACCTCAACTCGGAGGATTCCCCAGCCAGAGATGCTGTCTGGGGAATTCTGGGAGATGAAGTCCACAAGTCTTAAAAGTTCCCAGGTTGGACACCCCTGCTCTACAGTGAGCAACCTCCGCAGGGAAGGTTTTGGAGTGATTGGTGGCTTTTACCACTACTGTCCATGAACTAAATCCAAGGGGAAGTATCACAGCTCTCCTCCAAGGCAGGAAAATAAGCACCAGAGCAGACCAGGAATCTTGAAGCCATTTAAACAAAGCGAGAGACTGAAAACAATTGCCTTGATGAGTAAAATCTTTGCAAAACAGTATTTGGAGGCCCAGAGCGCAGTGGAAAAGCTACTTCCTGCTACACAAATAACTTTTTATGGAAGCTTGAAAGCATCTTCAAATTCTACTCAAAAGAAACTCAAGGTAAGACCGCCTTACAGGTAGTCCTCAACTTACGACCTAGGCCTGGAAGCCATCTTTTGCATTGGGCCTTCAGACCTGCCACGTTTTCTACTGTGGGAAAATGGGAGGGGGGGATAGTATGGGGTAGGGGAGATATATAGTCAAAATAACATGCCTTTCTCCGAGAGTCAAGGACATCTTGCCCTGCACATGGAGTGGTGTGACTGGGAGGCATCTCCAGTTGGGAGGGTGCCTGGTTGGACCATGTGACGGACATGTGGGTGCTGGGCAGGGGCTTGGACTTTCTTTTGGGTGGGGAAAACCTGGAAGCTTTCAGATTCGGGTTCCCCCAGATGTGCCCATAGGACATCTCTAATAAAACAGGACTTTGAGGAAACTTAAGCCTCGGAGTCTTCTTTCCTTACAGGTGTTACTTGGAACCTTGTTAACCACCACAATTGGGACTGGCATTTCTGTCATAAGTCAATGTGGTCGTAAAGCGAGTCATCATGCGACCAGACCCCATTTTACAACTATTTACCACAGTCATTATTAAGTGAATCGCCATGCAAATCCAGTTTCCCCTGATGCTGTTTTGGGTCAAAAACTCTCTGGGAAAGTCACACATTTCAACCACATAACCACAGGACACGATCATTGGTTGTACATGGGAGCTGGCCGCCAAGCATCCTAATGGGGATGCGACCGCAGGGATGATGGCATGATGGTCGTCAGTGTAAGAACAAGACATAAATTATTTTTAAGGATGTCGCAAATTTGAATGGACATTAAATGAATGGTCATAAATCAAGGATTACCTGCTATCAAGGTGTAGGAGCTATATTCTGAGACCTGGGGACTTAACTATACAGAATGCAGATCACACTAGGCATTTTCTATCAACAAAGGTTTTAAAAAGAAAGTTTCAGATACCAGGCATAATCCCTGCCTATACACGTTGATGTTATTGAAGGGATCTCGTGGTATTTACCCATCAATCTCCCTGGAAGTAATAGAAGTTTAAAGCTAAGCTAACTGACCAAGTCAGGAACAAGAAATCCCCAACTACACTGAACAAGCCTAAGAGTAAATGGGAGTTACTAATAGAACCACTTAACCACAGAAGAATTATCTTAAATCACTTAACCACAAATGGATTACCTAGTGAATATTTAGAAATCACACCCTTAAAAGAACTGTAATGACGCATCACAAATGTCTGCAGTTGGAACACTTGTTTAAACAATGATAATTTTGATTCTCATCAAGTAAACCTTAGTCTAACAAAATCATTACATTCAACCGTTCTTTTTATGCTATAATTTTAAAAGAAATATTTTTTCTAATTATGCAGAACTGGGCAAGAAACCTGATCCACAATAACTTCCACACTTGTCGATAAAGAAAACTCATTATATCAGGGGTACCCAAACCCAGTCTGAGGACCAACACTGTCTGTGGCCTGCCACGCAAGCAATCAAGTCCCCATCTGCACAGGTGCAGGACCCAGGCAGTGCACGAAACCACAACCCTCCCCGGGTGGCAGAAAAAGCGTTTGCCATAGAACCGGTCCCTGGCACCCAAAATGTTGGGTCCACTGCATTATATAGTGAAGAGGTAGTGGCCTTTTTAAACAATCCTGCTTAAAATACAGCTTTTATCTGTTCGCATCAGGAAAAAAGAAGGATCTATTTTGTACTGGTGCCTTAGTTGCAAAGGTACCCACACACACAGTGAGCGTATACTTGGAAAAGAACAGGGGTTTTTCCCCCCAAAAAAATGAGTTGTTCCAAAAGAAATGCAGGGGCCAACTCAGATGGACTGCTGTGATTGCAGGAACTTCAATTAGGTGGAGTCATGTATTGAATGTCTGGAGTATTTTATAGCTGCAAGAAACACAAAAAGAACAAGCTATTTTCCCATCTTCCTACTAGACAATACAGAATAGATTCCCTGAAGGAAGAAATGTTTGGAGGGGAGGGGAGGGGGGGGGACCCCACCTATTGTCCTGAAAGCTGAACACCAAGTTCTCTCTTACAATTCTTCTTCAATAAAAAACTAGGTGTTTGACTTCTTGTGGCAGGGAAAATTAATCAAAGAAAACTATTGTGTGCAGTTGTGTGTTGCTAATCCGAGTGCATTTTAAAAGAATCATTCACTGGTGCTTCTGGCATTGACGCCTGTCTCGCCACTAGATGCAAAATGGCAGAAAGCATTACCCAACTAAAATCCACAATTGTCCTTTTTGTATTGAGAAGCTCAGAGTCAGTAAAGATTATTTGAGTAAAATCTCTCCTGGGGTATTTTATCTGATGACAAACAGCCTAAAAAGAACTCAAGGGCGAAGGCATGAAGACTCAACAAACAGTACAACCTTTGGTCAACTTAGCGGTCAGCTATTGGCATAGTTTTATGACTTAATGTTTAATTTATTGGGCCAAGCAAGAGAGAATTAGCTAACTATAATATAACAAATGATTACCAGAAGACTGGTAATTGGATGGGGTCGTTTTAGCCTTCAAAACTAACCCTTGACTCCAGGCAAGATCCAAATTAAAGATTTTGCAACAGGTGATATCCTCTTCCTTCAGCAGCTCCTGAGAACCTGGGGCACACTTAGAAACTTCACTTGTACTGTTCAGAGGATTGCAGTTTTGTGTGTAAGCTTCCGTTAAATCCTGATTTCCAGTTATTCAAACATTGAGTTGCAGGCGTGTGTGAAAGATGATACATCCTGGCTATGTCTCTGCCCAGGAGTTTTCATTATCATTCATTTAATAATAGCAATAGCATGTAGTCTTATATTCCACTTCGCAGTGCTTTACAGCCCTCTCTGAGCGGTTTATAGAGTCAGCTTATTGCCTGCAACAATCCGGCTCCTCATTTTACTGGCCTCGGAAGAATGGAAAGTTGAGTCAAACTTGAGCCAGTAAGCATCCAACTGCTGGCAGTTGGCAGAGTTTGCCTGCAATATTACATTCTAGCCACTGCGCCACCATGGCTCTGGAACAAGGGTGTCGAACAGGCTGGCTGGGGAATTCTGGGAGTTGAACTCCACAAGTCTTAAAGTCCCCACGTTTGGACACCCCTGCTCTAAGGAATCACCTGTTAAGTGTCATTGTTGGGAGACCTGGCACTTTTGGGGTGGTGGGAGTGTCCTCTCTTTTCTCTGCCATTGATGGAGATCATTTTCTGCTTCTCTCTAGTGGGGATTAGAGCCAGTCAGGATCGAACTGCTGGCAGTTGGCAGAGTTTGCCTACAATATTACATTCTAACCACTGCGCCACCATGGCTCTGGAAAAGGGGTGTCCAAACTTGGGAACTTTAAGACTTGTGGACTTCAACTCCCAGAATTCCCCAGCCCAGCCATGCTTCTGCTGAGGTGATTAAGACGTCTGGCCATGTTCTCTGGAATCCCTTCTGGTCTGTGGGCTATGATGAAGTAGAATGGCTGTTCCTGTGGTTTTCTGCAGCCATTTGGACTTGATTGTGGCTCTTTGATGGATTTGATGGGGTATTAGCAGTGTGATCTGGGAGAGCCAGTTCCTTCATTTGAGAAGGGGCCATGCCAACAGCCTTGTGTGCCATGCAGCTGGGCAAGCCCAAGGCTAGGAAAGCTACACAGATTTGAGTAAGGTCTCGTTTAATGACAGTCTGGAATAAACGTAAAAACTTGAAAGCTGTAAGGAGATTTTCCTACTTCCACGAGTTCATGAAGGTTACATTTCTTGAATGAACTCCAATGCTCCTTCTCAGCTTTCTTGCCACCTGGGCTAAACAAATGAGATAAGGTGTTGACTGATCCATCTTCTTGATGGTTTATGATTATTCTCTTCCAATCCTTTCCCAGCCTCCTTATAACCCTTGACAACTATCACCATGGAGGAAGAGTGCTGAGACTGTGGCTGCAGGAACCACTTGGAAGAAGCCTTTTAACTTGGGATTCAGAGATGGGCGAGGCATGAAAACAGTCACTCTTGTGAATGTCTTCTGCAGAGACCTGGGTGGGAAGAGCCTGCCCTCTTGATCATCCTATAGCCATGATGGCGAACCTATGTCGGAAGTGGTATGCAGAACCATCTCTCCAGGCACGCCAGCCATCACCCATTGCTCTTCTGGGTTCAGGTGGTCTTCGGGCACGTGGGAGCACCAGAAATTGGAAGAGCAGCTCCCTGGCACGCATGCACATGATGGGAAGCTGATCTTCCAGTTTCCGGCGCTCCCCCTCACACACACACACATTCCCACTTAAGCACTCGGTGCTGAAAAGGTGTGCCAACACTGTTCTACAGCCTTTAATACCCCATTTTGTGATCTGGTTCAGGAGAGGGGAGAAACCTCAGGGCGTGGGGCCGGTGGGGCCAGGGGCAGTAGGTGCTTCTGAGGGCAAGGCTCCCAGGCGATCAGGTGTGTGATCAGTGTGAAAGTGTGATCAGGTAAGAAGCTAGCTGCATGCAGATGAACAGGAAGGCACAAAGAAGGTCTCAGTGCACTGCGGGTGAAAAGTCCAAGACAAGGAAAAAGGAATGGAGCTATAGGTAGTCCTGGACTTACGACCATAATTGGGCTCAAAATTTGTGTTGCTGAGGAATTAGTTAAATGAGATTTGCCCCATTTTATGACTTTTCTTGCCATGTTTGTTAAGTGAATCACTGCAGTTGTTAAATTAGAAACTCGGTTGTTAAGTGAATTCAATTCAAGATCACGTGAAGTATTAATACCACTTTATAATGCCTTGGTAAGGCCAAACTTGGAATCCTGCATTCAGTTTTGGTCACCACGATGTAGAAAAGATATGGGGACTCTGGAAAGAGTGCATAGAAGAGCAACAAAGAGGATGAGGGGACTGGAGGCTAAAACATATGAAGAACAGTTGCAGGAACAGGGTATGTCTAGTTTAATGAAAAGAAGGACTAGGGGAGACATGATAGCAGTCTTCCAATATCTCAGGAATTGCCACAAAGAAGAGGGAGTCAAACTATTCTCCAAGGCACCTGAGGGCAGAACAAGAAGCAATGGGTGGAAACTAATCAAGGAGAGAAGCAACTTAAAACTGAGGAGAAACTTCCTGACAGTTAGAACAATTAATCAGTGGAACAGCTTGCCTCCAGAAGTTGTGAATGCCCCAACACTGGAAGTCTTTAAGATGTTGGATAGCCATTTGTCTGAAATGGTATAGGGTTTCCTGCCTAGGCAGGGGGTTGGAGTAGAAGACCTCCAAGGTCCCTTCCCCCTCTGCTATTTTATATCTTGAATCCAGCTTCCCCATCGACTTTGCTTGTCAGAACGTGGCAAAAGATGGCCATGTGACCCCAGGACGTTTCTACGGTCACAAATGTGAGTGAGTTGTCAGGCCATCTGAATGTATATCACATGACTGTGGGGATGCTGCAATGGTCATAAGTCTGAAGTCGTAAGTCATAAGTCAATTTTTCAGTATAATTGTAACTTTGAATGGTCACTAAGTGAACTGTTGTAAGTCGAGGACTACCTGTACCGGGAAGGAGATTGTGAGATGTGTGTTTGCTGAAAGCTGAAGGAGGGATATAAATGAAGTTGAACAACTGCAGTGATTCACTTAACAAATGGGGCAAGAAAAGTCGTAAAACGGACTGTCGTTTCTGTTCCCCTAAGAATTGAGTCTTTTATCAGCAATATTTATCATTTTTCCCCCTGGGGAAGCCTGGAATACGTTTCTTCCAGCTGCAGGAATGCTGGGTTGTGTCTCTTTTTTAGAAACTATTGATGAATAGTTTGTGGGTGTTCTGCATATTTTCTTCTAACGTGTTTCCCCGAAAATAAGACATGGTCTTATTTTCTTTTCACCCCCGAAATAAGTGTTTGGCCTTATTTTTGGGGAGGTCTCATTATTTTTGAGGTGCAGGAGGCGGTGAGTGTGGTCACCTCATGGCTGCTTCTGTGTGGCAATATTTTTGGGGAGGGCTTATTTGGGGGGGATGGCTTATTTTAGCGCATGCGCTCAAAAGTCCGATTGGGCTTATTATCTGGTGAGGTCTTATTTTGGGGAAAACAGGGTAAGGCAGAGTGTCAAACTGGTGGCCCATGGGACTGTGTAGTCACATTGCAGGCCATGCCCACCCCAGCTCCGTGAATGGGAAAAATGTGAAACCTCACATGACGGCAATATAACATAGCAAGTTTGACGCCCGTGTTCTAGGGGGAGGCTATGAAAATGATCGTTCCATTCCAGAGGGGTTTCATTGGAGTAGCTTCATTCACTACTACCTTAGTGTCATTTAAACAGCAGAAACAGGTATGCTTATCATCTTCATCTTAAGAAACCCTCCCAGCAATTTCATGCAGATGCTAAAAGATGGAGCCATGGATATTCATGGATAAATGATACACATTTTAACCACTTTTTTTGAAACCAGGGCTTGAGAGAGGAAGGAAAACACTGGGGCAGCTTTCTTCAACTTCCCTGCAATCGTAACACCTATATTGGGTGCCAAACTCAGAAAGACTCCTCATACCTCCCAGATTCCATCAAACTATGATCAGTGGGCATCACATAGTTCTGAATAATCCAAGCAATTAGTAGCTTTGCACTGATTCCACGTCCCCTTTCAGAGAAATACCCTACTTTTCCCAGCGGACTATTCAAGGTGGTTGCAATTCCAAAATTAAAAACAAAATCAAACTCAGCACAGAATTCCTGTGTTGTCGGTGGCACAGCACCAGATGCACCCAGTTATCCACTCAAGCACCATGCCAAAGAAGGGCAGTTTGTAAACAGTACCAGCTGGAAAACCTGGTATGGTAACATGGAGATATTTTTAAAAACATGATCTCACAACTGCCTTCTCTGAGGTAGCCAGTACATTTTTTTAGCAAGCCCTCATTATCTCCAACACTTAAATAAACATTATCAATCCAGATAAGGACAAAGAGAGAGAGGTGCCGCCTGCAGGCAGAATACTAATGTTCCATGAAGAGATTGCAGCTCTTTCCCTCTTCCTTGCAGCTTGCATTCATGTCTGTTAAGGAAAATCTTTGTAATTCTTTGGATCTACAACAATTTGCCATGGCCCACTCCACACATGACAACTCACCAGAGGATAAGAGTTACACTAATATTAAATGAATAAAATCATTAAAGAAGGATGCCAAAAGAGGAACAAAATGAAATGAGAATGACAAAAAATAAAATATTTTTTAAATTACTTCAAAGAATCAAATTGAATTGTTGAATTGTTCTGGCAAGTTGTCTCCTGGTGAATCAGCTGAGGCGAGTTGGCCACCATGAACTGACTGTGGCAAGTTATCCTATTCTGTCAGATTCTGAAGCTCCAGGACCACCTATACTGGTCCTGGTTTTGGAAAACATTGTGCTAGTTAAACTGGGCACTGGATACTACCCCATGACCATCTTCAGGCTGCAACTGGAACTAATCCCAGGGAAACTATAGTACATCTTAAAAGCAGAGCTTCTTAATTTTGACTCCTCCTAAGATGATAAAAGAATTATGCAACTCCTACTCCCCCCCATCCCAAATGCATAAAATTAATTGCATTCACTGCGCATACGGTTGGACCAGAAATAAATGCACCATATTTAACGAAGAGGATCCTGAATTGCAGATTGAGAAAGAGGCTTGAAGTCCCCATTACTTTGTAATGCATTGCTCTCACATTTTTGATAACTAGCAAAAAAACATAGACTAAATCTGCAATGGAAGTTAGTGGTTTTTTAAAAAAACATGTTTCAAATTCTATTTAAAAAAAGAAACAAAATCAATTCAGAAGATATTTACACTTTTTGGAAGAATAACTCAACGTTTTCATCTTTTACTCTGTTTTTCAGAAAAAGGTAGTCAGTTTCCAGGCTCTGCTCACCCCGCTAAGAAATCAAATTACCTCTGATATAGTGGATTTGCAAACTTCTCTAGCCACCGATTCAAATTTTGGATCTGTAGTCAGGTTCAATTTGTAGTTCCACAGCAGCTAAAGGGAAAACAAGAAACAAAAGACAAAACTTAGCTTTTAAAAATGCTGCTTTGGGATATTTTTTTTAAAGGAATAGCTCAATCTAATCTAACATAAATCTGACAACATTTTTCCTGTGATATCAGGACTTCAATTTAGATTAATTTATTGAACACATTTATGTAGCTGCCAACTCTGGGCAACTCCCAAAATGTATAAAACAACATTTTCTACACATCAGATTAATCTTTGCTTCCTGGTTTTTAAGAATAAGGCAACATGTAGATCAGATTTTTTTTTTCTTGAAGTTTACACTGTATATAATTTATGAAATTTATACTTTATCTCTACATGACTCACCAGTATGTGAATGGTTTTTAAACCTGGCAACATGTTTAAGACATGTAGATTTCAATCCCAGATTTTTTCTGCCCACCAAATTAGCCGGGATCTCTGGGAGGTCCACACATCTTAAAGTAGCCAAAGTCACATTGGTGTATATGTATTTCTATTCCTTATGTGTTGATATGTTTTCTTTAATAGGTTTTACTATTATAAGCCACTGAGTAATTGCTGCAGGCAAGTAAATGACAATTAACATAGAGAATTTTGTGCCCCTAAATGCAGATGATAAAATAGAGGCAAGGAGGGGTACCAGACATGTGAATGTACTCATTAAAACTCACACCAATGCAGCTAGAGAGAGAATGGTTCTCCTTTCCCGTGCTCCAAAAAGCTCAGTACTCTGTGATGAGAACTGTTACTCTATCCTCTTGTGACGTTATTTTCAGCACAATGCAGCCTTCTCTTGCCTTTGAAAGGTGTGTGTGTGTGTGTGTGCGCGCACGCGCGCACGCGCACCTGTTTTGCTTTAGTTTTATACCCTAGGAAGCCGGGTGCAGTGTAAATGCAGTGCCAGTCCCCCACCCACCTTATTTTCTTTGAAGCTCATTGAAATCGCCAGTGGAATAATCAAGATGGCATTCAATTGGAACAATGCTGGAACTGCACTTTGTATATGCACCTTGTTAGGGAGCTGTGTGTTGTTGTTGTTTTACATGAACCTCTTCCAAAAGGCATCCAGCATAGAGCAGCACAGACCAGAGGTGAACCGGTTGCAAACTGGAGCACGAGATTAGGGCAGCAAAAGGAGAAATGGCTAAACAATGAGCTGACTGAACAGAAATTGTTTCAGAGCACAAACTGAGTGCTTAAATTCGGGGAAGTTTATTCGGTTGCATTCCTCTCAGTAGCTTAAAGGAAAATGATTGATGAGTTGTACGCATAGGAAAGTTTTGCCTTTCGAGCACAATGCCTTTCCAACAAGCATTTCCCGACAAACACAATTCTGACTGGCCTACAGAGGCAGCCATAGAAAAGTAAAGAAAGCTGAGCCTTTTCCATTTGGTTGAGTTAGTCAGGATCCCACCAACTTCCCCTTTTGTCAAAACAAATGTGCTCAGTGCTCTTGAAACAATATGTGCCAAACCTTTTTTTTTCAAAAAGCACACTTACGTGGTTGCAGTCAGAAGAGATCTCGTTATCCGGCTAGAAATAGAAAACAAAACAAAATGGTATTAATTCAGAGGTCAGGATACCCTGCTTTCCTTCCCCACAAATCAGCCAATGTCATTGTCTCAAAATAATGTGCGTGATCAGACTAACCTGACAAATCGTTCTGCCAAAGCCAGCAGCCCGTAGATTAAATACCAGTTTATCTTTTCTAATCAATGGCTACCACCAAGGAATTAGTTTCAACTCAAAGGCATCAAACTAAGTTTCTTTTCCGAATGTTCCATTTAGCTTGCTTTTCCACAAGTCTTATTTCATAAAGCAATCTACTTTAGACAAGCTGGCGCTCTACGCAATAAAGGCCAGCAGGATTGTGCGAACAAAGCTTCAATCGTTCTTAAGATGGTGGAACACTTCACTTTTTTTTTCCTGGCCATCAGTCACAATTGCAATTACGAATTATCATTTTACAGGGAGGAGAAAAGCTCACAATGATGAGAGCATCACACCATCCGTTTTTGACCAGATCTAAGCAAAAGCCAAGAAGCCATCTCAATTCAACAAACACCTTAAGATGAATGGGATATTTTCCCCCAGATGTGACTGAAAGAAGGGAGTGGAATCAAGGAGATTCCACTGTACGCATACCCAGCCGAAGTAACGCAGAACAAGTTTTTCTCATGTGCCTTTGGCTTGTATTCCTTGTCTATTTGGGGTACCACTTCACTACCCTGAAATAGTTTTAACCCTGAAATATTTTTAACCCTGTTTAAAAACGTGTAACTATGTTTGCTTACATTTACCCCTTGATATATCCTTCATTTTTCTCACATGCACTACTTTTTTTTTCCTTTACTCAACGAAGCACATTCCCGGGCAAAGGACTCCCTAAAAGGCTTATAAATTTAATGCTGGATTACAACCTCCATCAATTCCCTGTCAACAAGGGACAAGGACTGCAACTGCAGCTGTAGTTGAAACCTCTGGAGGGCATCATACCAGAGGTGGGCATTCAGCAGGTTCAGACCAGTTCTGGAGAACCGGTAGCAGAAATTTTGAATAGTTCAGAAAACCAGTAAATACCACCTCTGGCTGGCCCTGCCCTCATCTATTCTCTGCCTCCCTCCGGAGTCCGAGCTGATCGGGAGGGGATGCGGATTATGCAGTATCCTTCCCCTGGAATGGGGTGGGAATGGAGACTCTCTAACCCTGACTCTCAGGCCTCCCCCTTTTCCTATTATTTATCTATTAAATTTATTGGCTGCCCAACTTACCATAGGGTAAATCTGGGCAGCTTACAGTTACAAAATACAGTTAAAACAGAAAAAAATAAAACCAGACATTAAAACCAAGGACACACAGGGAGGGTGGGGGCCAAATGTGGGGGGAGATGGGATCTGTTATTACTCAATCAACCACCTCCACTGTTCCCCCACTGGTGCCCCAAGCCAGCTGGCACAGTCAAGTCTTATGGAAAGATAGGAGGGTTGGGGCCAACCCCACATCAAAGTGTTGGAGGGGGGTGTTCCAGAGGGCAGGAGCCACAGCAGAGAAGGCCTTCCTCCTAGATCCTTTGGGCTGACAGAACCTGAGCATGCCTCCTCTGCCAGCAAGAGTGGTATGGGCCATTCCCAGTGGGGAGAAGGTCCCTCACGTAATCTAAACCCACGTCATGAAGGGCTTTGAAGGTGGTCACCAATACCTTGAATTGCACCCAGAAGCAGACAGGTAACCAATGAAGTCACGGAGCAGTGGTATTACAGGCGCCGTTCCAGAGGACCTCAAAAATACCCGAGCTGTCTTATTCTGTACTAGCTGTAGCTTCACAATGCTCTGCAAGGGTAGCCGCATGTACAGCACATTACAGTTCCTCCACCGTGAGATGACCAGGGCCTGAACGACTGAGCACAGGCCATGTCCAATCAGCAGGGTCAGCAATTTGGAATTGTGGGGGATCAATCCAAAACGTCTCCAGGAAATCCAGTTTAAGGGTATACAGGTATGACCACAATTGAACCCAAAAACGTATGTGGCTAAGCAAGACAGTTAAGTGAATTTGCCCCATCTTACGGCCTTTCTTGCCACAGTTGTTAAGTGAATCACTGCAGTTGATAAGCTGGTAACACGGTTGTTAAGTGAATCTGCCTTTCCCAATGACTTTGCTTGTCAGAAGGTCGCAAAAGGGGATCATGTGACACCCCCCCAAGGATACTTCAGCATTATAAATGTGAATCGGTTGTCAAATAGCTGAATTTTGTTCACATGACCATGAGGATACTGCAAACAGTTGTAAGCGTGAAAAACAGTCTTAAGTCACTTTTTTCAGTGATGTTCTAACTTTGAACAGTCACTGTATGAAGTGTTGTAAGTCGAGGACTCGCTGCACAGGTTTTAGAGCAAAAATTCAGAATATTTCAGGCTTCTTACAAGCCAGGCATTTGCTACCATTTTATCCAGACAGCTTGGAAGGAAGGAAGGAAGGAAGGAAGGAAGGAAGGAAGGAAGGAAGGAAGGAAGGAAGGAAGGAAGGAAGGAAGGAAGTAGGAAATGAAGAAACCATCCTATGTCAGAGGAAGCTTGAAGTTTCACATGGGAGCCAGTTTGGTCTAATGGTTAGAGCACCAGGCTAGAAAATACGAGATCACAACTTGGGTACGAAAGTCAGGTAGATGACTTTGACCCAGACGCTCTCTCAGCCCAACCCACCTCACAGGAGTTTTTTTGGGGGGAGGGGGGGATAGGAGGAGGAAAAATAATAAAGGAGGGATAAAAATAAAGATAATGTTCACAACATATTGTAAACAAAATACAAGGTGATTGTTTTTAGTTTAATGCACACAGTTGGGATCAGCCTATTTTCCTTATTTTAACCAGGGAACAAGCTCCATTTACAAACTACATCAACAGAAAGTATTCAAAACAAAAGCACACAACTTTTTCTGTCCTTTGGATGCCCAAAATCTAAGAACCACAATCCAAGAAATAAGTCTCGGACCATGATGGCAAAACTATGGCACGTGGAGCCATTTCTGCAGGAACACGAGCCGTCGCCCTGGTCAGTTCCACTGCACACGTATACCTGCATCCCGCTGGCCAGCTGATTTTGGGGTCTCTGGTGGGAGTAGCGCATGCATATGCAAGGGGGGGGTTGTGTGCGCATGCACGGCAGGTGGAGGGGATGGGCCTCCCCAGGCTCTGTTTTGGGTTCCAGGAGGCTTCAGGGAAGCCTGCTAGCACCAAAAGGAGAAGGGGCTCTCACACGCATGCATGAGTGTTGGTATGCGCACTATCACACGCACGTTTTTGGCACCCAAGGGAAAAAAGGTTCGCCATCACTGGCCTAGGACAAGAACTATTTAAATGTGAGTGCTATCCGGACTTATATTTAATCGTTTCACTTTCCAGTTAAACTTTAATTTAAACTTTAAATTTTAATTTGTTAACCGTTTGTATATCTTAGCATTCATATAGTTGCTCTATGACCTCTGCTCTGGGACAATGGCCATAATTCTAGAGAAAAGAGAAATGCAAGGTTCCATTTCATTTTACTTTTCTAAGGCCAGATTAGGGAGTGAGGTAAGGCATACTTTATATAGTCTTTCAATAAAATCCACATCCCAGCAAACAGGATGTGATATTTATAAAAGCAAAGTAGTTCACTTCTCCACAAACAATTTTGCCACCACTTATTAAATATAGTTTGAGAGTCAAAGAAAGTGCAGTTCTAAATTTTGACAGACCCACTGAAGGATATCTCTCTTCTTGGCACAAGGCAAGCCCCTCCCTCCCTCCCATTTTTTGTGAATAAGTGTGCAGCCCCATCCTTCAAAGACTAACCAGCTATGATTTTATATCAGCATAATGCTATTTATGCAACAATTGTAAAGCTCATCTAGCAAAAGCTTATAATTAAGGTAACAGTAAATCAATTACCCATAATTTAGCTCTTGGTTCTTGCTTCAAAGACTAAGTGCAGGTTATGGAGGAATATATTCAGAATTTTTACTCACTCACAGTAGCAATTAGACGCTTCAGCCACCAAGCACCTAGAAATTAACTAGCCTTACTAACTTGTCTATACATGTTTAGTTTTTAAAAAAAAGACTCTTCCTGGGTTCTTGTGGCGCCTTGCTAAATTTGTACTTCAAAAAGAACATGACAACCAAGTTTTTATAGCCACCAGGAAAGTCATTCAATCTGGATTGCACAGATTATGAACTCTTCCTTTAGGATGTCACCTTAATATTGACTTAAGCTAACAAGCAGGTTAGCTCTCTCACTCAACAGTGAGACGCTGGCGAGGTGAGCACAGCAGCACCTGCATTTTCTGCATCGCATGTGAGAAGAACGCATCTTCCTTCCACTGTCCTTACCACTTTCTATAGAGGGATGATTGAAAGCATCCTGTCATATGGTATTATTGGGTGGTTTGGAGGTTTTAACTCCTTCAGGCAGGAAGGCTGTGCAGAGAGTGGTGAGGACGGCAGAAAAGAGTATTGGAAGTTCACTTCCTTCTATCCAGAACATGACATTGTTCCATTAGTATCACCCTTCTGAACTCTCAACTCTCCTCTTTCCGCTATGTATTCAAAATGGACAATGGTTTGTGTGTGTGTGTGTGTGTGTGTGTATTTCTTTTAAGAGCAGGCAATATAATTTCATTAGTAACGTGTGCCAAGTGTGCTCATAGTAAAAAAATGACAATAAAGGTTATCTTATCTAACTTACAGGCTGCTAAATTAGCCCACATCACTGATACACATTTCGAACTGCAGACCAAACTGGCTTCCAACAGCAATCTAGGAAAATGATGTCCTAGGTAACAATAATGAAAAGCTCTGAACTATAAATTTGATTGTGCTGCTGCAGCAGCCTTGAACTACAATAAAAATTGGCTTCTCTTCATAAGAAGGATCTGTGAAGGATGTCTCTAGAACAGCCAATCTGCTTCCTGAAATTGCCACCACTTCCAGAGTATCCAAAGCTAGTAATTTAGGTCACTTTTTAGTAGGCTGTAATAATAGGTTTCAGGGCTTTCTAAAATGGTTAAAGATGGAGGAATCTCCTTCCAGATACTCAGAAAAGCAAGACTTGCTGAAACCATAAAAGCTAATTTCATGTCTAACTTCAGAAAAAGAAGTTGCCATGGCTGAACTGATATCCTGCAGCAAATAAAGTATTTAATTTCATTTATTTTACAATATTTATTGCCCACTCTAATCCTAGCCGATCTGGGCAGGGTGAAACACTATCCAAAAATGGGAAAGCGTCACACTCAAAATGGTTGATAGATAGAATGTTGGTGTTACCTGAACGTGTCTTTTAAGAGGAAGGGAGGGAGTGGTCATGTATGGGTATTCTCAAAGCCTGATTGGTCCAAAGACTGAGAGCAAACACTTAAATACTGGTGCCTTCCAATCCTGCCCCAGTTTCCTCAAAGGCGAACAGTAGAACTGAAACAACAAAACAACAAGAACAAACCCTCCCCCACTGGGAACCACCCGAGTCCTCCCCTTGGCCCCAACACGGAAACCTCAGGGTGGGTCGTGACCACTCCCTCCCTTCCTCTTAAAAGACACGTTCAGGTAAGACCAACATTCTTTTTCCAGAGGAAGAGAGGGAGTGGTCACATGTGGGACATACCCAAGCTACTAGTCCCAGGGAGGGAGAACAAAAGACCCCTAAGGCTCAAGGGGAGCATCAGCCGCCACCCTCTGCAGGACCCTCCGACCAAAGGATGCGTCCGCCAAAACAAAGGCATCCAGGTGATAATGTCGGATGAATGGCATCGGAGAAGCCCAAGTGGCCGCCCGACAAATGTCCTCAAAGGGAGCTCTTGTGGCCCACGCCGCCGTGGTCGCAGCACTCCTAGTAGAGTGGGCTGTAATGCCCAACGAGGTCAGATGACCAGCCGCTCCATAGGCCTCCGCAATGGCCTGACGCAGCCAACGGCCAATGGTGGCCAAGGACACCCTAGATCCTAACGTACCCCGCTGGAACGAAACAAACAAGGCCTCCGACCTACGGACCCCCTCGGTCCGCCAGAGATAGATCCACAGCGCGCGGCACACATCCAACCGATGCCAGAGCCTCTCCCTATATTGGACGGGCCCGGGCAAAAGTCAGACAGGAAGATCTCCTGAGCCCTATGAAAAGGAGTATTCATCTTTGGGAAGAAGGTAGGATCAAGGCAAAGCACCACCTTGTCCTGGTGAAAATGGCAAAGGTCGTCCCTGGAAGACAGAGCGCCCAGTTCTGAAATACGCCTGGCGGAGGTGACCGCCACCAGGAAAGCCACCTTCAGAGACAAGAACCATAGATGAACAGACCGGAGAGGTTCGAATGGGGCCCCCGTCAAAGCCCTGAGAACCAGGGGAAGATCCCACATGGGAAACCTGTGGACGGGGGGAGGCCTAAGGTTAGCTGCCGCCTTCAGAAAACGTTTGATCAGCGGAACATGAGAGAGAAAGGGCGTTGGTACTTACCTGATACGCCTCTTCTCATAGTGGGGGGAGGAGTATCCAGGATGGGTTTGACCTTATCCTCTCGTGATTGGTTTGAGTCAGATAAGCTCTTTGGGCTCCGCCCCCTGGCAGTGAGCATGCCCAGTTTTATGACGAAGAACTCTCTCCGACTCGTTGCATCATTCACTCCAGACTCTTGATTCAGTTTTTTTGCTTTTATTGTCTTCAACATCAATAATTAAATAACAATATAAACAATGAACATAACACTTAGTTGTACAAACATAGTCAGGGAGGGACTGGATACTCCTCCCCCCACTATGAGAAGAGGCGTATCAGGTAAGTACCAACGCCCTTTCTCCATAGTGAGGGGGGAGGAGTATCCAGGATGGGACGTACCAAAGCCTGCACGTCCCTAGGGAGGGAGATCCCTGAGGCCATATGTCCCCCACTCAGGCCTGTTGAGGCACGGGTCCTGCCCTGTGAACCGCCTGCAACACCCTGCGGCCGAACGAGGCCTCTGCCGAGGCAAAGGAGTCCAACTTATAGTTCCTAACAAAGGGAGAGGGGGAAGCCCACGTGGCTGCCCTGCAGATTTCGGCCAGGGATGCTTGTGTGGCCCAGGCCGTGGATGTGGCAGCACTCCGTGTGGAGTGGGCTGTGATATGATTTGGTGTCTGTAACCCCTGCGATTGGTAAGCAGTGGCAATGCAGGTTCGCAACCACCTGCCGATAGTGGTGGAAGTTACCTTATTACCCAGGGATCCTGGTTGGAAGGAGACAAACAGGGCTTCGGATTTCCTGTTTGGCCTGGTTCTCCTGAGGTAAATCCTCAGAGCCCTCCTTACGTCCAGAGTGTGCCACTTCCTCTCCAATGGGTGAGAAGGGTCTGGACAGAAGTTGGGCAAAATCAGTTCCTGGGCCCGATGGAAGCAGGAGCACACCTTGGGAATGAAGGATGGATCCAGCCGTAACACCACCCTATCTTGGTGAAAGACACAGAGATCCTCCCTGGTGGACAGCGCCTGCAGTTCGGATATCCGCCTGGCGGAAGTGATGGCCACCAGGAAAGCCACCTTCAGGGTCAGGAACTTAAGGGAAACTGTTTGTAATGGCTCAAATGGGGCGCCCGTTAGAGCGTCCAATACCCTGTGTAAATCCCAGGAAGGGTACCTGTGTACCGTAGGTGGTCTGAGGTTGGAGGCCCCCTTAAGGAATTGCCTGACCATGGGGTGGTGCGTCAGGCTCCGGTTTCTGCCACACAGGAGAACTGATGAGATGGCTGAGACCTGTCTCCTAATTGTGTTAGGAGCTAACCCTCTATCCAGGCCCGCCTGGAGGAAGTCCAGAACCTGAGGCACCGTAGCCTGGATGGGGTTGAACCCCCGGGAGTTGCACCAAGAGTCAAAGGCCCGCCAAGTGGAGCCATAGATGCGCTCTGTGGAGGGCCTGCGGGCGGCCTGGATAGTCCTTATCACCCTGGGGGAGAAGAGGTCTTTCCTCAGGATGCTCCGCTCAACCGCCAAGCGGTCAACTGGAGCCATTGAGGATCCGGGTGCTCCAGCGCCCCCTGGCTGAGGGAGATCCTCTCCTGGGGAATTCTCCAGGGCCTCTCCACTGACAGAGACTGGAGATCTGCAAACCAAGGCCTCCGGGGCCAATGAGGAGCCAACAGAACCACTTCCGCCCCCTCCTGAAGGATCTTCCGTATGACCCTGGGAATCAGGGGCAAGGGAGGAAAGGCATACAAAAGACCCCTGGGCCATGAGCTCCGCAGAGCGTCCGTCCCTTCCGCCCCCCGTGTCCAGTACCTGGAGAAGAACCTCGGGAGCTGAGTGTTGAGGGGAGTGGCGAACAGATCGACTTCCGGGCGCCCGAAGCGCTCGGCCACCTCCTCGAATATCGCAGGCTGTAGCCTCCACTCTGAGTTGTCCACCTCGGCCCGGCTGAGCCAGTCGGCCCTGGTGTTGTCCACCCCCGCTATGTGTTCTGCCCTCAAAGACCGGAGGTTCCTTTCGGCCCACTGACCCAGACGTTTGGCCTCCTTCATGAGGGCCCTTGATCTTGTCCCCCCCTGTCTGTTTATGTGAGCCTTGGTGGTGATATTGTCTGTGAGGACTAATATGTGCTGGCCCCTGACCGAATTCTGGAACCGTAACAGAGCCAGGCGGACCGCCCTGAGCTCCAACCAGTTTATGTTGTGAGTCCCTTCCGCCTGAGTCCACTCTCCTTGCGCCATCTGAGCCAGCAGATGGGCACCCCACCCACTCAGACTGGCATCCGTCGTTACCGTCAAGCGGTCTGGTGTCCAGAAGGTTTCGCCCTTTGTGATCGCTGGGGATGTCCACCAAGCCAGGGAGCGGGAGACGTCTAGCGGGAGAAGTACCTTGGTCTGCGAACAGCTCGTGCGTCTTCGCTGGAACGGCAAGAGGAACCATTGGAGATCTCTGGTGTGGAGGCGAGCCCACGGGACGATGCCAATGGCGGAGACCATGGTGCCTAGTAGTTTAGACAGAGTGGCTAGGGACACCTTGCGCTTCCTGGCTATCGAGGAGGCTAGCTGTCTAAGCGCTATCTGTCTGTCGGGTGACAGGAAGACCATGCCCGCCTGGGTGTCTATTCTGGCTCCTAGGTGAATCAGACTAGTAGAGGGGTGGAGGTGACTCTTGGCTAGGTTCACTGTAAACCCATGGTCCCTCAGGACTGTCATGGTGATGTCTAGGTCTTGCAGAGCGCCCCTAAAGGAAGATGACTGCAGGAGCAGATCATCCAGGTAACATTGGATGCGCACCGGGACCTGTCTCAGGTGCGCTGCCAGCGCTGCCATTACCTTTGTGAATACCCTCGGGGCCGAAGACAGCCCGAAGGGGAGGGCCCGGTACTGATAGTGGTGACCCATGTAGCAGAACCTGAGATACCTACGGTGATCCTGGGCAATGGGGATGTGCAGATAGGCCTCAGTGAGGTCTATGGAAGTGAGAAAGTCTCCTTGTCTAACCCCCTCCAAGATAGAGTGTAGGGAGTGCATCTTGAACCTCCTATAGCGAATGGAACGGTTCAGGCGTTTCAAGTCAAGGATCGCTCTCCAGCCCCCAGAGGCCTTGGGGATGACAAACAGGATGGAATAGTGCCCCTGACCCTGTTGCTCTGGAGGCACTGGCTGGATCGCCCGGATCTCCAACAGGTGTTGGATGGCTTCCTGCATCAGCAGCCTCCGGGTCGGGTTCTTAGAAACCTGACATATCCGGAAGAAGCTCGGGGGACTGGAAAGAAATTCGAGTGAAAGGCCATGCCTGATGGTCTTCTGCACCCATCTGTCAGAGGAGGTGAGGTCCCAGCGGTCAGCGAAGTGCGCTAGGCACCCCCCAATGGGGAGAGTGCTGGACCTAGCTTTAATATTTGCGGAAGGAGCGCCCCCCTCCGCCTCCTCCGCCCCCTCGAAAGGGCCGCTTCTGTTGCCTGCCTCTTTGCTGTCTGTCTGGGTACCTCTGTCTAGCAGGGAATCCCCCTTGATACTGCCTGCCTCCTGAGAAACCTGCCTCTGACCCCCTAAGGAAGTCCTGACCCCGAAAGAAGGAACCAGAGTCCTGACCCCGGGAATAGGAGCGTCTGGGGTATGGAGTTGACCTGAAGCTGCCTTTCTTCTGGGCAGTGGCGAGGACCTTCCTCTTGTCCTTGTTCTCAACCAGGAACCGGTCCAGAGCCGAGCCAAAGAGGGAGTCCCCTGTGAAGGGGGCTGAAGCCAGGCGCCACTTGTGACGAACCTCCACCTGCCACTGTCGAAGCCACAGCAGCCTGCGTGATGCCACCGACGATGCGATCGCCCTGGAAGCAAATCTGGCTGCAGCCAGGGTGGCATCCGATGAGAACTGGATGGCCGCTGCCAGCCTGTTGATGTCCTGATGTGACCGGGCATCTGCTATGGGGGTGCGTTGCTGTAGCTCTTGCAGCCACAGCAAGGAAGATCTGATGATGAAAGAGGCTGTGGTGGATGCTTTCACAGCCCAGGCCGCTGCTAAATGGCCCCTCTGCAAGGTGAGGTCTGCCTTCTTGTCCTCCGCCTTCAAGGCATCCTCTGGCTCCCCAGGCATGTTGGTGGATGTATGAAGAGCCACGATTGGATCATCTATGGTGGGCTGTGCAAGTAGCTTAGCCAGCTCTTGGTCCACATTGAAGAACATCCTGTCTGAAGAGGAGGGTGATGGGCCCTTTGTAGGAGATGCCCATTGGCGCCTTATCAGGCCTAGGAAGGTCTTGGGCGTAGGAACAGTGTCTGCCTCGATGGCCTGCTCATCAAAGATGTTCTCTGCTGAGAGGCCCTGGCGTTGGGGTGTGGCCTCCGCTGCTCTGTTGCCTAGCTTGACCGTTGCCTTGGCCTTGAAGAGCAGGGACTCAAACAGTGAGGGCTGGAACAACCCAGTGAATGTGGGTTTAGGAGGAGGCATGCCTTCATCCTCTGATAGCTTGAGTTCTCTGATCTCGCCTTCCTCACTTTCATTGTCACTGTCCTCCTGGGATGAATCTGAGGAGCTGTGAATCTCTTCCTCCTGGGCCTCTGGGAATTCAGGGGCCCTGGGGGTGGGGGGGAGGGGGCCCCCCTGAGGCTGTGGCTGCTGGAATGCTGCAGCCATGTATTGCTGAAAAGCCTGCATCATTAATTCTTGGAAGTTGGGGGCTCCTGTGGGAGGCGCTGGGTTGGGGCTGAAGCCCCCCTGAGCAGGGGGGGGGCTGCCCAAAAGGGGAAAGCCAGTAGGCAAGGCTGCCCCCACAGTAGGGGTGATAGGGGATTGCCACCCCTGAGTGGAGCCCCAAAGCCCCGAGGTGTCTATAGGGATCCTTGTTGGCAGAGCTGGATTCTCCCCTGAGCCTCCGCTGGATAAGGGAGTGCCTGAATTTTCCCCCCCTTTGCCTGGGGCGTTCTGATGGCTGGCTGCTTGGTTGCAAAGTCTCTCTAAAGCCTTATGCCTCCTCCGCTCGTATTTAGAGGGCTTGGGGGGCTTGTGACCCCTCCCTTCCTCTGGATCTGCCCTGGGGGAAAGGTGCTTGGTTTTGCATTTAGCCTTTCCTCTTCCCCCCCCCTCCTCGGGCAGTCTCTGGGGAAGCCACTGACCTGGGTGCTTGTTCTTCTGCCCCTCCGGTGGGGCTGCAGTCCCTGCTTGCAACTGCCTGGGATTCTCCTTCCTGGTAGTTGCTGGGCGCCGCCATTTTGGACCACGTGGGTCCTCCCGGCTTCAAAATGGCGCCGACCGGCTTGCAAAGGGGCGCGAAATTTAAAAGTGCCTGAAGCGAGGCTTGAGCTCCTGAGAGCTTGCCACGTGCGCTCCCAGCCGGATTCTCTTCCTCCTGCCTCTCCTCCGATGCCGCTGTGGCCAAGAACAGCTTCTTCGGCTTCCTCACGATCCTCTGGCCACGTGGAGGCAGCACGGGCGCTCCAGGGCGTTTGAAAGCCCTGGTTCGTCGCTCAACCCTTGAGGGGAGCAACGGAGCGCTCCAGCGACTTACAAGCCTCAGCGGTTGGGGCTGCCTGCTAGAGGCTTGTGCCCGTCCTCCTGGTTAGGGCTGCCTGCTAGAGGCTTCTGCCCTTTCTCCTGCTGCCTGGTCAAGCTCCTCACTGAGAGACTTCGGATCTCCTCAGTGTCCAGGGCAGCCTGCCGCCCCAGGGGGGCTAGTGGCAGTTCCAATCTTGCAGGAGGAGGCTGTGTATGAAGCAGGGAGGCAAAACTCGACGGGTCCAAATGAATTTTCCTAGTAAATTCCTGGAGCTCTCGAATGAGCAACTTCTCATGAAGGTTTTGAGTCAGAAAACTGGGCATGCTCACTGCCAGGGGGCGGAGCCCAAAGAGCTTATCTGACTCAAACCAATCACGAGAGGATAAGGTCAAACCCATCCTGGATACTCCTCCCCCCTCACTATGGAGAAAAGAAGACCCCACACACCCCAAGACCGAAGACAAAGCCGCCACCTGGCCGCGCAATGTATTCAGTGAAAGCCCGTCATGAAGGCCCCTCTGCAGGAAGTCCAAGACGCTGGGAATAGTGGCCCTGTCGGGAGAAATGGCAACAGGAGAACACCACCGGACAGAGGCCGCCCAGGTGGAATTGTAAATGCAGGTCGTTGATGGACGCCAAGACCCCTCGATGGTACAATGACCCCAGAGGACAGGTTAGCCCCCCTTAGTAGCCGCTGTTTAAGAGCCAGGCAGTCAGATGGAGGCACTGAGGCTCCGGGTGAAGCAGGACCCCCTGCTGCAAAACCACCTCCTCCCGTGGAATCCTCCATGGCGGAGCCACCGACAGCTGGACTAGGTCTGTGAACCAAGGCCTCCTGGGCCAATAAGGGGCCACCACAATGACCAGCGCCTTCTCCGCTACCACCTTCCTGATGGGGATGGGAGGAAATGCATACAGAAGGCCTGAGGGCCACCTGCTCCTGAGGGCATACGTGCCCTCCGCAGACCTGGACTGGAAACGGGTGAAAACCGGGGAAGTTGTGAGTTCGCGGGCGAGGCGAACAGATCCACCAGAGGAGTGCCGAACCTCTGACAGATCCTCTGAAACAACGACGGATGGAGTTGCCACTCGCCATTGTCCAGAGTCACCCGACTCAGCCAATCCGCCTGGACGTTGGAGAGCCTGGAGATGTGTTCCGACACCAAGGACAACAGGTGTCTCTCCGCCCAGATGCCCAGTCTCAGAGCCTCTAGCCAGAGAGCCAGAGAGTGGGTCCCCCCCGACGATTGATGTGGGCCTTGGTGGCCACATTGTCCGTCAGGAGGAGCATGTGACACCCCTCCACTGAAGTCTGAAAGTGTCGCAGAGCCAGGCAGGCCGCCTTCAGCTCCAACCAATTTATGTTGTGGCAGAGATCCGAGGCCATCCACCTGCCCTGAGCCATCTGGGTACCCACCAGGACCCCCACCCCCACCCGAACAGACTCGTGTCCATGGTGACGGTCACCCTGTCCGGCTCCCAGAAACAGCAGCCCCGCTGAATGGCCGGGGAAAGCCACCACCCCAGCGAGACCTGGACCCCCACTGGGAGGCGGAGGGTCTGAAGAGAATTGCTCAATCGCCCCCTCTGAAAAGGGATGAGTTCCCACTGGAGAGGCCAAAGATGAAGTCTGGCCCATGGGACTATCCCAATGCAAGAAACCATCTTGTCCAACAACTGAGATAGAGTGAGGATCGAAACTAACCAACTTCTGCGAACGTTTTCTGCCAGTTGACGCAGGCTGCTCTGGCGCTCCTGGGACAGATGCACTACCCCCAACACGGAGTCTATGATCGTCCCCAGGTGAAGAATGTGTGTGGAAGGGGAAAGGTGGCTCTTGGGAAAGTTCACCAAGAAACCCAGGCTCTGAAGACTCTGGATGGTGAGCTGAAGGTCCGAAATGGCCTGAGGAAGAGACCCCCGCCTGAACCAAGACATCATCTAAATAGCATTGGAGCCGAACCGGAATAGAGCGCAGATGAGCCGCCAGGGCCGCCAGAACCTTCGTGAAGGCCTGGGGAGCCGAGGCCAGCCCGAAGGGAAGAGCCCTGTATTGGTAGTGACGGTTCCCATGTGAGAACCTCAAGAACCTGCGATGACCGGCCAGAATCCACTGAAGCCAAGAAGTCCCCCTTTCTGATGCCCTGCCCAATTAAACCAAATGAGAGATCAGATTGAAACAAATAGAAATCCTACCAGGAATATTCTCACAGTACTTGGACCAAGAAAGACTGAGAGGAAACTGGGCCAGGATTGGAAGGCATCAGTATTTAAGTGTTTGCTCTCAGTCTTTGGACCAATCAGGCTTTGAGAATACCCACACGTGACCACTCCCTCCCTTCCTCTGGAAAATAACAACAGATCCCACCTACCCCACTTCTCATCCTACTCCCGCTCTCTCCATCTTTTAGTTATAGTTGATGAGTTGCATTTTATAGTATATAAGAATAAAATACTATTGCATTTGTATAATTTTATTCTTTTTAACACTGCAAGCCACCCAGAGTCAACTCATGTGAGATGGACAGAAAACAAATTTAATAAATAAATATCAGCAACAAGTACAATATTAATCAGTACTTAAAAATCTTCTATGTATCAAAAGTGCCACTTTCGTAATCTAAAGGCCAATATCATCCTTTGCCCTATTTTTGAAATATCTCTCTGCAACTTTAACATGCATGGCCTTCAACTCCCATAATTCCACAACATGCTAGCTGGGCAACTGTGGAAAGTGAAGAAGGCCACATACCTTAAAATTACTGAGCTGGAAAATAAGGCCTTTGGAGTATAGGTCACCCTTACCACTAGAGAAAGCGTTTCACAAAAAGGAAGCCACATTGTTGGGGACTGTTGGGCTAATCCATGCTTCATGAACCTCACAAGAGGGGTGCATAATAGTAAGGAAGGAAAATATCTGACTGGAAAGCTGATCATTCTTGATTCAAAAATAGATGGAGACAGGGCCAGCCAGCGGTAGTATTTACCAGTTCTCCAAACTAGTCAAAATTTCCGCTACCAGTTCTCCAGAACTGGTTAGAACTTGCTGAATACCACCTCTGGTCCGTAGCCATAGTATTGAGACAATAATTATTCAGGTTATATATGAGTAACTTCAATCCGCTTTTTATCCAGAGGGATAACTGAAATTACCTTAAAATTCCATTCCAAAGACATGAAAGAGCTGATTTTTTTTGAAGTATATCAATAACTCCAATTTCAATCACTTGCATTGAGTTTTACCATTTTCTTAAAGCATTGTGGGGACGATGAACCCAGCGCCAGAATAAAATAAATCGTAATCATAATGTCTACACGCAGTCTGTGAATATGCTGATTAACTGAGCTGGTTTATCCTCTTGCAGGTGAATGAACAAGCACAGCACCACCAATTCGCGGTGAATACGGGATGTGAGGATAGAGTAGAGCCAAGTGACATTTACATAAATAGAAAGGTTGGGGAAAAGAGCAAGGAGGACTTCTTCCAGCAGCCCTGGAGAAACCAAGACCGAATGTCCATCATTGAATAGAACACTTTCACCACTGCAGACTGCAAAGGATCCCTTTCTGGGATTGTTTTAATGAAGTTCCTGTCACTTAAGCGCTCAAATTTGCAGTCTACTGAAATGATAATCTGGCCTCTTCTGAAGTTGCAAAGAGAAATGTTTCCTTTTCCTTGGACTCATAAATTCTCAACTGGGAAATAACTTGCGAAACTGAAAAAGAAAAGATCTCTATTTTGCAGAGTGAGAACAGTAAAACTGCACCCCCACAATGGACACCAAATACTTCATGTATGTTTTCACATGTGATTATCCTACACATTTTTTCAATGCATGTACAGACAGCCATGGTTAAGAGAAACATTTTCATGTTGTTTAAATAATGTTTTGGTGATTTGTTGAGGAAAGGCGTGTCAAAATAGATAAGCTTATTGCCACACATAAAAGCCGCTTTAGTGATTAAAGGGATAGTTTCCCTATCACTACAAGAGCCCGGTTGCTGCCTAATGATATGCCAAGCATGTATCTGCTTTGGTACCAAATAAAATTATTCTAGTATCACCTCAAAACATCTGAGCTAACAATTGCTGCATAATGTGCGCACCTACCTTCTGAAATTGAAATCTACATAAATCACAGAAAAATAATTAATATGCATTAAGGTTATATCAGGCAAGAAAAAACTTTCTTTTACTGAATGAATGATTAAGTAGAACCCTTCCGACAGTGACTTAAATCATTAACATTTGAGTTTTCCTGAGTAGGGCCTTAAACCAGGATCTAAATCCATTTTGTTTAACTTAAGTCTTCCTCCCCCAAGATAATGCCAAAATGCCAAACGCCAGCAAAGCCACCCTCGTCTGAAAAGTTGGAATTGGATGGGTTGGTTCTCTTTCTCACAAGGCACCTGATAAGGGTCAGCAGAGATGGAAGGGTGTGTGTGACTCACTCCCACAGATAGGCTTTGCAAATGCATATATTGGCCTTTGAGCCTTGATCCCACATGACTGTGGCCACTTTAAAGAAATGTCCTGGCAGGGAACAGATCTACTTGGCTGGTTGCAGCTCCCTTTGCCCAATGAAAAACTTGGGTCCCTGGTGCAGATTTCTCTAGCTCTGCAGTGAAGCCCTCCTCTCTGGCTTCACCCACCCCTCAGCCCTCTCAATCAGAAAGAGAAGAGAAGGACAGCCCAGTCTGGATGTACAGGTAGTCCCCAACCTACAGTAGTTCCCTTAGTGACAGTTCAAAGTTACAAGAGGACTGAAACAAGTGACTTATGAGTTTTCACACTTGTGACCATTGCAGCATCCCCATGGTCACGTGTTTTATATTTGAGTGCTTCACAAGTGACTCATATTCACGACGGTTACAGCGCCTCAGGGTCATGCGATCCCCTTTTGCAACCTCCTGACAAGCAAACACAATGGGAAATCCAGACTCACTTAAAGTTACTAACTTAACAACTTCAGTGGTTCACTTAACCACAAGGGCAAAGAAAGATAGTAAAATAATAATAATAATAATAATAATACAATCGAAGTAAAGAACAAAAATCCACTGAAGGCCCAACAGACGAAACAAGAATACAGAAAAGATGTGGTAAAATCAAGACAGAAGAGTTGGCAGAACAAAGCACTGCATGGCCAATTTCTGGAAAAAATAAAAGATAAAGTGAACAGTGAACAAACTTGGTTATGGTTAACAACAGGTACATTAAAGAAAGAAACAGAGTCACTAATCCTGGCTGCGCAAGAACAAGCTATCCGCACAAATGCCATTAAGGCCAAAATCAAAAAATCCTCTGATGATGCCAAATGCAGACTTTGCAAAGAAGCTGATGAAACTGTTGATCACATACTCAGCTGCTGTAAAAAAATCGCACAGACTGATTATGAATTGCGGCACAATTCAGTAGCACAAATGATCCATTGGAATTTGTGCAAAAATTATAATATTAAAACACCAACAAACTGGTGGGAACATCAGCCTGAAAAAGTCACCGAAAATCATATGGTCAAGATCTTGTGGGATTTCCGTATACAAACCGACAAAATACTGGCGCATAATACACCAGACATCACACTGGTTGAGAAAAATAAGGTCACAATCATAGACATCGCAATACCAGGTGATAGCAGGGTCGCCGAGAAGGAACATGAAAAAATCGCAAAATACCAGGACTTAAAAATTGAAATTCAACGACTATGGCACAAACCAGCAGTGGTGATTCCAGTGGTAATTGGCACACTGGGTGCTATTCCAAAAGCACTGGAATTACATTTAAAACAGTTAAAAATTGACAAGATCACCATCAGTCAAATGCAAAAAGCCGCACTGCTTGGATCTTGCACGCATATTACGAAAATACGTTACGACGTCCTAGGCCCCTGGGTGGGGCCCGACTAGTAACCAATGCCAAATCCGGCGAAACAATTGGCCGCTGTGATACAATTGCATAATAATACAATCAATAATACAATAATAATACAATAATACAATAATAATACAATAATACAATACAATCAAGGCCATAAATACCTGGGCAATACCAGTTATAAGATACACAGCTGGTATAGTTAACTGGACACAAGCTGATTTGGACCTTTTGGACCGAAAAACCAGGAAACTAATGACAATGCACTACAGTTTACATCCACATGGTGATACTGATAGATTGTACCTGCCCCGAAAATCAGGTGGCAGAGGATTATTACAAGTGAAGCAAACAGTTGAAGAAGAAAAACATGCACTGGCTGATTATTTAAAAGAAAGTCAAGAACATCTATTAATTGAAGTAAAGAACAAAAAACTACTGAAGGCCCAACAGACGAAACAAGAATACAGAAAAGATGTGATAAAATCAAGAATGGAGAGTTGGCAGAACAAAGCACTGCATGGCCAATTTCTGGAAAAAATAAAAGATAAAGTGGACAGTGAACAAACTTGGTTATGGTTAACAACAGGTACATTAAAGAAAGAAACAGAGTCACTAATCCTGGCTGCGCAAGAACAAGCTATCTGCACAAATGCCATCAAGGCCAAAATCGAAAAATCCTCTGATGATGACAAATGCAGACTTTGCAAAGAAGCTGATGAAACTGTTGATCACATACTCAGCTGCTGTAAAAAAATCGTGCAGACTGATTATAAATTATAATATTAAAACAGCAACAAACTGGTGGGAACATCAGCCTGAAAAAGTCACTGAAAATCAGATGGTCAAGATCTTGTGGGATTTCCGTATACAAACGGACAAAATACTGGCGCATAATACACCAGACATCACACTGGTTGAGAAAAATAAGGTCACAATCACAGACATTGCAATACCAGGTGATAGCAGGGTCGCCAAGAAGGAACCTGAAAAAATCGGAAAATACCAGGACTTAAAAATCGAAATTCAACTACTATGGCACAAACCAGCAGTGGTAATTCCAGTGGTAATTGGCACACTGGGTGCTATTCCAAAAGCACTGGAATTACATTTAAAACAGTTAAAAATTGACAAAATCACCATCAGTCAAATGCAAAAAGCCGCACTGCTTGGATCTGCACGGATATTACGAAAATACATTACGACGTCCTAGGCCCCTGGGTGGGGCCCGATTAGTAATCAATGCCAAATCCAGCGAAACAACTGGCCGCTGTGATACTATTCTGTTGTTGCGATAATAATAATAATGTTACCTTAACAGTTCCTAGGTCCCTGGTTAGGACTCAAGCTGTTGAGCTACCAACCAGCCCCAAAGGCTGTGAATCTCACTAAAGATTAACATCATCATCATCATCGTAATAATAATAATAATAATAATAATAATAAGCCAATTACACACAACATAAATTTTAGGCTTAATTGTGGCTATAAGTTGAGGACTACCTGTATATAAAGACCAGCATTTGATCTGCCCTCTTCTCCTGGGCTTGGAAACATTTCTTTTTTTCTTTCTTTTCCCTCCAGTTCCCTTTTCTTTCTTCTCTTGCCTTTGAGACCAGGAGCTCTCTTGTTTTACTCGAGCTGCTCTGGGAGAAAATAGTTGCCTGACTATCAAGATAGAAACTTACTGAAATTGCAACACTCTGGTATTTAACACTGTTACTTCAGTATATCTTCCCCAGGTAATTGATCCGTATTTACTTTAATACTTATGTATTCAATACCTCAGCAAGATAAACTGAAGTAACAATTTACTGTCACATGAAGGCTAATTACTGACTTGCATTACCTTTTTATTTGTTTGTTTAAATACAGAAGCCATTTTTCTGGAAATTTTGAAGGAAATGAAAAATCAAATGGTGGGGAAATTAAATGCATGGGAGTCAGTTTTTAAAAACCCTTACTTTATTTATAAAATAAGCAGGCTTGCTTAAAATTAAAAGGGTTAGTTTAATTCAAAAAAGCTATAAATCTGCTGATAGAATTTATATGATAATGAATTGTAAGGAAAAGAACATTTTCTTTTTGCCTTTCCAAAGAAACATGCAATCAAAATGTTATCAAGGAAAAGCAAAAGAAACCGTGAACACTGTAAGTTATATATTTTTAGTTTTGTTCCCCATTTTGTCAAACGGACAGGAAGTAAGCTGACAAATGAAGGGGAAGAAAGCTCAGAATACAACTGTTGAGACATGAGGCATTAACTGAATCTGAAACACTATCACTTTCAGCAGTTTTTGTTTCTTTTTTTTTTTTTTTTAAACTTGTTATCATTCATAGACTTCTAAAAACTGGTTTCCTAGGCCGAGGCGAGAATATAAATACTTATATCAAAACCAATGTCTTAACAATTTTGTGTAAAAAGAAATATTACAGGCCATTTCTTTCTTCTGTTTTTTGGTAGAACTTCCCTCCCACCCAAAAAAAGCCACAGGGGGAAAAACAAACAACAGAACACCAATGTTAGAAGGCACCACTGAGGCCACGAAGTCCAATCCTTTGTTCAGGCAGGAACCACATCAAAGCTTCCCCCATGGATGACTGTCCGGCCTCTGTCTAAATATGGCCAGCAAAAGATGGTCAACCACTTCTCTGGCTAAGAGGCATTTTGTGCTTCTGTCTAGAGCTTTTCATCCCAGCCCAGTTTCGGCATCTGGTTCTCTGGCAGCAGGCACTGGGCGAATAGTTAATGCCCAAATAATAGGCATTTACAGCCTCTCTCCTGTAAATTATTTCAGTTCTATCCCACCATCATTTGCAATGTTTTTTCTTTTTATATTGTTTGTTTGCCATATTTAAGAATCACCCTATACATTACATTATTTGGATGCAATGTTTTTTCTAAACTGTTTACTGGAAATTATTAACATTCTGATGGTTAGATAACATAGACCCTTTAACAATAAAGAGAAAACGTGTATGCTAATATTAACTATGATTTCGCATTTAAAGGTAAGCCATCAGTTGCAATTCAACTTAGCTACATAATCTAGGCCTATTATTGATCACCACTGTATTAATCATTTATCTGCAGAAAGTAAGAACAGACAACTTTCTTCCCATATATTACAAAACTATTTTTCTGCATGATTTCCCAGGGGACAATTACTGTTTCTTCTTGGGGTTCTGAATATCTGTTTGCAAGTACAATTTCCCCCCACCAAATAGGTCTCCATTTTTCTGAAGGATTTTCATTTGGTTCCTTCATACAAATGAAGTGAGCCCATAGCAAGGCTCCTTTTGGAAAATATCCAGGAATTCAAGTTATCTAAACTGCTAGAAAGAGAACCAGATCACCAAAAGCCTCTCATCCTCTTGCAGCAATTACAATGTCTTCTTAGTTGGTTCACAATTGTTTTCTTCCATTTAAGACTGAAAATCCAAGAAAGCCACCTTGTCTAGTCCAAGATGTTTAGTTATAACAAAGGAACATTATTCAGAGGTTCTTCCCAGGTTTGCCCCCCCCCAAAACTGGGCTCTTCTTGGTGTTGAAGGCGATAAGTCACCAGGCACAAAGTGTGATACAGAATTATACTTTTATTTTGGGTCCAAGATATAAGGACCGCGGTTTCAAAAGCTAAGCAAGGGCCCAGATTAGGATCTTACAGCAGTTTTTATAGTCAAGGGATGGTGGCATTCAACCCTTTGCCCTTCCCCTAATAATGCATGCATAACAGATAATATTGATTGGTTATTTGGGCTTCAGCCCCCCTAAACCCTTACACTCATTATGTTAAATAGCTAAATGTAGTGTCACCTGTTTTTCACCCCAGGTCACAGGTATCTTGCAAAGTGTGCCACCTCTAGGTGGGTTTTGGGGTTTTTCTTATAAGCGAGCTATTCTTGTTCCTAATATCCTGGCTAGTGGTTTTAAGGTGCTAACTGCTGTCTCGCTGTTAATGTGCAGCCCTCCCCCTTCCTATTGCAGAGCAGAATAAAAGAACAGTTTTATCTGAGGCAGCCCCCTGCGACCCCCCCTCCCTCTTCAGTAAGAGAGATAGGAAAGGAGCAAAGCTCTTAATTGTCAAGGCAAAGAAATGAAGACAAGAGCAAATGTTTTATCAGAATTAATATTCCTCACTCTCATGTCCATTCCATCCATACCTGCGTCCTAACTCCTCTGATCCCAAGGGCCTCATCTGTGCATACATTCCATCATTTGATCCTTCAGGTATTACCTTTCCAAGAGTATCATATTTGCACAAATCACAGTAACTTTAGATAGGCTTTTGTTTTTTTAAAGAAAGTACCTTATTGCCCTTTTAAAAAGTGTAATCATACTGGTTTTCATAAATATACAGATGAGATTTGGAGATTAGTTTCCCCCCCTTTGTTTTACTTGCATCCTAT
Organism: Thamnophis elegans; assembly: GCF_009769535.1. Classification (NCBI taxonomy): domain Eukaryota; kingdom Metazoa; phylum Chordata; class Lepidosauria; order Squamata; family Natricidae; genus Thamnophis; species Thamnophis elegans. The sequence continues at coordinate 25,402,277 of NC_045554.1, forward strand.
TGTGAGCCAATAACTTTGTAACCGAGTGGTATGTAAATTGCATAAACGAACAGAAAAAGCGACATTAAAAATGCAATTCAATTTCATCAAACCAAACTTTAGTGTGGAGAAACATTGAAGGGGTAGAAAGATAGTCCGATCTGTATCTGTAGCAGGAAGGCAGGGTTCGGTTATAACTTCAGTGGCTTTGGTTTTCCCTTCCTTCTCTCTTGCCTTGTGATTTACCAGAATGTAGTCAGCTGAAGCAGTTTATTCTTTATTATTGCAAGCCATATCAAAAATGTGTCAAAAATTTCACAGCTATGATAGCTTTTTAATCTTTCAATAGTCCTGAGAAACACAACTTGCTTCATAAAACAAGCCAAAATGTTGTGAATGTGAAGAAATATTAATTTCAATTGTAATTGGTAAGCCTGTTTGGATAGTTGCTGCAGTACACCAGAGGTCTTTGTGCATAATTAAACCACAAAGAAGTCTTGCAAGGCAACTGATGCCAAGTCCACAAGCACAAACTGCTGAGAAGATTTGGGGAAGGGGAACTAACCTGACAGCTCCCAGTACTTTCAGACAGCCTGGCCTAAATTGTCAATCCTTGGGGACCAGTAATAGCTTGTAAAAAAGGCAACAATGGCTTGATTAATATGGGTTACAGTGTTGAAATCTTTTCAAACAAAAACATATAATTTAAGCAGACTGATCCATTTAAAAATATGAATTGAACCACATTTTAGTTCAAATGCATGAAAAATGTCACAAGCTGGCTTGAAATATAAAGTTATTCTGCCTAAACAGACACATCCTCAGTTATGCTCAGTCTAACAACTTGTACAGCCCAAACTGACTTTTATCAAAAGGAATTTGTATATTTTTAATGTAAAACTGACCAAAACCAGAAGATTTGGGATTAGAATTTCCTAATCTTTAGCCAGTACTGAAGACCATCTGGTTCTGAGATTTTTTACAAGTCCCGTAGACTTAATCAGCAGGATATAAAACTAATTCAAAATCATTATAACCTGCCTTATCTCTTAAAATCCAAAGCAAAATCCAATAGTACAAAAACAAATACAAAAAAACAATATAAAGAATAAAACTTCCTGCCAAAATAACAGGGAAGGTAAATAATAGAATGATATCAGAGGTTCCCAGGAGCATGCAAGTATAATAAGTCCAATGAGTTGGCCAGATCAATAATCTGCAGCAGAGATCTCCAACCCCCAGTCAATGGACCTACATTGGGCCGTAGCATGCCAGAAACCGGTCCGTGCAAACAAGCAAAGCCCAATCCGTGGGATGCTGGCAGCACATGAAACCACGCCTCCTCTGGTCTGTGGAAAAGCCTCTCTCCATGGAATCGGTTCCCTGGGGCCCAAAGATTGGGGCCCACAGATCTACAGGACAAAACAGATTTCTCTACCTATTTTCAGCATTCTCTTTTTGATTGAATAAGTACATGTGTAGTTCTCTTCAGCCTTCAGTCCCTCTACAAACAACACTGTTGCTGATATGTACTAAATATTGTCCATTTCATTTTCAATCAAACTTTAAGCATTCGCTGAAAAGTGTAATGATCCAAAAGTAATGCCAAGGGCCAGCATTCAATGGATTTGAATGAAGCATGCGCATAACAGAGAAAAACAAAACTACATATTGAGAGTTCATCTTGAGCCCCAACTTTTAACTATATTTAAAATCTTCATTTTTATAAAATATAAACAATTCTATATAGAATAGAATATAAAGATGTAATATCATTGGATGATTTCAGGATGTAATGAAATGCCATAATATAAATTTACTTCAATTTAATATGCCTTATATTGAAAGGATGTAATAAGAGCTAGGTTTAATGGATGTTTAATAATTATAACAATTTGTGTACATGTATATTAGATTGATGATACTAATAATGGGGAAAACCATGGAATTGAAAATTATTAGAGAATGTTATCAATGCTAAAATAATAGAATGACTTAGAATAGGATAAAAAAATAACTCTTTATTATTGGATATATTGAAGATGATATAATGAATCATTATAATATAAATGGTTATATATTTAGAATACCTTGTTTAAAATGGAGAAACAATAGTGATAATCAAACAAAGGAAGCATAATAACAATGTATACAAAGATATTTGATTGACAATATGTGAATTTTGATAAAATTCAAGTGATGACTATGGAAAGGACGCAGAAAGACCTTGTAACCAATTGACACACTGTATGTAGTTGAAGAGGCTTTTATGTTATATGTGTTGTGTGTTTGTGTTTGTTTTAAAATAAAATTTTCATTAATAAAAAAAAATCTTCCTTCTTGTGTGTTGACAAACCAAGCCCCCCCCCCCCCCCCCGTCTCTCTCCTCGGGACCTCAGCAATCCAAAATGGCCTTGGCCTCTCAGTGTCATCTTGTGCTCACAGTCAATGTGGCAAACAAGAGTTTTCTCTCTTTGTCTAGCAGATGAATGGTCACTCCACCCCAGTGGCTCTTACCACACATTCATCTGTCCTCAAATACACAGGCTTAGCTTCTGATTCACCAGGACAATGTTATGCAGATCACTGATTTGGTTCAGATGCAAAAATAGTCCTGGAGCAGCTTAGAAACGTGGAGAGAATCCAGACTGGCGTCCAGCTGTCACTGCTCTCCCACTTCCTTCCTACTGAATATTCATGGTTTTAATGGGAAATTTCATCATCACAATATGGGTTAACCAAAGATGTATCAATCAATGATAAGTTGTAGCTCCGATGGAGAAAAGAAAAGAGTGAAAACAGATTCACTCTCTTTTATTCTTCCAATGCTTAATTAATATAAATGAAACAAATACAGGAAGTCATCTACTTACAACCACAGTTGAGCCAAACGTTTCTGTTCTTAAGTGAGATATTTGTTAAGTGAGTTTTGCCCCATTTTATAATTTTTCTTGCCACTTTTGTTAAGGGAGTCACTGCAATTGATAAGTTAGCAACACCGTTGTTAAGTGAATTTGGCTTTCCCATCGACTTTGCTTGTCAGAAGCCACAGAAGGTAAATAACATGACCCCAGGATACCGCAGCTGTCATAAATATGAACCAGTTGTCAAGCATCCGAATGTAAATCACATGGCCATGGGGATGCTGCAATGGTCATAAGTGTGAAAAATAGTCACGAGTCATTTTTTTCCAGTGATATTGTAACTGCGAGCGGTCACTAAGTGAACTGTTGTAAGCTGATGACCACCAGTACATTGTTTTGATCCTTGACCAAAACCCTACTTGCAAGGTCCTCTCAATAATAAGCTCTTTAAGATTCAACACCAAGATAGGCAAATACCCACACAGCACACTGTGTGTTCAAAAACATTTGTGGGTGGTTCTAGGAGAAAAAAACAATATATTTTGTTCTGGTTCAAACATAAAGGTTTTGGCCAGAATTTAATCGGAGGATGAGATGAAAAGTCTGGGTCAAACAGCAAGTGCAGAAGCGCAAAAGACCCCCACCAGGGAAGATCTAGGTTTCCGGAATGGGACAACTTGTCACAGCCAACTTGCTGTGGGACAACTTGCTGCAGGACAATTTAACAATTCAATTTAATTATTCAAAATTCATTTAAAATTATTTTTTAATTTTTGTCAATCACATTTAATTCCCTCCTTCGACATCCTTTTTTTAATGATTCTATTCCCCCATTTCTTTGATAATTAGTGTCACTCTCGACCCACAGTGAATTGTCCTGCAGCGAGTTTGCTACAGCAAGTTGGCCGTGGCGAGTTGTTCGTGAATTGTCATACACTCCTGTGCCTCTGCTATTATTCCTCCTCACACAGCAACCCTTAAAACCCGGAATCTGAAGCCAAACTGAAGTCCACAACTGATGAAGCAGAAAAACACAGCAGGCAAAAGATAGTTCATTGTTTCTGAGCTAACTAAGAATATTTCACACAGAGAAGTTCCCCTTTCCGTAGAAGATGGAACTCCACAAAATATCAGCCAATGAACTACAGCAAGCAAAACAAAGCTTCATTTTTGTGTAGTGGTCATCAACAAACACAAGATTATTGTTAAAGCTTGGTGACTTCAGTCCAACACGATTTTCAGGATGGCTGGAACAAAGGCTTTGGAGAAGCAGTGCGCGTCTACCTGCTCAACGTTCTTGTACAGGTAGTCCTTGACTTACGACCATTCATAATTATGATGAAAGGACATACAGCCTGTACTCAATGCTATGGCCACTGCAGTGCCATACACAATGAAAATTCAGGCACTTGGCTATCTATCCCTCCACTCTTATGACTACAGGTAGTCCTCGACTTACAACAGTTCACTTAGTGACTCTTCAAAGTTACAAAGGCATTGGGAAAAGTGACTTATGACCATTTTTCACACTTATGACCACTGCAGCATCCATTCCCTCTCCTGAAGACTGCCTCTTCAAAAGCATGCCCAGCCAAGGCAATGCACAGCTTTCCTCCAGAGAAGCCCCTCACACTATCCCAAGAAATGGATGAAATTCTGGATCCGTCCACAATTCTTGTGATCTCAGAAGAGCACAATTTTTCAAATCACACAATTTGGAATGTTAATGATGATGTACTTCTGAGCAAATGCACAAATGATGCCCACTTCCAGAATGGCACAAAGATCTCGTCGCACCAGCTGGGTGCTCTTTTGGAAAGGTGAGTTTTGGTAAGTGGGGCAGGGAGGAGACCCACGGCCTGAAGCAACCCATAAGCAAGCCCAAGGCTGGTGGGACCCTACAGGGTGGGAAGCTATGCAAGGGGGGGGCTCAGTGGGTGGAGAGACCCAGCATAGCCCAATTGAGAGAGGTGGTCTGGGCCTGCACTGGGCCATCCCAACCTCCAGACACACGCACTCAGATTACTGACCTAGTTAACAGCCACCACAAAGAAATCTGGGCTAGTCATGTGAACATTTTGTTTAATGAGCACAATAACTTACAACCATAATTCCAGGCTCAATTTTGGTCATAATTTGGAGGATTGCTTGTATTTAGCAACTTGTTTTGCACCTTACAAATTCCCCAAAATAGTAGTTCTACATTTTTTTGCAAGAAGCTCCCTCTACTTCCAGCAAACCTAAAGTAAAATACCAGATACCAGGAAATGGATATAACTACAGGCAGAGACTTGAACCATATTGCAAAACTTTTCTACACACCTCATTTCTTTCAGAAGAATACTTAGCCAACAGTAACTCCAAGATCTTTAGAAAGTTTGTTACGTTAGCAAAAAAACAAAAAAAAAACAACCCTCCCTCAATTATGCAGAACTTAGGTAAAAGCTGTAACCAGCTTCTCAAAATTTTAAGATATTGTTTAGGAGGAATATGAGAAACCGGCTGATAAACACAGGTGGAAATATTCAGTAGACAGAAGTACAAAGAATTTGCTAGCTCTGAAATTGCTCTTTGAAGGAAAAATTAAGCCTATTTCATAGCTGAACACTATGCTGCAGCCCAAGAGAGACATTATTGACGATTCTGTGCTTTTTGATACAGATATAGCTGTTATTCAAAGAGAAGCAGAAAAGAAATTAAGCAATTGTGCATCCAGCAAAAAGCCTTTTCTCAACCACTAGATCACAAGCTCCCGTTCTTTGCATTCCTCATTTTAATTTGAAAGTTTTACTTAAATCAGAAATATTTTATGCTGCTGGGCCAAAATCCCATGCAAATTGTAGTGACTTAATTTTTTTTGGACAAAACAGGCAGTTTTGCAGGGACTACTGTCTAGTTAAAACTCTATTAACAAGAATGAAGTCCAAGACTTCCAAAGACTTACACACATTTAGTAATGCGGGGGGGGGGAGCTCCAACCGAGTCTGGTTGCTTTCTGGGGAGCATCTACTATATATACATATGAATAATGACAGGTGTGACATTTTTTTAAAAAAAAAGTGCTGTATGGGCACGGTGAAAGCAAGGAATAGCAATAAGCAATAGCAGTAGACTTATATACCGCTTCATAGGCCTTTCAGGCCTCTCTAAGCGGTTTACAGAGAGTCAGCATATTGCCCCCAACAATCTGGGTCCTCATTTTACCCACCTCGGAAGGATGGAAGGCTGAGTCAACCCTGAGCCGGTGAGATTTGAACCGCTGACCTGCTGATCTAGCAGTAGCCTGCAGTGCTGCATTTAACCACTGCGCCACCTTGGCTCTAGGGACGGTTTGCAAGAATAGAAAGAGGTATATACAGTTAATAACATTGATGTAAACTAGATTTAGCAGCCCATCTTTTTCTTAAGGTTAGTGTGTTTATTATTTCAGACAGTCTTTCCGCATAATATTGCCTACCGCAAAAGGGAACAGTGTAACAGTTACAGAGCACAGAACATATACGGGTATGTGTATGTATGATGCCAGTATCTTTATAGTAGTTAACTATAATCTCAGCCTTTACTTTCAGTCTATTATCCTCAAATTGTCAGACCCTCTGATCTTAACTGCTTGCCCCCATTCCCAGGTCTAGGAAGCAAAAGCACACACACACACACACACACACACACACACACACACACACACACTGCATTGCAAGGCAGATTCCTTGAATGGCTTTTCTAAGATAGGTATTCAAAAACTGAATGTAATGGAAGCGCTGAAGCTAGCTTGGAATAAAACCGCTCGGGCGCGCAAGGCTCGGCAGTTTAAACAGAAGCATGACTCATCACCGCAGCTATTTATTACATTCTGGTTACAAAAATGCAGAGGTAGGGATGATCTGCTTAACTAAGTTTCTCAAAAGAGAGGGGCGGGAGGGGAACATGCTGTTTGAGGCCACCTTTGGCCTGATGGGAATCTCTGTAAGAGGCAGACCTGGGAAGCCTCAGCCATCTTGGTTTGAGATCTGACAACTCCAACAGGATTGCCTACATCCTGTTCAGGCTCTGTTGGAAATAGGTAACTACCTGTTTACTACATTTTTATTGGGAGGTACTCATTAATGAGCCTTAACTAATGAGCTAAACAGCTGTACTAACTGCTTAATGACTGAAACTATTCTGGTGATATTGCTGAAGAACTCCAGGTGCCATCTGCTCACTGCAATTTCCAGGCAGACAGTAAAATGATAATGTCTATCTGATCACAAAGTACACAAGAAAGCCGAAGTATTTTTTGGGGGGGGAAAAAAAAAGCAAATAAACCCACAAACCATTTTGAACCAGTGCTCTGTGCAACAAATAAACAAAATGTCAGCTCCGAAAGAACAATGGAGACTCATGGAAGGATTTTCCAAACTCTCCTCTCAGCTGAAAGTAGAAGTACAGTATGTAAAGATCTGTTTAAGGCACATAGACAGAGCTTTTGTAGACACACAAAACTGTTGTGTGCCAACTCTGGTAACACTGCTACTGGTCCCAGTTTTGCTTAACTCTCCTAGAACTTTTTCCCCGCAGTGACGATTCCCAGAATGAGACGCTCCTGTCTGATACAGCAACTGAGAAGTCGTCGTCTACTACTACTATTACTACTATTACTATTATTACTACTATTACTACTACTACTACTATTGTTCCCTCCATGCGTAGGAAGATCACAGCTAATGGTCAATCTTCAAATGTTAGGGGTTGAATGAGGGTTGCTGAAAGACAAACTGCAAAGCAGGAAAGAGATCACGGGATAAAGAGATAGCACAAATGCAATAAATACTTTTCTAAGTTCCTATCATTGTTTCGCATCAGGTTATCCTCTTCATTATTTTCATTGGGTTAATGTTTATGCATCTTTGATCAATATTTAACTCCTTCATTGGGTCAGTGCTTTGAAATAAGGACGCTTCTATGGGAAGAGCTCATCCAGAAATCTTGCCTGTCTCTGCGGCACAAAGCAGAACACCAAATGCAGCAGAGAGAAAGAAAGCTCTTTTTAATTCTATATTGATGCTTCTGATCTTCCCAATGGAGGAGGACAGTGGAATCTCTTAAGGACTTATATTTCATTATGCTGGTTCCCTCAGAGGAAAAGGAGCGTCCTTAACAGTCCCCCATTGTATTCACACCTGCACGGCTATAAATTACACAAACAGCCTTCAGGCTCAGCATGTTTATTGATCTAAGATCAAATGAAGACTTACAGACTCAATTCTCATCAACAGCCCATCTCCTAAAAATTTATCAGTGATACAGAGCGCTTTCTTCTCAGCCAGAGCTAGACACTGGGGTGTCCTCCAGATGTTTTCAAGAAAAAAAACATCCTTTGCCATCAGCTACACTGGCTGGGATTGACATCTGCATTTACCTACTAGTGCAAAGTCAGATCTAAATGTGAACTAGCATTAAATATTTTTGTCTAGACGTTTCATATACATTCCCTTTTAATGTTCATCTATTTAGTTCCTATCTGTTAACACAAACAATTCCTATACCTATCTCCTAGGAAATAAGACCCAGTAAGTTTATTATAGATGAACATAACATCTAAATGGCTGCAGCAAATCAGTAGGAAAGGCTTCTACAAATATCCTAAATCATAACATTTAGAGGAAATATACCACTGAGAAAGATTTCTAGTGAAACATATTGGCTATTACGTTTTTATTGTATCTGTATTAACTGTTGGATTAGGATTAGAGAGACCCAAGTTGAAATCTATCTTCATGTCCCTGAGTCCCTTCGGGGAATAGGGCAGCTTACAAATTGAATAAATACCAATACCAATACCAATTTCACTCCCTTCAGAACAAAGAACCAGCATGGCGGTGTGGTTCAAATATTGGACTACAGACTAGGAGACTGTGAGTTCTAGTTCCCTGCTGCACCATGTGATATAAGGATAAGGGATGATAAGGGATCAAAACTGCTGTTGTGTAGATAAAAGAGAAAGCCATACTAAACTTGCCTAGAGCACTTAAAAAAAAGGGGGGATAGAAAAACCAACAAATACAGATAGTCCACAACTTACAACAATCAGAGTCTGCCCATTATGATCAGAAGTTGTAACAATCATAAAAATGAGTCACCCATGTAACCAACTCAATTTTACGAACTTTTTTGCATTGGTTTTAAAGTGAATGTCACAATTGTAAGGCAAACCCATTATTTGCTGTGGGCCATTTTGATCAAAAATAGGAAATAAACACCAGTTTTCAGCAAAAAAAAACAAAAACTTGTAAAACCCAGTCATGTGACAGCAGGATGCTGCAAATGGTCATATATGCAGGCTGGTTGATGAGCCCCCAACATATACTCACATGGGAGGCTCAGGGGGGGGGGGGAGGAGGCTGTCGGAATTTTGTAACCAGGTCATAGATATTCCCAGAAAGTCTGTCGTAACATCAAATTGTCACTAAATGATCAGTCATAAATCAAAAACTACTTATACTCCACTATGTCAATATACAGTTCTCATTTTTGTCTTCACAAAAACTGGATCAATTAACCTTATCTGGTGTAATAACTGAAAATGTGGTATTTTTATTTATTAAAGAAAGGGTCTGAAACCTTTCTATTCTGAGCTCTCAGCTTGTATTTCTTAAGCTAGGGCTCTGTATGCTTCACTGTTATTTTAGTTTCCCTGCATTTCCTTGTTATTTGCCATTTTAGTCTTTCAGTTAGCTATTTATCCTGGCAAATACAACTTAAACTTCAAAGCATGCTAGAATCACACAAGCCACAATCAAGAACTACGGTACATGACAGCAGCACAAGACTCTGAAGGGCTAATAGACCTTTACATATTTTAATAAAAAAGCATATTATTTACAGAAAAGGGTTTTTGAAAATGAGTATTTTTACAACCAGTACTTAGCAGGGGACACAATGATCTAATTCAGTGTTTGCATTCTTGATTCAAGCCTATTTGAGATTTATTGAACTGAAAAGGAATTAAGAACTGGGGGATTCCTCCCCACCTCTCCTCTTGGCACAGAAGACGCAGTCTAGGTATTCCTAATTGTGTGCTAGGAACCAGGTGGCCTCTTCTATGGTTGGATGCAGGGAAAGAGGCTGTCTCTAAGTCTTGCTGCTTTTCCTCATTCATAACCTGAGCTGCAGATTAAAGAAAGCTCTGCAAACTCTGTTATTATTCAAATGGTGACTCCAACCTTTGCCTGTTTTGCCTGCAAGACTAAAGCTTAATTTAATCTACAGCTGTTTCCCAAATACTACAAACAAAACTGATCACAGTATGAGGGACAAGACCAGAAGCCATAAAAATTGAACTGTTTAGGCAGGGCCTTCCTTATCCATCAGAATTTGAGATTTCCAATGCATCTCCTAACTTGGAGGAGAAAAAAACAGAAGACGAGGAACTATGGCCTGAGATTAGAAGCAGCAGAATCTGGACATAACGTGTGTTACGGTGTATGATACTGAATCCTGTCTGTATAAAAGTAAATAGTGTATCCAGTCAAGTAAGAAATCTAACTCATGTTTTTTGTTTTTATCCAAACTATCTCACCAACCTAAGACCATCTAAATGGATCGTTGGTTCCTGCATGGTGATATAACACCTCTGGAAGTTTTCAAAACCATGGAAAATGTTTTAATATCTTAACTTATAACAATTAAAAAATATGGGAATGGACATGGAAGATGACAAGAAAAGAAACAGGTAAGCATAACTATATAAATATTTAGTGAGAATTTTCATTTAATAAAATTACTCCCAGGTAATTTCTGAATTCAATGTTACTGAATAATAAAAAGATTAAAACTATTATATAATAAACTTTTTAAGAAGATACAAGGCAATACAAAATAATATACTCTCAAAAGGATGTTAACATATAACTTGAGTCATATTGGGAAAAACAAGGGGAAAATTTTAAAACAAAGGTATTGCATAGATTTTGAAAATCATAAATCCATAAGGAAGGAAGTAGTCATTCTCTGGGTTTGACTGATTTGTAAACTTGGAATAAACTTGCTGTCCCTAAAGACCACCCAGAAGCTTCAACTGATCCAGAAGGTGGCAGCTTCACAAGCTGCACTGGGTGAGGTGCAATTCAAGGTGTTGTTTGTAACCTACAAAGCACTACAAGGCACAGGGCCTGGTTCCTGAAAGAACTAACATCTTCAATAGTATATACCAGTGGCCTCCAACCTTGGCAACTTTAAGACTGTGGACTTCAACTTCCAGAGTTCTGGGACTTGAAGTCCACAAGTCTTAAAGTTGCCAAAGTTGGAGACCACTGGTATATACCACACTGATTCAATCCTGCAGAATGAGTGTGCTTCAGGTTCCTTCAATTAAACTATGTCATCTATCAGGACCCCAGAAGTGAACCTTCTCTGTAGCAGTGCCTGCCCCCTGGAATAAAGACCCCCGTCTGTTCCCCAATCCAGATGGCTCTGATTCTACTGTTGATCAAAGGAGCTGTGAAAACCTCCAACCAGTCCTTTGGAGAAGGAGAGAGACCACTTGCTTCCTCATGCTTGCCATCTTTTATCTTTTATTGATTTTATTGGTAATTTTTAATGTCTGGTTGTTGTGCGTCATATAATTGTTCAGTTCATGTAGCATACAAGTTTAATAAAGTATTATTGCTAAATAAATGAGCTATAATTCATTTATTATTCTAAAGCCAATTATTTCATAAGGGTATGCTTTAGGCAGGGCTCAATCTGTATCCAGCCTCATGTATAGAGATGAAACAAAACTATTTTGCTTTAATATCTGACATTTATATAACATAATGAGATAAGAGCATTTAAATGTTTTCAGATTTTTCATAATCATTTCTTGAGCACCTTGTAAGAACCAAATGATGTGGGACTAACACGAAACAGGGGGTTGGACTAGAAGACCACCGCAGCCCCTTCCCACTCTGTTATTCTGTATCCCTGTCTCATGCAAAGATTGCTACTTATCCCCATTTAACAGCAACAGACTTTAGGAATTGTTGTCCAATATATCTGGCTGTTGCGATGTACAGACAGCTGGATTAAATGTCACAAAATGCTGGAAAGACCAACCTCAGAACTAATGCTCTTCCATTCTCTGGGGCTTCAGCTGTAGAATGACAGATGTGTAGAAGTCTCTCTCTTCAGCTCATAAAACTGTTGTTACATGTAAGATTTCCTACATGAAGTCCATTTCATATTAAATCCTAATAAACACTTCGAAGGACTGAAGCCATTTCAACTTGTTAAAGGTAATGTCTACTCCAAGGTCTTGGAAACAAGAGAGAAGTAGCATCTCCCGGCTTCTTTCAGAATGTTGGACTTCGCCATCCAACTGGATGGTCTGGTCTTTCTCCAGGTATTAAGAAGGTCCACGCATTCTGCTTCCTCAAAATCATCAAAATTCACTTGATGCTGCCACTTTGATCTTAAAACTTTATTTCTGATAATATATTCGGCACAAATATCCATAGAATATGGTTTTAAAAAAAGTCAATGTGGCCATGGATGGTGCAATTGAAGCTCAGCCACTTACATGTTTGTGCACAATGCACACAAAAACTAGGCATACTTTGACTGCATTGAGATGGCACCATCTTGGTTTTTTCCCCCTACATAACCTGCAGACACATCTATTACCAGGAGTCAAGCTCGCAGCCCACAGGCAATCACACACTGGCCATGCTCACCCCTGGTTTAGCGAGGGGGGGGGAGTTGAGATACATCACCTGACAAGTTTGACACCCCTGCTTTATATGCTATATAGAGAGAAGGGAGGAGGCATCTTCAAAAGATCTCCAGGAATCAATGACAGAGAACTGTAAGACAACCAATGTAGGATTTCAACAGCACATGCAAATTTTGTTACTGGTTTTAACTCTAGAAGAACAAACTTGCCAGCCACTACAATATTCTAGAATACACAGTACAGCAAACGGGGCATTTCATAAAGAATTCCACATCACAAAAAGAGTTACACAGTTGTATGTATCCTTTAAGTACTAGGACATTCCCTAAAATTCAGTGCAATCAGTTTCCTAACCATTCACGTTCCTTCTAAACTTTCTTTCTGACAATAAGAAAGCAAAATAACAAATTCCAAAACTTATGAAATATTTTCAGCTGACATGTCTGGACAGTTCACAGTTTACATCGAAGTATCATATCTAGAAAACTAATTGTAAAACCAGAATTCCTCAAGAATTCACTGGTGCCATAAAAGATTTAGGCAGCCAGAGCACCTGTCTCTCTTATAATCATTATTAGGTACCTTGGAGGTCTTCTATCCAACCCTCTGTTCAGGGAAGGAGACCTTATACTTTCCACCATTACTGTCTTATATCAGCCCTCATTTGCTATGATCTTCTGCAATATTCTTCCTTGTATTATGTAGGTGTTAAGATTGTAGTTACATGATAGTACATCTAGAACATAATGCTGTTCTTTTGAAACTATTGAAAGTATAAATTGTAAACTAAAAATCTAAAACAACACCCACTATCTAAAAACAAAAACCACAATCCACTGGCTCGTTCACTGTCATTCACACTGAAAATAAATATTACAATTCAGTACAAGAGCACTAAGATCTACTGTTTGAAACAGGAGAACAAACTAGAACTCAGGATGCAATTCATCCCAATGCAGGGTGGAACCGACATCAGAGAAAGTGCTGTACTTAACGTGACATCAGACAAGGTGCTGTACTTAACGTAAGTTACACTTCTCTTACACAAGATGAAAAATAGTTTTCCCTGCCCCTCTAGTAGTATTGCAAGCACCAAGAGCATGGGTAATGGAAACACTAATTGAGCCTTAGGTTGCAACTTTTAGGGATGAGGGGATCATTTAGAAGTCTAAGACAAAACTGTGAGTGTTCAAATAATGACTGTCATATTTCTGACAATTCATTAAAGAACTGCCATGGTGTAAATGACCAACCACAAAACCATCATTTACCAAGCAGTGAACTAGTGAGTTTGGCTTCCTTTATCTTTCTAGCCTTCTGAGATGCTGTCCATCAAACCCACTCTATCACTGCGCATTCTCTGGGGGAGACACCACCCTTCCAAACGATACACTAAAGCACAACTTAGTTTTGCTTCCTAAGGACATTTTGAGGCCCACTTGAGGCATTTTCAAAATAGAGATATGAGAGAAGCTGGTGTTTTATGGGAAATGGCTTTAAATGTCTCTCTGCTTTAAATTAGAAAAGCCAGCAACTATATTAAAGTCTGGGAAGATAGGCAGTCTGGTGGACACCAAGGGAGCTAGCTGTCTGCAAGGACACAGATATTCACATTGATTTCCTCAGTAACTAGCTATTCCTTCCACGTCACTTTTGCTTCCTTTACCCTTAGTTCAGCCAGAAAGTGAGACATTTTCCAATTTCAGAACTCCTCCCCCTGTGGTTTTCATATTCATGGTTTTAGAATGAAAAAAAATAAAGAGGAATCTGGTAACGCCTTTTCTGATTAACAAATTTGACTAAAAGGCGCTAAGCTTTTGTAATAAGCCTTTTAATACAATGTATTAGAAAAAAGGCTTCCAGACTCCTCCTGTTTTTTGGTCACAGTAGACACAGCTTTCCTACAATAGCAATGAAAGGAAACCCGAAGTAGCCAGTGCAGCACACTGGACACTTTTCTAACAGAACAAACAGATACAAAGCAATTCCATATCACAATCTAGAATTTAGAAACATTTGGCCTGGTTCACACCAAGTTAAAAACCTGTTTGTAAGTCTTATTTTTCTTTCTAGGAGGATTATCCATGTTATAATTCAAAAGAAAACTAAATTAAGTGGTGCTATGTGCTAATCAGGCTCTTGCCAATACTTACTAGCAGCACCATCTCACCTGAACTTACAATAAAATGCTGCCCATTTTGTGACTGTGATGCCTGAAAGTAAACCCAATGAAACAAAAGACATTATTCTCCTGCTTAACCAAACTCAGGATTCTATGTGATCAAATAGTGAGTGTTCTTTTTAAGCAGAACATAGTATCTTGCCCCACAGAATGTCTTGACTTCTTTCAAAAACGAAGGACAGAGGGGGGAGTAAAACTCCACCTCATGAGTTAAACATGTCTTCCCACTCTTACATTCAGTCAAACGGATTAATTACAATCTTTTCACTGAAACTTTTTCCAATGTTGGTATTATTATTAAAAGCACCATGTTACTGGCCTCAGCCCACCCAACAGTTTTGAAGTTATTCAAATATTTGAGAGAGAAAAAAACCAACAAAGAAAGACAGCACAAAGATAAATTTCAGCTTTTTCCAGTAAAACCTATCAAGATTGGCTGGTTTGTGCTCTTAATCTAGAGCTCATTCTTCGCTTGCCCATTTCACAAATTGCCATACTTTGCATTCTTATGAATGGAACACTATAAGAATAAAAATGTTAAGTAATTTCTATTCAGAAGAACTTGGAAAGAGCCGAAACTTAGCCGCAATCATTTCTTAAAGCATCATGAAACAAATAATAAGCCTTTCAATTTAATCTGTGTAGCAGACATATATTTGTTCATGTTCCTTTAGAAATTATTTCTAATAAAATCAGTAGTTTTAAATGCCTAAATTCAGTTGTCTGTTCTGTTAACCAAAGTTAAAAATGAACCTAGTCAGTAAGGATAAACGAGCAGATGATGCACCACTCAAAACTGGAAAAGCCAAGACCCCAAATAACCTTTATAAAATCCAACTTTTTCTTCTTCTTTGGCTGTGGGTCAATGGGCGCTTTTTAAAAAAATCCACCAGTCAGGTGGGAACCAAGCTTCCGCCTTACTGCTGCTTGAATGAACTTCCAAAAGTTCTGAGGAAAATCCACAAGTGTTTCTTGTGCCAGCTGCACCCACCTGATTCTCTCAGGCTAGATTTTGGGGGGGACAAAGTCACACAGCCAAAGAGGAAACAACACTGGCTTTTAGGAAAGCGTCTTTCCCAAGACCACCTCACCCAGTCCTGGCAAAAACCTCACGGGTGGGATGCCAGGTCTACCTCTGGTGGGGCTAGATCCGCCCAAGCGAGGCTCTCTGGGCAGCACAGGAAGCCGGGGGTGGGGGTAGGACACCCCTACACAGAAATGGGGCTGCACCCTAAAATCCACAGCAAGACCGAAAAAGCCAGCTTTTGGGGGGAGAGGGGGCAGGGCCAGTTCTACCCACCCTCTGGATCCCCAAGTGTCCCATAATGCTCGGCCAGCAAGGATGCCCAAGGAAGCGACCCTAATGCGCGGCCAGGTTAAGGAACGCCCGAGGTCGTCCCGTCAAGCCTGCCTAGGTGAGCCTAGCGAGGTCCCATCATCCACGGACGCCTCAGGAAGGCCTGGCAGCCGGGTGGGGGGGTTCGCTGATCCTCCCCCCTCCCCGCCCGGGGGTCCCGCGCCGCCCGCTGACCTCGCGCACGTCCTGCAGGCACTCGAGGACGGCCAGGTTGTTGGCCCAGCTGTGCTTGGGGCAGACGCGCATCACGTCTTCACGGCACACCGGCTCTTCGGCCAGCTTCCAGCCGCCGGAGGAGCCGACGCGGGGCGCCCGCCCGCCGCCGCCAACGCCGCCCACGGCCGGCCCGAGTTGAGGCGACTGCTGCTGCTGCTGCTGCCCCCCCTGCGGCTGTCCCTGCGGCTGCCCCGGCGGCGGGAATGCGGCGGCGGCGGCCCCGGCCGGCTGAGCCAGCGCCGGGCCGAGGGCCGCGAGGAAGAGGAGGAGCAGAGGGCCCGGCCCGCGGCGGCCCCGGGCCCCGACACGTCCGCACAGCGCCATCTTGGATGCGACTCCTTCGCTCGGGCCGCCCCGCCCACCGCGACGCCGACGACGCTGAGACACGCCCACCGCGTCCTTGCGCGCGGCGCCGCGGGGACGGAGACGGCCGTTTCGAGAGGGTGGGACTGCTGCGCCTCCCCCGTCTCCTTGGCAACCGCTGGGCCCGCTGAGAGGTTTCGGTCGCTTCCGCCGACCGGGCGACGCAACGGGGAGAATGTAACCGGCGCCCGTTTGAGAGAAGAAAAACGCCCGCCGTACAACAGCGGTTGCATTCGCTAGCTCCCTGGGCTTACGGGTGGCATCAAACCCTCCTTTAACCATGATTTATTGTTGAACTGTTGTTTGCAGGTCACAACGGCTGGGGGGGGGGGGACAAAACACACGGAGGCTGTTTCAGAAGGAAGCGCATTGCACGTTGATCGCTTTGTATCTTGGGTGCTTGCACTTCTAGGCTGCCAAATCGGAACACCAACACACCAACAAATCCAGGTAGCTTAGTCCTGGTCTGCAAACTCAGCTATGGTGGACTCGTAAAGATGGGCAACATTGAATATGGGATGGAATGGGAGGACAGAAGAGAACATAAAAGATTGTAGAATAGGATAGAAAACAGAAAAGGAATAGAATTACAGTAAGGATAGAGTAGAATACTAATAGAATAGCAATTAGAATAGAATAGGAATAGAATAGAATTAGAGTAAGGAATAGACTACAGTACAGTAGAATACTAATAGGATAGAATAGCAATTAGAGTAGAAGAATAAAATAAACTTTATGGTCACTTTGAATGTAACCTAATCGTCATACATTAAAATGAACTTTCATTGCATACAGCTTTCAAAGGGTCACCACCTCCAATTTTCACTACATAAACATGACAAAATAAATACAAAATTATGCGTATACCCACATATATTATTATAGGACGCAGAAAAACAACCCAGTTTAGTCCGGATGTATATGCGTGCAAGGCAAGAAGACCGAACCTTGCGAGTTTAGCAGGCGAATGGCACAGGGAACAAAGCTCTCACAGAATCGGGTATTGAGTTTGAGGAGGGGTGGGGGGAATCTTCCAGGGCTATTAGCTCTCAAAGGGAGAAGCTGCAAAGAAAATGCTGGTCGCTCGCGGGGGAAGATTGGGGACAGGAGCCTGTTAGCCCTTTTCCGACCTGCAGAGTTTATTCCAAGGCATCAGTTTTCACGAGCAAGCAAAGCACAGCCCTCTTCCTGATTTCTTACTTCGTTATTCTTGCCGAAAAGGATGTGAATTGCAATCCTGTGCAAGCCCAGTTGAAAACGCAGGCTACAGTTACGACCCCTTTGAGAAAACTCCCCATTTGTGAAAGGATCTGAGCAGCCTATTAAAAGGGGAGGGGGCGTCGGCTGAACCAGTCCCTTTGTTTGAGGGTGGACGTGTTAAACAAAGTGACTCCCGAGGGCTGGTTGCAGAGACAGGAAGGGAAGCCGCAGCACCCCTCTCAATAGCCACTTAAGACTTACCCAACACTTGGAAGCACAAAAAACACTTTGGGGAGGGGGAGGGCAGGGAGGAGACAAGGAAAATCACCAGGCACTCCCACATTTAGCAACTTAGAGAGGATTGTGCGTATATGTGTACACAAAAGTTGAAGAGACTTGCGCAGGCTAAATGGGAACAATTGCAAACTTGTCCTTCACTTTACCTGGAGAAGCCAGGGGTGGGGGGAGGGCTGAACCTCTAAGTCCAGCAGGTAAGGGTGGGTGGGTGCGTGCTTTAGTTTGATTCATGAGGTTGCCCAAATTAATTGTATCCCTTGACGATGGAGACTGCAACACTGCAAACTTTGACCCCTGCGTATTTTTTAAATTTATTCTATTATTGCTTTTAAAATAATGACAAAGAAACAGAAACAAAACACAAAGATAAAAACAGATACATTGTTAAAAGAAGAAAGAATACATAGAAAGTGGGCTTTTTAAATGGAAAAAAACAAAAGAAAAATGTATCTTTTAGGTGAAAATAGTTACAACTCCATATATAGTTATCTACTGCAATTATTATTTGAGTACAATTTCATTTCTAACACCTTTATATAACTGAATTTTTAAATAGGCATGTTTTATACAGATGAATTCCATATTTCAATTAATTTGTCCACACAAAGACAACACCTATAGGCAATCTGCTCATAGGTGGCAAGGGCAACTACATAGTAACTTCCTTGATTTTCATAATACAGGAATTAGTACGGCCATCAGACTAACACAAGACAGCATTATCCCAAAAACTAAACCAAATTCTTCCAAAAGAGCTCCATTTTACTAAGTGTTTGGAAGGCTGTCAGAAGTCTTTGGGCAAGGTTTTCCAAGTTCAAAACTGTAAGATGCGTTTGCCATCTTCCACAATTGTCTTGGCTGGATAATATTAGGAGCTGAAGTCCACTTAATTTAAAGGTATCAAAATTGGGAAAGGTTGTCTTTTCAAAGGCTTCCTTTATAAAACACATGGTTACAACAGGACAGTATCACGTTCTCAGCAACCTGACTTTATAAAAGAGCTGACCAACATCCACAATTGTATTGGCTGGGTCAATTAATAGTGGAGAAGGCTGAGATTTCTAAGACTTGTTGAAAGAAGTGTCCATCTGGGTTCAGTTCGAAGTGGGAAGAAAGACACTGGAAACATGGAGACTGCTTGGAAAAATGGTTTCATGGTGGACAGGACCACATGGTTCAAGATCCTGGGCAAAAAAAACCCCAAATGGGTGGGAGATATATATTTATACCCTCTCTTGGGGCCCACCTTGGATCTTCCTGTTCCTGTTTAAGAAGTGTACTCTGATTGGTTGAGGGCAAATTCTACCTTTGTTGGATCTTGGGTGAGGGCATTTGCTTATCTTTCTTTGTTAAGTGCAGACGTCTGCTGTGAGCTATTAAGAGTGAGTCTGCTTCCTGCCTACCAAAAGCATGTTTTTCCATTCCTCAGCCAGGGAAATACAATATTCTGCCTTTTTTATATTTCCTAGAATATTTTATTTTTCTAGGAGAGAGGTGAGTGCTAAGTTCCAGACTTTTTTCCATTTCTGCAGAAGGATTAGGCCATGTATCCTGAGTTAAGCCTAAGTAACGATTTATAGTTTTCTGCTTCTCCTTAAAACATGCTTTCCTGTGTTGATTATTAATATTCAGCACAATAGGATTTCTGAAGCCCCAAGGCTGCAAAATGTGAGTCCAGTGGCATTTATGTTCTCTCTTCTGTATGACTTCACTGAAAGAACACCGCACTGGAATTGGACAGCTAATAAATTTAAATAAATAATAAGAAATAATAATCATTCTTTCACATATCTCAGGCAACATTTAATGCACTTACAGTTTCTCCTCTATATAAATTCTTCAACACTTGGTAAGATTTGCATTCTAAGTACAGCTTTTTCCTCATTCCAGGCTAATATGATTTCTTTACTCCGTAAATATTTGAGAAATGATGGTCTTTGTAGCAACACTAAAGGTCTTCTCAGTGTTTATATTATTTATAGAGCTGTTTTTCTCCCTACAGAGAAACCTTATTGGATGCCTTTTCTATGTAAATGTCTTGGTTTTCTTTCTTCCGTGTGCATTTTGGTCTGGATTTTAAACAACTTCCATTTCTGCAACCCGATACTCAAAATTAATTTTTGCCTCTTGATACACGGCTCTTTCAAACACATTTGGCTTGGCTTGTCTCATCTACTGGATGCTGCAATGAAAAGAGAACTAGAGAAAACAAAACACAGATCTGGAAACGACCCAACTGTACTATTTGGAAAATAAGAGAGAACACCTAAGTGTCTCTTCCCTTTTAGCATATCCAGTAGACAGAGCCAACAGAAACTGCTCTGAAAAACATGTGATTAAGGTTGGTTATAGTCAACTAGATGTTTACATTGGATTCGGCATTTTTATCTCTTTCGGGTTGTTCCCAAGGACCTGTTGCTTGATGGGACTGCTGCAGGATGTAAGCTGATCTGAGAAAAGCTGCTTTTTGCAATTGACTGATGGGGTTTTTTTTCAAGCAGTGGTCCAGAGGTTTTGAGATGGCACACAAGTCACTTTTTAGTATTGGTACTATGTTTGCTTTCTTTTGCCACTATCATCCCACCTCTGTTAATTGGAGGATGGAACAATTTATTCATTCGGGTTAAATCTCACTTTTTCTCCTGGAGCTCAAAGGCCCCTCCATCTTCCCTCACAACAAGCCTACAAAGTAGGATGATGATCATAAATGGTTCTGTTAAAGGTGAGACACTCTTATCATCAGCATTGGTTGGCCAAAGTAACAAGGATTCCACTTATATTTTTATTGTATAATTTGATTGTATAATTATATAAACAGAAGTGTAGAATCAAAATCACACAAAGTATTACAAAGCCTTTGCAAGGCTACACCTGGAATATTGCAACCAGTTTTGGTCACATTACAAAAAAGATGGTGAGACTTTGGGAAAAGTGCAAAGAGCAACTAAGACGATTAAAAGGCCTGGAGATAAAAACATATGAAGAATAGTTGCAGGAACTGGGTTTGGCTATTTTAGAGAAAAGAAGGATTAAGGGGGACGATAGCAGTCTTCCAATATTTGAGGGGCTGCCACAAAGAGGAGAGGGTCAATTATTTTCCAAAGCAGAAGGCAGGACAAGAAACAATGGATGGAAACCAATCAAAGACGGAAGCAATCTGGAATTAAGGAGAAACTTCCTAACAGTGAGGACAATTAACCAGTGGAACAGCTTGCCCCAAGAAAACATGGACGCTCCATCATTGGAGGTTTTTAAGAAGAGACTGGACAGTCACTTGTCGGAAATGATGTAGGGTCTCCTGCTTCAGCAGAGAGCTGGACTAGAAGACCTCCAAGGTCCCTTATAGTTTTATTCTGATTAATCCTTATGCGGAGAAGGCATATTCTTGTAATATTCTAACATGACAACATGAGACCATATGTAGTCCTGAGTTCAACCATTTTTTAAATTTCTTAGATTATCTTCTAATTTATTTCTGGAGTTCAAGTAGCTCGGTTTGGCTGAGAAAATGTAACTGGTTCAAAATCAGCCAGGAAGTTTCTATGCACAAGAATGAACTTGAATCTGCATTAGTCCAACACCTTTTAGCACTATATACAATCACATCTTGGAAAGTCAGCGTTGCCCAGAACGGAAAGGGAAAATATGTTCTCTTCACAAATAACCCCAGGCAGGATTTGGAAATGTTCCCAGTTCCTGCATAATTGTAAAGAAACATTAAAACGGTGATGGAAAAACAAATATACCAGGCACCCTTGACATTTCTAGAAGCAAAGGGAAAAAAACCCAGAACTGAGCTAAACCTTATTTATTCCTGCTTTCATTATCATAGCTACCTTAAGATAGGATCTATTGCAGAGAGGAAATTACACTGACCCGGTCAGTGTTGGGAAATCAGCACCCTCACCAGCCCCCTTGCCAGGGTGCTGGTGATTTGTTTTAAAAGGAGATTTGGGATAATGTCAGCGTTCCAAATATCATGCAGAATTAAATCAGAGTCCAAGGCAGAGCTATCCTTAAAGTTCCAATTTAATAAGACAGACATGTTGGCAACAAACTGTGGAATCCCAAATCTAAAAGCTTCCTGGGATTCCACCCAGTTGAAAGTTTTTGATCTTATCCCCCACCCATAAATCCATGACATGGTCCAAGCTTCTTCGGCCACGCTGGCATCTCCACCCAGCTAGTTCTGGTCAGATGCAGAGGTGCGGAGACAAAATATTACCTTGATTTCTAGAAAGGAATGACAACACATTCTACAATTCTTCTCCTTACTATTCCCCCTCCCAATTACTACACTAATGAAACAGCATAGGAAAATAAGAGAGTGTGGCAGGCCAAAGATCCTAAAAAGGAATATAACTGCAGGCCTGACATTAGCCCTATTTTATTACCTTTCTTGCCACCGTTAAGTGAATCACTGCAGTTGATAAGTCAGTAACACGGTTGTTAAGTGAAACTGGCTTCCCCCATGGACCTTGCTGGTCAGAAGGTTGCAAAAGGGGGTCATATGATCTCGGGAAATTGCAACTTTCACAAATACATGCCAGTTGCCGAATGGCTGAATTTTGATCACATGACCATGGGGATGCTGCAATGGTGATAAGTGTGAGAAACGGTCATAAGCGTTGTTGAAACTTCAAACAGTCACTAAAAGAACTCTTGTAAGTTGAGGACTGTATACCTGTACTGTATAAAGCAGGGGTCTCCAAACTTGTCAGTCAGCTGGCTGGCTGAGGAATTCTGGGAGTTGAAGTCCACAAGTCTTAAAGCTGACAAGTTTGGAGATCCCTGGTATAAAGGGAAAACATTTATCCATCAAGTCTCCACCCAAAGCTGCAGTTTAAGCGTGAAAGCTGAACAGCCCCCAAATTACCACAAATACAGGTAGTCCTTGACTTATAACCACAATTGAACCCAAAATCTGTCGCTACATGGGACATTTGTTAAGTGAGTTTGGCCCCATTTTACGACCTTTCTTGCCACAGTTGTTAAGTGAATCACTGCAGTAGCTAAGTGAAACTGGCTTCCCCCATTGACTTTGCTTGTCCAAAGGTCGCAAAAGGGGGGTCACATGACCCCGGGACACTGCAATTGTCATAAATATGAGTCTGTTGCCAAGCAGATGAATTTGATCACATGACCATGGGAATGCTTTTAATGGTTGTAAATGAAAAATGGTCATAATTCACTTTTTCCAGTGATGATGTAACTTTGAGCGGTCACTAAGTGAACTGAACTTGTTAAGTTCAAGGACTACCTATATAAAACACTGCACATAGTCACACAACCTCCCCAAATCACATCCCAACTCCAGCCTACACTGCAAACAAAGAAATAAACAACAAGCAGATTTCAGTATAAAGAGAAATGGCTCATTACTACCGAAAGCTACAGTAGAACACACCCAAACTGTTCAAATTCTAAAGCAAACACTCCATTTAAAAGCCACCAATATACAAATATTTAAAATATAAAAGTACACATTTTCTCTCAATGTTGCACCGTCAAAAACTGGCTACAATGCAAACACTCTCAAACAATTACTCTCAAATTACGATGCAATGCAAACACATCGTTCCTTAGAGATGTATTAAACAAAAACAGTGGCCAAAGGTAGGCCACCATGTAATTCCTATAGCCACTATCACCTTGGGAAGAATAAGGTTTTTTTTAAAGAAAGACATAGAAATCAAGGAAACTTTTCATGGAGTGAAGGGTATGGAAATAGATAAGGCAAAGATCCGGGGTGGGGGGGGTGGGGGAGTGATATACAAAAAAACCAGTGCGAATTACACTGCAGAGCTGCAGACAAAACACCCCCAAATTCCTGATACATATGAAGCTGTGATTATAGAACTACTGCCAGACAATCTGGGAAGTTAAATGAGCATATTGCTAAATGAGAAATATTGCTAATAGCAAAGCTTCGCAGTCTGGTTGATATTACCAGCAAAACTGTTTAAAATGTTACACGATGCAGCTAAAATACTTCTTGCGGTTTGCAAGTAGACATGGAGTACAGGTAATCCTCAACTTACAACAGTTCACTTAGTGGCCGTTCAGTTACAATGGCATTGAAAGAAGTGTCTTATGACCTTTTTTCACACTTACGACCATTACATCTGTCTGCATGGTCATGTGATCAGAATTCAAGAGAAGGGAAGAGAAGAGGAGAGGATTATTGACCAAGTGTTAATTAGACACACAAGGAATTTGTCTTCGGTGCATAAGCTCTCATTGTACATAAAGGTTGTAAGTGAAAAATCATGATCATAGTCATCATAAAAATACATTAATCATACGATACAAGACTTAGTGATAGAATCAACATAAATCATACTAGGAAACTAAATAAAACAATATAAAGCATAAAGATACAAGCCACAAAGTTATAATCATAAGTAGAAAGGGAGTTAGGTAATAGGAAAGATAAGAATATTAATAGTCTTACTAAATAGTCTGATAGTGTATTTAAGATAGGTGCAATTCACTTCTGACAAGCAAAGTCAATGGGGAAGCCAGGTTCACTTAACGATTGTGTTACTAGTAACTGCAGTGTTTCACTTAATAACTGTGGCAAGAAAGGTTGTAAAATCGGGCAAAATTCACTAAACAACTATCTCGCTTAGCAACAGAAATCTCAACTGCAGTCATAAGTCAAAGATTAACTGCAAAAATGATGGGAATAGAAATTGGGATTAATATTGCTGGGAAAAGCAGCAACAATGATAAGATGGTGATTCCTGTGGAAAGCTAAAAGGGAGAAAAACCTGAAAGATTTCTTGTGGAAGGTGAAATAAGGGCATGTAAAAGCCAGCCTGATGCTCAATATGACATCAAAATTATGCCCACCCCAATGCAAGCAGAAAGCTGAAACAGTAACAGAGTTTATATTCTTAAAATCAGAAACTGCAGGCAAAACATTAAAGTGCAGAGGCATCATCCTGACAACAAAGGTAGGAACTGTCAAGATCATAGTTTCACCAATAGTGACATGATTTTGAAATGCAGATCATCAGAAAGTCTGAAAGAGAAAAGTGAATATGTGCAGCAGAAAATTGCTGATAAAATTTTACAATTCTCTCCCTAAGTTAGTGTAAATTGGCACCCTTGCCAATGAGGCACTGCAGGAAACAAAATGTACACCACTAGGTGTCATTTTCTGTGAGGGGGGCAGCCATATAAATTTGATAGATAAATAAAGTGGCTGATCCCACACACAAAAAAGAAAAAAACAGGTACATTCATTTGAAATTTCAAAGGACCAAAAATTACCAACGCCAAGCTTTTCCAGCCTAAGGTTACCGACTCCTGTTGAAATCAATCCTGTATGTACGTGCGCATCATATTTTTGTGTGCTTATATTTATGTGGATGTGTGTGGCTAAAGCCACATTCTATCCAAGGGCAGAGTTAAGACAGAACAAGCAAATTAACATCTACTGGTTCGCCATAATTATAAAATAATTATCTTATTCCTAAAATAATTGATCCCATCTTTCTTTAACAACTGTTCTTTGCCCTTTCTTTTACATGCCCTGCAAGCAGAAACACAACTCCCATATATTCCCTGCTCATTTTGTGCTGCTTGATATTAAACTATGCTCCCCATCAATCCACTACAGTAATTTCTGTGCTGCGTGAAATTTATGAAAAGATTAACTGTGCCTTCTGATCTTTGTGATCCAGGTAAAGTTCCAGAGAGGCCCTGCTAGTTTTGCTGTCCCTAATAACACCATCTTGGGAGGAGGAGGGTCCTCCCATCCAAAAGAGATTTTTAAAAAACCTTTAGGGTAGATGATAAGGCTAGAGCCGAGCTGCTGACCAACTTATTCCATGGCCAGTTATTCTGAACTGTGTGTTGCATGAAAATTAACTAGTACGGACAAAATGCAAGCACAGCTTGCCAAATAATAACATTGACATATATGCAAGTCTTTAAAAAATACATCCAAGATTTCTTAGCAGCCTGGTTGCATTTCACCTCGTTTGATATATTTTTGTTGTCTAAATATTCTCAGCTATGATGCATGAAAAATGAACACACAATGTAAGAATTGGGCAAGGGTTCAAAGGCATAATACTGTATCCTCCAAGAATTTGGGCTGGTATTAATACCATCTTAACCCTATTCTGTAAATAGGCTATACATTGCAATAATCCAAGCACCGATTGAGGGTTACATCCTGCATTTGTCAAATAATTTTTAACAGCTTCTTTTCTAAACTGTCAAAACAGGTCATCTAAGAGAAGTACAGGAAGTCCTTGGCTTTCGACCACAACTGAGCCAAAAATTTATATTGCTAAGTGAAACATTTGTTAAGTGAATTTTGTCCCATTTCACAACTTTTCTTGCCACAGTTGTTTAAGTGAATCACTGCAGTTGTTAAGTTAGGAACACGGTTGTTAAATGGATCTGGCTTCCTGATTGACTTTGCTTGTCAGAAGGTTGACACCCCCCCTCCCCCCAGGACACTGCAACCGTCATAAATATGAATCAATTGCCAAGCATCTGAATTTGGATCAAATGATCCTGGGGATGCTGCAGCCATCATAACTGTGAAAAACAGCCGTGTCACTTTTTTCAATGCTGTTGTAACTTTGGTCACTAAATGAACTGTTCTAAGTCAAGGACTACCTGTCTATTGAGAGACTAAGACACCAATGTTGTCAGTTACATTTACCTCCGCAGTGTTATTAGCTGGGCGGTATCTCTAATAGAACTTGGCCTACATTTCACATGTAATCCTTTTGCAAATATCATTTTAGAACATTTTAAATGTTCTTCAGATGTGCTCTAGATGTTATCTATGCATAGACAGGATATTCAAAATTCCTTATAAATGCTTGATAAAGAAGTTTATTATACAGAAACTTGTATTTTTAAAGCAATTGTAATTCTGGCGATGTCACAAATTCATCTGTGTTTACATTATAGTGATCATGTACTTTAATATAAAGTGACTTGCTCACTGTTAAAAGCAGAACCATTTCTACATTCTAGAGATTCCCACAAGGTAACAGTTCATTCCAGCACATTTCATTAAAAAAATTAACTATGTTTTCAACTTAGTTAAGGTATAATCATTCACTTTTGAAAAGAGTTACCTTATAAATTGCACCTTGCTAGTTGCCAACAAAAAGTTAAGGAAATATTCCCCAAACCCATATATATATTAATTTACCACGTGGAAGTGGTCCGGTCTGACAACATGTACAAAAGGTATCATTTTCCTACAGATCTTTTGAGATGCACACTCTCCTTCCCTTTCTTGGCACTTATGCTTAATTTTAAAGCGATTCGAATAGCCTAACAACAAAGTGTTTTGCCCACTTGAGAAAACCACTGATTTTTAAAGTTTGTTTCACAATTGCTAGTTTAACAAATATACATAACAGGACAATTGGACATACTTACATGTCACAGTATTTCAGTTTAAGAATGTTGTTCCGAGGCTTGTACTGCCACACACAGTACAGGCAGTGCAAAAAGCTTCCATTTCTACAGCTTTCGGATTTTTAAAGGTTTTCAGATGAGCCTTGCAGTATATACACTCTAGTAATTTGCTTTGTGAAAGCCAGCAATCAAAATACAATGTCATTTTAATTCAGAGCAGAAAACAGATCACCGGTGTACTTAAGAAAAGCCAAGCAAAACCTTTTTTCTTGCAAACATACTTAATCAAGTTCTGAAGTGGCTTCACTTTTCATTTTTGCAATGGTCTGGCTTTGGGAGATCGGCTGGAAGTCCCCTAAATCACAGTTTCAATCCAAACAGTTAGGCTTGTACATTAAGTCACTGCATCTCACCAAACTGCATTCGAAATCCATGTCAGCAGCCAGTTTCAGGCAGAATTTGCGATCACCTTTTTTCCTCATGATCAGAAAACATTTTGCTAGAATAGTTCATTGCAGAAAAGTGAATTTAAGTAGACCAAAAGAGAAAGAAGAGCGATACAAACTGCTTTTTGCTTTGTACACAATAGGTTAGTGACCTATTAGTACCCACATTATGAAGTTCTAGGCCACTGTGGAGCAGGGCTAATTAAGGTAGTCTTAGCAAGCACCAATGATTAATTTCCAGAAACTATATCCAGAAAATGGCAGCCAAGCTTCTTCTTCACTTACTCCCAGAATAATGCAACCAGAAGACAAGACCCATAACAAGATTTGTTGCATGACTGAAACAACTGTCTTCATTGAAAAAAATATAAATTGGGGGGGGGGGGAGAGAGAAACAGAGACATAAGGTGAGCAGAGACGGAGCAAATAAATTACCCTGAGGTACAAATCTAAGGTGATTCAGGAATAATCCTATCTTCAAGACAGCCAAACATCCAATTAGCAGCAAAGCATCTGCCCAGGGATCAGGCTTGGAAGGCAAGGGAGACAGTCACTGCCACTTGTAGATTTTCACCATCTTCTCCGTCAAAGTAGCAAGGAAGCTGTTGCGATTCACCTCAAAAGGACAGACATCCAACACAGGGAGGTCAGCTGGCAGTTTCTGAAGCAGAGTTCCACTTCCTGCGTCCCAGAGCTTCAGGATAAAGAGAAGGCCATAATTCACCACATATCTCAGAGGGCAAGACATGGT
This sequence comes from Thamnophis elegans, assembly GCF_009769535.1. Classification (NCBI taxonomy): domain Eukaryota; kingdom Metazoa; phylum Chordata; class Lepidosauria; order Squamata; family Natricidae; genus Thamnophis; species Thamnophis elegans. The sequence goes on from NC_045554.1 coordinate 25,431,022, forward strand.
TCTGCAAACTACAATGTTTTACAGGAAATAATACTTCCTAATAAAGCTACCCTCCTTTCCTGTCCCCTGATAAATGGTTTTTAGAAGACTTCAGACTAGAGCTGTAAAGACCAAATAAAATAGAAAAATTAGGGACTGGCCTCCCTTCCTTCTCAACTCTAATGAACAGTATTGCATGGAGGAATACTGGCTCTATATGCCCCACAACTGAGTTCATCATTTTCCTCCCAGTCTCCTATCCCTAGAGAAATAAATAGAGGACAGCCCCAGTCCCAGCTCAAGGTTCAGCTGCACAAGAGGTTCTCTAGTGGCATGGATGTATACCAGAGGTCTTCAAACGTGGCAACTTTTAAGTCTTGTGGACTTCAACTCCCAGAATTCAACTCCCAGAAAAAAGCTGTGCTGGCTGGAGAATTCTGGGAATTGAAGTCCACAAGTCTTAAAGTTGCCAAGTTTGGGGACCCCTGATGTATACTGTGGCAATTGCAACACACCCGCACCCTCACTCAATCACTCCATGGTTTTTGTGACTTAACTGTTGTGGAAGAAGAAAAACAATCAATACCTAACACTACCAATGAAAGGCAAAGTTCTTATCCAAAATTAAGGACATACCATGGCAGAATTTGATGCTTCATCCCCTGCACACACAAGGATGCTGCCATCATCTTCGGGACTTTGAAAAATGGAATTTTTGGTTAAGAGTTTGCACGTTGGACCTGCAGTAAGAGTTTGAATGGGGTTGCATGAACAGACAATTTCGTCATCTCGGTCTGTCAGATGAGTAGATGTCAGCTCCATCACCACACACTGCAAGCAGTTGTTGTTTCGGTCTGTGAAAGGGCAAAATTGAAAAAAGTTACAAAGTTGGAAAATATCAACACCCAACACTGCAGAAGCATTTAAATGAAATCCCTGTTTGATAGATGCTTGATTTCCTTCAGCTGCTGCTTGTCTGCACATTGAGACAGTGGTGGGTTCCAGGCGGTACACCCCGGTACAGGCGTACCGTACCGGAATGGTGCTTTGGAGGGCCCACCCGCTTGCCTTTGTTACTTACCTGTATTTAAGCCAACAGGGCCATTTGTGCATGCGTGTGCAGCGTATGGCGCCTGCGCGATGCTCCGAACAGCTGTAGCATCGCAGGGTGGTGGGTGTGCGAGCATGCACAGAGCACATGCCCATGGTGGACGGACAGCCCCGTCAGAGTGTACCAGTTGCGATGGGATCCGGAACCCACCACTGCATTGAGACCATTATTTCACTCAGTCCTGAATGCCAAATGCCAAGGTAGGGCCTGCTACCTACCTACCTACTACAAGAGTGGCATTAGTAACAATCTCTGAGGTTTGCTTGTAAAGCAGTATTCCAAATGGGGGCAAAAGAGAAAATCAGATTTAGCACAAAGCTCCGTGTGCTGGAGGTATAATTCTTAACGTTTCCAGGCAGTGAGAAAGACATGTTGACAGGAGATTCCATGAAAGATGCTATGTAGGAAAAGGCGGGGATTATGTCTGTGGTCTTTGGGGTGGAAGCAATGGCCAGGGGTACAAAAGGAGAGCTCAGGCTACGCCCATGGCCCAGGCACATACATTAAATGAACCCTGAAATGATTCTCTCCTCCATCTTCAAATCTCTCCTAACTGACAAAAAGGAGACAGCCAGAATAGCGACCAAAAGGTACTACCAGCAATGCCCTACAGTCCAACAGGAAGCGCCATCCAAGGTCCCCCTCCTATTTATAAGTAATGGATCAGGCAGGAATCTAACATAAACAAGTACTGTCAAGAGGGAGGTTACACCATTTAGTAAAAGGAAAAAGGGAGGGGGGAAAACAGAATGCTTTCCTGAAGATGATTCCGTGTCCAAATTCGATGCTTCTGCTGGGCCAATCCTAACCCTAAGCAAAAAAATATCCCCAGATGACAACTTACTGGGTCTGAATGTTGCAAGGCAGTGTCGTGTGCTGGGTTCTGTCTGAAGGTCAATGCAACCTCCGGGTTCAAGGAGGAGATCGTGAGGTCGGTAGGAATTGCTAGACTTCTGCTCCCAAAAACAGGCTCCTTCCAGCGTTCCAGACACCAGTCCACCATATGGCAGTGAAGTTGAAGCCATTCGAGGAAGGTAAGATAAAGATACCACAGGACATCTGATGGGGTCAGAGACAGCAGCAAAATCAGTATCACCAGGCCATTCTCTCTGATTCCCTAAAACGAAAATCTTTATAGCAAGGGTGTCCAAACCTGGGAACTTTTAAGACTTGTGGACTTCAACTCCCAGAATTCCACAGCCAGCCATTCTGGGAGTTGAAGTCCACAAGTCTTAAAAGTTCCCAAGTTTGGACACCCCTGCTTTATAGGAATGTTTAAAAACGATTTCAAAGAGAAACCATCTAACTTAATTGCAAGTGTTGCTAAGACTGAAATCCCCTGCTTACTTCAGATTAAGCTTTACTAAACATTGTAGAGATAAGAAGGGTAACTTGATTCACATCACTCATAATTGCTCAGAAGACTCATTAATGCAGAACTACTACAAGCAAGATAAATGCCATCCCACAACTTTACCCTCACTGTATTCTTTCCAATTCCCCACCATGAGAAAGCTAATGTCAGCAGTGACTTAAGGAGTAGAAATGCCTCTATGGCAAGATTAGTTCGACATTAGCTAGTCTGGCCCCTTTTTGCTCTCGCCAGTTTGGAGATTTATCTGGATCACAGCAAGGAGTTTATATTCTGTATCCAAGTCTTCAAAGGAATTCTTTTCAAGAAAGGTATGTTCCTAGCCTACAGCATGAAGGATTTTTAGCCTTAGAAATGAACTTATTACGGAGATGTTTTAAAAGTTTTCCGTGGTCTCAGTGTTTGGAAAGCAATATTGTCTTATGAAAGCCATACCTGGACTTCTGTGGAGGCAATTCCTGGACGTGGGAATTTGTGTCCCTCAGATCATAGACCAAGATCGATCCATTAGCCAGCCCAGCATAGACATAGTTGGTGTCGTCGAGGCACCAGCAGCAGCACCAGATGGGGCGGCTAGCATTATAGGTCTGTACAACAGTGTTTGTGGCTAAGCTGGGAGAAAAGGAGAGAAGAGCCTCTCAGCATCTGTGCCCCATGCCTACCCTTGTACCTCTTCCCTTGGTCCATTACCACTCAACAGCAATAATGGCCAGGCGGGAAACCATTTCCCCCAAAAAGGACCACAGACCAGTTTCCTGAGTCACGCAGCGTAAAGCCTCTTCACTACCAGTAGAACTATAGGGCTAGAAGGACCCGGAAGGTCTTCTAAACTAACCCCCTGCACAAGGTAGGAGTCCTTATATTATCCTGGAGAAATGGCTGCCCAATTTTTTCCTGAAAACCTCCTCTGATGGAGCACCTCAACCCCAGGAGGCCAGCTGTTCCACTGATTAATTGTCCTCACTGCTAGCAAATCCCTTCTCATTTCCAGGTTGGATCTCTCTCTGCCAAGCTTCCAGCCACTGCTTCTTTTCCTGCCCTCAGATGCCATAGAGCCATGATAGCAAGCCTATGGCAAAAATGCCCAAAGTGGCATGCAAAGTCATGTTACCTGGCACACGCGGCCTTCCCTGTTTGTCTTCTGGGTGTCTGGCATGCATGTGCGCGCAATGATCAGTTGTCCTTCACAGGCGACAGTGCGGAAAACCGGTGTGTGCATGCACATTGGTCAGCTGATTGCCAGGTGCACATGCACACCAGAATCTGGAAGTTTGGATTTTCCGGAGCGCGGCCATGACGTTTCCACATGATTTTTTTGGCACTGCTAGAGAGAATAAACCGGCCGCCTCTTCCCCTTCAACTATTAAAAGACAGCAATCCCGTCTCCCCTAAGCCTTCTCTTCCTTAAGCTAAGCATATCTAGTTCATCAGACATTCTAACCTGCAGAACTTTATCCTCTTTGTTGTTCTTCTCTGCACACTTCCTACAGTATCAACCTCTTTTTTTATAACGTGGTAACCAAACAGCATCCCAAGAGTGGCCTCACTAGAACACTATAAAGCGGTACTATCCCTTCACACTGTCTTGAAACTATCCCTCCTTTGGTGCCGCCTAGGATTGCATTGGCTTTTTGGGCAGCTGCAGCACACGTCAGGCTCACACTTAAGCTGTGATTGACCGGGACACCTAGATACAGCCTGTCTTCTACCTATGCATTTGGTTTTTCTCCCTAAATGCAGGGCCTGACTTTGTAGTGTAGATACTCACCTTGTAAGCCTGAGCGTATGGTCCAAAGAAGCAGACAAGAGCAAGCCATCTGCCCGGTTGCTGAAGGCCAGGCCCCGGATCTGCTTGCTGTGGATGGGCACATACTGACTGCTTTTCAGGTTGACGGCACTCATCATCTTAATGCCATAACCTCAAAAGACACGGAAAAGGCCACTTAGCCAACTCCTCCCTTTGACTGAGATAGCAATCACACATCCCCACCTCTTGGTTTGGTTACTGACTCACCAGGGAGGAGAGTACTTTGCGGAGAGGGCTGTGAGACCACGAGGCAGCTCAGGGGGTCACAGTAGGCCATCACCCGGCAGTTGCCCATCTGAGAGACCAGAAAGGCTCTCTCAAAATGGTACTTGTGCTGACCCTGGCTGGAGGAGAGGCAGCCGGGAAAGCAAGAGCGAGCACTGCTGGACTGCTGAGAGGAGGAGCTGGCGTTGTGCCGGACCAGCAAAGTCTTCAGTTCCTGCAGAAGGGAGTGTTAAGTCAAGCCCAGAGAGCTCGTTGTGTTTCTTGCCCATTGCAAGGTGTGCAGACTTCAACTCCCGAATTCTCCAGCCAGCATTCTGGGAGTTGAAGTCCACATGTCTTAGTTGGCAAGGCTGAGAAACAGTGTTCTATATAAAATATATGATTTGGCATGGGAGGGCTAGTCCAGTGATGGCTACCCCACCACCACCCCATGCCCCCGTCCCCCTGTGCATGGCACATGCCCCACGGCATGCACTCCGCCCCACCACCGTGTGCGCCCTTTGCCCCGTGCATATACGGCAGAGACCCAAAAATCAGGTGGTTGGTGGGAGGTGCGCGCGCATGCATGGCGGAACTGAGCTGGGGCAGCAGCTCATGTGCCCTCAGAGAGGGCTCTACGTACAACCTGTGGCATGCATGCCATAGGTTCGCCATCACGGGTTTAGTCCCTCCAGGTATTTTTTTTCCCATGGGTACATTCCAGATAAATAAAAGGCCATATATTTCATATATCTCTTATCTTTTAATGATCAGCTTAAAGGATGGAGATTTTTGTGCTTAGTCAGGAAAGCCCTAAACAAAGGAGACTAATTTTGTTAAGCTGTAGATAAACATTCTTCTTTAGTTGGACTAATTATTTTAGGCCAGCAGTTATAAATTTTAATTTATAATGGGATCAACTAATACAACTTTTTATTTCCCTGTACAATTTCAAATTTATTTCAAAATTCAGATGCCATTGATTGGCCAAGTAGCAAAAACAGACTAACTGCCATCTTCTCCAAACTTCTACAGAGCCTTGCTGTTCCATTCTCACAAGCTCACCAAGCAAGATTGATCCATGCCAAGCAATCCCTTCTCTCCATTTTGATACTTTGAATCCAGCTTATCAATTCACTAGCCCCTGCCTTCCCGCCTCCATTCATGTGTTCTAAAACTCAATTCACTTATACTTTCCCTTGTAAGGCAAGCATTTATCTGGAATGCCACAGACTTTCTCCTAGGAAGCGTCTCAAAGTTCACTGGTGGTTAGGCTGTCAGGCTAGAAACCAAGAGATTGTAAATTCTAGTCCCGCCTTAGGCATGAAAGCTGGCTGGCTGACTTTGGCCCAGTCAATCTCTCAGTCCAATTCTTCTAATATGGTGGTTTTAGTGGAGAAAATAAGAGGAGGAACAAGTGGTAGGTAGGTAGGTAGGTAGGTCGGTCAGAAGAAAAGAAGGAAGCTTGGCACGCCCCAAGGAACATCTCTGGGGATATCTGTACTCTTTAACAACCATGAAGGGGATGCCATAAGAATCTCTTCCACAAATGCTTCCCCGCCCCCAAAGAGCATGTGACATGGATTACAGAGTCCTTGACTTACAACAGTCCATTTACGACTGTTCAAAGTTACAATGGCACTAAAAAAATGACTCATGACTGTTTTTCACACTTACAACTGTTGCAGCATCCCCATGGTCATGTGATTAAAATTCAGATGCATGGCAACTGGTTCAAATTTATGAGAATTGCAGTGTCCTGGAGTCACATGATCCCCTTTTGCGATCTTCTGACAAGCAAAGTCAGTGTGGAAGCCAGGTTCATTTAACAAGTGGGTTACTAACTTACCAATTGCAGTGATTCACCTAACAACTGAGGCAAGAAAGGTCCTAAAATGGGGCAAAACACACTTAACAACAGAAATGTTTGGGCTCAATTGTAGTTGTAAGTCGAGGACTACCTGTACAGTTGTCCTGGGTGATTGACTGCAGCTAATCTTACCTGTACTTGCTGCTTCAGTTTGCTGCACTCCTCTGTCATGACCTGCAGTTGAAGGCGGCTCTGGGCTGATTCCAGTTCTGCTTTCCTTCGCAGGCATTGTTCCTTTTCTAAAGAGCTGTGACAAAAATGGGACAGATCTGGTTAGAATTTTGGATGGGAAATCACCAAGAATTCCTAGACTGTAGACTGGACTGAAAAACTGAGAAAACATCATAGAAGAAGTCCGTGACAGATTATTTTCCTCTGGATTCTAAGGAAGCTGCTTTGGTCTAATGATGAAGGTGCTGGCCTAGAGACCAGGAGACAGTGAGTTCTAGTCTGGTCTTACCCGCATTTCCCCAAAAATAAGACCGACTCATATTAATTTTTGCTCCAAAAGATGCATTGGGGCTTATTTTTAGGTGATGTCTTATTTTCAGGTAAATATGGTCCTAAATGCATCTGTCTGGTTGATTGTTTTTAACTAGGGCTTATTTTTGGTAGGGCTTATATCACAAGCATCCTGAAAAATCATGCTAGGGCTTATTTTCTGGCTGGGTATTATTTTTGGGGAAACATGGTAGGCAAGAGAGCTGGCTGGATGACTTTCAGCAAGTCACTTTCTCTCAGCCCAATCAACCACACAAGGTGGTTGTTATGGGGTAAATAAGAGGAGGAATACCACCTATGCAGGCCATCTTGAGTTATTTCTAAAAATAAAGATGGGATAGAAATTAATAAGAAATAAATAAAAGCTACAAGGAATATCCACGAAGTCACCAAACCTGACCCAAGAGACTCCCAAAATCCTCACTGTGTGTTACAATATTTACAGTACAGTGTGAGTCTGGCAGCAAAGCTCATTTTTTAAAAATGCACTAGAAGTCCTTTTGGCCTTAAAAGCGCTTCATATAAACTTTAGTATCAAAAAGTTACAGAACATTTCTGCACACAGACATCTAAATCTTATACATGGAATAGCTGATTAAACAAGACTGAGAAAGATTAATCTGAGCTGTGATGTTAGAATACAGAAAATGTCTACAATTTCACGGTGACCTATTTTTTCTGGACGAAGTTAAAAGTAACCAAGTTACAAAATTTATAAAACTGTCAAGAACAAAAGTTCCATTGACGTTTATATTCTTCATGTCATCTGAACCCAACTATTTGCTAACTTATGATTAAGCAACCATTGGCTTTCCAGAATAAGGCAGAGTTGCAGAAGCAGGATCATTCCCATAGAAATATTGTTGTTGTTACCGAGGGAAAGAATTATACTCCTCAGCATATCTGACCTGCGGTAACTTCAATACTTATCAAATCACCACCCTTCTTTATACACCAGTTGATACAGTAAAAACGTTGTCAATGCAGCTGCAACTGCCACAGAAAATGGCCTCAATCTATCGTTGCTCATTACAGCATTCAGTGAAAGATTTGATGCTAATCACAGTCTTTACATGCTGCCGATGCACCCATTAATCGTTAGTAAACTTTGTTTGAAATCATTTTCTGAGTCTGGATACCAGGTTGTTTTCATGCTTTGCTGCCTGATCTGGACTCACAGATTAATCAGGCACAAAAAATACCACTACAGGTTTGCTTGATCTCCTAGACATAACTTGTAATTGTGTTAGTGTTTTCATTTATTCGTTATTTATACAGGTAGACCTCAACTTACGATCACAGTTGAGCCCTAAATTTCTGTTGTTAAGTGAGACATTTGTTAAGTGAGTTTTGCCCGATTTTATAATCTGTCTTGCCACAGTTAAGTGAATCACCACAGGTGTTAAATTAGTAACACAGTTGTTAAATGAATCTGGCTTCACCATTGGCTTTGCTTATCAGAAGGTTGCAAAAGAGGATCACATGACCCGGGATACAGCAACTGTCATAAATATGAGTCAGTTGCCATGTCCAAATTTTGATTGACCATGGGGATGCTGAAATGGTTGTAAGTGTGAAGAATGGTCATAAATTTTTCAGTGCCATTGAAACTTTCAACGGTCACTAAATGAACTGTTGTAAATCAAGGGCTAGCTGTACAAGATTCTTTCAGCTCCAATCTGCAAACCTTACATTTATTATTTGTAAAATTTATAGGCTGCCCATTGTACTTCAAGATAACTCTGTGGCTTACAATCATAAAAAATAAAAACCATATAAACTAAAAAGATAAATTAATATAAAATCTAGACCACGGCCCAATTAAAAGCTGGGAGGGTGGAAAATCCGTTGTTAATCAACCACCTCCACTATGAAGTTCCCCATTGGGCCCCAAGTGTCTTTAAGCTCTTTAGGTGAGGACGATTAGGGCTGACCTCATACCTGGGGGGCGCAGGAGGGAGAGAAGAGGTTCCCCAGGGTAGAAGGCCCTTCTTCAAGATCCCACCAGTCAGAATAATCAGGTTCATCAGGCCTGCAGCATGCATGCTCTGCTGATATGGATAGGATGGGCTAATCCCAGTGGGATGAAACGGTCCCTCAAGTAGCCTCACCCCATGCCAGGAAGGGCTTTAAAGGTGATTACCAACACCTTGAATTGCACCCAGAAGCAAATTGGCAACCAATGCAGCTCACGGACCAGTGGTGTTAGATGGGCCATTCTTCAGACCCCAAGAACTGCCTGCGCCACTATATTCTGTACCAGCTGAATGCTCTTCAAGGGTAGCCCCACGGACAGCACAAAGCCATTCGGTCTTGCCAGAGTTCAGTCAAAGCCTGTTGATCCCCATCCAGGCCCTTAAAGCCTCACAGAAACACAAAGAACACATTCTGAGGGAACCTGGGCTGATCTATTCTATGCACAACACATTTCAATAAAAAATTATTTTGACTTCATCCTTGACCATAAATGTACATAAAATTTCATGTAAGAAAATGAAGGTGATCCAGCATCAATACCTTTTCATGTTTTCCTGTTCAGTGGTGTCCAGTGCTTTCAGAGTACGGGCATAAAGGACAACAATATCTGTGCGTTTGGCTTTCTTATTGCACTAAAACAAAGCACAAAATGAAAGTGAGTCACTTTCTGGCAAATAATCTATTGTTTGGCTGTGGTTTGGATAAAAACAACATTACAATCTCGGCTCAACAAACACATCAAATATGGTGCATTTTTAGGAAGATTGAAATATTTTCACATCGTGAGGGATACTGTGCTTGTGGTTACTTGCTTTATCAAATGTAAAGTGTTTTTTTTCTTTATTTGGGCTCTTCTGCTAGTATCGATATACTTTTAAGGTACTGGTAAGTTTGTGGATGTAAGAATTCTGTTTCGTACTTGTCTGAATGCAAGAGACCAGTGACTCCTTGTAATCTGTTTAAAACTTCTTTGGTAACTGATCTTTATCACAACAAGCCTCCGCTGCCAACAGTCCAAGTGCACTGTGCACTGTCTGTTGCAATTTGCATACAATAAATAATTCTCCTGAATGATAATAGCACTTTCCCCCTTAGAATCCTAATTAGTTTTATTTCAAATGAGTCTTTCTTGCTAAAAGACTTTTACCTGGGGGCATTTGCCCACTTGACCCTTCAGCCATCTCTCAATGCAGCTGTAGCCAAAGAGATGCCCACAGCGCAATGCTGCAAGACGATGCTGCCCAGCGTTCGTCCACTCTTCAAAGCAGATGGCACAGATATCGCCACTGTCCTCTTCCAAAGAAACCAGGGATGCCGCCGGATTACTTTTCTTTAATGGAGTTGTCTAGAAAAAAGAAAATATGGAAGGTAGCTCAGGTAAATGAGGGCCCAGGTATTCAACTTCACTTCCTCTCACCTTCTTTGTTTGGGAAGCTGTGACTCTAGAATCAGGATGCTCTATCTCATTAGAATTATCTCCAGGAGGCTCCATTTGATTTGAGACAATTACTAAGAGAAAAAACAAAGAAATATTTCATGTAAGCAAATCAATCTATATGAAAGTGCAACCCTCCCAATAAGCCATTTCAATTTTAAAGAAGAGACAAAAAAGAATAAGCAAGTTATTTCCATTTAATTCCAAACCACAAAAACCTCACAGACAATAAGAATATAGAATTCAAGACAGACTTAATCAGACTATTTTAGATAGTTACATACAAATATACATACTAATTAGCAACCAATCATTACTGCACAGTAAAGGTATGCCAGGCACAAAATCTGCCCAAGACTTTTCGTCTTAGCTCAGCCAATTTCTTAGATTGTTAGGTTACAAAACGTGATCCATCCTATGCAACAGGAGATGCAAAACAACAGGGATATCTATTGGGTTTGGTTAAAATAGTCAAAATGGCATCCGCAACAGGCCAATCAAAATTCCACCTGTTTTTAAGGTGTAATTGGAGCAGAGCTTCAATTGTGCATTGCAGCCCCCACATCCTGCCCCCCTCAAAAGACCGAAGCTCATGAAAATGTTACACAAACAAATAAATTGCTCTGATCAAGGATGGGCATCATGTCCTGAGACATTTACATACATTTAGATTTTCAAAGATGTGGAAACAATGCAAACCTTCCAAGCCAATTAGAGGTATTTCCTCTAAATTTCTTGCAGGTTCCTCTTCGTCCTCCGTCGGGCTGCTGCTGTTGCCGCTGCTCTCGGAATCACTTAGGACCACGGTTTCATCTGAGCTGCTGTCATTGTGGATTACTAGAAGTGATGGTTCTGCTGGCTGGGTCCTACTGACCTGGAAATAGCTGTCCAGCGATGCTGTGGATCTAATCAACACAAGGTAAATGTGTATTTGTGTGAAATCTGATTTTAGCCCCCTCGAAACATGCATTTCCTTGATCTCAGTGGCTGAGCCGTGCAGACTCCAACACCCAGAATTCCCACAGCAACCAAGCAGCAGTTTTCACATGTCTGGACTCCAATTCCCAGAATTCCCAGCCAGCCCAGCAGCCACTTTGACAGGCCTGGACTCCAACTCCCAGAATCCCACGCATTTTAAAGTGGCTGAGATGGAGAAAGGAGGCGATGAAGCGCCAATACCATTCCAACCCCCAACTGCAGAATTTAGGCGCTAACCACCCACCCCCGCCCCCGAAAACAGCCACGGAGCGTCCCCGGGGCTCGGCCTGCGGCTTCTTCCGAGGAGCGTCTCCGCAGCCCCGGCTAGCCCGTCGAGAACCTGAGGGGCGTGGAAGGAAGGAAGGAAGAAAGGCGGTCGCCAGGCGATGGGCAGGCAGCGCGCGGGGCCCACGACCACTCACCTGGCCCGGGCTGCCCGTTGGGAGGACGACGCTGAGGCGGAGGAAGGCGCTGCCCGAGGGGCGCCAGGCAGGTTCCTCCGGGAACGGCGCGGCCTCCGCGACTCCGCCGCCCGAGCGTCTCGTGAGGAGCGGGCAATCGCCGGACGGCGCCCCGAGGCTTCCTCGCGATCGGACGCGACGGCCGGCTCCCTCTCGTCGGCCTCGGCCACAGGCGGGAGATCCACTTCCATGGCCTCCTCAGCCGCCGCCATCGGCCTCCTTCCCTCCCGCCCTCTGAGGGGCCAGGCGACGCGCGCGCCGGCCAGCCGCTCAACCGCCCCGCCTCCTGCCCACGCCCCCCCATTGGCCGCCCGGGAGGCGCGCGAACGCAGAGTTTGATTTCTATTGGACACTGAGTCTCTCTATTGGTCTTCCCGGCTGTCACTCTTCTGGGTAAACATGGAGCGGAGCAGGGAGGGGGAGGGAAAGGAGGACTGGAAGACGCGCGTGCGCAGTTTTAAGGCCGCTGCCGCCACCAGCCGGAGTTTAAAAAGAAAGCGCGTTTTGCAGCCTGATGCGGCAGTGGCGTTTGCGGGTGGGGCGGATGCGGTTCCGTTGGGCATGAAACACACCACTAGAATTAAAAAAAAACAGTGGAAAAACGGGATCCATAGGAAGAAAAACATTGGGTGGGGGGAGGAATTGACAGTTTCAAACAGCAACGTTGAATTGCCAAAAAGGCACTAGGAGTTGTTAACCTAATCTTGGGAAGCTTCTTCTCTGGTAACTGCGATTTCTCCGTGGGTCGTTCATGAAGCCAATGTGGAAGAGAGACTCGGACACGAATTCCCTTCGGGACGAACCGACCCAGAACGGAGTCCGGGGGTCCTTTTTTATTGAGCATACACAAGAGAGGGGTGGATTTACATAGCCAATGGGGACCAATCATGATTGTGCAAGTTTACAGTATATGGTAACTCATTTACTTCCATGTAGACCTAAAGAATACTCAGTCAATAAATCTTTTATCATCGTGTAAACTTCAAATCCTTAATTAATGTTTGAGAGTTAAACAGTTGTAACCCCTGATTTAATCAAGCTTGTAATTAAGAGTCTGTGATTACTGATCTGCTTAGTGTTAATTACTAATTTACTTAATGCCTAGAGTTAAACAGTTTGTCTTACTGATTCAATCATAGGGTTAATCATTGCTTCTATTCTATACGCGTTTCAGCATAGCTAATGTATGCCTGCGCGTATTGCAACAGGTAACGTTGTATTGCTAACTAGGGCATACAAAACCTTTCCTAGACCAATTCTCCAATGCAGCTCATCTACCTGGAACCCGCACTGCATATTAGACATTTACACAATTGAGCTAGTCCAGAGCAGTAGTGGGTTCCGGATCGGGTTCCAACCGGTACGGTTGGAACTGACCCGGCAGCGTCCACATGGACGCATGCACACACGTGCAGCGCGCACAGGCATCAGCACCTCCGCAAGCCTCCGCTATGCTCCAACTGCTCAGCGGAGCATCGCGCAGGCGCCAAAGACTTAAAAGACCAGTAAGGAGCTCGGGCAGGCGGATGGGCCCTCCGGAGCACTGTACTGGAATAGTATTCGGTGCTGCGGGCAGGCTCCGGGGCACCCGTACCGTGACGTACCACCTTCAACCCACCACTGGTCCAGAGATATTTCACGGGGAGAGTCCTCCACTCCTCTGCTCACAACAGAATCCCTTATGCCACCAGGCTTGAAATTTTGGGCTTATGCCGTCTTCGATCCAACCTAAGCATAGTACATAAAACTATCTGCTACATTGTCCTACCTGTCAATGACTACTTCAGCTTCAACCACAACAATACACGAGCACACAATAGATACAAACTTAAACCTAAACCTCTCCAAACTCGATTGCAGAAAATACAACTTCAGCCACAGAGTTGTCAATGCCTGGAATGCTCTACCTGACTCTGTGGTTTCTTTCCCAAACCCTCAAAATTTTAACCTTAGACTGGCTACTTTTGACCTCACCCCATTTCTAAGAGGTCTGTAAAGGGGCGTCCATAAACACACCAATATGCCTACCTGTCTTACTATCCCCACTTATTCGTATCCATTTCCTGTATTCGTAATCATTTTTATACGTATCTATTATCTTATACATGTTTGACAAAATAAATAAAATAAAAGATAAATAGATAAATAAGCTTTATTGTCATTTTTAGGGCATTATAAGACATTAGAGAGCAATGGGTAACAACAAAGGCTGTTATTTTATAGGAGGTTGATTGTGCCAGGCGGCATGTATCAGTGCAATATAATAAAGGTCCCTTTTAACTATTAAGGCGTGAGCTAGTTCCTTTTGTGTGTCCCATGAAACATCTTTCTTTCTTGTAATCTGTCGTTTTTAAATCAACTTTCAAATCAAGAGCTGTGGTGGAGCAGTGGTTAGAGTGCAGTCCTGCAGGACACTTCTGCTGACTGCTGGCTGCCAGCAGTTCAGCAGTTTGAATCTCACCAGGCTCAAGGTTGGTCTTCCATCCTTCTGAGGTGGGTAAAATGAGGACCCAGATTGTTGGGGGCAAATAGACTGACTCTGTAAACTGCTTAGAGAGGGCTGTAAAAGCACCGAGAAGCGGTACATAAGTCTAAGTGCTATTGCCCTTCCTTCCTTCCTTCCTTCCTTCCTTCCTTCCTTCCTTCCTTCCTTCCGGTTGATCCTGCCTTCCATTCTTCTGAAGTGGGTAAAATGAGGACTCAGATTGTTGGGGGCAAGAGGCTGACTCTATAAACTGCTTAGAGGGGGCTGGAAAGCCCTGTGAAGCTGCATATAAGTCTAAGTGCTATTGCTATTTCCCTTCCTTCTTACCTTCTTTCCTTCCTTCCGGTTGACTCAGCCTTCCATCCTTCCGAGGTGGGTAAAATGAGGACCCAGATTGTTGGGGGCAAATAGGCTGACTCTGTAAACTGCTTAGAGAGGGCTGTAAAAGCACCGTGAAGCAGTACATAAGTCTAAGTGCTTTTGCTATTTCAGATCAGTCTTTTTGGGAGGAAATTCTCCCCTGTTGCGTTTCTTAATGATCAACGGCCTGAAGAATAAATTGAATAATGAAGCGTAACTGCCAGAAAGAAGCCTCTAGTGACAAAGAACCAAGATGAGTGATATTCAGCAAGCCTTCTCAGCTAGCTAGAAAGATCGACATTCAAACATATGGTGACTTTAATTCTGTGTTTATTGATGGGATAATGTTCTTTTGGCTTTGTGTGGAAGGAAAAAGGCTAATTTTGGTTCCCCCAAAAAAGAGGCTACCATATTTTTTGGAGTATAAGACACACCTTTTCCCCCCAAAAAAGAGGGTGCCCAGGACTGAGTGGTTTAAGGCTGTTGTGCAAATACAGATAGTCCTCGACTTACAACCACAATTCAGCCCAAAATTTATGTTGCTAAGTGAGAAATTTGTTTAAGAGAGTTTTGCCTCATTTTAGGACCAATGAAATCTTCCACGTTTCCCTGGGAGAAGAATGCCAACCCATAGAGTGACTGTTTCCAAAACATCTCTTCTAAACTTGAACCAGACCATAAGAGACACACAATGGAAAAGGGACCAAGGGAGGAAACTTAACTGGCGTGAAATCTCAGCTCTGACTTTTACGCTCCTGTAGTTCACTTGACAGCTAGTAAATTATACCTTTCTCAACAACTGGAGTTAAGGATTGTTTTTACTCAGAAGCCCAAGTTGAGGCAGGTTTGACATTGGCCTTCAACATCTGGGGGGGGATTTGCTACCCCAAACCCCCACATTTTATGGAGCCAACAGAAGGGTAAATGGCAAAGATGGCTCGTGGTTCAAAGATCAGGCTGAGCCAAAGAATATTGAAACATGTGTTAGGAATATAATCTAATGGTTGGGTTGGCAATATATAAATCATGTAACAATGCTGTTTCTTTAAATCATACTGTAAAATGTGATTGGTTGCTGTTTTCCTCAATCGGCCATAAGAGGGAGCCAGAATGACTGTTAGCTCTCTATTTGTTAGATGCTGGGCTGATCTGATCTGAGTGTTTTTGGAAGCTGGCTGTTAGAAAGTGCTGTCAGCTATTGTAAGTTTTGCAACTGCTAGCAAACTTTGAGTACCAGACTGTTTGTATGTTTATGGACTATGTTATTTGTATTATCCCTTAACTGAAAGACGTTGATGACTGACTGTCTTATCCGTGTATGACTTGGACTGTTTGATGGACTCTGATACCTCTATTTCCATGAAAGTAAAAGCCTATTTAAACTGCAGTGTCTCTGTATGCTGGTTTTTGTGTTCTCCAACACAACTCTCACAACGCTTCTCTGAACGCACTCGCTCTTCCAACGGGGAGCTTACTTAACAACGTAGGAAAAAAGAGAGACAGTTCAGATGATAGAACGTATCTCCCACAATCACTGATTTTCCCTCATGAAGTTGCTGCCGTTATCATCCTGGTCAATGAGGAGTTGGTTCACAATAACTGCAAAGGAAAAAAAAATCAGTTTTCAGAAATCTTCCTACCTCAGTTTTGTAGCTCAGCCTTCAAAACATGGTGCCATTTGTCTGCTTAATAAATGAGTAGCAATTCCATCTTTGCTGGTGTCATGGCTGCCATTCTGCTAAGATGCGCATCGCAAGCTGACAGCCTGACATCAGTAACGGGGGGAGGGAGCAGTGGGGGAAGGGATAGCAATAGCAGTTAGACTTATACACCACTTTACATTCAGAACCCAGATGAATCAAAAGCAAGCCATCCCATTCTCTGGGAAGCCAACTGTCTCAAGGTCACACCAAAGGAATGTGGAGCCATGCGCATGCACAGAATATTTCCCAAACAAAGTGTTAACTGGACATTGGCTGATAATCAGGGAGTTGGCCAGGAACAAGGGAAAGTTAACGGTATCTTTTGTTCGTGAAAATTTCAGATCCAGCTTTGCGTCTTCTAGGACCACTTTGGCTTTAGTAATGTATACTTTTGGCTAATTATGGGCCAGGAGTTTTTCTTTCTTTCCTAACTGACCAGGCTGGAAGAGTTGACAGCTAGTGAGATAAGGAAGTGTGAGCCTAGAGTACTTATGTCTGGATTCATTGCTCCCCGAATACCCCAATATTGGTGCACCGTTTAGTGTTGCATTATATACAAAACTAGCTACAGGTTACGCATCAAACCCTAACTAAAAGCAAATTATGGCTTAGTGAAATGTGTTACCCCAACCACGCATCCCAATGCCTGCTGCTTTCTCATACCTTCAGTAGTTGGGCGCTTGGAAGGGTTATAACTGCGACACTGGTTGATGATTTCCCGTAAATAGGGCGGGCAGTCTTCTGACAAAGGCTCCTGTACTTTTTGCTTATGAACCTTCTCATAGATTTCTTGAGAGTTGCAGCCTAGAATCACAATCAGAGAGGTTGCAAGGTTTCACATAGATAGGCATACCGAGAGCTTGCATCCAGAAATTGTGACTGCTCCATCATGGGAGTTTTTCAAGAAGAGATTATACAGAGATGATTGTCTGAAGTCGTATATGGCAGGAGTCCCCAACTGGAGGGTCTGCAGCCCACTACTGACTGGGCCACTTTCAGGGCAACTATGACTTGGATGATTGTTTGTTTGTTTGTTTGTTTGTTGGATTTATATGCCGCCCTTCTCCCAAGGACTCAGGGCGGTGTACAACATTAAAAAAAACATATATTACAAGTTAAAAAATTTTTAATAGTGTATCCAAAAAACAAACCCAATTAAGATGAACAATCACATTTTTAAAAAATTGATTAAAATTAACAATAATCAAACATTTATTTTATTTTGTTCAGGCCAGGCCGGTTTGCTGGAAAAGCCAACTTTTTAGGGCGCGTCAGAAGGACTGGAGGTCGGGAATTGAGAATCTCCTGAGCCACTGAGGTCTTCCTGAATTTTATTTTTTATTGCTGCCTTCTGCACCTCTACCTGGACTTTTCATATACGTTTCCAAGACTCCAGTAACAATTTTATTGGCCGCACGACAGACATCTGTATTTGTAAAGGCGAAAAAAATCAGGGAGAGTCCTTAAGCAAAGCCTGGCTGATCATTGTCTGGGATCATCTCTCTTAGGGTGTGTTGAAAGAGGGATCTTTCCTGACTGCTGCAAAAAAAAAGGGCTTGACCTGCCCAAGAGCAACAGATGTGGAAGAGAGACAGGGGGGGGGGGGGGGAGAACAATGAATCACTCCAAACTGTAGCCAGCTGGTCTTTGTCTCTGCAGATAAAAAGGAAGTTCTGGGAATCTGCACAGGAAGTCTCCTGTGCAGATTCAGAAAATCCAACTTCCTCAACTCAAGATCTGGGAAAATCCTTGATCCCAGGTTTCACTTCTACTGGCTCTTGATTCAAAACGCCTCCATTTTAGGAGCCTCCAACACAGCCATTCTGGGCTGCTCTGGAATCAGTGTCCCTGGCCCTCTCTGCCTGTGCTCCATCTCCAACTGCTGAGCTGAGACCACGGCAAGAGGAAGGGCCAGAGGGCTCTTTATCAGCATGGACCAGACCCTTGGGCAGGAGAGCAGTTCCCCTTATCTCTTATCTTCCCTTATCCCTCAGCTTTCCTTCTTCCCCACCAATGGAGAAGTAGGATATGGCATTCCTGATAGGGGAGTGGGACACGGCCCTCTTCCACTAATCGGCAGGAAGACAAACCTTGAGAACTGTTCAATGGCAGCCTACTGTAAGAAACCCCAAAGCAGCGTTTCTCAAGCTGGACGACTTTAAGATGTGTGGACTTCAACTCCCACATTTCAACTTTAAGATGGATGGAATTCATGGTTGGCTGGAGAATTCTGGGAACTGAAGTCCACCCATCTCAAAGCTGTCAAGGTTAAGGAGCCCTGCGCAGGGGAATGCCATGAGAAACACCCCCCCCCTTAGAGAAGGATTAGGGGAGACATGATAGCTGTCTTCCAATATTTGAGGGACTGCTGAAGAGAAGATGGACGTGCTCTCCAAAACATCTGAAGGCAGGACAAGAAGGAATGGGTGGAAGATCATTAGAGAAAGATCCAGCCTAGAATTCAGGAGGAATTAATTCTGACTAAGAAGGCAATTAAACAATGGAAGAGCTTGCCTCTCAAATTTGGGTGCTCCATCACTGGAGGTTTTCAAGAAAATATTGGACTACCTTTTTTCAAGGATAGTATCATTTTGGCAGGTGGCTGGACCAGAAGACCTCCAAAGTCCCTTCCATCCCCACAGTTCTTTGTTTTACACAGTGGTTGTGCCACAAGATGAAACTGTACCCTTCTGTTTTACCTACAGCATCCTCCCCCGTAGAGAAGAACCCAGACCTTCCCCAGAGAAGAGCCCAGGCCTCACCTGTAAAGGGGAGCTTCCCAGTTGCGATCTCCCATAGCACAATCCCAAAGCTGAAAGAAAGGAAGGCAGGAGCTGTCACACAAGGGGGCCGAGAGATGGCAGCTCCTTCCCTGCCATTATCAAGCCATGGGGTGGCCCATCTGAGTGGGCCCTGACACATTGGCCAGATCTGCACAATACTATTCAGTCTCCAACCAAACATCACCACATCACGGCTTAGTAGATTCTGTTGAAAGCTTTTAGGCCTTTCATGGTTTGCAAAGCTAGCTAACAGTAGCCTATTCAATAAATCATGGTTAAGCAAATGGCTGATATGTGGTATGGATGGAGCCACTCTGGGATTCATGGCCCATAGACCCACCTTGAAGGACACCAAGGGTGGGTCATGGCATTTTGCCCTTTATTTACCCCTCTCCCTCAAGATGGCAGCCTGCGACTAGGGCAGAGTCAGTTCTAACTAGGGGTTTTGATATCTTCAGAATGCCTTTTGGGGTGCCCCCGCTCAAGGGAAGCCTTCCTCCCCTACTCCCCAAGATCCAGCCTCCACAGTGGGCCACCAGCCATGACAGTGGCACTCCTGCAGATTCATTTCTCAAGGAAAGCTGAGTTCACATGTCCCACTAAGCCTCAAAAGTGGCCTATTGTGTGAATCCAGGCACCGTAATCATTAGTTCAAGGTTTATAACTTAATATGTCGGGCATACACAGCTATTGGAATTTAGTCAAGTCACGGTTAAAGAAATTGAGTATGACATCTGAACTCTTGTCACTTCCTCCTTTCATTACTGCTCACATAAGGGAATCTCCAGAAAGGAAACTGAGGGAGTTTCAATGCCACAGAAATTACAGATATTTGGCTGCTCTTCTCAAAGCGGCCCCTGGAGAGACAAGGGAGGGACATGTTGCCATAGATTGCTGGCTCTCTGCACAACACACTTTAACCTTGATACTGAATTAACCCATTTTCTGTGCTCCCACAACGTTATGAATTCTAATGGAAAAGGCTAAACCACATACAGACGGGCATCCACTGGCAATCCTAATCCAATTTAAAATTGATCAAGTTCAACATGACATAGCAATGCAGAATTCGGTCTGAAACTGACCCCATTAAACCGAGGCCATACTGAGCTCCAGAAAACGATGTGTTGACCCCACATAGCTCTTCATAGCTGCGAAGAGGCAGGATACAGACATACCTGTATATTTCACTAGCCAAGTTGTATGGGTGGTGTAAAGAGGCCAGGCCCTCTGGACAGATGTAGGCTAAAGAAGACACCGGCCTGGAGACTTTATCCTTGTTTTTTCGACCGATGGATGACTCAGTTTGGTCCAGTTTAAATCCTGACAACTGAATGGAATGGAAACAAAGTGAGTTCTGTGAAGCCTGTTTGGAAATGCATCCACAGCCAATGGAGTTATTAAGGTTTTATAAAGCGGTCCTAATCGCCTGAAGTATTAGTACTGCTTTATAAAGCTTTATAAAGTAAGGCCGCACCTGGAATACTGTATCCAGTTTTGGTGACCACATTATAAAAAAGATGTTTGAGTCTTTGGAAAAACTATAAAGAAGAGCAACCAGAAGGATTAAAGGCCTGGAGACAAAAAGATACGAAGAACAGTTGCAGGATTTGGGTATGGCAAATCAAGAGAAAAGAAGGACTGGGGAGGGGGGGGACATGATAGCAGTATTCCAGTATTTGAGGGGCTGCCACAAAGGGAAGGGGGTCAATTATTCTCCAAAGCACCAGAAGGGAGGACATGAAACAATGATTGGAAACTAACGAAGGAGAGAAGCAACCTAGAACTAAAGAGAAACTTCCTAACAGTGAGGATAATTAACCAATGGAAGAGCTTGCCTTCAAAAGTTGTGAGTGCTCCATCACTGGAGGGTTTTAAGAAGAGACTGGACAGTCACTTGTCTAAAATGGTAGAGGGTCTCCTGCTTGAGCAGGGAGCTGGACTAGAAGATCTCCAAGGTCCCTTCCAGCTCTATTTTGATTGAGTTGTGTTAACAGGGAGTCCCTGTAATTCTGGCATCCACCCAACTAGAGCATCTTCCAAAATCATCTCCCATTGTTATACTTCCCCAAAGTAGTACAATGAGGGCTTATATCCTTCCAGGGATGGATGGGTAATGCTAGGAAGATATTGACTCCCTCAAACACAACACAACTTTCTAAGGGCAGGTTTGCGTAGGTTTTCTCCAACATAATCTCACTGAAAGGAAATACAAGCCCCCTCTTACAATTCTGTAACGATTAGACTTTTAGGCTCATTGTCTTTAAACCAGAAAGTACTGGTACAGATAATCCTTGACTTACGACCACAATCAAGCCCAAAATTTCTATTGCTAAGTAAGACAGTTCTTAAGTGGGTTTTGTACCATCTTACAACCTTTCCTGCCACAGCTGTTAAGTGAGTCGCTGCAGTTGTTTAGTTAGTAACATGGTTGTTAAGTGAATCAACCTTGTCAGAAAGTCGCCAAAGGAGATTGTATGACCCAGGGACATGGCAAACGTCATAAATACGAGTCATATGCCAAGCATCCGAATGTGACCACGGGGATGCTGCAACGATAATAGGTGTGAAAAATGATCGTAAGTCATTTTTTTCAATGCTATTGTCACTTTGAACGGTCACTATATGAACTGTCGTAACTCGAGGTCTATCTTTATAGTATAGGGATGCTACATGCAGACCTCACCTTTACACAGTAGCCCTTGGCAACCAAGAATTTGGAACTGTTGATGCAACGATGCAGTTGGCACTTCTCTCCTGTCTGGTGCAACCTGCAGCCAACAAAAAGGAAGAGCTTCACCCAATTCTTATGTGCAGTTTATAGCAATGGCCCCCTCTAAGCAGTTTACAGTCAGCCTTTTGCCCCCAACAATCTGGGTCCTCATTTTACCCACCTCAGAAGAATGGAAGGCTGAGCCAACCGGAAGGAAGGAAAGAAGGAAGGAAGGAAGGAAGGAAGGAAGGGCAATAGCACTTAGACATATGCAGCTTCACAGTGTTTTTCAGCCCCTTCTAAGCAGTTTACAGTCAGTCTCTTGCCTCCAACAATCTGGATCCTCATTTTATCAGTCATGGAAGGATGGAAAACTGAGTCAACCGGAAGGAAGGAAGGAAGGAAGAAAGGAAGGAAGGAAGGAAGGAAGGAAGGAAGGAAGGAAGGGCAATAGCAATAGCACTTAGACTTATAAACTGCCTCACAGTGCTTTACAGCCCTCTCTAAGGAGTTCACAGAGTCAGCCTCTTGCCCACAACAATCTGGGTCCTCATTTTACCCACCTCAGAAGAATGGAAGGCTGAGCCAACCAGAAGGAAGGAAGGAAGGAAGGAAGGAAGGAGGAAGGAAGGAAGGAAAGAAAGAAAGAAGGAAAGAAGAAAGGAAGGAAGGAAGGAAGGAAGGAAGGAAGGGCAATAGCACTTAGACTTATATGCCGCTTCTCAGTGCTTTACAACCCCCTCTAAGCAGTTCACAGAGTCAGCCTCTTGCCCCCAACAATCTGGGTCCTCATTTTACCCACCTCGGAAGGATGGATGTCTGAGTCAACCTTGAGCCTGGTGGGATTTGAACTGCTAAATTGCAGTCAGCCAGCATTCAGCAGAAGTAGCCTGCAGTACTGCACTCTAACCACTTTGCCACCAGGGCACTTTTCCAAATCTGAGACAGACCTGATCCCTCAGGGCACACCAGGCAGCCAAGGCTTAGTCAATGAGTCCTTTACTAAGACCTAAAGCTCATTATTCATGGGTCAGGATGTATTGAAGACCACATGGGGAGGCTGGGACTGAGATCCCTGGATATGTGAAGCTTGTAGAGCTGTGGCGGTGCAGTGGTTAGAATGCAGTATTGTTGCAGGCTAATTCTGCCCACTGCTAGGAGTTCAATTCTGATTGGCTCAAGGTTGACTCAGCCTTCCATCCATCTGCGGTAGGTAAAATGAGGACCCAGATTGTTGGGGGCAAGAGGCTGACTCTGTAAACTAATGAGAGAGCTGTAAAGCACTGTGAAGCAGTATATAAGTCTATTGTTATTGCTTTCCCACATTCTTTCCCACATGAAGCAGTATATAAATCTAAGTGCAACTGATATTGCTATTCTTTCCAACATAAAGTGGTATATAAGTCTAAGTGCTACTGATATTGCTATTCATTCCCATATAAAGTGGTATATAAGTCTATTGCTATTCTTTCCCCCATTTTTTCCCACATAAAGCGGTATATAATGAGTGCTACTGCTATTGTCAGGACAGGATGAGACAAGAACTGGTGTTGAGGACCAACCTTCAGGAACACCTGCTCCTTCTCCCTCCAGCCACACACACCTGTACAGCCCAGCGGCCGCATCCGAAGCCATGTCGCAGCGAATCTTCCAGGGCAGGTCCTGTTCTTTTCTCAACACTTCCCGCAGGGTGCCCTTCTCACAATACTCAGTGACTATGGAGAACTGTGGAACTGTCCCTAAAGGAACAAAGATCCTCCATGAGGAGATGGCTACTCCTGGGAGTCTGCCCCGCTTAGCTCACCTGGCCGGGATGCTCCGTTTCTCAACCCCAAGCCAGAACAGCAAAGGGAGCCCCCCAGTGGTGGGTTTCAAAAAAATTTGGAACCTACTCTGTGGGTGTGGCCTCCTTTGTGGGAGTGGCTTGCCGGCCATGTGACCTGGTGGGAGTGGCTTGCCGGCCATGTGTTTTCTCTCTCTCTCTCTCTCTTTCCTTCCTTTTGTCTCTCTGTCCCTTTTTTCTTTTTTTCTTTCATCCCTCTCTCACTCTTTTTCTTTCTTTTTTCTTTCTTTCTTTCTTCCTTTCTTTTTCTTTCTCTCTCTCTCTGTGTCAGTGGGGGGGGCAGTGGGGGGTTTCAAAAATTTTGGAACCTCTTCTGTAGGTGTGGCCTGCTTTCCAGGTCCACTGGTGGAACCTCTTCTAACCGGTTCGGTAGATTTGACGAACCGGTTCTACCGAATAGGTGCGAACTGGTAGGAACCCACCTTTGGAGCCCCCCTACCCCACCCCCTGCTCCGCTTAGCTCCTGTTAATTGAACAAAAGGCAGAAGTCAGCTATGCTGGCTGGGGAACTCTGGGAGATGAAGTCCAGCTATCTTCAAGTTGCCAACTTTGAGAAACAGTGAGTTAGAATGAAATACAAATGTTTTGCTGATATGCAATAGCAGGTTTTGCACAGAAATCTACCTGTGGCTATGTTGACCGCCTCACTGGAAGAGCCGAGGCTGAATGGCTGTGCCTACCAGGGAGCAACTGCCCCTTAAGTTTAGGTCCCTGTCCAGAGTTCCCACCCACAATCCTCTGAAGAGCTGGCTCTGAAAAGCTGGCCACAAACCTTGCCATTCTGCCAAGAATGGAGTGACAGCAGCGTTCCTACAACCTCACTTCCCTTTTTCTGCAGGAAATCTCTCCCCTTACTCTGCACGAAAAGAATCGGTGGAAGTTAGAGGGGGCTGCATCAGGACAGGAAGTCCTTTCCTTTAGTGACTGTTTGAAGTGACAGTCGTGATGGAAAAAAAGGGACTTATGACCTGTCCTCAGGCTTACAACTTCGCAGCATCCCTGTGGGTCTATGACAACTCGCCACAGCCAATTCACCCTGGCCAACCTGCCACGGGATCACTCACTGCAGGACAAGAGTCGCACTAATGTTAAACAAACAGTGGAATAGAATCATTAAAGCAGTGTTTCTCAACCTTGGCCACTTGAAGATGTCTGGACTTCAACTCCCAGAATCCCCCAGCCAGCGAAATCCAGACATCTTCAAGTGGCCAAGGTTGAGAAACACTGCATTAAAGGAAGGATGCAAAAGGAGGGATAGAGTGAAGTGTGAAATTGTTTTGTAATTTATTTAAAATAATTAAATAGAATTGTTAAATTGTCCCAAGGTGAGTTGGCCAAGGTGAGTTGGCTGTGGCCAGTTGTCCCATTCCAAATCCCTCTAGTCCAGTGTTTCTCAACCTTGGCAACTTGAAGATGTCCGGACTTCAACTCCCAGAATTCCCCAGCCAGCGAATGCATTCGCTGGCTGGGGAATTCTGGGAGTTGAAGTCCGGACATCTTCAAGTTGCCAAGGTTGAGAAACACTGCTCTAGTCACCTGATCAAAATTTGGCACTTGGCAAACAGCATGAGTTTATATAGTTGCAGCATCCCAGGGTCGCCATTTGCCACTGAAGGAAGATAGTCACAGGAATCAATGGAACCTTTGCTATTTGCTTCTGTTAAGAATGGATTTTTGCTATTTTACTTCTGTAAGGGATTGGAAAAGAAATAAGAAAGATAGAACCAAGAGCTACCCAGGAACATTCTGCTCCATAGATAACCAGGAAGGGGGGGGGCAGGCAAGGAGCTGCCCAAGAATGCCCATCAAACAGATAAGGAGAGCAGGGATACATAAAGCTACAAGGGATGCTCTACAGACATGCTTTGGAGATAAGAAGGACACGGACAAGACATTTCCCACATTGAGTAACAAACATTGTCTCTGACTGGCTACATGAGTGCATAAGTTCTTAACCACACTCTCCCCAGGTGTGGCTTTTTCCTTGCATGCCTGTATGCTGTGAACTTGTCCACCCAGCTCTTTTGCTTTGGCCCAAATCAAAGCCCTTACTTTTTCCAAGCCTTTCCTTAGTCTCTTTTTGGCACTTTGGTGACTCTGAGTACATTTTGGACTTTGCCGCTTGGCTTCAGAAAAGCAAAATCAACGGAGGAAGCCAGATTCACTGAACGACCGCACAATTCACTGAACGACTGGAGTGATTCGCTTAACACCAACACCACCCCCGCTGGGTAAAAAAGATCGCAACATCCAGTGTGACTCACTTAAAACCCGCCTTGCTTAGCAATGGGAATTCTGGTCTTAGATTGTGGTCATAAGTCGAGGACTTCCTGAATTCATCCCCATGAGGCTCCATCGAGGATTTCCTGAATTCATCTCCATTGCTATTGCTATTCTCCAAATCCCAAGCCAGCCAAAGATCTTACCGCTTTCATCAATGCAGATGCCGTACAAGCGCACAATGTAGGAGGACTCCAGCCTCTTCAGGGTCCTGATCTCCTCCTCGAAGATCTGCCTCACTTTCCTGCGAGAAACTGAACAGGGTCAGTCTTGGGGCAGGAGCTGATGGCCTCGCCCTCAAAACCTACCCACCCCAAACAGAGAGAAGGATTTGCAACGATAAACAGATTAACAGAGTTGGAAGGGACCTTAAGTCCTCTAGTCCAACCCCCCACCCAAGCAGGAGACCCTACACCATTTCTGACAGATGGCAGTCCAATCTCTTCTTGAAAGCCTCTAGTGATGAAGCTCCCACAACTTCCGAAGGCGACTTCTGTTCCATTGGTTGATTGTTCTCACGGTCAGAAAATTCCTCCTTTTTTCAGGTTGAATCTCTCCTTGGTCAGTTTCCATCCATTATTCCTTGTCTGGCCTTCGGATCCTTTGGAAAATAGCTTGATCTCCCTCCTCTCTGTGGCAGCCCCTCAAATATTGGAAGACTGCTATCCTGTCTCCCCTGGTCCTTCTCTTCACTAGACAAGCCTTGCCCAGTTCTTGCAACCGTCCGTTGTATGTTTTAGCCTCCAGTCCCCTCATCATCCTGGTTCATCTTCTCTGCACTTTTTCTGGAGTCTCAACATCTTTTTTATAGTGTGGTGACCAAAACTGGATGCAGGATTCTAGGGATGGTCTTACTAAGGCTTTATAGAGTGATATTAGTACCTCCCTTGATCTTGATTCAATCCCTCTGTTAAGGGGCAGAGCTGGCTGGAGAATTCTGGGAGTTGAAGTCCACAAGTCTTAAGGTTGCCAAGTTTGGGAACCACTGCTCTAAACAAATCAGTCTCTAGGTAATCACCAGAATGATTGAGGGCCAGGCCTTTTCAAATCTGTGCAAATAAATGGATAAAGTTATCCCTAGAAGACAGTTTTTGTTTTCTTCCAGGTCTGATTGCCGGAGACTTCTTCGACTAGTTCCTGCAGGATTTTTTTTCTTTTGTGATAATTTAATTTTTTTAAAAAAAGAAAGACAAACCTATAAACAAACATCAAGCACTGACAATAAAGAAATGTGTACAAAAAAAAACACCAAATGATAAGTATTGCCTTAGCACTAACATTAAACATAAATTCAATGAGATTCATCACTGGAAGCTTTCAACACTAGACTGGACTGCCATTTATCAGAAATGTGTTGGGTCTCCTTCTTGGGCAGGGGGTTGGACTAGAATACCTCCATGGTCCCTTCCAGCTCTGTTAATCTATTAAATCTGTTAAAATTGTCCTCCCTGGTTGAATGTTAAAAAACATGTCCCTGCAGTTTCCTTGGCAATCTTTTTCAGAAGTGGCTTGCCATTGCCTCTTTCCTAGGGTGGAGAGAAAGTGACTGGCCTAAGGTCACCCTACTCGCTTTGTGTCTAAGACAGGACTGTAACTCAGTTCCCCAACCTGGTGCCTTAAGCACCTCAAATTGGATGTGAAGACATCTTTCCACGACTTCACTGGACAAAGGACAAAAGCAGGAGGTGGGAAGAGCAGCGATAAACAATGTGAAAAGTACAAAGTGGAGGCAGCAGCTAGAGGAAAAAGTCAGCTTAACTTTTCGACTCAAGTATAACAGCTTCTACCGTCCCCACAACCCCCCTTCTTCACTCACTTGGTGTTGATGGTCATGGGGTTTTTGAAGACTTTGACGGCCACCGGACTTTTGTAATATTCTCCTTTGTACAGGACGTGGTCTTTCATCTCCGACAGAAAGGCCATCTTTGTTAAGAAGTGCCTGTCGATCTCTGTGATTTCCATTTGAGCTTCTTCCTTCTGCCCTGGAAAGAAGGATTGAACAGAATGAAAACAGTGAGGCTACCATCCTGCACTTTTCAGTCACAAAAAATAAAAACAGCCCGAAGGAGAGAGGGACTTTCCAACAACGTTTGAAGAGGGAGGCAGAAAAGATGACAATGCGAGATAGGATGGCTGAGATAGGATGGCCCGGTCTGTGCATGTTTTTATGTGCATCGCATTATCCTATTGTTGCCTTGAACTGTGAGTCGGGTGGCAAAAAAGTCTGGATAGTGGGCGTGGCAGGACCTGGAGGCAGCAGAAACAACTGGAGAAGATTACAAAATGCAAAAGACCTGCAAATAGAAATAACGATTGTGGCAAAAGAAGGCAAAGGGAGCACCAGAGGTGGGTTCCTATCAGTTCGGCCAAGTAGGTAGTAACTCAGCCACCCACGCACCCGAACCAGTTCTATTGTTGGTGATGCCATCTTGATTTTTGCTTCTGCGCATGCGCAGAACATTCTCCATTGCAGAAATGTAATCCCCCCCCTTTTTTTACGTTCCACGCATGTGCAGACCTTTTTAGGTGTAAATGTGCATGGCTAACGTAATGCTGGTAGCAACCCACCCCTGGGTAGCATCAATAGTAATAGGTGCCTTGGATGCAATCCCAAAACAACCGGCATGCTGTTTGAACAACCATCGGCATTGACAATATCCCCATCAGTCAATTGCAAAAGGCAGCTTTTCTCAAAACAGCCGACCTCCTGCAACGATACTTTTAATGTCATCCAACATCCATATCAGGCTATCCCAGGTCTCTGGGAAGGACTCGGCAGGGGGACAAAAATGCCAGATCCAGCCTGAACCCCTGGCTGCCTGTGCAACGAACCATAATAATAATAACACAAATGCACACATATAAGGAAGCAGTAGAAGTGATGTGCCAGTGCCTGGAGGCTGTTAGGGTCTGGATGGGAGTAAACAAGTTGGCACTCAATCCAGACAAGACCGAGTGGCTACTGATGTTCCCTCCCAAAGATTGGCCAAGTATTCCATCTCTCAGGCTGGGGGGTGAAATTATACGCCCCTCAGAGAGGGTCTGCAATTTGGGAGTCCTCCTGGATCCACAGCTGACTTTAGAACACCATCTGTCGGCTGTGACCAGGGGGACCTTTGCCCAGGTTCGCCTGGTGCACCAATTGCCACCATACCTGGATCGGGAGGCTCTTCAGACAGTCACTCACGCCCTTGTGACCTCAAGACTGGATTACTGTAACGTGCTCTACATGGGGCTGCCCTTGAAGAGTGTTCGAAGACTTCAGCTAGTCCAGAACGCAGCCGCGCGAGCGATCGTGGGTGCACCCAGGTACACCTACGTTACACCTATCCTCCGCGAGCTGCACTGGCTACCTATTAGTCTCTGGACTCGCTTCAAGGTGCTAGTCGTTACTTATAAAGCCCTACATGGCATCAGACCTGGATACCTGAGAGACCGCCTCCTGCCAATTACCTCTCTCAGACCAATTAGATCGCACAGGTTAGGTCTCCTCCGGATCCCATCTGCCAGCCAATGTCGGCTGGTGACTCCCTGGGGGAGAGCCTTCTCTGTTGCAGCTCCAGCCCTCTGGAACGAGCGCCCCGTGGAGATCCGGACCCTTACTACTCTCCCGGCCTTCTGCAAAGCCACGAAGACCTGGCTGCTCCGGCAGGCTGGGCGGGCTGTTGAAATAGTCAGCCCCACGGGAACTATGAATGTTGTGTATTTTAAATTGTTGTTTGTCTATTGTCTATTTATCCCCTTCCTTTGTTTATTGTAAGCTGCCCGGAGTCCTTCGGGAGTGGGCGGCATACAAGACCAATAAATTCAATTCAATTCAATACCGCTGCAAAAACTGCAAGGAAAAAAGCAAGGCCCAAAGCTCCTTTCTTTCAAAAGGCAACGGGACTTTTTTGTTTTGCTTGAAGATGTTTCGCTTCCCGTCCCAGATGCTTCTTCAGTTCTGACTGAATGGTGGAGAATGGAAGGATTTATATTCCTTGTAGTCATCTGATCCTTAGTACTCTCTCTGAGAGTCATTGAGGCTACTTGGAGATTTATCTGTGTCCTCGGGGCCACCTAAATCTTGTGATCTGCTATTTTTTTCTGGAAATCCATTCATACTCGGCACCATTCAAAGGGTGTTCATCCCTAAATGCGTAGCTAAATGTCTGTCGAGATTCTCTGTCATCCGTTGTCCCAAAGGTGCTTTTTCAAAAGGCAACTGGACTTCCTTTATTTTTTCTTGAAGATATTTCGCTTCTCATCCAAGAAGCTTCTTCTGTGCTAAGGACCAGATGACTGCAAGGAATATGAATCCTTCCATTTCCCCACCATTCGATCAGAACTGAAGAAGCTTCTTGAACAAGAAGTGAAATATCTTCAATCAAAACCAAGAAAGTCCAATTGCCTTTTGGGGGAAAAAACACCACCTTTGGAACAACCATAACCTGGATGACTGAGAATCTCCATAGAAAAAAAAAAGAAAAAGGCAAAACGGAATTGTTCTACTGGGCACTATTTTTAAGATGTTTAGGAACTGATGCAAAATACCTTCCACCTATCCTTCTTCTTTTAAATTTCCTCTTGTAGGTTCTGGTGTGCTGTGTTGTCTCCTTAGACAGGTTCCATCCATCCATAGTGCTAGATTTTTTTAAAAATATATGTTTTTCCTTTTCCCTTTCAGTTTTCATAGCAGCATCTATATGTCTGCTTGTGTGTTTGGAAGCCGTTTGTCTAACGGTCCTTTTCTGATGTTGACTCTTGAATGCAGACACAGATTTCAGGCATGGGTCACCCTCCCTCCTTGGTAGGCAATCACAATGGTCTCATTTGAAGACAAAGAGAAGTTGCCAGATCTCAAAATATTAGGAAATGACACTGCTGAATGTGGGATTCATGATGCAACAGTCCGAATATAAAGGTTGGAAGGTCACGAAAAAGGGGGCCTTCTCCAACTTAATTCTGGCCCAAAGAGCATCCTCAGAGGTATAAGCCACTTCTAGAAGAAGGGAGAGCATAGGGCAGCTTTCCCTGGTGAGAATCCCACAGAAGCACCGAACTCCAGAATTCCCACCCTGCATGAGTTAGCATCTTATCTCCCATTGAACACACCTCCCCTGGGATGGCTTTACCTGCCTCTAATTGCTTAGAAACATCTGGAACTTATGAGAGAGAGAGAGAGAGAGAGAGAGAGAGAGAGAGAGAGAGAGAGAGAGAGAGAGAGAGAGAGAGAGAGAGAGAGAGAGAGAGAGAGATTCCCTGTTCCATTTCTCAAAGGAAGCACAGAACAGAATAACAGAGTTGGAAGGGACCTTGTAGGTCATCTAGTCCAGTGTTTTTCAACCTTTTTTGTGCAAAGGCACACTTTTTTCATGAAAAAAATCACGAGGCACACCACCATTAGAAAATGTTAAAAAATTTTAACTCTGTGCCTATATTGACTATATATAAAGTGTTTTTCCCATGGCACACCTTACACTATGTCACGGCACACTAGTGTGCCGCTGCACAGTGGTTGAAAAACACTGATCTAGTCCACCATCTCCCACCCCCACCCAAGCAGGAGACCCTACACCATTTCTGACAGATGACAGTCTAGTCTCTTCTTGAAAGCTTCCAGTGATGAAGCTCCCACGACATCCAAAGGCAACTTCTGTTCCATTGGTTGATCATTCTCACTGTCAGGAATTTTCTCCTTATTTCTAGGCTGAATCTCTCCTTGATCAGTTTCCGTCCATTATTCCTTGTCTGGCCTTCAGGTGCCTTGGAAAACAGATGGACCCCTCAAATATTGGAAAACTGCTATCATGTCTTCCCTGGTCCTTCTCTTCACTAGATTAGTGAAGACAAGAAACAATGGATGGAAGCTAATCAAGGAGAGAAGCAACCTGTAGAGACTTCCTAACAGTGACGACAATCAACCAGTGGAACAGCTTTGCCTTCTGAAGTTGTGGGTCCTTCATCACTGGGGGTTTTTGAAGAAGAGACTGGACAGCCATAGGTCTCCTGCCCTACCCAAAACACAGCCCTACCTTTGGCCATCTCCTTCCAGCAAACTTTGTCTTCCGCCAGATCTTGGCAGCATTCCTTGCTCACCACGCACTTCTGGAAGCTCACTAGCACCTTCTGCTCCACCTGGAGCTGCAGCAGAAGTCCTTGGCCCGTATCACCAAAGCGCTCATTCAGGTTTGCAAACTCTTCCAGCATCTCCCCAGCCTTCATGAACCTCTCCAGCATGTTATGGTTTTTGTACTTCTCAAAGAGTCCCTGGGCTTCAAGCAAAAGGTCCAGCATGCTCTGCAGCATCCATGTCAGACTGGAGGACAGTTTGCTGGGGGGCTGAGCCTTGAGGAGCGCAAGAGGCCTCAGGAGGACCTCCATGCGCTTGACAAGGCGCTCTTTCTGCTTCTTGCAGTACTTCATGTGCTGATATTGCCCGTAGATGACATTCGCAACGGCTAGAATGTGATCCACGATTTCCATGGCTGCAAGGAAGGAACAATCCTGTGAACAAAGCATGACTCAACTGGCAGCTAGAATTGTATTTGCACAAAATTGGAAAGCAGACAAAATCCCATCAGAAGGAGAGATAATAAAGGAGATATTAGATTGTGCAGAAATGAATAGGTTGACATTCAGAATAAAGGACAAAGAGGAATAAGTCTACTACAGGACATGGGGCCGATTTTATGATTGGCTTGAAAAAAGATACAAACAGAAAGGAACAAAGCACAAAACAAATAACTCACACAACACATTATTAAATCAGGGGGAAGGGAAATAAGAAAGTATGAAAATGTAAATATACAGGCAGAAACATGATATTAATTGACAAATGTTAAATAGCAATTATAAGAATGTATATTTAAGAATGAATTTGAAAGGAAAAATAAAAAACTTTTTTTTTTAAAAAAAAGCATGGCTCAACTGGACTGTGCCCTTCATCTAACCCAGAAGACTTCAGGTACAGAAGACAACTTACAATGGCCCAGAAGTTGGTTTTTGAAGCGTGTCCCGTTGCGCTACTGGGAATCCTAATCAAGAAACCACAAGAGTGTGGAAGAGAGGAAAGCAGTAAAGGGAGGAAGAAAAGGAGAGGAGAGAGGGCAGGGAGGGGGAAGAGGAGGAGAGAAAGGAGTGGAAAGGGGAGAGAGGAGAAGGAGAGAGGAAGAGGAAGCAGAGAAGAGAAGAATGATAGAGGGAAGAAAGGAGGGAGGAGGAGGAGGAGGAGGAGGAGGAGGAGGAGGAGGAGGAGAGAGAAGAAAGCGAAGGATAAGGTACAAATATGGTGTATGGAGAGCAGAAGAGCCAATAATCATTCTCGGGGGTTGATGGTAAGACAAATTGACGTAAATATTTAATAATACAAAACAATGTTGACTATGTGGTTATTTATATGAAAATGAAAAAAATAAAAAACTTCATAAATCAAGAAACCATGGGAATCGTAAGCCCTCCATGGACTTACAATTAGGAAGCTTCTTTGGCAAAAGATAGACATCCTCACCATCACCAACATCTAGGGAAGCCAACCTGCGCGGCTTCAGTTAGGTGCAGGGATTCTGAAAGAAATCATGTTATTTCAGGCACGGATCACCCTCGTTGCTTAACAGGGGATCTTTTTTGAAATCAGGGGCTACCACCCCAAAGCACCATCTTGCCTACTAATACAAAATGATTACACACCATTGTATTATGGGGTCCTTAGGCTGCCCTTATTTTAGGTGATAGAGATCTGTCAATTTGGTTGACCCTTAGATCAGGGGTGTCCAAACTTGAGAACTTTAAGACTTGTGGACTTCAATTCCCAGAATTCTCTGGGAGTTGAAGTCCACAAGTCTTAAAGTTCCCAAGTTTGGACACCCCTGCCTTAGATGGAAAACCATCTAAGACTGAAAAATCTAGGAGACTTTCCAGATTAACAGTCGGAAGGGACTTTGTAGGTCATCTAGTCCAACTCCCCCCCCCCTGCCCAATCAGGAGACCCTACACCAGTGTTTCTCAACCTTGGCAACTTGAAGATGTCCAGACTTCAACTCCCAGAATTCCCCAGCCAGCATGCTGGCTGGGGAATTCTGGGAGTTGAAGTCTGGACATCTTCAAGTTGCCAAGGTTGAGAAACACTGCCCTACAGCAATTCTGACAAATGGCTATCCAGTCTCTTCTTGAAAGCCTCCAGTGATGGAGCACCCTCAACTTCTGAAGGTAACTTCTGTTCCATGGGTTGATTGTTCTCACTGTCAGGAAATTCCTCCTTATTTCCAGGTTGAATCTCTCCTTGGTCAGTTTCCATCCATTATTCCCCAAAGATACTCTGAAAGAATCCCAACTCTTTTCCACATTAATGCCAAGAAAACTTCAAACATGAAGAAGATACCAAGAACTGAAGTTTGAAGTAAAGCTCACTTTGACATAGCATGGGAAGCAAGGACAGCATTCTAACTCTATCTTGGGGAGAGCGGCCTCCATTACAAGTCTAACTCAGGATGTGAGCAGGTCCTCTCCGGCTCTTCTCTGCTTTCATTCTCCTGACATTCAGTTCTTCCCCAACCGACATTTTCTGTAAGTTCAACTTGGCCTCAACTGTGAGCTGCCTCTCCCGCGGGTCTCTTCAACAGAAGAAGCAACTTTCCTTCTCCCTCGACCTCCTCCAGCTTACCTCGAGTCTCTAAGATGTCTTCTCCTCGGCTTTCTCTTGTGTTTTCACAAAAAACACAGCAAAAACCTCCTGCAATTCCTCTTTTGGCCCTACTTCCTGGCAAAGAGTGATGAAATGGATTACGCAAGCTGGGGAACTCTGCATGCCGCTCAAGCTGTAAATATAGTTTCAGTTTCTGAAAAATACCCCAAGCTTCACAGGAAAACCTGTGAAAAATCAGGAATGAATGAATGAAATTATTTCATTTTTATCCTGCGTTTATTACTGTATAAATAACTCAAGGTTGCAAACATACCCAATACTCCTTCCTCCTGCTATTTTCCCTACAATAACAAGTAAGTTGGGCTGAGAGAGAGTGACTGGTTCAAAGTCACCCAGCCTGTTTCCATAGCTAAAGCGGGATTAGAATTCACAATCTCCTGGTTTCTAGGCCAGTACTTTCACCACTGCACCAAAATACTGTAGCTCCCATCTAAGGTTCATCACACAGTCAGCCAGATGTTTAAATTGGATTTAACATTTTTTAAAATCCATCTATCAAGTCCTTCCTAAGGTTCTGGACTAGGCAGCTGTTGTTTGATGCTGTTAAAGCATCAATAGGCCAGTTCAGACATAACAAGGATTACAGGAGTGCCATTTTACTGTTATGGAGTGCGAGTAGTCCTTGGCTTACAACAGTTCATTTAGTGACTGTTCAATGTTACAACGGCACTGAAAAATAGTGACTTATGCAACACTCCTATAGTCACATGATGAACATTCAGATGCTTGGCAACCGGTTCAGATTTATGACGGTTGCAATGTCCTGACGTCATGTCAATCACCTTTTGTGACTTTATGACAAGCGGAGTCAACGGGGAAGTCAGATTCATTTAACAACCGGGTTACTAATTTAACAATTGCAGGAATTCACTTAACAACTGTGGTCAGAAAGAGAGTAATATGGGGCAAAACTCGCTTAACAAATGTTTCACTTAGCGGCCTAAATTTTGGGCTCAACTGTGGTCGTAACTCGAGGACTACCTGTATAATAACAGAATCTTGAAATGGAATTTTTTATTTTTGTTCTCTTACATACCATTTTAAGTATACATTCACATAATTATTATTATTCTTTTCATTTGTCATTCTTATACATTTATAATTTCATTTCATAGGTTATAATATACAGTTTGGGTTGCTTTATTTACCATCCCTTCCGCCTATTGTAACACCACCTTATTTTCCTTTCCTTTTCTCCCTCCCTCCCTTCTCTACTTTATTCCATCCTCCTCTTCTCACCTCTTTCTCCTTTCCCTCGTCTTCCTTTCATTCTCTCCTCCTCTCTCCCTTTCTTTTCTATTATTGTAGGTGTCTCTTTCAGATATTTCCTTGGGATGGTATTTCCGCAAACCCAAATAAAATTTAGTATCATTTCTTATTCCCTTTTCTTCGCTAATCTATCCTAACTATATTCCTCCCTCTTTATATCTCGCTCTTGAATATATACTTATGTATTTAACATTTTCTTTTCTATTTTTCCCCTTCTCCCCCAACTTTCCCATTAAATAGTGTATTGACTGGGTTCTCTATCTTCTCCCAACTTTCTTTTCTAGTTTCCTTTCATAATGAAATCTTCCCCGTGTCTTGAAGTACTCTGATTCCTCTTTATCCTTCATTTCCATTGTCAACCTTTTCATCTCTGCACAATCTAATATCTTTTTTATTAGCAATAGCAATAGCAGTTAGACTTATATACCGCTTCATAGGGCTTTCAGCCCTCTCTAAGCGGTTTACAGAGTCAGCATATTGCCCCCAACAACAATCCGGGTCCTCATTTTACCCACCTCGGAAGGATGGAAGGCTGAGTCAACCTTTGAGCCGGTGAGATTTGAACCGCCGAACTGCAGAACTGCAGTCAGCTGAAGTAGCCTGCAGTGCTGCATTTAACCACTGCGCCACCTCGGATTATCTCTTCATCTGTTGGTAGCTTATTTAATTTCCAATTGTGGGCAAATACAATTCTTGCTGCTGTAGTATAATAACAGAATCTTGAAAGCCTAAAAGAGTTTTCCTCGGCTTTCTCTTATACCCAACAGAATGAAGGCGGGATTCTCCTGAGGTTTTTCCCCCTCACCCTTTCCACACACCTCTGACTCATTTGTTATTTTTTCTCCCTTCCCGGCGCCTGCATTCCTTCATCAAGCTTATTGCATTTTCCTCCCAACAACTTCCTTCGTCAAATTTCCTTGCATTAAAACTGGACAAATAGGGTGATTCGCTGGCCTTGTTCCTCAGGCACAGGAGGGGTTGGCTGTTGGGGGAGCAGAATTCAGGGGAAGTGGAGATTTAAAAGCGGGTGAAGCAAAGCATCAGATGTACAGATTAACAGAGCTGGAAGGGACCTTATAGGTCATCTACTCCAACCCCCCACCCAGGCAGGAGACCCTACACCATTTCTGACCGATGGCAGTCCAGTCTCTTCTTGGAAGCCTCCAGGGATGAAGCTTCCACAATTTCAGAAGGCAACTGCTGTTCCATGGATTGATTATTCTCACTGTCAGAAAATTTCTCCTTATTTCCAGGTTGAATCTCTCCTTGGTCAGTTTCCACCATTATTCCTTGTCTGGCCTTGGAAAATAGCTTGATCCCCTCCTCTCTGTGGCAGCCCCTCAAATATTGGAAGACTGCTATCATGTCTCCCCTGGTCCTTCTCAGCCAGGCCCAGTTCCTGCAACCGTTCATCGTGCGTTTTAGCCTCCAGTCCCCTAATCAACCTGGTTGTTCTCCTCTGCACTTTTTCTAGAGTCTCAACATCTTTTTTATAGTGTGACTGGTGACCAAGCCTGGATGCAGTACTCTAGGTGTGGCCTTACTAAGGCTTTATAGAGTGGTATTAATACCTCCCTTGATCTTGATTGTATTCCATCATGTAACTGCTGTTTTTAAATCCCTTCCCTCCATCCCCTGGTAGAATTTATGCAGTTTTTGGGCAGTTCAAGGACTGGAAGATGGTAAGCTAAGCACAGAGTATATTATATCTATGGAGATTCTCAGTCCTCCAGATTGTCAGGGCTGCAGCCTGCTGGTCATGTCTGTCCCAAAAGTGTTTTTTTTTTTAAAAACCAGGAAGGCAACTGGACTTCCTGGTTTTTCTTTGAAGACATTTCACTTCTTGCGATTTCTCCGCGGGTCGTTCATGAAGCCAATGTGGAAGAAAGACTCGGACACGAATTTCCTTCGGGACGAACCGACCCGGAGCAGAGTCCGGGGGCCTCTTTTATTGAGCATACACAAGGAAGGGGTGGATTCACATAGCCAATGTGGACCAATCATGGTTGTGCAAGTTTATGGTATATGGTAACTCATTTACTTCCATGTAGACCTAAAGAATACTCATAGTCAATAAATCTTTTATCATGTGCAAACTTCTAATCCTTAATTAATGTTTGAGAGTTAAACAGTTGTAACCCCTGATTTAATCAACGCTTATAATTAAGAGTCTGTGATTACTGATCTGCTTAGTGTTAAGAGTTAAACATTTTTTACTGATCTAATCATATGGTTAATCATTACTTCTGTTCTATACGTGTTTCAGCACAGCTAATGCATGCCTGCACGCATATTGCAACAACTTCTCATCCTAGAAGCTTCTTCAGCTCTGACTGGACAGTGAGGAATGGAAGGATTTATACTCCTTGCAGACAGCTGGTCATCTGCATCCTTTTTAGAGAGTTGTTAAAGACACTTGCAGGTTTGTCTGTATCCTCAGGGTCACCTGAGTGGTACAAATGGGTGTGGAGCCTTCTTGGAAGGACTCAATTCAGTGGTGGGATTCAAATAATTTAACAACCGGTTCTCTGCCATAATGACCAGCTGGGTAGGCATAGCTCGGTGGTCATGTGACAATGTGGCTGTGGCCAACTCGCGTCGATGGGCGCTTCGCCTTAGTTGTTAATAATAATGGAATCAAGGAGTAAAGCAACCTAGAACTAAGGAGACATTTCCTGGCAGGTAAAGTGTTTTTTCCGGTGAGGCCGCTCTATCAGGGCAACTACCCACATATGAGACGCAGCCAGTGGTGGGATTCAAATAATTTACCAACCAGTTCTCTGCCCTAATGTCCAGCTGGGTGGGCAGGGCTTTGTGGTCATGTGATCATGTGGGCGTGGCCAAGTCA
Organism: Thamnophis elegans; assembly: GCF_009769535.1. Lineage (NCBI taxonomy): Eukaryota > Metazoa > Chordata > Lepidosauria > Squamata > Natricidae > Thamnophis > Thamnophis elegans. The sequence goes on from NC_045554.1 coordinate 25,469,684, forward strand.
ATGTCACTCAGGTCGATGGGTAATAAGGGTTAACCGGAGAGGCAGTTTCTGTAAGCAGGGCAATAAAGATCAGGCTAGAAACAACACCAGAATTTTCCCTTCCTGCCTTCCTTACAGGATTAGCCCTGTAAAGTGAGGAAAAAATAAGATTTCTTCCAACAACCGGTTCTCCGAACTGCTTAGAAAGTTACGAACCGGTTCTCCCGAATAGGTGCAAATCGGCTGAATCAATTGTAGACTGGAGATAGATGGTGTCATACCCCTCACCCTCTGTTGAGAGAGGGCTGTTCAAGACGGAGAGAGGGCTTTTTTGACCTCTTTCAAACCAGCCGTCCTCTCTGTCCAAAATGTGGACTTTGCTATCTTCAAAAGAGTGGCCCTTGTCTTTTAAATGCAAATGGACTGCTGAATCTAGCCCTGATCGGTTTGTTCTCCAATGTTGTGCCATCCGTTTATGAAGTGGTTGTTTTGTTTCCCCAATGTACAGCTCTGCCCATGGCTCACTGCACTGTACTGCATATACCATGTTGCTCAATTTATGTCTGGGTGTTTTATCCTTGGGGTGGAGAAGTTTCTGCCTTAGTGTCTTCTTGGGTTTTTGAAGTGTGCATGTATGTTGTGAATGCCCCAACACTGGAAGTCTTTAAGAAGATGTTGGATAGCCATTTGTCTGAAATGGTATTGGGTTTCCTGCCTAGGCAGGGGGTTGGACTAGAAGACCTCCAAGGTCCCTTCCAACTCTGCTGTTCTATTGTATTGTATTGTGTTGGCTGAAGTGCATTGGTCCATAGCCTATAGTAGAAAGGCCAAGATGGAGACCGCAATGGTGTGTCCAAAGCTCCAGCCATGTTTTATGTCCCTCATAAGGACGTATCTTGATGGCTGCTCTATTCTGGGCTGTGAGTCCTTCCTCTCGGCTCTCCCAGATGACCAGAATCATAAAATCTTAGGGATAGAAGGGATTTTGGAGGTCTTCTATCCAATCCATTGACCAAGGTAGGAAGTTCTATACCAAAGGTATCCAAACTTGGGAACTTTAAGACTTGTGGACTTCAACTCCCAGAATTCCCCAGCCAACTGGCTGGGGAATTCTGGGAGTTGAAGTCCACAAGTCTTAAAGTTCCCAAGTTTGGACACTCCTGCTCTACCCCATTCCAGATAAATGGCTGTCCAATCTTTTCTTTAAAAATGCAAGAAACAATGGATGGAAACTAATCAAGGAGAGAAGCAACCTAGAACTAAGGAGAAACTTCCTAACAGGGAGGACAATTAACCAGTGGAACAACTTGCCTCCCAAAATTGTAGGCGCTCCATCACTGGCAGTTTTAAAAAAGAGACTGGACAGTCACCTGCTTGAAATGGTATAGGGCTGAGATGCTTACCCTATGGCACGCATGCCAGAGGTGGCACACAGAGCTCTGAGAACATGTGCGCTGTCGCCAGCCGCTCTTCTGCTTTCCGTAGTGCACATGTGCACTGGCCAGATGATCCTCACAGGGGCAGGAGCACCAGAAAACAGCCTGAAAACAGCCCCCCAAACGCCCAGAAAACAGGCCATTTTGGGGAGCATTTTCAGGTCGTTTTCAGGCTAGAAGACCTCCAAAGTCCCTTCCAGCTCTGTTATTCTGTTACTATCCTGTTTCTTTCCAACATGCCTCTATACTCAAGGGTTATCGGCATTCTTAGGCAGCCTTAAACGTGATGATAGTGGACTTTGAGAAGTTTTTCTTCTGAAAGAAGATAAGAGAAGCCCTGATTAAATGCTATCAGCCTGAGACAAAGAGCAGGCAGAGGGAGTGAGCAGTGACCGTCCTTAACTCTCTCTTTACACCATCGCCCCCTAGTGGTCAGACAGGTCCTGGTCATTGGATTTTTTAAAAATAGTTTTTATTGAACATATCGGCTTTCATATTTAGCCTTTCTAGTTCTCTGTTTTGCACTGCCTTCCTATTGCTTTTACTTTGTCCTATAATATAACAACAGTAGTAGTAACACTTATAATAATATTAATTATTTATATCACCATTATATTTACATTGTCTATTTTCTGTTTTGGCTTCTGTTTTCTAGCCACTTATAAATTCTATTCCAAGTTTTGTAGAAATCCGATTCTTCTCTTTCTTTTAATTCTATGGTCATTTTGTCCATCTCTGCACATTTGAGTACTTTTCCGATTATTGTTTCATCTGTGGGTGTATTGATTTTTTCCCAGTTTTGTGCGAAAGAAGTCCTAGCTGCAGTGAGTATATGTATTATTATGTATTATAGCAATAGCAATAGCAGTTAGACTTATATACCGCTTCATAGGGCTTTCAGCCCTCTCTAAGCGGTTTACAGAGTCAGCATATTGCCCCCAACAACAATCCGGGTCCTCATTTTACCCACCTCGGAAGGATGGAAGGCTGAGTCAACCCTGAGCCAGTGAGATTTGAACAGCCGAACTGCAGAACTGCAGTCAGCTGAAGTAGCCTGCAGTGCTGCATTTAACCACTGCGCCACCTTGGCTCTTTGTTTATCCATTTTTTGATGGATAAATCAGAAATCTGGCTGGCTTTAGGGAAGGAGAGGATAAATTACTGGTAGCAATGGTGCTCAGAGTAAGTAACTGTCTGAATGTCAGCCACTATATTTATGAAAGAAATCACTCCAGGGAATCCTTCCTTGCCTGTACAATTAGTTTTTTTAAAACAGTAATTTTATTTAAAAATTGCACTGATAAAACTAACCCAAACTGAAAAGAAGAAGAAAAAAGAAATTGAACGTGCAGAAAAAAGAAAGTAGAAAAGTAAAAACAGAAAAAAATGTAATATAATAAAGAAAAAGAAAAGAAATATATAAAGAAATGGCTTCCCCTTTCACCACAACGCATAAACACTAGTAGTAAATTATTAAACTACTCACTAAAAATGCAACATTTCTTCGTCTATATCTCATGTCTTATCTATAAACAAATCCTCAAAACCTTGTTATTCCTGTCCCGATCAGCAAAATTATTAAGGGCTATCAGAAATAACTTGTTTATTTTAGCCTTGATCAAACAAACCTTTGTTTTTTATCTTTAACAATCTTGATATTTAGTCCCTTCAAATAATGCCCCGGAATTTTGTTCTGTTTCATTTTTTTTTTTTTTTTTTGCTTTATCCCTTCCTTCTTGCAAAATTGTTCGAGATTTTAACCAGTCTATTTTTATAAATCCAGTATAGGAAAATTATACAGATCCTTCTCTTGGTTTGTTATTTGTATATAAAATACAAAATATCAGAGCTGGAAGTGACCTTGGTGGTCTTTAATCCAAACCCCTGCTCAACATCATGTCTCATTCTTTATATTATAATCCAGTGTTTATATTTTGTGACATACTCAGAGTCCACTAAAATGGGCAACTGTATTAAGATGTTGTGGTGGTGGTGATGGGTCATTGCAGCCAGCCAGATGTTCAGACTGGATTTGGCATTTGTGCCCAGACCTGGGTTAGTCTGATATGGATGTATTAAGACTTGTGGACTCCAACTCCCAGAATTCCCCAGCCAGCCATTCTGGGAGTTGAAGTCCACAAGTCTTAAAGTTCCCAAGTTTGGATACCTTTGCGTTATAGGAATGTTTAAAAAAGTTTTCAAAGAGGGTTGAAAATTAGAAACCATCTAACTTAATTGCAAGTGTTGCTAAGATAATGGAACACTGCTATCATGTCACCTAGTCTTTCTATTCTCTAGATGTTCCCCTTCTCATCAAAATTGTTTAGGAAAATATTGAAATAATTTATGAAGGTATTCAGGGATACGTAAAGGATTACGGGGGACATATTAGCTCTCTTCCAATACTTGAAGAGCGAGAATGGAGAAGAGGATGGACAACTTATTCTCCAAAGCACTTGAAGGCAGGAACAGATGGAAACATACCAAGGAGCGATCTAACCCAGAACTAAAGAGAAATTTCCTGACAGTGAGAACAAACAATCAGTGAAACTGTTTGCCTTCAGAAGCTGGGAGTGCTCCATCATTGGGGTGTTTTTAAAGAAAAGATTGGACAGCCATTTATCTGGAATGGTGTGTTAGGAATATAATCTAATGGTTGGGTAGGCAATATATAAATCATGTAACAATGTTGTACCTGTTTCTTTAAATCATACTGTCCAATGTGATTGGTTGCTGTTTTCCTCAATCGGCCATAAGAGGGAGCTAGAATGACTGTTAGTTCTCTGTTTGTTAGATGCTGGGCTGATCTGATCTGAGTGTTTTGGAAGCTGGCTGTTAGAAAGTGCCGTGAGCTATTGTAAGTTTTGCAAATGCTAGCAAACTTTGAGTACTGAACTGATTATATGATACTGGACTATGTTATTTGGATTATCCTTTATCTGAAAGACGTTGATGACTGACTGCCTTATCAGTGTATGACTTGGACTGTTTGATTGACTCTGATACCTCTATTTCCACGAAAGTAAAAGCCTATTTAAACTGCAGTATCTCTGTATGCTGGTTTGTGTGTTCTCCAACACAACTCTCACAACGCTTCGCTGAACGTACTTGCTCTCCCAACGGGGAGCTTACCTAACAGTGTAGAACAGGGGTGTTCAAACTTGGAAATTTTAAGACTTGTGGACTTCAACTTCAACATGCTGACTGGGGAATTCTGGGAGTTGAAGTCCACAAGTCTTAAAGTTCCCAAGTTTGGACAGCCCTGCCTTAGCTGGAAAACCATCTAAGGCTGAAAAATCTAGGAGACTTTACAGATTACACAAGTCTTAAACTTATGACCGTTTCTCACACTTATGACCATTGCAGCCTCCCCATGGTCATGTGATCAAAATTCAGACGCTTGGCAACTGGTTCATATTTATGACGATTGCACTGTCCTGGCACCATGTGATTCTTTTTTGCGACCTTCTGACAAGCGAAGTCAACGGGGAACCACCCTGTTACTAATTTAACTGCAACGATTCACTCAACAACTGGGAAAAAGAAAGGTCGCAAAATGGGGCAAAACTCGCAACCAACACAAATCTTCGCTTAGCAACACAAATTTTGGGCTCCATTGTGGTCGTAAGTCAAGGAGGACCCACCTTACTGCAGCTTTGATGGATGCTGTTTTTTGTACTTTTGTCAAAAAGGAAGCCAGCCTCTTTTAAAAGAATTGCCCAAACTCATTAAATCAGAGCCTGAGGCTTTATGAGTCCTCCAAAGCTGACTCTCATGGTCTCGGTCTCGGTCTCGGTCTCTGCCTCTGTGTGTGTGTGTGTGTGTGTGTGTGTGTGTATTTGTGTGTGTACTGATTGGGACTCTAAAGCAAATTTTTGTTTCATGAATTCTGCAACGACATGATTTCATCTCAGGGATAGGGAGCGAGGGAAGAGGGGAACTGCTTACAGCAGGGGTGTCAAACGTGCATCACCACGGCACCGTTACCAGACACAGTGGTGGGTTCCTACCTGTTCAGATCGGTTCGGCTGAACCGGTAGTGGTTTGGTGGCCTGGTTCGCGGGAACCGGCAGCGACCCAGGCCTGCCACGCCCCCGAACGGGTTCTCTGGGCTCCGACATAGCCGCTGCCATCTTGTTTTTTGCTTCTGCATGTGCGCTCGTGCAAAGCACCCGTGAGTGAACCGGCAGTAGTGAGTGCTGGAACCCAACCCTGACCTGACATATCACAACTGGTTTTTTTATACTCTGTTCAGCCCAACCTCTCTGTTTCCTGTTCCTGTGTAAGAATTTTATTCTGATTGGTTGTCAGATTCCCATGGGGCCATGCAGGGGCAACTCTCTAGGCTGTGTTTTGAGTCCAAGTTTGATCTGAGTTTCCAGATGCCATGTGGTGAGTTTCTCTAGAAGGCTAATCCTACCTTTATCACGTAAAGTAGACCAGCTCAGGCTTTAATGGCTCATTGACAAAGAGCTCCTTGACAGGAAGCTGCACCGTCTTTAAAAACATGTTTCTCCCTTTTCACATTCAGGGAAATATAATATTCTGCCTTTCCCAGAATATTTCAGTTTTCTAGCAGAGGGGTGGGTTTTAACTTCATACACCCCTCACCGCCCTTCCCAGCATTTCCACCCCAACTACTCCCACATCAGAGGTGGGTATTCAGCTGGTTCTGACCAGTTCTGGAGAACCGGTAGTGGAAATTTTGAGTAGTTTGGAGAACCAGCAAATACCACCTCTGGCTGGTCCCGCCCCCATCTCTTCTCTGCCTCCCTCCCGAGTCTCAGGTGATCGGGAGGAAATGGAGATTTTGCAATAACCTTCCCCTGCCACACCCACCAATCCATGCCCACCAAACCAAGCCACACCCACAGAACCGATAGTAAAAAAATTTGAATCTCACCACTGTCCCACATGCACAGAAGCTTCAAAAGGTTCTTTATTGTCAAAATATACATCCTCTATGTACAAGTATCTCATGACTATAGTTTATATATGCCACCATTCTTCTTTTTCTAAAACATTTATGCAGTCAACCTTAGAAGAGGGGAAGGCAGAAGGCCGAAAGGAGAGAAACACAGCAGCGTTTTCGCAATGGCTTTCATTGAAGAGGACGAATTTCAGAAGGCGTCTCAAAACATAAGTTTGTTTCCCAGTTGATGTCAGAGTAGTTAAAGTCCCCCGTTACTACAAGGGTGTGTTTTCTGCATGTCTCAGCTAACGGAGTAGCCAGGAGGTCATGCGTTTCCTCTGGTTTGTTGAGCAGCCTGTAGTACAAACTTACAACAAAGTCCTTGTTTTATTCTTCAACATTTACCCAAATACTTTCTAGAAGGCTTCTGTTGCAATGTAATAATTCCTTATACACAATACAATTCTCCCTATTTGTTAAGTCTGTTCTTTTTTGAACAGCTTTTATTTATATCCTTCTAGTTGTGGATTCCAGAAAAAAAGGACTAGGGGAGACATGATAGCCGTGTTCCAATATCTCAGGAATTGCCACAAAGAAGAGGGAGTCAAACTATTCTCCAAGGCACCTGAGGGCAGAACAAGAAGCAATGGGTGGAAACTCATCAAGGAGAGAAGCAACTTAGAAGTGAGGAAAAACTTTCTGACAGTTAGAACAATTAATTAGTGGAACTGAAGTTGCCTCCAGAGGTTGTGAATGCCCCAACACTGGAAGTCTTTGAGAAGATGTTGGATAGCCATTTGTCTGAAACGGTATAGGGTTTCCTGCCTAGGCAGGGGGTTGGACTAGAAGACCTCCAAGGTCCCTTCCAACTCTGCTATTGTATTTGTATTTATTTGTTCCCTCCTATCAACTTTCAGTAAGTTACACAAACATACTTGGCTTCATATGCAGGCAATCCTTGGCTTACAACCCCCATTAAGCCTGAAATTTCTATTACTAAGTGAGACAGTTCTGAAGAGAATATTTGCCCCGGTTTATGACCTTTCTTGCCACAGTTGTTAAGTGAATTTACAGCCGTTGTTAAGTAATACGGTTGTGAAGTGAATGTGGCTTCCCCATTGACTTTGTTTGTCAGCTTGTAAAAGGTTTATTCCATGAGGACACTGCATGAGTCAGTTGCCAAGTATCTGAATTGTGACTATGTGACAGTTGTAAGTGTGAAAAACAATCATAAAGGCACTTTTTTTCAGTGCTGTTGCAACTTTGAATGGAAATGAACCGTTGTACGTCCCTGTACTAGAACTTCCAAGCGCTCCCTGTTTGTTTCCCATACGATGAGCACCGGTGTAAAGGCATTTGACCCCTTTGCGGTTGATTCTAGATTGGCTTACTGTTATCTCCTGATGAACACTGCCAGAGGACAAGGCTGGTACGCAGCAGAAACGGGGCAGGGTTACCAATGACCAGGGGTGAAATCCTCCTGGTTCAGCCCAGTTCAGCCGAACCGGTAGGGACGATTCTCCCTGGTTCTGTGAACCGGTAATAAAAAAAAGCTTCTGAGGATCGCAGCAATGGTGGGAAGCTTCTCCCCCTGTTCCCCGCTTTTTAAAGTGTTTTTTTCCTGCCGTTTTGGGAGAATAGGCAGGGGAAAAAATGCTTTAAAAAGTGAAAGAACGAGCTTCCAACGATTCTTCGGAAGCTCTTTTTTTCAATTTTTAAAACATTTTTTTCCTGCCTATTAGCCCAAACGGGCAGGAAAAAAAACACTTTAAAAAGTTTTTTTTTTAATTGGCCATGCTCACCCAGCCCCATGCCCCCCAGCAAGGCACGCCCACAGAACCGGCAGGCAAAAAAATTAGATTTCACCACTGCCAATGACCTTACAAAATCCAAGAAAGACTCCTGCTCTTGGTATGTAGGTGGAGAAAGCAGACGTTTTACCTGTTGGGGAAGTTGGAGGTAGAGATCGAACATGATGACTTCAGGTTCTTTCATTGGGATTCTCCTGACAGGACAACAATGTCCTGAGAAGCCTGCTTCTTTCCCTTCTTATCTTGCATTCACAGCTTTAAAAGCCCCTGAAGGCAAGATGAAGAAGCAACACATGGAAACTAATCAAGGAGAGAAGCAATCTAGGACTCAGGAGGAATTTCCTGACAGGGAGGATAATTAACAGTGGAACGGGTTGCCTTCAGAAGCTGTGGGTACTCCATCACTGGAGGCTTTTAAGAGATGGGACAACCATTTGTCCAAAATGGTATACGGTCTTCTTCTGCTTTTGCAGTGGGCTGGACTAGAAGACCTCCAAGGTCCCTTCCAACTCTGTTATTCTGTTAAATCAAAACCAGATCAGAGCTAGGCAAACATTCCAGGCTCAAGTGGACTTCTCATTTGTTATCGCTCCACAGAATAATCAGAAGTCTGCCAATGCCTCGTCTGACTAACCAATTTAATTAAAAGGCAGCAGTTTGTGAAAGCGGACGCCTTGCAATGAACTTGGTTAGTCAGGAAAGGCACTAGCGGACTGCTAATTTTTCTTTTTTTGCTGCCATCAACTTCTATGGCTTTCCTCCGGCATCACTAAAAACCATCCTATCTCCACAAATGATCAATGATCAATGATTCAGGCTGGAGAAAGTCCCTTTGGAAAAAGTCCAAGAGTGTCTTTTCCAAAATAAGAACTCTGGGATGTTGGCAAGAATTATTGGGCAAGACTCAAACCAGTCAACCCCAGTTTAGCACACATGCCAAGTCAACCTTCCTCAACCTTAGTCACATTTAAGATGTCTGTGGACCAACTGCCAGAATTCCTGAGCAAGTCATGCTGGCTGGCTGGGAAACTCTGGGAGTTGACATCCACCTAACAGATTATGCAAACCCAGCCTGGGTGCTTAGTTCATGTGGCTTCAGTAGGTTGTACATAGGTCCAATAGAGATTGAACTCAGCAGATCATAATTCAATAAACTGTAATTTAGTTAGCCATTCCCTGATTCCTATCGCATTAAATATATCACCTGTAAGCATCTGCTTTGGCTGTTTCTACACAGCAATTGGTAAAGCAAATAAAGGTGAAATGAGGTTAAAAGTATCCACAGCAACTGGCTTGGACTTTAAAAAGCAGCCTAATACAGGTAAGGTGGAGCACCTGAGGCTTCTCTTTTCATCTGTTTTGCCATAATCTCTATATTATCCTGGCCAACTTAACCTACCCACCTGACTCTTCAGATTCAAAGGTAGAGGCCAGAAGTGCTGCTAAGTATTTGTGTGTGGGTGTTTGTGAGTGCGTGCACGTGTGCACTCAGATGCGCAAGATCAACCGGAGAGACTCCCTCTGCTCTTTGTTAGATTCATGAAGCTCATAAATAAAATCACTATTTAAAAAAGAAGTACAAACTGGCAGCTACTACCAAGACACTGTGCTAATAGGACTGTTCAGTCCCATCTGTATTTTCCACGTGTGCCATTTTGCTAGGCTGGCTGGTACAGAATGAGGGCGGAGGGAGTATCGTTTTCTTACCGATGGTTCCACCTGGATATCTTCTGCAAATACACCAGGTTTCCGGATTTTTTTAGAATCTGATCGGAGGGTAAAATGTGATTTTTATATGCCAAGATTCTGGGATGGCCACAGATATGGGTGAGCAGTGCAAGACAGGGGTCTCTCCTTGAAGAGGTTCTCACTGCCTTTGGGCATGGAGCCCCAAACAAAGTTGGCAGGAGAAGGACACGCAATCTAGCTGCCAGCTGCTTGCACACACCCCAACGTTTCATCAGTGGCATTGAATCCTAAGGGGAGCAAAAGGAAAAGTTGGTAGCAGAATCACAAGGCAATGAGCAATCAATGATGGGTGTTGCCACTTTCAGAGCAACCAGAAGGCAGCAGAAACCTTCTCCCATTGCTGCAACTCGCTTGTCCTCCCAGCAGGAGGCAGGCTGGGGTAGAGGACTCAGAGGAGGTAAGATGAGAGGATCCTAGAGGGAAAGAGCTCGAACCATCCAACTCTCATCTCCTCCAAGAGTCCTCCATCCCAGTCTAGTGAGGATTCAACCCTCCAGCTCTTGATGCCGCTGGCCATATGGCAACCAGGGCCCAGGCCAAAGGCTGGTCCAAAGCGCCCCCCTCCCTGGAGACAGAAAAACACAATTTGAGCCAGGGTGCAGGAAGTAAGAGGGAGATGCTCCCAAGGGTCACCAAGGACCCCTGGACGAAGGGTGGAAGGAGCAGCTCTTGGCCATGGCATCTGGGGTAGTTGAGACAGAGAAGGTTCCTGTGTCCAGGGACATCCATGGAGGGAAGATCATCAGGATGGCAGTACCCACACACGCACACCTGATGATCACACTTGCTAAGTGCAGTGTGATAAAAATTGCTCTGCGCATGGACAGAAGCAAAAGCCTATGGCACCCCCTGGAGAATCGGTTCAGGGGCATGGCAGGCCTGGGTCCCTGGCAGTTCCAGCGATCCAGGCCACCAAACCACGACCGGTATGGTTGAACTGGGCTGAACTGGTAGGAACCCACCACAGGCTGACAGGCTGACAAAGCAATAGTGCAGCATCAAAGTGCAAACAGGTCCCTTTTTCTACCTATATTGTGATGTCATAAAAGAGAAGGGTCAGAATCACAGAATTATGGAGTCGGAAGAGACCTTGGAGATCTTCTAGTCCAGCCCCCTCCCCTGTTCAAGCAGGGGACCCTAAACTATTTCAGAAAAGTTGCTGTCTAGACTCTTCTTGAAAGCTTCCAGTGATGAAGCTCCCACAACTTCTGAAGGCAACTTCTGTCCCACTGGTTGATTGTTCTACCTGCCAGGGAGTCTTGAGTTTATATTTTACCAGCAAAGAAATAAAGGGAGACTAGCATAGATCTACTTCAGGCTATTTAGCTCTCATCAGCCAGCCATACCCTCTCTGGGACTCTGGGAAGTAGCCCGGTTCGAATCCCAGAAAGGCTATGGCTAGCTGACGAGAGCTAAATAGCCTGAAGTAGATTTATGCTAGTCTTCCTTTATTTCTTTGTCGGTAAAATATAAATTCAACACAAAAAATAGTTTGTCACGAAAGCGACTGCTCTGTCCAGTGGTGGGATTCAGCCAGCTCGCACCTATTCGGGAGAACCGGTTGGTAACTTTCTAAGCAGTTGGGAAAACCAGTTGTTGGAAGAAATCTCCTTTTGTTTTTTCCCACTTTACAGGGCTAATCCTGTAAGGCAGGAAAGAAACATTCTGGTGTTGTTTCTAGCCTGATCTTTATTGCCCTGCTTACAGAAACTGCCTCTCCAGTTAACCCTTATTACCCATCGACCTGAGTGACATTGACTTGGCCACGCCCACATGATCACATGACCACAAAGCCCTGCCCACCCAGCTGGGCATTAGGGCAGAGAACTGGTTGGTAAATTATTTGAATCCCACCACTGGCTCCGTCTCATATGTGGGTAGTTGCCCTGATAGAGCGGCCTCACCAGAAAAAACACTTTACCTGCCAGGAAATGTCTCCTTAGTTCTAGGTTGCTTTACTCCTTGATTCCATTATTATTTCCTGTCCTGTCCCCAGGTATTATTATTATTATTATTATTATTTATTTATTTATTTATTTATTTATTAAATTTATAGGCCGCCCAATCCCGCAGGACTCTGGGCAGCTTACAAAGTGAAGAAAAAAAGAAAAAGGAAGAAAGAAAAATTAAAAAATGATTTAAAATTCATAACATGCATTCGCTCTCGTCAGGGCTTTCAATAAGGTCAACAGCCCCAGGCCTGCCGGAACAGCCAGGTTTTAACAGCCTTCCTGAACTTTGAAGAATAGGCTGACTCCTCAAAATTGGAAGCAAAATGCTATCATGTCACCCCGGTCTTTTTGTTGTTGTTGTTGTTGTTGTTGTTAGACTAAGCAGACCTAATTCCCACAATTCATAAAGTTTAGCCTCCAACCTTCTAATCATCCTGCCTGCTCTTCTCTGCATTCTTTCTGGAGTCTGGATATCTTGTTTGCATTGTGGTGACCAAAACCAGATGCAATATTCTAAGTGTGGTCTCACAAAGACATCACCACATTCCTTCATGTGGCCTATTATTCTATCTTCAATATTCTGCCAAGAGCCATAAAGAGCTTCCAAGGTGCGTCTATGCAAGTGTGGTTAAACGCCGTTTGAGAAATGGCCTCTTTTTCCCACACCCTTTTCTCTCACCCACAAAACCCAGCCGTAGAAGCCAGGACATCTAACAGCCAGGAGCCCCTGGCAAGGCACGTTCTCCCACAAGATCTGCTTAGCTGTGAGAGGGATAAATTCAACCACGTAGGTTACAAAATAAGACTTTGGTGCTTGGAAAGGCAGCTGAGCAGTAGGTGCAAAAGGGGAAAAGATTTGGCACTATCCCTCATGGGGGAATGGCTGGTAAAGATGACGGAGTTTGCTGAGATGGCTAAATTGATTTCTTTGATCACAAAAAATACAGTATCTATGTTTATTGCTAACTAGAAAGCCTTTCATGGACTTTCTGTGTAAAATACGGGAAAAAAATGAACTTACAATTTATGGTTTGGATGATTAGGATACATTATAGAAAGAAGAGTTATAGCAATAGCAATAGCAGTTAGATTTATATACCGCTTCATAGGGCTTTCAGCCCTCTCTAAGCGGTTTACAGAGTCAGCATATTGCCCCCAACAATCCGGGTCCTCATTTTACCCACCTCGGAAGGATGGAAGGCTGAGTCAACCCTGAGCCGGTGAGATTTGAACCGCCGAACTGCTGAACTGCAGTCAGCTGCATTTAACCACTGTGCCACCTCGGCTCATGTTATGTTGTAACCATAGAATAAGTTTTATGATCGTACTTATAACTGCTGTAAAATAGATCAGAAACTACTTCTTTGTATCTATTTCCCCCTATTTTTCTTTTTCTTCCCCCCATTTCTTGCACTTTTAGCTTTCTCTTTGGTTTTTTTTTCTTCACTCTTTTCTTGTTCCCACTTTATATTAGTTTGCATTAGCTTTCGTGTTCTTTCGTTTAAGAAAAATCTTTAATAAAATTATACCTACATAAAAGGAAATAAAGCTGAGCAGGATTTCTGTCTGACATCCATCCCTGACTATGAGGCTAAGATGCAACTGGCCCTCTCCCCACCATTTGCTTCTTCACAGCTCCGGGAGATCTTAAGGCACTCTTGGTTCCCCCCCCCAAAAAAAAAATAAGGCCACAAAGCAGCAGGAAAAGGGGACTCAGTTCTCTCCCCAGTCCAAGTCGAAGGGTTGTTACAGGCCTTGCAAAGTTCCAGCAACCACAGCCGCCAGGCCTCTGGTCGCAATCCCAGGGGCCCAGCAGGAAAGTGTGACGCTAATCGCTCTTCTTGTTTTCTTCTGGAATCAGCGTGTGGAAGGGACGATCCCAGAATCGGCTGGAAATCCCAAAACCTGAAGCGGGCAGAGGGGAAAAAAGAACATATAGGATGATAATACAAAATACAGAATAACAGAGTTGGAAGGGACAGTGGAGGTCTTCTAGACCAACCCCCTGCTTAAGCAAGAAACTCTACACCACTTCAGACAAATGGTTGTCCAATGTCTTTTTTAAAACTTCCAGTGTTGGAGCATTCACAACCTCTGGAGGCAAGTTGTTCCACTGGTTAATTGTTCTCACTGTCAGGAAATTTCTTCTCAGTTCTAAGTTGCTTCTCTCCTTCATTCGTTTCCACCCATTGCTTCTTGTTCTACCTTGGAGAATACTTTGACTCCCTCTTCTTTGTGGCAACCCCTGAGATATTGGAAGACTGTTATCATGTCTTCCCTAGTCCTTCTTTTCATTAAACCAGCAATGCCCAGTTCCTGCAACCTTTCATCGTCTGTTTTAGCCTCCAGTCCCTAATCATCCTGGTTGCCCTTCTCTGCCCTCTTTCCAGAGTCTCCAAGATCCATTCCACAGTTACTGCTATTGAGCCAGGAACCACCTAGACTATACTTGTGCATTTGGTTTTTTTTTCCGGCATTTGATGTTTTCCCCCTTTTCCTAGCATTTTCCCACAAGTACAAGGTCAGTTGCCAAGCATCTGAATTTTGACCATGTGATTAGGGGGGATACTGAGTCTGAGTCTGAGTCTGAGTAGTTTATTTATATGCCGCCCTTTTCCCTGGGGGGGACTCAGGGCGGCTTACAACTAGAAGGGGAGGGAAAACAAACAATTAACACATAAGACAGTACATCATTAAAAGCACAACATTCATACTATTCGGGTGGGTTACAGTCTTTAGCCCCAGGCCTGACGGGAGAGCCAGATATTAAGGGCTGTGCGGAAGGTCTGGAGGGTGGTGAGGGTACGAATCTCCACGGGGAGATCGTTCCATAGGGTCGGAGCTGCCACCGAGAAGGCCCTCCTCCGCGTGGTTGCCAGTCGACATTGACCGGCAGATGGAACTCGGAGGAGGCCTAATCTATGGGATCTAATTGGTCGAGTACTGCAGTGGTCATAAGTGTGAAAAATGGGCATAAGTGTGAAAAATGGCCACATGTCCCTTTTTTCAGTGCTGTTGTCACTTCAAATGGTCCCTAAGCAAACTGTTGTAAGTCAAGGACTACCTGTATTGGCTTAGTTTGGCTCCTGGAAGCTACGATGCTTGAAAGAAAATAAAGGGACTCAAAGCCCAGCTGTACCTTTCTCCCTCTCCCCCTCCCCTCCCCTCTGCGGTGCCCACCCTCACCTGCTTTCTGGTGCTCGAAGTGGTGCTTGATGTGATAGGTCTTCAGACCGTAGAGGTAGGTGCCTTCTTTGGGCGAGCCGTAGTGCAAGTAATAATGCATCATGTCGTAAATAATGTAACCAACAATTCCTCCGGATAGGATGGAGAGCCCCAATTCTCCAGGTACAACCACTTGAGCAAGGAAGTAGAACGGGAAGAAAAGCAGGGAGGCCGGCACGGGTGGGAAGACCAGGCGGGTGTGGTCGAACGGCGACTGCGAGAGAGGACAGCGGAGAAAATGAGGTCTCGGTAGATACCGTAGAACGGCGGGTTTCTCAACTTCTGCAAACTTTAAGCCAGTGTTTCTCAACCTTGGCAACTTGAAGATGTCCGGACTTCAACTCCCAGAATTCCCCAGCCAGCGAATGCTGGCTGGGGGATTCTGGGAGTTAAAGTCCGGACATCTTCAAGTTGCCAAGGTTGAGAAACACTGCTTTAAGCTGTGTGGATTTCAACTCCCAGGATTCCCCCAGCCATCAGCTCTGAGAGTTGAAATCAGAATAACAGAGTTGGAAGGGACCTTGGAGGTCTTCTAGTTCAACCCTCTGCTCAGGCATGAAGCCCAGGACCATTTCAGACAAATGGCTGTCCAATCTCTTCGTAAAAACCTCCAGTGATGGAGCACTCACAACTTCTGGAGGCAAGTTATTCCGCTGATTACTTTTTCTAACTGTCAGGAAATTTCTGCTTAGTTCTAAGTTGCTTCTCTCCTTGATTAGTTTCCACCCATTGCTTCTTATCCTGCCCACAGGTGCTTTGGATAAGAGCTTGACTCCCTCTTCTTTGGGGCAGCCCCTGAGATATTAGAAGATTGCTGTCACCCCTAGTCCTTCTTTTCATTAAACTAGCCATACCCAGTTCCAGCAACTGTTCCATATATGTGTTAGCCTCTGGTCCCCTAATAATCAATTCCCCGACAGGCTCCATCCAGTATTTTAAGGACATGCCTGTTAAGCTAGCAGCCACCGGGCATGATTGAAGCTCAGTCCGGCCCTTCTGTCCACATGATGCACATCAAAAGGGTGATCTTTTGATCCCGCAGGCCATCATCTTGATTTTTTGGACAACACCCCACCCCACCCCCATTGCATTGAACACTCTGGCCCTCGTCTCCAGGGCTTCTACCTGAAGCTGGAATTATGACAAATCCTACTTGGTTTCGCTAAAACGGAAATGGGTCCTTTGTGGCTCAGTAGAATATCCTTCCCACCCATCTCCATCCTCAAGCGGAAGTGGTAACATCGGGGCTGGGGAAATCCAAAAGCTTTCGGCCTCTTCCTGCCCTGAGGATTAAAACGCCCAGGAAGGGTGCTGAACTTTGCAAAGACTCGAGTGGCATGGAACGCCAGAGCCTTTAACACACCTAAATTGAAGTCAAGCTGGCCAAACGGGGTAGAAGACTGAGTGGTAAACAAAGCTAATTGCAATGATGTGACTTCACAAAAAGTCCAGGCCTTTGGATAAAACGAGGGGGTGGAAAAGATGTGACCACGTCCCTCTAGGATGGAGGGGGGTCCATCAAGAAGGGATGATCCCTACCTCCAGGGACCACTTCAGGGGTGGGTTTCAAAAATGTTTACTACCGGTTCAGTGGGCGTGGCTAGACGGGGGCATGTGGCTGAGTGGGCGTGGCCAACCTGACAGCACTCACGCCCACTCAGTCACATGAGCCCCTCACCAAGCCATGCCCACCGAAACAGTGGCGAAAAGTTTTAATGGCGGGGGGGGGGCCCTCCAGCCTCGCTAAGAGAGCGCCTGCAAACTACCCAGTAAGGAAAAAAAAGTTTTTGTCCTCCCTGCCCCCCCCCCCCCCCCCCAGGAACACTCTGCAGGATTCAGCAGGGCTGGGGAAAAGGCAAAAATGCCTCGGTTTTTTGCTAGTTTTTCGCAAAAACAGGGGCGTTTTACCCTTCCCCCAGCCCTGCTGAAGCCTGCAGTGTGTTCCTGGGGGGCAAGGAGAAGGGAAAAAGCCACCACCCACCCCTCACTCAATCTGCTGCTCAACCTCCCTCCCACCTTCACCCAAAGCCTCAGGCCATACCAGGAGGCTGAAGTTGGAATTTCTTCCCCCCCACCTGTTGTGTACCTTGGCAACAGGACTGTTTCTCTCTGCCTCCTTTTCCAGCCACAAAACATGCTGCCAACGGCAATAGTGACTGAGGGAACCAGTTCGGGGGCATGGCCAGGCTACCATTATTACCGGTTCGCAAACATACGCTAGATTTTTACTACCTATTCTGCTGAACCAGACCGAATAGATAATAACCCACCTCTGGACCACTTGGTATATCTCATTCTTCCCATACAGGTAGAAAGGCAATTAATGGGAGCGATGACCCAGCCTGGGATCCCTTAAATAAATTTCAGGAACAGGCTGGAAGAGAACAAGCTGAGGATATTGTGCAGAATTGCCCCAAGTCGGGCAGTAACCGAGCACAGAGCACTTTGAAACTCATCATGTCATTGACTTCCGACTCTCTTTGGGGCAGTAGAATAGGGTAATAACATCAAACAGCGACTTTTTAGTTTTACCTAGTAGTTTGAACTACTGTATTTTTCCGAGTTTAAAACACACCAAGATTTTGAAGAGGCAAATTAAAAAAAAAAGTTTTTGCACTCTGCACACCACCCCAAAATGTCCCATTTTGCATGAAAAATGCCCCGTTTTTTTTTCTTCAAAAAAAGGGCATGAATAGCCTTTAGAAGGCTTATAGAATGCTCCGGGTGGGGGGGGAACTGAGCAAAAAACGGCCCGTTTTTCACTCATTTCTGCCCTCCCCAGCCCCCAGGAGCACTCTGGAAGCCTCCTAAAGGCTATGCATGGCCATTTTGGTGAGGGTGGGTTTTCCAGAGGAAAAAAATGCTGTATTCAGAGTATAAGACGCACCGAGATTTCAGCCTCTTTTTTGAGGGAAAAAGGTGTGTCTTCTACTCCAAAAAAACACGGTAGCTATTTCCATAATACCATATCTATCTAATGGGCAAAGCCCAAAATCCAAGTTTCATTTCTTTTCTAACCTCAACCAAAACGTCCAGAAGTGGTTTCCAGATAGAAACAAATGTGTTTGCTTTTTCCCTTCTCCATTTCTCCTTCTTTTTGCTTTTGTATTTATTTATCTTTGGTTACTCCAAACTTTTATTGAGTTATAAGATAAAATAAGATACAAAAAATGAGAGAAAATAGGGGAGGAAGAGGGATGGAAGAAGAGTGAGGAACAATTAGGAAAAAGAAAAAGAAGCACTGACTTCCGACTCTCTCTGTTGCAGTAAAATAAGGCATTAATCACGACTTTTTGTTTTTTCATAAGAATATAAACTAGCCATTCTATCAGGATCCATCAATCTAATTGGTAAAACCCAAATTCAAATCAATTTTTTTGGTATGTTATATCAAAAACTACCGTATTTTTGGAGTATAAGATGCACCTTTCCCCCCCCCCCAAAAAGAGGGTGAAAATCTGGGTACACTGAATGCAGCATTTTTAGCCTCCCAAAATCCTGCCCCCTTCGCAAAAATGGACATGCAGAGGGTTTGGGAGGCTTGCAAAGTGCTCCTGGGGGCTGTGGAGGGCAAAAATGAGTGGAAAAC
Organism: Thamnophis elegans; assembly: GCF_009769535.1. Classification (NCBI taxonomy): domain Eukaryota; kingdom Metazoa; phylum Chordata; class Lepidosauria; order Squamata; family Natricidae; genus Thamnophis; species Thamnophis elegans. The sequence continues at coordinate 25,488,337 of NC_045554.1, forward strand.
AGGTTGCTTTTTGCTCATTCCCCCCCCCCCCGAGCACTCTACCAGCCTCCCAAAGCCTATGCATGCCCTGTTTACCCATCAAGTCAGCCTTGACTTTTCCATGGCTGGCACTTTTGCAATATTGGAAGTGCTCTTCAATGCACAAAACTGCTGAGCCAAATCTCCCTTCGGGCTGCTCTTGAGCTGGTTGATATGGTGAGGCAGGCCAGGATCCCCTACCTTATCCATGTGCCAGAATCTCACCCCAAGCTGCCATCGCCCCCGTTTCCCAGGGCTCCCCTACCTTATGATGCTGGCCATGGACCAGGAAATGCAGGGTGATCAGGTAGTAGTTGTTGGCTGGAGGGTTCATGTGGAAGAGGAAGCGATGGATGATATACTCCACCAGGGACCAGGTGAAGATGCCCAGGATGAAGAGCAGCGGGAAGCAGTACTTGTGGACAGGAATGGCATAGGCTACGCAGCGGAAGGGAAAGCGGCAATGGGTGAGAAGGGAAAGGGTCCCCTGGAGCAGAGCACGCACCAAGGAAGGCTTATTTCCCACAGCAGCCAGCCAGCCGGGGGCTATTTCCCAAAATCACCCAACCAGGACTAGAACTCACTATCTCCTGGTGATTGGCCCAAAGACACCCAACCAGGACTAGAACTCACTGTCTCCTGGTGATTGGCCCAAAGTCACCCAACCAGGATTAGAACTCACTGTCTCCTGGTGATTGGCCCAAACTCACCCAACCCGGACTAGAACTCACTGTCTCCTGGTGATTGGCCCAAAGTCACCCAACCCGGACTAGAACTCACTGTCTCCTGGTGATTGGCCCAAAGTCACCCAACCCGGACTAGAACTCACTGTCTCCTGGTGATTGGCCCAAAGTCACCCAACCCAGACTAGAACTCACTGTCTCCTGGTGATTGGCCCAAGGTCACCCAACCCGGACTAGAACTCACTGTCTCCTGGTGATTGGCCCAAAGTCCCCCAACCCGGACTAGAACTCACTGTCTCCTGGTGATTGGCCCAAAGTCACCCAACCCGGACTAGAACTCACTGTCTCCTGGTGATTGGCCCAAAGTCACCCAGCCAGCTTTCATGCCTAAGACGGGACTAGAACTCACTGTCTCCTAATGGTTGGCCCAAAGACATCCAAATAGATTTCATGCCTAAGGCCAAACTAGAACTCACCATCTCCCAGTTTCCAGCCTGGTGACTTTACCGCTAGACCAAACTGGCTGTTTGCTGACTCCCAGTTACATCCACTCCCATTAGGCTCTTAGATACTTGCCCTTGGGGATTCCAAAGCTACTGGGTGTAAGTGGCTGGAGTAAGGAGGAGAGCATGTTGAGAGAGCCTACTTCCCAGGCCCTCTGCTGTCTCCATTTTGACTCCCTCAAGTGTGTAGAGAGTTTTGTGTGAAAACGGTACCGGCCAGCACAGAAGCCTCACCTGATGTGAAGGAGGCAAACAGCTGGGTTTTGCCCTGGGCAAGGGTGGTGTAGCAGTGCTGGCTGAGGAAAAACACCACCGGTAGCCAGAATATACAGACCACGTGCCTGGAAGAAAAACAAGGGTCAAACTGGTTTCGGATTTGCGACACATCCTGCCATTGAAATCTGGCCTTCAAAGGGGGGCGAAGCAGCTTTTTCAGATTCTGCACTAAATCTGCACACTAAGAAACTGGCAGGACCATTTCTCTGACTTCCTTCAGGGACAATTCCTCCAGGAGAAGATTCCCCCCCCCCTGATAAGACCACCATGCAGTGGTGGGTTCCGGTCCCCGTCGCAAACGGTATGCTGCACACAAGGCCGGGTGTCCTAGGCGGGCACGCTTGCTCGCCCCCTCCCCTGCGACACCCAGCTATTCAGCAGAGGTTGCACAAGTGTCACACGCTGTGCACATGTGCACAATTGGCCGGTCACATTATAGGTATGGAATGTGGGTGGGCCAAACTAGCCAACGTACCGGTACAGTGGCTGCTGCTCCTGGTTACTACCGGTACGACTGTACCGGCTAGAACCCACCACTGCCACCATGTCTGAAAAGGCCAAACACAAAGGCTTCTTTCCTGATCTTGGGTTTTTTCTGGAAGCCGAGGGGGCCGTTTGTGAAAGATCTTGTTTTCCCCCCCACTTCAATCGTGTCTGATTCTCAGAGGCTGCCTGGGGAAGTCCCTGCTATTTTCTTGGCAAGACTTTTCAGGCATGATTTGAAGAGGAAGTGACTGGCCCAAGGTCATCCAGCTGGCTTTGTGCCCAGAGCAGGACTCAGAAGTACGAACTGCCACAGGAGGTACTAAGCCAACCTCAACTGATCTTGGAAACTCTAAACAGATTCAGAGCTTGAAGGGGAGACCAACAGGAGATCTCAAGACAAACGAACAAGACTGGGGAATAGGAAAAGAACAGCCTGATGGGGCCCATGCAGTCCAAGGAATGAGTTTGCCTCTGCTCTCTCTAAATCAGGGATGGGGAATGATGGCCCCTTTGTGACTTGTGGACTTCGACTCCCAGAAATCCTGAGCCAGCCATGGCTCAGGATTTCTGGGAGTTGAAGTCCATAAGTCATAAAAGGACCACTGTTCCCCATCCCTGCCCTAAATGAAGCTAGGTCTCCCTCCCCAGAGCTGGTTGCTACTGGTTCATACCAGTTCGGGCAAATCAGTGATAATCAAACTCCTGGCAGTTGGCAGAATTAGCCTGCAATATTGCATTCTAACCCCTGCGCCACCATAGTTCTGCCACTGTTGAAGGCACTGGATAATCCATTAAGAAAATATTTCTGAAACAATGACCCAAAGTATCATGGGTTTCCTCCTTCTTACTCTAAATTCATTTTTATTTTGTCCTAGCCTTGGTTATCTAAGCAGAGTGGTAGTGGAGATAAAAAAAGATTGCAACTGTAATCAAGGAATCGAAAACATGTTCCTTCTTCATATGTATCAATGATCTCCACCCACATAGCAATAGCACATAGACATTTATAGTCCTTTACAGCTCTCTCTAAGCAGTTCACAGATTCAGCCTCTTGCCCCCAATAATCTGGGTTCTCATTTTTCCAACCTCAGAAGGATGGAAGGCTGAATCAATCATGAGCCAGTCAGGATCAAACTGTTGGCAGTTGGCAGAGTCAGCCTGCAATATTGCATTCTAATCATTGCACACCAAGGATGGATGGATGGATGGATGGAAGGAAGGAAGGAAGGAAGGAAGGAAGGAAGGACGGACAATAGCACTTAGACTTATATACCGCTTCACAGTGCTTTCAGCCCTCTTTAAGCAGTTTACAGAGTCAGCCTATTGTCCCCCAACAATCTGGGTCCTCATTTTATCGACCTCGGAAGGATGGAAGGCTGAGTCAATCGGAAGGAAGGAAGGAAGGAAGGAAGAAGGAAAGAAGAAAGGACAATAGGACTTAAAACATATACCGCTTTAACAGCCCTCTCTAAGTGGTTTACAATCAGCCTATTGCCCCCAATGATCTGGGTCCTCATTTTACCAACCTCAGAAGGATGGAAGGCTGAGTCAACCTTGAGCTGGTCAGGATCGAACTGCTGGCAGTGGGCAGAGTCATCCTGCAATACTGCATTCTAATCATTGTGTCACCCCGTCTCTTTATCCTGGCCAAACCTGTTTTCTTGGGACTCTGTGCCTTTGGCCTGCACCCATTGCACACTCCTGCCCCACGTCTGGCTCTTACCATGTTGCCCTGGAGAGGTACTCCAGGAGATTCGACTGGAAGAGGCGAATAGGTCGATCCACTGGCTGGTGCACCCATTCATCGTACTTCTCCCGTAGGTGGCCCACTTGCCAGACCAGAGGCTTCCCCCAGTCCACCAGTTCCTGAAAGGAGAGATTCCCGTGATCTTTACAACTGCATTGTCTCAACAGTCAGAGTTATGGCAGAGTTATTCTGACAACATAGCATGTTAGAAAATTTGATGAATGGCACTGCAAAGAGACCCTAGGAAGAGTGCAGAGAAGAGCAACCAGAATTATTTGGGGATTGTAGACTCAAACATATGAAGAATGAACTGGGCATGTCTAGTCTGGTGAAGAGAAGGACCAGGGGAGACAGGATAGCAGCCTTCCAATATTTGAGGGGCTGCCACAGACAGGAGGGGGTCAAGCTATTATCCAAGGCACCCGAAGGCCAGACAAGGAATAATGGATGGAAACTGATCAAGGGGAGATTCAACCTGGAAATAAGGAGGAATTTCCTGACAGGGAGAACAATCAACCGATGGAACAGAAGTTGCCTTCAGAGGTTGTGGGAGCTTCATCACTGGAGGCTTTCAAGAAGAGACTGGAATGCCCTCTGTCAGAAATAGTGTAGTGTCCCCAGCTTTGATGGGGTGTGTGTGTGTGTGTTGGACTAGATGACCTACAAGGTCCCTTCCAACTCTATTAGTCTGTTAAGAAGCTAAATTCAGGTTTCTAAAAATCCCATCTTTTCTAGAAAGACACAGATTTTCTAACAATTAAGCAATAAAGAGTTTTTTTCCACTTTAACTTCTTATTTATTTGCTAAATTTATTTGTCCCCATTTCGCTGTGGGGCTTCTCTGGGTGGCTCAAATAAGCACTTAAACCCCAGAGTCTCAGCTTAAGGAAACAGGATTTTATTTACCTGAGTTTGTGGGCAAATATAAATTACACAGTCCAATAATATATGGCCGCTCTCTCCCACTCACTAACCCATTTAAATATATATAATTAGCTCTGATTAGTATGTGAGAGAGAGCAAGGGGTGTAGCAATGCCAATTAAAAAATAGCCATCCCAAGTTTTTAAAAGCCTTATATTGCAAACAATTGATTGTTGTCAACTTGAGTTCTGTTTCCACAATGGAGTGTATCCAGAGGACTCAACACATAATTTGTATTTCATTCTGCCCACAAGTTAGGACAACCCAGGAGAAAGGAAGCATCTTTTATAGTTTACAGTTTACAATTGCTTGATAAATCCCTTCAGAATTAAACTGGGGCATCCTCTTATTGCTCACAAAGAAAACAACCTGTGAATAAACCGGAAAGTTTTGGGCTGTACGCAGCAAAACCAAAACTATTCTAGATTAGGTGTTTGTGCCAGGCAGAAGAGTTCACGGGAATCTGGGCTTCAAAAACCTGGATCGCCACTGGATGGCAGCAGAGAGCTGGGGATTTTTTTCATCACTCTGGATTGCTGAAAGATGGCAGCTCTCACCTTTGCACCACAATAAGGTGTTTAAAATTAACCTCAGCTCTAATGCTGGGACAGAAGACTGCTCACCATGCCCATTCTTTCATATTTCGGGAACAAAATTGTCAAATGTCATATTTACTAAACCTTCCTGTTTATCATGATCAAATAAACATAGATAAGAAGGAGCTGGCCTTCAGTTGCACAGTATTATCTTTACTTTTGTGAACCAACCTCCCACAGATGCCACCTAAAATAACAAAAAGTTCAAGATGCAGAATTGACACACAAGGAATTTGATCCCTGCCAGCTGTCTCTCCTTTGTAGATGAGCTGGGCAAACTTTTCTGAATATATATTTTTCCCTCTGCAGATCCCAGCCCATTTCCAGCTCTTTTGCTGGCTTCTTCTCCCCATCATCCCCTTTGCACAATCCTGGTAAATGGACTTCCTAGCCCTTTCTTTCTGACATTGCGTTGGGATGGAAAGGCCAACGAGGCTAAGCAAAGGGAAACCTGCTTAAGAATAGCTGCGGTTCCCATCACCAGGGGAAGGAAGAAGAAGGAGCTGCCAGCAGCATTTGAGCCATTCCCCTTTGGGGTTTTGGGGGGGAATTGTTTTGTGGGTGTTATCCAGATAATGGATGGACAAACAGACAGTCAGTCTGGAGGCCCTTTGATTAATTCCTTACCAACATTCTGTATGCATTGCATTCTATATGCAAGGTAGCAAAATTTATTACAACGAATTATATATACTCTGTGTCAGCAGCACAACAAAGACGGGGAACCTATCCTGCCTATGAATTTGGATAGGGAGATGGGCAACCTGTAGACATAATAAATAAATAAAAGCAATAAATGTGGGAAGTTAACAACGGAGGTGTTCAAGATTTCTGCAATCTCACCATCTCTTTGCCAACTCTGGAGAAACTGCCAGTGAGGTGCCACCAAGAATTGGATTCTCCCAGCAAGAGATTTTCTCTTCCCCAGCTAAAATGAGATTTATTCCACGTTGTGCAAAAAATTCCTAGTTTGCAAGAAGCTACAACTTTATATAAGGGAAAACATTACTATTATTTGATCAAAACCTGTATTTTTTTTATTTTTTTTTTGCTGGGGTGCCATTTCCTTCTGCCATTAGATTTGTACTTGGAAATCCCCTAAAACTGACTTACCCAAGAAAACTTCCAGAACTAACTTTATTACGTTTGCAGATCTAGTGATAGAGATGAACCGCAGAGGCCCAGCCCTGGGGGCCTTTTGCCAGCTGAATCAGGATCGTGTCTTTATTTCCTCACTGTTTACGTACTCTTTCCTCCTATTTAAATGGTGTGTCATGGCTATAAATGTTATGGCGTGCCCTGTAAAGCATATCTTGCAACAGTTTTTACAGAGCAGAATTCACATGGCTGTTTGTACGGGTGAGAAAGAGCTGGGAAGAAGCCTTCCTACCCCCGTTAGAAGATGCCATGCCCAGATAAAGCTCCCAAGCCATTGGCACTGGGACCTAATACAAAGCTAGTTTCTCAGAAGGATTAAAAATGAGTTTCGGTCAGATCGCTGCCCGTTTCAGGGCTGGAAGCCATCTTTTGCATTGGGCCTCCAGACCTGCCACATTCAATGCTGTGGGAAATTGGGAGAAGGGATTATATGGAGTAGGGGAGATATATAGGCAAAATAACATTCTTTCTCAGAGAGTCAAGGATGTCTTGCCCTACACCTGGAGTGGTGTGACTGGGAAGCATCTCCAATTGGGACGGTGCCTGATTGGGCCATGTGATGGACACGTGGGTGCTGGGCAGGGGCTAGGGCTTTCGTTTGGGTGGGGAAAACCTGGAAGCTTTCAGATTCGGGTTTCCCCAGATGTGCCAATAGGACATCTCTAATAAAATGGGACTTTGAGGAAACTCAAGTCTCGGAGTCTTCTTTGGTTGGGGGTCTTACTTGGAACCCTGAAAGCCCCCCTGCTTCAAGGAGAGGTGCTGTTAAAACTGCACAGTCAAGAAGCAATTAACTGGTGACTATTTTCCTTTCCAGAAAGGGCATCATACAGTGTAAAGTGTTTTTTTTTCCCCCCCCAGTGGGCAACCTGGTCTACCCAATTATGGGGCGGAGCATGCTACTTCCGCTTTTGCCTTTCAGCCCGAATCAAGAGGCCTTTGCACGCAGCCGTTTGCGCGACAAACTATTTTTTTTTTTGAATTTATGTTTTACCGACAAAGGCTTTATTTATTTCTTTGTTGGTAAAAGATGCATGTCAGACCTGAAAGCCATCTTTTTATATTTGGGCCTTCAGGCTCTGCCACATTTTCTACTGTGGGGAAATGGGAAGGGGATTATATAGATTGTAGGTGATACGTAGTGAAAATAACATTCTTTCTCAGAAAGTCAAGGCCACTTTGCCCTGCAGCTGCGATGGTGTGACTGGGTGGCATCCCCAGTTTTGGATAATGCCTGATTGGGCCATGGGACGGACATGTGGGTGCTGAGCAGGGGCTTGGGCTTTCGTTTGGGTGGGGAAAACACGGAAGCTTTCAGATTCGGGTTTCCCCAGATGTGCCAATATGACATCTCTAATATAATGAGACTTTGAGGAAACTCAAGCCTCGGAGTCTTCTTTGGTTGGGGGTGTGTGTGTTACTTGGGACCCTACTTCTCTGTCAGTAAAACATAAATTCAACATCGCAGAGGGGGATTCACCAAGGCCAATCACCTTTCGGCTGATTGCAAAAGTTAACCTCCCAAAGGCCACTGAGGTGCTTCGAGGCTACAGAAAGTGTGATTGTGGTTCCTCTGCTTCTTTTGACTTTAATAAACCCAGATTACTTTGTGGATTTTTCTTCCCAAAACAAAGCAGCAATTGGCCAAACAGAATGAGGAAGGGAGGATGTCGAGAACTGCACATTCCTTCACAATGGTTGCAGCACCCCAGGGTGTCATGTAATCGCCGCTGGTGTCCTTCACGCGCGGGGGGGGGGGGGGCTTTCAACAAGCAAAGTCAATGGGGGAAATCTGATTCATTTCATTCATTTTTCATTTTCATTTATTTCATTTGTATGCCGCCCTTTTCCCCGAGGGGGACTCAGGGAGGCTCACAAGTTGAGCAAGGGAAAGGGGATACAGACAATTTGACACCAACACAAAACAATACATAATTTAAAAGCGCAACAATCATACCATTCGAGATAGGGGCAACGGTTGTTTAGCCCCAGGCCTGTCGGAACAGCCAGGTTTTAAGGGCTTTGCGGAAGGCCTGGAGGGTGGTGAGGGTGCGAATCTCCACGGGGAGTTCGTTCCAGAGGGTTGGAGCAGCCACAGAGAAGGCCCTCCTCCAGGTAGTCACCAGTCGACACCGACTGCGACCTGTCCGAGAGGTAAGAGGAGAACCACCGTAGAACAGTGCCTCCCACCCCCACCTCCTGCAGTCGTCGCAGAAGGATACCATGGTCAATGGTATCGAAAGCCGCTGAGAGGTCAAGGAGCACTAGGACGGAGGCATAACCTCCATCCCTGGCTCTCCAGAGATCATCGATCAATGCGACCAAAGCGGTTTCCGTGCTGTAGCCAGGCCTAAATCCCGACTGGAAGGGATCTAGATAATCGGTTTCCTCCAAGGATCGCCGGAGCTGAAAGGCTACCACCTTCTCAACAACCTTCCCCACAAAGGGGAGGTTGGAGACTGGATGATAGTTATTTAAAACGGCTGGATCCAAGGATGGCTTCTTCAGAAGGGGTCTCACCACCGCCACCTTTAGAGTGGGGGGAAAGAACCCCTCCCGAAGGGAGGCGGTAACAACCGCCTGGATCCAGCCCCGTGTCACCTCCCTGCTGTTAGCAACCAGCCAGGAGGGGCACGGGTCCAGTACACATGTGGAGGTATTTACAGCTCCCATGGCCTTGTCCACGTCCTCAGGGGTAACAGCCTGAAAATCAATCCAGTGATGTCCTGCCAGATTATCCCCTGGTGCCTCAGCTGGTTCTGCGCAATTGGAGTCCAGGTCCACCCGAAGCCGAGCAACTTTATCCGCGAGGAATTGGACGTAGTCCTCAGCTCTGCCTTGCAAAGGATCGCTCGTATCCCTCCTATTTAGGAGGGAACGGGTTATCCTGAACAAGGCGGCGGGGCGCGACTCAGCGGAAGCAATCAGAGAGGCAATGTGTGTTCTTTTAGTCGTCCTAATTGCCCGGAGGTAAGCTCTGATGCTAGATGTTAAAAGTGCTCGGTCTGACTCGGACTTACTGGATCTCCATAGTTGCTCTAGGCGTCTCTTTCGGCGCTTCATCTCCCGGAGTTCCTCAGTAAACCATTCACTTAAGAACTCTCACACGCTTAATTTAATGAGCATAAGTGATTTGCATAAGTAAATGACTGACTTGTTTGCAGAGGAAATTCTGGTTCCAATTGCGATCATCAGTTGTTGAGGTTCATCTGTAGCAACTGAGCTGTTGTCTAAGTTTGCACAATACTCAGCAAACCAAGCATGGATTGTAATTGCACAATAGATTCTCGCCAGTGGTGGGATTCAAATAATTTAACAACCAGTTCTCTGCTGTAACAACCATCTAGGTAGGTGGGGCTCAGTGATCATGTGACTGGGTGGGCGTGGCCAACTCAAGGTCACTCACCCGATGGGCGCTTGGCCTTAGCTGTTACAATGTACTAAGGGTTAACCGGAGAGGCAGTTTCTGTAAGCAGGGCAATAAAGATGAGGCTAGAAACCACACCAGAATGTTTCCTTCCTCCCTTCCTTACAGGATTAGCCCTGTAAAGTGGGAAAAAACAAAAGATTTCTTCCAACAACCGGTTCTCCAAACTGCTTAGAAAGTTACCAACCCGTTCTCCCGAATAGGTGCGGACTGGCTGAATCCCACCACTGAGTCTGGCCTATCAGCTTGAGCCATCAATCTTCTTGACCCTAACTTTAGCTGCAGTTCTGAGCCTTTGCACCTGAAACAATGTTAATGTTCAATTCTGCTTAAGAAGATTGATGGCTCAAGCCAGGCTGCTTCTTCTCCTGACTCCCCCCCCCCCCCCCGGCAAAGATTCTGCCTCATCTTCTCCTACATGGGTTTGTGACAGTTGCAGAGTCCCAGGGGTCATTTGACAGCCGCTTGTGACCTTCCCAGCTGCCATCCAAAAGCAAAGTCATTGGGGAAACTGGATTGGCTTAATGATCACGTGTTCACTTAACAACTGCAGGGGTTTAACAATCATGGCATAAAACAAAGTCATAAAATCAGGCATCTCACTGAATAACATTGCTTAGCAATGAAAATTCCATCATATCATAAGGGGTCATAAGTCAAGAAGTACCTGTATACTTTTACTATGTCAGTGTTTATACTATTACCTATTACAATCACCAATATGCTATGCCAGCGTTTCTCAACCTTGGCAACTTTAAGTCCTGTGGACTTCAACTCCCAGAATTGATATGGTGAGGCAGGCCAGGATCCCCTACCTCAGTGGTTCCCAAACTTGGCAACTTTAAGACTTGTGGACTTCAACTCCCAGAATTCTCCAGCCAGCAGAGCAGAGCTGGCTGGGGAATTCTGGGAGTTGAAGTCCACAGGACTTAAAGTCGCCAAGGTTGAGAAACATTGTGCTATGCTATGCTATGCTCTAGGCCAGCGATCACCAACTGGTGGTCTGTGGCCCATTGGTGACCTGTGAGAAAATTTTGGTGGTCCTCAGAAAAATTATTTGCATTTTTATATTGCACTAAATGCTATTTTTTTTTTAGAAAAAATCATATTAGTGGTCCGCGGGATTTAAAATTATGAATTTAGTGGTTCCTGAGGTCCGAATGGTTGACGACCCCTGCCCCATGCTATTACTGCTATGCATCAATGTTTCCTTCTGTTCTGTAATAGCACTTAGACTTAATATATCGCTTCACATTGCTTTCCAGTCCTCTCTAAGTGGTTTTTCAGAGTCAGCTTATTTGCCCCCAACAATCTGGGTCCTCATTTTACCCACCTAGAAAGGATGGAAGGCTGAGTCAACCTTGTGTCTCGCCTTCTCAGTCTCAACCTGTCACTCATCTGATTGTTGAGACTTCTCTGGAAGCACTCTCCGAGCCCTGATCCTGACCCACATTTGCCTCTATACTTTCCTCTGCCAACTCATATTCACCTCCCTCCTCCGAATTTGTGTCCAGAGAGGAATCCGGGGGGTGGGTGGGCGGATCCATGACAGTTTGACTGCTGTAATCTGCTTGAAGGTGGCTGCAGAATTTCTAAACGCGCCTCTCGTCCTTCCCACACCTGTCTCAAGGTGGTAGTTTTACTGACCACTCTGCCCTGGGGTGGAGGCTCAAATGGGTGGGAGGCGAGGAAGGAAGGAAGGTAGGCTGCAGTTTGGTTAAGCAGCCTGCTCTACCACGCTCACTAACCACAGTAGTGAAAAAAATGACTCCCACTCAGTGCCTTGGCTTTTCTCTACACACATACACACACACACCGCATTCCAAATTTGATAATTGGCAAAATGGAAATGTGTCCTAGGAGAAGAGCCTGATTAGGCCGCTGCTCTTTGCGACACAACACTTTCTCAGTAGTGAAGCTGTACAATTTTCACGGCTGACTGAAATCAAAGGGAGTTGGTAATGAATCCGACATGCAATTTAAATTTACAATTTGTAATGTAGGCCGCTTAGAAGGAGCCCGCAGCCCCGGCTAAAGGAACTGTACTGGGTTTGGTGCACTTGTTTAATGTTTAACACACACACACACACACACACACACACACACACACACACACACACACACTATCCTTCTCCTGGAGTGGGGAGGGAATGGAGATTTTGCACTATCTTTCCCTGCCACTCCCACCAAGCCACATCCACAGAACCGGTAATTAAAAAAAAAATTGGAAAGGCCAATTCATCAGGATAACAAATCTACCCATTTAATCTCCAATTGATGGTACATCAGGTAACTCTCTGTCTTATCTTGGGCTCATAACACAAGAGTCCAGCTCCCTGGAGAAAGCTGGGGATGGAGGAAAAAAAGAACAAGAGGATGACCAACAGCAAGGTGGATGGACTCATACAGTAGTGATGTAGTACTGTAGTAACCAATTTCATTGTATTTATTTTGCACAATGATAAAGACTATACTATGGGTGTATCATTGGAAGAAGGAAATTATGGACCAATCATGATGGAAACAAATCTATACAGCTGGTCACTCAGAACTGACATTGTCTGGTTGGGCCATCACCAAACAAATATCTCACTTTGAATTGAGTGTCCTGGATACTTTCACAAGTTAAATTCAATAAATTAATCTTTGTGGGCTGGGGAGGCAATGAGAAGCAAGAGCCAGAAGGGGAAAAAAGAGAGGAAGAGAAAGAAATGAGGAACAATGGGGAAAAGACATGATCCCCTCCCGTAAACTAAGAAATGAAAAAAGACTAACATATCAAAGAAAGAAAGTTACTTGCTCTCCTGTTATACTGAACTGACCTGCTGTGGTCAGAACTGTAGTTCAAATCCATAGCAAGATAAGAAGCAATGGTTGGAAACTAATCAAGGAGAGAAACTCCCTAACAGTGAGGACAATTAACCAGTGGAACGACTTTGTCTTCAGAAGTTGTAGGTGCTCCATCACTGGAGGTTTTTAAGAAGAGACTGGACAGCCACTTGTCTGGGATGGTCTGAGTTCTCCTGCTTGAGCAGGGGGTCGGGCTAGAAGATCTCCAAGGTCCCTTCCAGCTCTGCTCCTCTGTTGTGTTCTGTTCATCCAAAAGATTCCTTTGGTGTGGTTATGCACAATTCTCTATCTTCAGGCATAATAACCATTTGCAATTCTGTTCTCACAATTACAGTGTTCTCACAAATGATTTCGCAAATAGGTTATGTCTTCCTACATTAAGTTGTACAAATCTATTAGCATTAAAAAAAAACCTAGAGAGCTGACTTACTAAAATTAGAATATTATGGCTTCATACACTAGCAAAAGATCTTGTTTATGCATCCCTCTAAAATGCAAAATGAGATAAGTTCAGACTCATTTGAATATTAAACAGATTTCTCCTCTGCCAGTGCGTCTGGCAAGGGAAGATAAGTATTTGCCTTTAATAATAAAACTGATAATTAGTCAGCAGCAGTCTGTCTGCTAGATAAAGTGAAGTAGGCATCCACCTCGGTGTTAGGGAAGTGTTCCCAAATTAAAGGTTTGTAAGGGTTTTTACACTATGCAACACTTCATGAGCTGCGGTGGCTCAGTGGTTAAAGCGAAGTACTGCAGGCTACTTCTGCTGACTCCCTGCAATCTGGCAGTTCAAATCTCACCAGGTTCAAGGTTGACTCAGCCTTCCATCCTTCTGAGGTCTGTAAAATGAGGACCAGATTGTTGGGGGCAAGAGGCTGACTCTGTAAACCGCTTAGAGAAGCGGTATATAAGTCCAAGTGCTATTGCTATAATTGTCCTTATAATTTCCTAATTTCTTTCATCAAAAATTACAAAGTAACAAAACTATTTCTTGCAAGCTACTTCTTGCCTATTTGAAATAACATTATTAAAACTATTTAATAAAGTTTCAATTAGATCAACTCTGCAATATGCTACAGTACCTACACTACAGGACAGCAGTGTAGTATAGACTACTATACATAGTATAGTATAGTATAGTATAGTATAGTATAGTATAGTATAGTATAGTATAGTATAGTATAGTAATAGTAATAGTAATAGTAATAGTATAGTATAGTATAGTATAGGACAGGACAGGACAGGACAGGATAGCATAGCTTAGTTTAGCATAGTTTAGCATAGCATACTACAGTTAGTTGAGCCTAAATTTTGGTGGTTAAATGAGAAATTTGATAAGTGAGTTTTCCCTAATTTATGGCCTTTCTTGCCACATTTGTTAAGTGGATCACTACAGTTGTTAAGTTGGTAGCAAGGTTGTTAAGTGAATCTGGCTTCTCCATTGACTTTGCTTGTCAGAAGGTCGCAAAAACAGATCACGTGACTTTGGGACTTTGCAATGGTCATAAAAATGAACCAGTTGTCAAGTATTTGAATTTTAGTCGTAAGTGTAAAAAACAGTCATGAGTCACTTTTTTCAGTGCCATGGTAATTTTGTATTGTCACTTAATGAACTTTTTGCAAGTCGAGGACTACCTATATACTAATGTATTGTATCTAATATATAATTATTATTGCATTATATTACATTACATTCACAGTATAGAGTCTATTTTATTATATTCTAATCTAGAAGGCCCTAGAGAGTTCCAAGATGGGACCAAATTTCCTCTTTCAAGGAAATTTGTGCATCTCTGGACACCCAAAAGTCAGCGGAGAATTTTGACTTAACTCCTCACAGCATTTTTTTTATATGTGCCCACTTTCTACAAATACTTCTTGCTTCCCCTCCTTCTGGCTCTCCGCAATATCTTGTCTTCAGAGGCCTGCTTTATTCATTCATTCATTCATTCAGGTTTTATGCTGCCAATGACTGGGCAGCTTACTAGTAAAATGTTTACTAAAGTTATCTTTTTATATTGACAAAAACCTTTTTAAAAAGATAGTAAGAAAAAAAAAGGAATAAAAGAGGCGAAGGTGACAGAAACCAGATTGGGACAAACAGCAAGGGACGTGTCAAAGGGGATGGCACTCACAGTCATTGGAAACCTGGGGGAAGAATTAAGTCTTTAAGGCCCTTCAAAACACCACCAGGGAACCTCATTCCAGAGCCCTGTTTCTCAGTGGTGGCACCTTTTGTTTCCATAAACAAACTTTGGGCTCAGCCTGAGGCTGACCTTCCGCCTCCTCACCAGAGAAGCTTCCAAGAAAGTATGCCAGCCGCCCACAAAGAGGGATGCCAGCTCCATCCTACCAGCTAGGAGGTGTCATTTTGCTGGAAAGATTAAAAGGTGAGGGAGTTCCTTCAAGCAGTGACTCACAGTGGGAAGGGAAGGTCTCCTGATTTGGCCAGGGCAAGGGCACTTCTGTCTGAAGAACCTGCTCCTCTTCCTCCATCACTTCCTTCCTGCAGGCTAGTGTATGATACGGTTAGTCTACAGAACAGAAGGACTAGACCCGTGATGGCAAACCTATGACACGCGTGCCATAGATGACATGCAGAGCCCCCTCTGCTGGCATGCGCACCGTTGCCCCAGGTCAAATCTCCATGGTGTTTCTTTCGTGAGCTTCCGTTTCCCTGCAAACGATGAAACAGAAGCTCACGGAAGAAAAAGATCTGACCTCTTGCCCCACTGCTGGTGTTGGCATGCCCTGTCTCCCACTGGCCAGCTGGTTTTCAAGTCTCTGCTGCGCATGTGTAAGTGCATGTCCACACATGTGCATGTGCTCATGCATGTCCACACATGCACGCTTTCAGTTGGGCATGCGTGCGCACACCGTTTGGGCACTCGGTGTCTAAAAGGTTTGCCATCACTGGACTAGGGGATGGGGCTGCCACAAGGAAGAGGGGATCAATTTATTTTCCAAAGCACCTGAAGGCCAGACAAGAAACAATGGATGGAAACTAATCAAGGAGAGAAGCAACCTGGAATTAAGGAGAAAGTTCCTAACAATGAGAGCAATTAACCAGTGGAACGGAAGTTGCCTTCAGAAGTTGTGGGCGTTACATCACTGGAGGTTTTTAGAAGAGACTGGATAGCCACTTGTCTCAAATGTATAGGATCTCCTGCTTGAGCAAGGGGTTGGACTAGAAGACCTCCAAAGTCCCTTCCAACTCTATTCTGTAGCTAACTAAGGACTTGGCTAGGCAGAATAGCTTCCAGGTTTCCAAGCTTTGCCCCATCCACCTTCTCCCCAACAACTTCCCTGTCAGTTACCCTATTCATCTCTAGAGCTCTGTTTGTGCAGTGACTGCCTGGACATAGGTCACCCAGCCGGAGGCTGATTTAATTAGCTGAGATCACTACAGGATTCAGCAACAATCCAGAAGACCCCAGCCCCGACTACAGAAAAGAAGGGCAATTTAGCCAAGTTGCACACTGCCATAAGGAGCCGGGGGGGGGGGGGCGGGGGGATCAGCATCAGACTGGAAAAAAAATCCAAAATAGAAACCAGGAAGACATGGAAACACTATTATTGGCCAATTCTTTCCCTTTTCCACAATGCGAAGCACCTTAGTCAGCAAGGAAAGTTAGACAGAGAGCCATCCATCATATTTATACTTCTTATTTTAGAGAAACATTGCTGAGGTTTTATGAGAAGGATCAACAGAGTCAAGTCCCATGATCAAAGCCTCACGCTTTTAATCTGTGCTACAGGTGCCCTTTTGACTTTCAGGGACACCTACCCTGGAAAATCACTTGCTGAATGGAGTACTACAGGCTAACTCACTGCTCACTCCAAGGGTTTGATCATGAGGGGGCTCCAGGTTGACTCAGCCTTCCGTCCTTCCGAGGTGGGTAAAATGAGGACCCAGATTGTGGGGGACAATAGGCTGACTCTGTCAACCGCTTAGAGAGGGCTGTGAAGCACTGTGAAGCGGTATATAAGTCTAAGTGCTATTGCTATCTTCCTTCCTTCCTTCCTTCCTTCCGTCCTGTGCACAATGATTAGAATGCAGTATTGCCAACAGTTGAAATCTCACCAGGCTCAAAGTTGACTCAGCCTTCCATCCTTCCGAGGTGGGTAAAATGAGGACCCAGATTGTTGAGAGCAAATAGGCTGACTCTGTCAACCGCTTAGAGGGGGCTGTAAAAACACTGTAAAGCAGTATATAAGCCCAAGGCTATTGCTATTGCTATAAATGTTTTCTTATCTTATGGAACACTGCCCTAAACACAGGAGCTCGAGGGAAATCAGCTGGACATCTTTGTCCACCTCTACCCTAAAATGAGGGTGTATAACTAAACGTCCAGGGTAAAGGGGTAAAAGAGCCCATTTAAATCTGACATGGAGGGATGAAGCAGAAAATAAATCATTTAATTTCTTCTCTCTCTTGCCACTTTAATCTTTCTCACACCCTGAGCAGTGGTGGGATTCAATTTTTTTTTACTACCAGTTCTGTGGGCGTGGCTTGGTGGGCCTGGCAGGGGAAAGTTACTGCAAAATCCCCATTCCCTCCCCACCCCAACAACCTGCTTTCCAGCTCCATTCTCCTGTGCAGGGCAACAGAAGAAGACCCAGCAGATCAACTGGGACTCGGGAGGCAGCGAATAGATGTGGGCGGGGCCAGCCAGAAGTGGTATTTGAGTACTACAAAGTACTCAAAATTTTTGCTACTAGTTCACTAGAACCAGTCAGAACTGGCTGAATACCATCACTGATCCTGAGATGATGCTAACAGGTTCTGCAGCTTGGCTTTCAAGGGTCAACCGAATTCCCCTTTGTCTTTCCATCACATCTCTTACCTTATCTCCATTGACGGATGCCAATCTATATTTCTCGGATATGACAGGAGCTGAGGCTTCAGAAGTGGTGGAGTTCGGTGTCTTTGCACAAGTCTGCAAGAAAAAGCATAGGAGGAATGATTCAGGGGGAAGATCTACTTCTGGGGAACCAATTCAGTCCATTTTTGTGGCTGGCAACTTCAGTCTATGATAAGGCAATGGGCTTCACAGATTCCAGACTGCACAGTTCTATGTCTTAAAAACAGCCTTGGAGTCCCAAATGTGCCTTTTTCAGAAAGCAACTGGGTTTTCTTTGTTTTTCCTTGAAGATAATTTGCTTCTCATCCAAGAAGTTTCTTCAGTTCTGCTGAACAACCTTCTTGGATGAGAAGTGAAACTTCTCAACCATGACCTGGACGACGAAGAATCTCCATAGACATTTAGCTTTGGAGTCCAGAACTTTTTCTTTCCAGTTGATTCTTTTAAATTCAGGCTCTGTAGCTATGAATAAAGGCTGCAGTTCAATTCAAGTGGGTCTCTCAACTGCATCCAGAAACAAACCAATGTACAGATTCAAGTACCTAGCAGTTATATATGAAATGGTTTGCACCGATCCACAGTGGTACTCTGGAATTCCTAACAATAACATTTGTTTGATCATTGTTTCCCAGAGTTATACAGAGTGGTGGAAGTTGCCTTCTTTTGACATTCTGCATTCAGCCAGAATTCAGATGTCTATTTGTTGGATAGACTTCCATTTAAACTGCACAGTGAGCGCTGCTCTCTTTCAATTTTGGAATTCTATCCCTCAAGATTTCCACTGTGACCTTAAAAGTCCTGAGTTATCTAAGGCTGTCTCCCTGAGGGACTACTCCTCATTGCAAAGTTGCTCAGATGTGAAGTTCTACAGCAGAGGCCTTTCTGAAGATGCCTTGCACAGGTCTTCCCTTAGGAATTGTGATTGGTCCCCAGTCCTTCCAATTTTAGATGCACGCTTTTTGTTATTGGGTTATAACCCAATCAATCAATCGATCGATTTTATTATGGCCTCCAACCAGCAAATTCTGCTAATAATTACAGCCCTATCAATATTTTTATTCTCTTTTCAATGCCTCCCATCCAACAGGCTTCCCTCCCCCCTAAAAAAAAAGTTCAAAATCTAAATTCCCAGAAATAAAGGGGAAAAAAGTAAAGCTTTTCAAAAGGAGCACAGCACACTCAGTTCACAGTCAGGTGCTGCTTGTAGAGTTATGCTAGGAAAGGAAATCTTACAGGTAGATCTCAATTCATGGCCTTTTGCTTCATTCTGAAGTTGGAGCCCTACAGAACCTCCCTAGGGTTTTAGAGGAAATCTTAAAGACAGCCAGGAAAAGGACTGTCAAAAGAAGAAGGATGCGCTCACTTGTTCTCAGCCACTTCATCATCCCTCAAACTGTTTCCCCCAAAAATGGTGGCTGTCCGATATCCATTGTTTGCTGTCCTGCCTCCAGGTGCTTTGGATAATAGATTGACCCCCCTCTTCTTCGTGGCAGCTCCTCAGATATTGTCTGTCTTGTCACCCCTAGTCCTTGTCTGTTTAATTAATTGATAATTAGTTATTTCGTTTTATTTAGTCCCTGCCTGTTCAATTTTAAAAACTTTATCCGGCTGACAGCCAGCATTCTGAGCCCTTTCCCCCAACGGTTTTGCAATATTGGGGGAAGAAGCCAGGAGGTCCAAAAAACAGCCAGGTGGTCTCCAGCTAATAGCGCAAGAAAAAGTCCAAGAAAAAAAGGGAAAGAAAAGTAGGGAAAAAAATACAATGAAGTAGCTTCTGGTCTTCTTTATGGAAGTTATAAATACAATTATAAATTTATCTGTTACTTTATGGCGACAATATAACTCTCTTTTTTCTATGACCTATCCCAGTGATGGCAAAACTCTGGCAGGCAGAGCAATCTCTGCGGGCACATAAGCCGTGCCCAGGTCAGTGCCACTGTGCATGTGTGTGCGCCTCCTGCCGGCCAGCTGATTTCCAGGTCTCTGCTGGGAAAAGCACGCAAATGTGCAGGGGTGGGGTGGGGAGTCACACTTGCATGCGTGATGGGTGGGAGGGATTCCTCCCCATGCCCTGTTTTTGGTTCCAGGAAGCTTCAGGGAAGCCTGCTAGGACCAAAATGGAGATTTGGGGGGGGGGGGTTCCCGCATGCATGGTGGGGCCTGCGGTGGGCATTGGATTATGGGTGTCAGCACACACGCTATCATGCACACACGAGTACTTTGGCACTCAAGGGAAAAAAGGTTTGCCATCACTGGCCTATCCTCTCTATTCATTAAGCCAGTGGTTCCCAAACTTGGCAACTTTAAGACTTGTGGACTTCAACTCACAGAATTCTCCAGCCAGCAGAGCAGAGCTGGCTGCGGAATTCTGGGAGTTAAAGTCCACAGGACTTAAAGTCGCCAAGGTTGAGAAACACTGTGCTATGCTATGCTATGCTATGCTATGCTATGCTATGCTATGCTATGCTATGTTCTAGCCCAGCGATCACCAACTGGTGGTCCTCAGAAAAATTATTTGCATTTTTATATTGCACTAAATGCTATTTTTTTAAGAAAAATCATATTAGTGGTCCGCGGGATTTAAAATTATGAATTTACCGTAGTGGTTCCTGAGGTCTGATGGTTGACGACCCCTGCCCCATGCTATTACTGCTATGCATCAATGTTCTTTCTTAAGCCTGTTCTGTAATAGCAATAGCACTTAGACTTAATATATTGCTTCACAGTGCTTTCCAGTCCTCTCTAAGTGTTTTTCAGAGTCAGCCTATTTGCCCCCAACAATCTGGGTCCTCATTTTACCCACCTAGGAAGGATGGAAGGCTGAGTCAACCTTGTGTCTCGCCTTCTCAGTCTCAACCTGTCACTCATCTGATTGTTGAGATTTCTCCGGAAGCACTCTCCGAGCCCTGATCCTGACCCACATTTGCCTCTATACTTTCCTCTGCCGACTCATATTCACCTCCCTCCTCCGAATTTGTGTCCAGAGAGGAATCCGGGGTGGGTGGGTGGGTGGGCGGATCCATGACAGTTTGACTGCTGTAATCTGCTTGAAGGTGGCTGCAGAATTCCAAAACCTCTCGTCCTTCCCACACCTGTCTCAAGGTGGTAGTTTTTACTGCCCTGGGGTGGAGGCTCAAATGGGTGGGAGGCGAGGAAGGAAGGAAGGTAGGCTGCAGTTTGGTTAAGCAGCCTGCTCTACCACGCTCACTAACCACAGTAGTGAAAAAAAATGACTCCCACTCAGTGCCTTGGCTTTTCTCTACACACATACACACACACACCGCATTCCAAATTTGATAATTGGCAAAATGGAAATGTGTCCTAGGAGAAGAGCCTGATTAGGCCGCTGCTCTTTGCGACACAACACTTTCTCAGTAGTGAAGCTATACAATTTTCATGGCTGACTGAAATCAAAGGGAGTTGGTAATGAATCCGACATGCAATTTAAATTTACAATTTGTAATGTAGGCTGCTTAGAAGGAGCCCGCAGCCCCAGCTGAAGGAACCGTACTGGGTTTGGTGCGCTTGTTTAATGTTTAATACACACACACACACACACACACTATCCTTCTCCTGGAGTGGGGAAGGAATGGAGATTTTGCACTATCTTTCCCTGCCACGCTCACCAAGCCACATCCACAGAACCGGTAATAAAAAAAACAATTGGAAAGGCCAATTCATCAGGATAACAAATCTACCCATTTAATCTCCAATTGATGGTACATCAGGTAACTCTCTGTCTTATCTTGGGCTCATAACACAAGAGTCCAGCTCCCTGGAGAAGCCTGGGGATGGAGGAAAAAAAGAACAAGAGGATGACCAACAGCAAGGTGGATGGACTCATACAGTAGTGATGTAGTATTGAAGTAACCAATTTCGTTGTATTTATTTTGCACAATGATAAAGACTATACTATGGGTGTATCATTGGAAGAACGAAATTATAGACCAATCATGATGGAAACAAATCTATACAGCTGGTCACTCAGAACTGACATTGTCTGGTTGGGCCATCACCAAACAAATATCTCACTTTGAATTGAGTGCCGAGCAGAGCTGGCTGGAGAATTCTGGGAGTTGAAGTCCACAAGTCTTAAAGTTGCCAAGTTTGGGAACCACTGCATTAAGCCATAAATATTTTATATCAAAAGTCCATAAGGTGTTTCCACTCAGCAGTAAACATATTGTCTTTTTTTCTAATCCAATATGTCAATTTCCTCCCTTAGCAAGTTCCAGCATCTTCACCAACCGTATTTATGGGCCCAATTATATATAAATCTTTAAACTCCTCTGAATCAGGATATGCATTTGAGTCCAGAATGTTTTATGAATCCACCAAAGGGAGTAAAATGACCTTTCTTGTTTACATTTCAATGTTCACCCCAATGGGTGTGTGTGTGTGTGTGTGTCAAGTTACACCTGGAATTTATGGGCAAAGCAATTCCCTTGGTTATGAAAGCATGTGGTCCATTAATCCTTCCTTCTGTCTTGGGCAAAGTTCATAAGAATTGAGCTCAGGAGCAAGGAGAACTTGCTATCTTTCTATCCAGAGACCGACAAATATTTTGGGGTGGTGTAGAAAGCAAAATCAGGTCAAGTAGTCTGCAATGGCCTCTTTTCCACCCCAGGAAAAGGAAGTTTTGAAAGCTAAAATAAAGCAATGAATCAATCAACCAGAATAGAGCTGGAAGGGACCTTGGAGATTTTCTAGTCCAACTCCCTTCTCAAGCACCATTTCAGACAAGTGGGCGTCCAGCCTTTTCTTAAAAACCTCCAGTAATGAAGCACCCACAACTTCTGAAGGCAACTTCTGTTCCACTGGTTAATTCTCCCCACTCAATCTTCTGACTCTGGGCTAAGATAGTGGAAACTGCTCCAGAACCCTCTGGTGAATTCCCGCCTCAGGGGAGCCTAGTGGATCAAAGAACAGCGGGAGGCATCAGAAAATGAGGGCTGGCTTTGTAATCTCCTTCCAACCCCAGATCACCTAAGGCTGAGCACAGCACAGGGCAGAAGAGCTCTGCAGGGCTTCTTACGTGGGAAGGAAGGCTCACTCTTGGTTGCCTGCCCTGGTGCAGGCTCCGTTTAAGAGCCATTGAGACCTAGCAATTTGTCTGACCCCCTTCGGGCTGGCATTCCTCTTGAGTATCTCCTCCATCTTATCCCAGGATCATCTTTTCTGACCAGCCTGTGGTCAGACGACTGAGCCTTCAAAATGCACGTCCCTCTTCAATGTTGTGGAAAATCAACCAGAATAGAGCTGGAAGGGACCTTGGAGATCTTCTAATCCAACCTCCTGCTCAAGCAGAAGACCCTAAACCATCTCAGAAAAGTGGCTGTCCAGTCTCTTCTTAAAAAACCTCCAGTGATGAAGTACCCACAACTTCTGGAGGCAACTATGTTCCACTGGTTAATTGTCCTCCCTGTTGGGAAAGTTTCTCCAGGTCGCTTCTCTCCTTGATTAGCTTCCATCCATTGTTTCTTGTCTTCACTAACCAGGGGAGACATGATAGCAGTCTTCCAATATTTGAGGCGGTCAACCTGTTTTCCAAAGCATCTGAAGGCCAGACAAGTAATAATGGATGGAAACTGATCAAGGAGAGATTCAACCTAGAAATAGGGAGGAATTTTCTGACAGTGAGAAAAATCAACCAATGGAACAGAAGTTGCCTTCACATGTTGTGGGAGCTTCATCACTTGAGACTTTCAAAAAGAGACTGGGCTGTCATTGTCAGAAATGGTGTAGGGTCTCCTGCATGGGTGGGTGGGGGGTCCAACTTTGTTAATCTGTTTAAAAAATGTCTTCTGCAGTTTGCAAAATACGTTGACCCCCTTCTTCTTTGTGGCAGTCCCTCAAATTCTGGAATACTGCTATCATGTCCTCCTTAGACCTTCTTTTCTCTGGGCAGTGTTAAAGTCTAAAGTTTAAGATATTGTTAGGCTTGGCTTCCTGCTCTGGATTACTGTAGGAAGTTAGCACTACCCCTCTCCCAGAAAAATGAAATATTTTAGGAAATACTAAAAAGGCAGAGTATTTCCCCTAAGAGACAGGCAAAAACTCAGCCATCCCCCACCTTTGTTAATGGGCCATTCTACATAACAAAGATCTACCTCCTTCAGGCAGAGCCATCCTTCATTGAATCACCCAGCAAGGCTCAACCAAGCTTGGGACTCAAAACACAACCTACAAAGTAGCCCCTGCATGGCCCCATGGAAGCCTGGCAACCAATCAGAACACAAGCTCAAATTCAAAAGCCCAGAGAGGGCATAAAACCCAGGAACTCTCAGCATCTCTTCCCTTTTTGCCCAGGGCCTCAAACCATGTGATCCTGTTTATCAATAAACTTTCTTTCCAAGCAACTTCCATGAATCCAGTGTCTTTTTCCCTACTTGGAACTGAACCCAGATGGACATTTCTGGGTTCAACAATTCAAAGCTGCCTTGAAGGGCTGACAAAGCGGATAGAATTTTCAGAGAGAAGGAAGATCCGTACCAGTGGTGGGATTCAGCCAGTTCGCACCTATTCGGGAGAACCGGTTGTTAACTTTCTAAGCAGTTCGGATAACCGGTTTTGGGAAGAAATCTTTAGTTTTTTTCCACTTTGCAGGGCTAATCCTGTAAGGAAGGCAGGAAGGAAGCATTCTGGTGTTCTTTCTAGCCTAATTTTTATTGCCCTGCTTACAGAACTGCCTCTCCAGTTAACCCTTATTACCATTGTACAACTAAGGCGAAGTGCCCATCGACCTGAGTGACATTGACTTGGCCACGCCCACATGATCACATGACCACCAAGCCCCGCCTACCCAGCTGGTCATTAGGGCAGAGAACTGGTTGGTAAATTATTTGAATCCCACCACTGATCAGTACGCAGAAGGAGAGAAGTTGCAGCCCTGCCCAGATGTTCCTCAACTCCAGGCCTTTCTACATTATTCAAATTCTTTACCTTCAGCACTTTGACCTTGAGGAAGTAATTAATTCCTCAAAGATTTCATTCCAAGTTTACGGGAGGCCCCAAGCCATCCATCAGAAAGATGGACATCAGATTTTCTTGGCTGTATGTAATGTAAGAAATTTGATGACCCCTTTGACCCAAATGATTTGGTCTTCTTTGTTATTTGTTTTTGTTTTTAATACTATTAATATTTAACGGTATATAAGTACTGTAGATTCCTGGGTAAATGTTTTCATGTTAAATGTGTGAATTGTTTTCAAAACCGTGGTCTTTTTCTAAGGAACTTTTGTCGTATGGTGAAGTTATATTGAGAAACTGAAAAAATCCAAACATCACAGACTAGATACAATAAAGGTGTAATTTATCATTTTTTTGAAAAGGCCTTTTTTAACCCAATAAAAATGATATGGATATCATGATATTTACAAGAATAAATCCATTTTCATGATTAATATATATTATCATTAAATATACATACTATATTTAGATGATTTATAGGTAATATGTTATTTCTAGGGGGGGTGCATTAGCTTGCCTGTTGTTTTGATTTTTTCCCTTTGTTTTGCTAATACAGTTTTCATAAAATATAATAATAGAGTTTAATAATTAATTAGATTATTTTATGGGCCAGTGCATATTAATAATTTCTTTTCATGGCTATTTGTTTCTCATATAGGTTTTCTGTGGAAGCTTGAAGAAGGCATCAGCCAATTGTTCAAAAGCAAAAACAAGCCGGGAATTCTAAGCTACAGCCTTGGAAACCAAACCTAACCACCAACCATTGCTCCATCCCTTTCCAGTGGCCATGATGGCTGGGAATTTTGGGAGTTCAGCCACATTAAGAGGGCTGTATATCCATATGTCAAACTATAAGTCAAACAGCTGGCCATTTTGGGCTCCTTAAAACCCTCCACCTGGCCAAATGGCAGTTCTGGTGGCCTCGCATGACAGCAGAGATTGAGAACTATGTGAAAGCTGTCCGATGTGTGCATCAGCGAAGGCGTGGCCTGAAAAACCACTAGGTCTCCTGCAGACCGTGGCTGATCCTGTCCTGACCATGGGAAGAGATTACCACGACCTTCATAGTAGACTTTCCAGAGAGTAATGGGCACACTATTGACAGTCATTGACTTGTTCTCAAAACAGGCACATTTCGTTTGTGCACTGAGGTATCATCGGCCCAGCAGCTTGTCAAACTGTTTATTAGTCACATCTACTGTCTCCACAGAGTACCCCGACGTATCATCTCAGTTAGGGAGGTGCAATTTCGGCATGACTTTGTACACCTCATAGGTTCCTCCCAAAGCTTGAGCTCAGCATTCTACCCCAGCACCAATGGAGCCTCTGAAGTTGCAAAATGCCATGGTGAAATGCTATCTGAGACATTACATCTCATATTATCAGAAGGATTGGCCAGGTTTACTTACTTTCCTTCGCGGAGGTGGCATACAATAATAACATGGTGCACAAAGTAGCACTGGGTTCACCTCCTTCTGGGTGCTGCATGAGGTGGAGTTTGTGCCCATTCTGGAGTGGACCCAGGGGCCCCAGGGCCCAGGAACCCTGAAAGAGTGGCAGACAAGATACCAGACACCTGGGAGTTGTAAAAGCAGCCTTGCAGGAAGTGGCCATAACCTATAAGGTTCAGGCCAACAAGAAACAAGCAGCCCACAAACCTTTCAGGGTAGGGGACCAGGTATATCTCTCCACGAAATACCTTAAATTGAGGGTACCATGCAGAAATCTGAGGTCAAAGTACCTAGGGCCTTTTCCTATAGTTTGGGTAATAAACACCATGACAGTGGAACTGAAGCGCCCACTCGCTGAAGCGCCCATATCGCATGCATCCCGTGTCTCCACAGCAGCCTGGTAAAATCTGTGAGGCTACCACATCCGGCCCCTTCCTGAGCTACCAGGCCCAGTGGGACCGGATTAATATGGGACCGACAGGGTGTTATACTCACGGCCACACAAAGATAAACTCCAATATCTGTATGGTGGGAAGGGCTACCCCACTAAACATAAAACAGCAAGATTAGGTTGTGGCTTGTTTCGTTCTACATGAATAAACTAGAGTTGGTTGGGTTGGTATCAAAAGCGAAAATCAAGATAAATCAAATTACACCTCGGTAACATGGATGAAATCCAGCCTATGTTTAGTAATGTATATTTAATAGATTAAAGAGATTTGGTTTGCTTGGATTGTAGCATATAATCTTCAATTCCTCAAATGGTACAGAGCGAACTGAAAAATAATCTGTATGTTGCATTGTACAGTGAATAGTTATGGGTGTGTGGGTGTGTGTTATACACACACCCATCAAGCTATTCCCTTCTAGGCTATTATTTATTCATTTATATTTCATATTTCTAAGACGCCAATACCTTAACAGGGCTCAGGGCAGGGCATCATACAATGTAAACAATAATAAAAAAATGTATACCAATTAACAGTAGAAATTAAAAATTCAAAGTGATAAATAATGACAATTGTCCATCAAAAAGGGGAGGGAATTCTAAGACTGCCTTTTAGTGCTGGATTATTACAGGTGGGGCCTGTAATACCCTGAAGGACTCGCCAGCCCCACAATTTTCAGGTCCCCTGTGGCCCCCCCTGAGGCTGCAGAGTCACGTTTTGACCTCTTTGCAGAAGGCCAAGAGATGGGAGGCTTTTCTCACATCTGGGGGCAAGATGTCTCACAAAGCAGGTACAGTGGCAGAGAGAAACAGAAAGTCAAAGAAATGAAAGACATAAGATAAGAAAAAAGCTTTGATTAACAGAGCTAGCTTTTAAACCAATCTTCAATGGATTAGACCACCCCACTTGCTCCAACAAGAGGGACTTGCTATGGACCCAATCAAAAGGACACATAGACGGGGTGAAACCAGGCTTAATAGCAATAACTGCGTCCAGTTTTGGTGACCACACTATAAAAAGATGTTGAGACTCTAGAAAAAGTGCAGAGAAGAGCAACCAGGCTGATTAGGGCCCTGGAGGCTAAACATACGATGAACTGGGCATGGCTAGTCTAGGGAAGAGAAGGACCAGGGGAGACAGGATAGCATCTTCCAATATTTGAGGGGCTGCCACAGAGAGGAAGGGATCTACCTGTTTTCCAAGGCACCCGAAGTCCAGACAAGGAATATGGATGGACCCACCTGTAAGGAATTTGGGCTGGTGGTGTTGAGAAGAACCTTTTCCGTTGGGGCACCTGACCTATGGAACATTCTACCTCCGAAGGTGAGATCTTCTCCTCTCTTCTGGTCTTCAAATCTGGTTTTGCCAGTTGGGTTTGGGCCCTGATTTGGGACATCCTCATTTGCTGGAGACGATGGACAGTAAGAACATGACTTCATCCCTGTGCCATCTTTCTACTTGGTTTTAGCTTTTATGTAACTTTCCTTAATTTTATTGTTCGTACATTTATCTTTCTATCATCTATAACCCAAACAGACTTACTTTATTGGTGATGGGCAGCATATAAATGTAATAAATGAATGATGAAAATAATCTATTCACACCAACACCATCTACTCTCCTTCTCAATACTTTTGTACCTTCCAGCCTTTGTCCCTGTTTCCACTCATCCCGCTGAGGACCTTTCTCCTGCCCTTCCGTGTGAGAGCAGTTCCAGAAAAATGCTCCTTGGAGCTCATCTCCGAAGACCTGAAGAAACTGACTAACTACAAACAACTGAAACACAGATTTGCAGATAAACTGCAAATCCAACTAATCTGGTGCTAATCCAGAACTCACCTAGGTGCTGTAAATCCCAAGAAGGGCTCTTTTAAATCCATTTTAAAAATCCTCCACGTGCCTCTCCCTGAGATTAGGAAGGCTGGATAATTCAGAAGTTTAGGGCATGAACCAAAGCAAGCAGAAAGCAGGAAAGGCTTGCAAGAACAGAAGCACAGAGAGAGGTTCAGGGAACGGTATAAAATGCCGTTCTCGACTTATTGAGCCCAACAGTACCATTGTTAAGTGAGACATTTGTTAAGTGAGCTTTGTCCCATTGTACAACCTTCTTGCCACAGTTGTTAAGTGAATCACGGCAGTTGATAAGTTAGTAACCCAGTTGTTAAGTGAATCCGGCTTCCCCATTGACTTTGATTGTCAGAAGGTCATAAAAGGGGATCCCATAACACCATGATACTGCAACCGTCATAAATATGAGACAATTGCCAAGAGTCTGAATTTTGATCACATGATCATTGGGATGCTGCGACAGTCATAACCATGAAACATGTTCATAGGTCACATTTTTCAGTGCTGTTGTAACTTTGAACGGTCACTAAATGAACTGTTATAAGTGAAGGACTACTTGTAGTTTGGGCTGATCCTTTTTTTTAATCTCATGCCTATAATGCAACTTTTATTTCAAGTAATCAAACCACTTTACATTTATTGCAAGCGTAATTCGAGTCCTCCATAGGTACATTCTACCCTATGTGTTGGACGTGCCCCATCACAAGGAAATACTAGTGTAAAATTCAGAAATGGTTGGAAGAATTACAGAGCAAAAGACAGAACTGAAACCGGAATTGTTCTTATTAGAATATTAGACTCCGAAAACGGACAAAAAAATCTCAATACATAATACTACACATATTCACTGCAGCTGGGATTCCTTTCGCACAAACTGGAAACAAATCAATACACCTGCAGACAAAACAACAATTAGAAATGTATTCAAATTTCAGAGATGGACAAAAGGACCATGGAGTTAAAAGAAAGAGACGAATCAGATTATTATAAAATATGGAATAGAATGTATAAGTGGCTAGAAAACAAAAGCCAAAACAGGAAATAGAAGTCTTTTTTTTTTTTGCTTTTTCTAAACTAGCATTGAATAAAAATTACCAAAATTACTAATTACTATCAAACTTAAAAGTATTTACCATAATGTACTATAATATAATTTACATAATAATGTAAATATAATGGTGATATGATCAAATTATTATTGTTACAACTGTGAGTACAACTGTTATTACACTATTACAGGTGTTAAAACTGATAGGAAGGCAATGTAGGATAGAGAACTACAAAAGCTAATATGTAAGCCAATACAGAGAGGCTGTAAAACTATTTATACTATTATGTGTGTCTTGTTTTTTCTGTATTTGTCCTCCCCACTGTTTTTAAAGGTTAAAATGTTTAATAAAAACTATTTTAAAAAAAACTTTGTTTATAACCCTACAAGAAGCAGACAAGCAGTGATTTGTTTTTTTCTCTTGTGGCAGCATTTATAACTCCTCAAATGAGTCACTAAATGAATTGTTGTAAACCAAGGACTACTTGTATTAAGATCCTATCTGGATTCCCACAAATACACCAAACTTCCAAAACTTAATTTTGGCTATTCTAGCACATTACATGGATTCAACATACCGTAACTTCTTTCAGCTTCGAACACAAAGTTCTTGGCCTCCCCATCTATGCTAACCACTTTCCTTCACCTGTTCCAGAAATATGACACCTAACTGCTGTGATAATAGCCTTGTCTAGTTGGCCGTGTGGCTGCCCTTTTCACACCCAAACAATTGGAGAGGTGCAGGGTGAAATGTTTATTAAAGCCATGAGCTGTGGTGGCTCAGTAGTTAGAATGCAATACTGCAGGCTGCTTGCAGTTTGGCAGTTCAATTCTGAAGAGCTCAAGATTGACTCAGCCTCCCGTCCTTCCGAGGTGGGTAAAAAGGGAGCCAGATTTTGGGGGCCAATAGGCTGACTCTGTAAACTGCTCAAAGAGGGCTGTAAAGCACTGTGGAGTGGTACATAAGTCTATTGCTACCTATCTCTATGTCTGTCTGTCTGTCTGTCTGTCTCTCGCTCCCTCCCTCCATCGGTTCTACCACAAAACCACGGATGACAAAATCGCGGTCGACGAAAGCGCGTATGTGACGTCATCACAGCGCGACGAAAAAGATCGAAAAAGATCGAAAAATGTAAAAATAAAGCTAAAACCTTCCCCTAACCCCCCCTAAACCTAACCCTAAACCTAACCCTAAACCTAACCCTTAACGTAACGAAAAACGTAACGCTAACCCTTAACCTAACGCTAAACGTAACGCTAACGCTCTAAACCTAACCCTAACCCTTAACCTAACCCTTACCTTTATGTGAATCGGCTTGCTGTAATTTAATTTTTATTTCAATTTTTCGATCTTTTTCGTCGCGTTGTGATGACGTCACATACGCGATTTCGTCGACCGCGCTTTTGTGGAACGCGCTTTTGACGGTCACACCTCCATCTAATCGATCTCGATATCTACTGGTTAAGAGCTGTGGTGGCGCAGGTGGTTAAGGAATACAGTATTCTATCCTGAGTGGTTCAAGGGTGACTCAGCCTTCCATCCTTCCGAGGTGGTTCAAATGAGGACCCAGATTGTTGGGGGCAAATAGACTGACTCTGTAAACCGCTTAGAGAGGGCTGTAAAAGCATTTGAAGTGGTACATAAGTCTAAGTGCTTTTTGCTATTAAGTTAGTTTTCTTTCCTGGATTCAGAGGTGGGTTCCTACAGGTTCAGCCCCGGTGTCGGGCCGAATAGGTAGTAGGTGGTAACTCGTTGGCCACGCTGCCAAACTGATTCTATTGCGCCTATGGCACCGCCATCTTGTTTTTAATGATGAGGGACTGCTGCTACCTCATCACGAGGGATCTGGCTTCCTGGTTGCCTTGGTTCTGGTGCCTTGTTGAGCAAAAGCCCAGATATCCTGAGCTGAGCAGAGGACACATCTGGGAAAGTGCTCGATTTCATTTTCTCAAAATATGGAGGAACAGGCAGCTGGAGATGCCTTGAATATATTAGAGACTAATCCCATTAGTCTGCAGAAGACTTCCTAAATGCAAATCCAAAGCAGACTCTGGGACCCATAAAGGTGCGAAGTTACATCTTCTGAATCCAGTTCATCCCATATTCATATTCACAGGCAGTCCAAAACCCTCAGTGGTCAGCAGGGCACTTCAAGCATGAGACAAATGCGCAAACTCAGCGGTAAAGGAGATCCCATTCTTCTCCCATCTCCTGTTTCCCACCACATCCTTGCCGGAAAATCAGCTCTGGAGTCTTTGAAACAAGCTTGAAAAGCCACCACATGACTGTCTTTGCCCTGGGGAGTCATTATCGCAGGCATATATGGACTCCCCCAAATTCACAAACCAGCACACTCCACTCAGACCAATTGTCAGCAGCATCAACTCTGTCCACACCTAATTAGCTCTTTGGAAGAGCTTTATCATTTCCCGCTGCCTTAAGAAAGTTCAAAACATACTTAAAGATCCATCTCATCCTATGCAACCCTTTTTTGAACTTCTTTAGAGCAGTAATGGTATTTTATTCTCTTCACTACCAGTTCGGTAGCAGGAGGCGCATACACAGAAGGACCGTGATGATGTCAGGGTGGGTGGGCGGAGCCTTGTGGCACTGCCATTACCAGTTCGCCCAAGCCAGTGCGAGCCGGCAGCATACCACCTCTGCTTTAGAGATGGCAAAGGTAGACACGCTACATATATCTGAGCCAGGTTGACTCATCGGAACGTAAGAAGCTGCCTGGAATGAAGAATAAAACTTCAATACGCAAAGTTGATGTTCTACCAAGAAATGTGTCTTCAGCTAAACCAGGGGAATCCAAACATGGCAGTTTTAAGATTTGCGGACTTCAACTCCAAGAATACCATAACTAGGCTGGCTAAGGAATTCTGAGAGTGAAGGCCACAAGTTTTAAAGTTGTCAAGTTTGAAGACTTCTGGTTTAAACAGTGTTTCTCAACTTTTCGATGTGTGGACTTCAATTCCCAGAATTGCCCAGCCAGCAAGGTTGGCTGGGGAATCTTAGGAATTGAAGTTCATATACCTTAAACGTGCCAACCCCTGCTTTAAACACTACAGCAAACTGACTTTTAGTTTGGTTTTGTGGGTGTGGCTTGGTGGGCCATACCCTACTGTAAAATCTCCATTCCCTCCCTACTCCTGGGGCTAGGATACTGCAAAATCCTACATTCCTTCCCCACTCCAGGGAGGGATACTGTAAAATCTCAATTCCCTTCCCACTCCAGGGAAAGGATGCTGCAAAATCTCAATTCCCTCCCCACTCCAGGAGAAGGATACTGCAAAATCCCCATTCCGTCCCCACTCCTGGGGAAGGATACTTCAAAATCTCCCTTCTAACCCACTCCTGGGGGAAGGATATTGCAAAATCTCCATTCACTCCCACTCCAGGGGAAGGATACTGCAAAATCTCAATTCCTTCCCCACTCCAGGAGAAGGATACTGCAAAATCCCCATTCCCTCCCCACTCCAGGGGAAGGATACTTCAAATCTCCCTTTCCACCCCACTCCTTGGGGAAGGATACTGCAAAATCCTCATTCCCTCCCCATTCTGGGGCCAGGCAGAGGTGGTATTTGCTCGTTCTCTGAACTACTCAAAATCTCTGCTACCGGTTCTCCAGAACCTGTCAGAACCTGCTGAATTTCACCCCTGATGTGAAGCCATCGCATGGCTGATTTGCTTGACTGTCGAACTCAGCAACTATGGTTTATGAACCTGGGTTTATTACGTAACAGAAATTCAGTCAGCATTTATGCAGGGGAAGGAAACAATGCCCTGTTGATGCGGCTGATTCTGCGAATTGCAAATGCGTACAAAGGACCAAGGCAAGCATTTCTTCCTCGATCCTTGCCCATAAATGAATGAGAGGGAGGGGACCCGACAGACGTAATGACAATGAAGCCTTCAGTGTTCTGGATGGCAGCTACTGAATTTCAAGTCAGTATATTTCAAGTCTTCCCATGCGTAGTGCAAGGCATGGCTTCTCCTGTGAATATCTTATCTGGCGATGAAATGCCTAGGCTAGAATGCTGCCTAGCGAGTAGGTCAGGACGGCTGGGCATAAACCTTTACTTTGTGGTGTGAGAACTTCTACAACCTTCCTCCTCAATTCATTCCAGATCCCCAGGAGATAATCTGAGTAACACCACAAAAGTTCCTCTTCCCAATCCTCCCACGGAGGATGAGTTCACCGTTGCTACCTGGAGGGCAGATTTTGGATCTACTTGACAAGAACATCTCTGCAGAATTTTAATGGGGAGGGAAAGATCACTGGGCCTTTTGATTTTGAAGGAACAAAAGGAGGCTGTTTGCATTTTTAGCAGGCCAGTTCTGAAACTGGCGGGACTCAGCAATCCTATCTGTTTAGCACAGGGGTCTCCAACCTTGGCAGCTTTAAGCCTGGCGGACTTCCAACTCCCAGAATTCCCCAGGCAGCTGGCTGGGGAATTCTGGGAGTTGGAAGTCCGACAGGCTTAAAGCTGCCAAAGTTGGAGAGCCCTGGTTTAACACATTGTGGGACATCAGCATGAGGTTTATTCCACTAGCTGTGAATGGCCGCGTTTGGGAGGAAGGGCAGGAGATGCTCTTGTGACCAGCAAATCCCCGGAGCTCTTGGGGTGAACCTGGGGGGTCCAAAGAGCTCACGGAACAGCTGAGAACAAAGCCGAGGAGGGGGCCCACCCGTGCAGCTTCTGGGGGCACCAGGGTCCTTCTGAAGGGTGGGGCTGGGGCCCGGATGATTTCATTATTTATTGTCTGCCTGCCTATTGTCCATCCAGGCAGCCATCCCTATCTGTCTCTCTACCTTACCTACCTACCGATCTCTCTCTCTCTCTCCTCTCTCTCTCTCCTCTCTCCCTCCCTCCCTCCCTCCCTCCCTCCCTCTCATCTCTCCTCTCCTCTCTCTCTCCCCTTTCTCTCTCTCTGTATGTGAATGGGCGAACCAAGTCCCGGATCTGCTAGGATGGCACTCCCCTCGTGCCCTCTGTAAGGGGAAGGCCCAGTGGTGGGACTCAGGTGGTTCAGGCTGGTTCGGGAGAACCGGTTGTTGAATTTCTAGCTGGTTTCTGACCCTTCCAGGAGTCCCCACACACCCCATTTTGGCTCCCAGGTAAGTGCGGGAGGCCTACAAGGCCCAAAGGGGGCATGGGGTGGGTGGGTGCAGCACACACATACACACCCGCGGCCTGTTTTTGCTCCCAGGTGCAGTTGGAGTGCAGGAGGCCAAGTGCTGCCTGTCAAATGATCCCTTGGTGTGACCTTCTGACAAGCAAAGTCACTGAAGAAGCCAGATTCACTTAACACTGTGTGACTACCATATTTTTCGGAGTATAAGACACTCCAAAGTTTAAGACGCGTCTAGCCTTGGGGGATGAAAACAAGGGGAAAACATCTGCCTCTGCCTCCCAGCAATTTTGCCTCTTTGCAGCAAACAGCCCGTTTCACTTTCAGCTTCAGTACCAGCCTTCCGATGATCAGCTGTTTTAGGCTGCAGGGATTGCCATAGCCCCGTGTGGCGAACCAATGGCATGTGTGCCACAGGTGGCACACAGAGCCATATCTGAGGGCACACGAGCGTTGCCCTGTGTCAGCTCTAGCGTGCATTGTGCCTTGGCCAGCTGATTTTCGGTCTTCCAGAGGGTGGGAGGAGGTCGTTTTCGCCCTCCCTAGGCTTCAGAAAAGCCTCCGGAACCTGTGGATGGCGAAAAATGGGACCAACGGGCCTACCGGAAGTTCATTTCCAAACTTCTTGTAGGCCTGTGTGAGCCATTTTTCACCCTCCCCAGGCTTTAGGTGGCTTTCTTGAAGCCTGGGGAGGGCGAAAAACAGCCCAATTGGCCTACCAGAAGTCGAGAGGCTTCAGTGAGGCCTATGTGCATATGCAGGGGGGGGGTGTTGTGCGCACATGCACCAGGGGAGGGCATTGCATTATGGTCCCTTTTGGCACTCAAGCAGAAAAACATTCGCCATCACTGCCATAGCCAATTGCCACCACTCAAGCCCCATTTCCCCATTTGCTGCAAGGAGGTAAATTGCTGGGAGGCAGAGGCCAAAGAATGTGGGCTGGTGGTGGGCCAAGCTACATTCAGTGTATAAGACGCACCCAAATTTTCACACACACTCTATCTATCTATCTATCTATCTATCATCTATCTATCTATCTATCTATCTATCTATCATCTATCTATCCTATTCTATCTATCTTTTTTTTTATTTTAACATACATAATATATATAATCCAAAGTATACCAATACATTTTAACAAATATTTTTTAGTATTCAATAACAGATCAATTCCTTTTGCCATTAAGCAATTTTATTTGCTCTTCTGCTTTCCAAACACCATATTATAGTCTATATCATCTTCAGCTCTTCCCCTCTCCCTCTCTTCTCCTCCCTTCCTTCTTTTTTCCCTCTGCCAAATTTCACCCTCTTTAGAGGGGGGGAAGGTGCGTCTTATACTCCGAAAAATAACGGTAACTTAACAACTGTAGGGATTCACTAAAGCAGGAAGGGCTCAGCCTCCCTTTTGCCACTGTCCTGGGTCTCTTTCCCTTGTCAGCCCCTGGACTTAAAGGATTTCTTCGGCCTCCTTCCCACCCTGAGATGACCTGGATCGGAATCAAGCAACAACATGAGAAGAGGCAGTGTAATTTTGCTGCTCTCCAGCACAGGAACGGGGGCAGAAGACAGCCAGTTTGGCCAAGTGGTTAAGGTGTTGGGATTGGAATCTGGGAGACTCAGAGGTGTAATTTCACATTAAGCGCAGAGTTATTGCCACAATCT
The DNA here is from genome assembly GCF_009769535.1 of Thamnophis elegans. Lineage (NCBI taxonomy): Eukaryota > Metazoa > Chordata > Lepidosauria > Squamata > Natricidae > Thamnophis > Thamnophis elegans. Next base: position 25,524,435 of record NC_045554.1, read on the forward strand.
CTCGCTTTCAGCCCTAGCCGGAAGTTCAGGATAAACCGCTTGGAAAATGTCATGGAGAAAATTGCAGGGACCTGCCCAGGTAATCACCAGGAGTCAGGACTGATGCAAACAAGAGAGCCAGTTGGGTGTTGTGATTAAAGGCTCCTGACCAAAGGTCTCCAACCTTGGCAACTTTAAGCCTTGGCAGACGTCAACTCCCAGATTCTCCAGCCAGCAAAGGGAATTCTGAGAGTTGAAGTCCTTTGTGGCTTAAAGTTGCCAAGGTTGGAGACCCCTTCTCCTGACTAGATATCCGAGATTGTGTAAAGCTGTAGGGAATTGACATGTCTCTGAACTCATTGGGAGATGAGAAATAACTCCAAGACCCATCCAGACAGAGGTGGTATTCATCAGGTTCTGACCAGTTCTGGAGAATCGGTAGCGGAAATTATGAGTAGTTTGGAGAACCGGCAAATACCACCTCTGGCTGGCCCCACCTCCAATCTATTCTCTGCCTCCCGAGTCCCAGCTGACCGAGAGGAAATGGAGATTTTGCAATACCTTTCCCTGCCACGCCAACCAAGCCATGCCCACAGAACCAGTAGTAAGAAAATTTGAATCCCGCCACTGATCCAGAGGTGTACAAGCAAGAGGCCTCTGAGAAGCCAACCAGTTCCAGAGTTAAAACTCCCTCTGATTCTCATATTCGCAAATCACATGGCTATTATCTAGGCTGCCAGTTTTCAGTATCCCAGTTCCAGCTTCAAATCCCTGGATGTGGTTTCCCCAGCCCAGGGATGGGGTCCCTGCCAGCTTCATATAATTACAACGGTTCTTTAACTAACACCCCATCATTCAAAGTCTTAATGGGGACCAAAAGTTTAAAAAGGTCAAATATGGAGAACAGTGGATTTGTTCAAAGCCTAATTTAATCATTGCCCTAACCCTGCCTCCTGGCATCCCACTTAAATCCTAACCGTGATTTTTTAAGTCCAGGAATTTGGGCACCCGTCAGCAAAGCTCCCAAGTCAGCGGTGTATTCCTCTGAAGTGTGCAACCCGTTAGGTGAGTCTGCTGCCGGAGCGTGTGGTTTGCATGTGCGCCTGAGGCCCAGTGCTAAAAAAAGGAACATTTTGAAGCCTTCCGAGTCTGCAGAGGTAAGTAGAACAGTGAAGGGGGGGGTGGAATTCGCTGTGCCATGCGATTTACAGGTGAAACTCGAAAAATTAGAATATCGTGCAAAAGTTCATTTATTTCAGTAATGCAAAGGTGAAACTAATATATGAGCTAAGACTCATTACATGCAAAGCAAGATAGTTCAAGCCGTGATTTTTGGAAAATGAAGTCAGTATCCCCATGAAGCTCGACTGCGGAAGGAAGCATGAAGTGCTCCAAAATCTCCTGGTAGATGGCTGCAACTTTTGCATCTCATTTGGAAGCCAAGGACCCAGCGTATAGAGGAAGAATGGAGAGGCCAATCAAGCACAGTAATCCCACAGTCATTGAACCAGGTTTTAGTGCCTTTGGCAAAAGTTGCTCTCATCAGAAAAGAGGACTTTGGACCACTGAGCAACAGAACTTTGGACCACTGTGTTCATTAAGTCCAGAGTCAATGCAGCCGTCTACCAGGAGATTTTGGAGCACTTAATGCTTCCTTCCACAGACGAGCTTCATGGGATGCTGACTTCATTTTCCAGCTGCCCACACTACCAAAAGCACCAAAACCTGGTTCAATGTCTGTGGGATTACTGTGCTTGATTGGCCAGCAAACTTGCCTGACCTGAACCCCATAGAGAAACTATGGGGCAATTGCCAAGAGAAAGATGAGAGACATGAGACCGAACAATGCAGAAGAGCTGAAGGCCGCTATTGAAGCATCCTGGTCTTCCATAACACCTCAGCAGTGCCACAGGCTGATAGCTTCCATGCCACGCCGCATTGAGCCAGTAATTGCTGCAAAAGGGGCCCAAACCAGTACTGAGTACATATGCATGCTTATACTTTTCAGAGGTCCGATATTGTTCTATGTACAATCCTTGTTTTATTGATTGCATGTAATATTCTAATTTTCTGAGATTGTGGATTTGAGTTTTCATGAGCTGTACGCCATAATCATCACAATTATGACAAATCAACGGCTTGAACTATCTTGCTTTGCATGTAATGAGTCTATCTCATATATTAGTTTCACCTTTTAAGGTTGCATTACTGAAATAAATGAACTTTAGCATGATATTCTAATTTTTGAGTTTCACCTGTAGATTAGCTAAGAAGCAGAAAATCTGATAATTCTGGCTAATACAAATCGTGCGTCACAGCTGATCATCAGCCAGCTGATCGTTGGAAATACTGATTCACCCAAAGTGGTAGCATTTTACTACTGTGTGGGCGAACGGGTCTGAACCAATAGCATTTTCACTCGTCCCAGGTATGACGGATTCCGAATCAAAGCAGCCCTTTTCAGGAAGATAAGCAAACCTGAACCCAAGTTAGAAACTGGATGCACTTCATGGTTCAAGTACCACAAAAAACTAGGTCACACATCATGTTGTGGTGGCGCAGTGGTTTAGAGTACAGTATTGCAGGCTACTTCTGCTGACCGCTGACTGCCAACAGTTTGGCAGTTCAAATCTCAACAGGCTTAAGCTTGACTCAGCCTTCCATCCTTCCGAGGTGGGTAAAAAAAGAACCGAGATTGTTGGGGGCAAATAGGCTGACTCTGTAAGCCCCTTAGAGAGGGCTGGAAAAGCAATGTGAAGCTGTATATGTCTATTGCTATCTTCCTTCCTTCCTTCCTTCCTTCCTTCCACAATGATTAGAATGCAGTATTGCAGGCTAACTCTACCCAAATCCCACCAGGCTCAAGATTGATTCAGCCTTCCGTCTTCCAAGATTAGTAAAATGAGACCCAGATTGTTGAGGGCAAATAGGCTGATTCTGTACAGCGCTTAGAGAGGGCTGTGAAGCACTATGAAGTTGTATATAAGTCTAAGTGCTAGTGCTATTGCTACGTTAGGCCAAATTGGCAAGCCACATTTTGACTGAATGTAATGTATGAAGCCAGCTTCTGGCATCTGTATAACTGACCAGCTTCTCAAAAGACCATATAGGACACCTGTCCTCCTCTACAACCAGAAAAGGTTAACTGTGCCAACCCAGCCAGATTACATGGAGCATTTCCACAGCGCATTTAATCTAGCTACTGATCAACCTATTCCCTGGTTCATACCATACAGTGGCCCCAAAGGGGTTGATTGCCTAAGGCAAATGACCGCAAAATCACCTACTGTGGGTAACTTTAATCACCCAGAAGGTACATTATGTGGATTGAATCTCTGATAGTTATTCTGAATACATCTTGTTCTTCTTTATCTGATATCAGAAATTGTTCTTTAATGTTTCAGAGTATGTGTCTTAGCAACAGAAAGCAATCAGAAATGCATGACCACACATTATAACTCCACTGATTATTATTCAGCTACCTGTTACTTTCCCAAAGTAGCAAACTGTCACGGCAGCAGCCCCCAATTGCAAACATTTTTTAGGCTTTCATCTAGCCCTTTTATTTCATAAACAAAATAAATGTTTAAAATATTTATATACATTTCCCACATAATTTCAGGAAGGATGCACTTTTCCCATATTTCCTAAATTTGTTGGGTAGTACAGTACCCCGTTCCCTGAAAATAAGACCGCCCCAGATAATAAGCCCAATTGGACTTTTGAGCGCATGCACTAAAATAAACCCTCCCTGAAAATATTGCAATACAGCAGCAGCCATGAGGTGACCACGCTTGCCGCCTCCTGCTCCTCAAAAATAATAAGACCTCCCTGAAAATAAGGCCAAGGGCTTATTTGGGGGGTCAAAAGAAAATAAGAGCCTGTCTTATTTTCGGGGAAATAAGATATTTTTCAGTTCCAGAAGAGAAAAGATCATACCAGCCTGCATAACATGGTCTCTTATGGAAACCCTAACTATTTATAAATATAAATAATAAACAAACAAACTAAACTAATTTCCATACATAAATTAGTTTTTCCTAACTGTTTCAATAAACCTTGAATGAGAACCTATATTTTGACTTTCCTGCTGTAAACAAAAACAGAATCAAATCTTCGCCTTCTTTAATTGTGCCTGTACCTGGCTCAACAGCAGTAACTGCCAGAGGGATCTTGGAGTCCTAATGGACAGCTACTTAAGGGTGAGCCAGCCGTGTACTGCGGCTGCCAAAAAGCCAATGCAATCCTAGGCTCAGCAACAGACGCATAGAATCAAGATCACATGAAGGGTTAATACCACTTTATAAGGCCTTGTAAGGCCCCATCTTGGAATACGGCATCCACTTCTGTTCACCATGACACCAAAAGATCTGAGTAAGAATGCAGAGAATAGCAGCAACAGTGATAAGGAGTCAGGTGGCTAAACCGTATGATGAATGGTTCAGAGGATGAGGAATGTTCAGCCCAAGGAAGAGAAGGATTATGGAGAAATGATAGCTGTTTTCCAGCCCTTGAGGACCTGGCACAGAGAAGAGGTGGTCAACCTATTCCCCAATGCACCTGCGGGCAGAACGAGAAGTAACAGTTGGAAACTGACCAAGGAGAGATTCAACCTAGAACTAAGGAGAAATTTCCGGAGCAGGAGAACAATCAGCCACTGGCTTGCCTTCGAAGTTGTGGGAGTTCCATCACTGGAGGCTTTGGAGAAGAGACTGGACAGCAATTTGTCTCAAATGTTATAGGACCATGATGGCAAACCTATGGCACACGTGCCAGAAGTGGCACACAGAGTCAACTCTCTGGGCACGCGAACTGTCGCCTGTTGCTCTTCCAGGTTCCAATGTGTGTGTGCGCTCCAGCCACCTGGCCTTCTGGTTTCTGGCAAGCATGCGTGTGCAAAGATCAGCTGGTTGTGCGCAGAAACCAGAAGAGCAGCTGCCCGGCATGCGCACACCAGGTGGCTGCTCTTCCAAGTTTCTGGCACATGTGCGCATGCACATGCATGCTCCTGTGCCGAAAAGGTTCGCCAACACTGGTATTAGGAGGTTGAACTAGAAGACCTTCAAAGTCCATTCCAGCCCTATGATTTTATGATTCTTGCTGTTTTAGATTTGGTGACTTGTTCTGCAAAGAAGTCTTTTAATTTTCAAAGGTTTTTTGGGGGTGGGTGGGAGGTAATTTGAAAACAACTTGTTCTTAAGAGCCTGACAGCTCTACTGGTTAAGGCTCTGGGTTAGAAAGATGAATCTGAGCTCTCATCCTTATCTTACACCCGGACATCAGCTGGATGACTTTGGACCAGTCCTCCTTCTCTACCAAGAAGGCCACAATGAAAATCTACTTCCAAAAAGCTCCCAAGAAAACCACAGTGACCTTTCATGAAGCTCAGTGTTTCTCCAGCTGGGCAACTTAAGAGAGCACAGCTGGGAATTCTGAAATCCATCCATCTTCAAGTTGCCGAGCTGGAGAATCACTGGTGTAGCTGTAAGGGGCTCTGCCCCAGCCCTCCCGACCAGCGAGTAAAGGATGAGTAAGTAAGAAAGCCTGCTCTGTTGGTCAGCCTTTGCCAAGGGTGGGAGAAAGTCAGTCTCCAAGAAGGAAATGCAAGCACAACAGCGAGGAGCACCAGCTTGAGCCGGAGGCAGACAAGCCGCCCCTTTGGTGCCAGGCGGCAATTGTGCGCTTGAGATGCCTCGTCAACGGGCTCGTAGATTTGCACCACCACTGGCATTTCAAAGGAAGCAGAATAAGAACTTGTTTGTTGAGTTCAGCCGGTTCCTGGGAACTGGCTGGACTTGTTCTGCCAGAGCAGGGACAGGGGAGATGGGGGATTCCAGAGAGGGCACAAAGAGGAAGAAGAGGAAAAGGAGGAGGAGGGGAAAGGGGGCGGTTAGGCACAGGGATTATGACCACAAACATGGAATGAGGCACTCACTGACAAGCAGGTTCCCTGGCATCTTCACCAGGAGAGTAGGGTGTGTGTGCTCAGAGCAGTCTCTTGAATACCGAATAACAGAATTGGGAGGGATCTTGGAGGTCATCTAGTCTAACCTCCCCACCACCATCCAAGCAGACCCTACACTACTTCTGACAGATGGCAGTCTAGTCTCTTCTTGAAAGCCTCCAGTAATGAGCTTCCACAACTTCTGAAGGCAACTTCTGTTCCATTGGTGGATTGTTTTCACGGTCAGAAAATTCCTCCTTATTTCCAGGTTGAATCTCTCTCCTTGGTCAGTTTCCATCCATTATTCCTTGTCTGGGCTTCGGGTGCTGTGGAAAACAGGTGGACCCCTTCCTCTCTGTGGCGCCCCTCAAATATTGGAACGCTGCTATCCTGCCTCCCCTGGGTCCTTCTCTTCACTAGACTAGCCATGCCCAGTTCCTGCAACCATTCATCGTATGTTTTAGCCTCCAGTCCCCTAATCATCCTGGTTGCTCTTCTCTGCATCCTTTCTAGAGTCTCAACATCTCTTTTATAATGTGGTGCCCAAAACTGGATGCAGTATTGTAGGTGTGGTCTTACTAAGGCTTTATAGAGTGGTATTAATACCTCCCTTGATCTCAATTGTATCCCTCAGTTAATGCAACTTAGGATTGCACTGGCTTTTTTGGCTGCCACCCGCACAGAGCTGGCTCACATTTAACTGGTTGTCCACTAAGACTCCACAGTCACTGCTATTAAGCCTGGTTTCTCCCACTCTATGTGTGTCCTTTTGGTTTTTCTTGCCTAAGTGTAAGACTTTACTTTCTCTACATTGAATTTCATTTTGTTAAGGCCCAGTGTTCAAGTCTGTCAAGATTCGTCTGGATCTTGAGCCTATCTTCTAGGGTGTTAGCTATTCCTGCCAGCTTAATATCATCTGCAAATTTGGTAAGTTCCCCTTCTATTCCCTCATCTAAGTCATTTATGAAGATATTGAAGAGTATTGGGTCTAAGACGGAACCTTCTGGTATCTCACTGCTCCCTTCCTTCCATGTAGATGGAAGCATCGTTTAGGACTACTTGTTGAGTACGGTTTGTCAGCCACTGATGAATCCATTTGGTGATGATGTTATCTATCCCACTTTTTTCTTACCAAGAAGTAGTTGTGGTCTACTTTGTCGAATGCCTTGCTGAAGTCGAAGTATATTATGTCCACAGCATTTTGCTGGCCTACTAATTTAGTCACTATGTTAAAGAATGAAACAAACCCGTGCCGACTGCTAGTTATTATTTTGTTCATTTCTAGTTTTGGCAGGTCTGGTTTTTTATTATCTTTTCCAGGATCTTCCCGGGTATTGATGTTAGGCTGATTGGTCTCTAGTTTCCTGGGTCTGTTTCCCCCACTATTTTTTTTGAAGATGGGAACCACATCAGCTCTTTTCCAGTCCTCTGGTAGTTCCCCGGTCCTCCAGGATCTTCTAGCCCAGTGATGGCAAACCAAGTGCCGAAAAGGGAGCGCGTGCCAGGCCCGCAACCTGGAAGAAGAGCATGGACCTGGGAAATGAACTTGTGCACTGGCCAGCTGGTCTTCCAGTTTCTGGCACGCATGTGCAGATGACAATCAGTTGGCTGGCACACATGTGCACGCCGGAAACTGGAAGACCAGCTCTTCCGGTTTCCGGCACTGCCACATGTGCTAAGTCCAGCTGGTTGCCGCGCACTCATGTGCGCCAGAAACAAGGAAAAGGAAAGGGCGATGCTGCGCATGCCGGGCAACATGGCTCTGTGTGCCACTTTGGGCATGTGTGCCATAGGTTCGCCCTCATGGTTCTAGTCTAACCCCCTATACCATTCTGGACAAATGGTTCTCCAGTCTCTTCTTGAAAACTTCCAATGTTGGAGCTCCCAGAATTTCTGAAGGCAACTTTGGTTCCATTGGTTGATTGTTCCCAATGCCAAAACTTTTATCCTGTTCTAAGTGGTACCTCCCTCTGAGCTTCCACCTGCTCCTTCTTGTCCTGCTCTCTGATGCTTTGGAGAGTTTGGAGAGAATCCCTCAGATATTGGAAAACTGCTATTATGTCACCCCTTAATCATTCTCTTTGTTAGACTGGACATACTGAATTGGCCAAGGAACGCAGGATGGCCCACATAGCTGCAACCATCTTTAGTTATTCAGTTCCCAACGTTGCTCCTCTTTTTTCCACACCTCATCTCGTCTGCAGCAAACAACTACTTCTCACACATTTCTGGCAGAATGCTTGTGGTTCTCCCAGAAAAGCAGCTTCTAAACTCAGCCCCCCACAATCCGGAGCCCTCCAGATGTGCAGCAGCCACAGTTCCAAGAATGCTGAGCCAGCCGGATGAGGTTGGGTTGGGTTGGGGACGGGGTGTGTGTGTGTGTTAGGCTGGTTTGTGATTGCAAGTTTATCTGCTCTAGTAGGCATAACTTAACTATCCGTTTCCATTTCATTAATTTCCAGCCAGTAATTATAAGTTCTAATTTTAGACAGTGCATGAATTGTGTAAATTCCCAATTCTGCTCTGACAGCTGCCACAGATGTCTTAGGGTCCACACCCAAAATACATCTCGGGTGCTGAGACTGTGTTTGTTCTAAAACTGTAAACCCCACACCTCAGCTCCATATAGGAGCATGAAGATTTCCTTAGCTTTATATAGTTTGATTAGTGGTAGAGAAAGCTGTAAAGGACTGTGAAGCAGCATATAAGTCTTAAGTGCTATTGCTATCAGCTATCACTGATGTTAGGGACGCGGTGGTTCAGTGGGTAAGATGCTGAGCTTATCGATGAGGAAAGTTGGCAGTTCAACGGTTCGAATCCCTAGCGCCGTGTAACGGAGTGAGCTCCCATTACTTGTCCCAGCTTCTGCCAACCTAGCAGTTCAACAGCATGTTAAAAAAAAATGCAAGTAGAAAAATAGGGACCACCTTTGGTGTGAAGGTAACAGCGTTCCGTGCGCCTTCAGCGTTTAGTCATGCCAGGCACATGACCAGACAAGATCTAAGCAATGTAGTTATACCCATGAAGCTCTCGAAGAATTAACCTTTGTCTGGTCCTCTTTGCATTTGTGTCTCCAAAGTTTGCATGAGCCCCTCTCAGCTGACTTAAAGTCAGTGGCATTGGACATTGCCCTGAAAATGCCCTTTGCTGCCCTCAACTCGTCAGATTGTTTGCCAAAAAAACCTATCTCTTCCTGACCTCAATCAAATCCTATACCTGTTTGATTGAGCCTTTTTCCACGACTGGAAAAATCATGACTTATCAGTTAGCAGAGGTGGGCTCAACAAATCTCAAAAATACCCCTGAGAGCCTGTTTGGTCCAGTGGTTAAGGTACCAGCTAGAGACCTAGTCATACCTTAGCCATGAAAGGTGATTTTGGGCCAGTCCCAGTGTTGAAATTCATTTTTTAAAAATATTGGTTATGTGGGCATGGCAGGGGAAGGATACTGTAAAATCCCCATTCCCTCCCCATTCCCTCCCCATTCCAGGGGAAGGATACTGCAAAATCTCCATTCCCCCCCCACTCCAGGGGAAGGATACTGCAAAATTTCCATTCCCTCCCCACTCCAGGGGAAGGATACTGCAAAATCCCCATTCCCACTCCACTCCAGGGGAAGGATCCTGCAAAATCTCCATTCCCACCCCACTCCAGGGGAAGGTTACTACAAAATCTTGATTCCCACCCCACTCCAGGGGAAGGATACTGCAAAATCCCTATTCCCACCCCACTCCAGGGGAAGGATACTGCAAAATCTCCATTCCCAATCCCACTCTAGGGGAAGGATACTGCAAAATCTCCATTCCCACCCCACTCCAGGGGAAGGATACTGCAAAATCCCCATTCCCACTCCACTACAGGGGAAGGATACTGCAAAATCTCCATTCCCACCCCACTCCAGGGGAAGGTTACTACAAAATCCTGATTCCCACCCCACTCCAGGGGAAGGATACTGCAAAATCCCTATTCCTAGCCCACTCCAGGGGAAGGATACTACAAAATCTCTATTCCCACCCCACTCCAGGGGAAGGTTACTACAAAATCTTGATTCCCACCCCACTCCAGGGGAAGGATACTGCAAAATCTTCATTCCCACCCCACTCCAGGGGAAGGATACTGCAAAATCTCCATTCCCTCCCCACTCCAGGGGAAGGATACTGCAAAATCTCCATTCCTACCCCACTCCAGGGGAAGGATACTACAAAATCCCCATTCCCACTCCACTACAGGGGAAGGATACTGCAAAATCTCCATTCCCTCCCCACTCCAGGGGAAGGATACTGCAAAATCTCCATTTCCTCCCCACTCCAGGGGAAGGATACTGCAGAATCTCCATTCCCACCCCACTCCAGGGGAAGGTTACTACAAAATCCTGATTCCCACCCCACTCCAGGGGAAGGATACTACTAAATCTCCATTCCCACCCCACTCCAGGGAAGGTTACTACAAAACCTTGATTCCCACCCCACTCCAAGGGAAGGATACTGCAAAATCCCTATTCCCACCCCACTCCAGGGGAAGGATACTGCAAAATCTCCATTCCCAATCCCACTCTAGGGGAAGGATACTGCAAAATCTCCATTCCCACCCCACTCCAGGGGAAGGATACTGCAAAATCCCCATTCCCACTCCACTACAGGGGAAGGATACTACAAAATCTCCATTTCCACCCCACTCCAGGGGAAGGTTACTACAAAATCCTGATTCCCACCCCACTCCAGGGGAAGGATACTGCAAAATCCCTATTCCTAGCCCACTCCAGGGGAAGGATACTACAAAATCTCCATTCCCACCTCACTCCAGGGGAAGGTTACTACAAAATCTCCATTCCCACCCCACTCCAGGGGAAGGTTACTACAAAATCTTGATTCCCACCCCACTCCAGGGGAAGGATACTACAAAATCTCCATTCTCACCCCACTCTGGGGCCAGTCAGAGGAGGTATTTATCGGTTCCCCGAACTACTCAGAATTTCTGCTACCGGTTCTCCAAAACCTGTGAGAATCTGCTGAATTTCACCCCTAGCCAGTCTCCCTCTCTCTCTTAGCTCAACTCACCCTACCAGGTTGTTGTTGTGGGGCAAACAGGATGAGGAAGATAAACCAACAAACAAATAAACAATGACATGCTAACCCAAGCAATTGTAGGGGAAGGAGGCAGAGGCAAGGGGCAGAAATATCACACAATAAAGCAGGGGAACAGAACTGGTAAGCGAGGCGGCGATGCAGCTAATCATTGGTAGAACCAAGTTTGTTGCTGCTGTCGCCTGTGTTAAGCCTTTCCATGTTTTCCTTAGCAAAGATCGGCCTGCACTCCACCCAGCTCACGTGGCTATAGCAGGCAAAATAAGCTGGTCCTTAACTTCGATAAATCAAAAATTTTACTTTTTGCTAAAAGACCAAGCCATTACTCCTGGCAAATAGAAGGATATAGTTTGGAACAGGTTAGAACATTTAGATACCTTGATGTGGTTTTCCACTCTCTAGGGACATGGAAGGCACACCTGGACCACACATTGTAAGTAGCCATTAGGTCCTCAAATGCAATCAAACATTTCTTTTACACAAGTGGAGGTCAGTTAGTACCTGCTTCCTTAAAACTTTTTGAGGCCAAAACATTGGCACAAATTCTTTACGGGGCACAACAGGAATCCTTGCAAAGAGAGACTTGTTAGAAACCATACAAACTAAATTCCTGCGAGCCATCTTAGCCGCACCCAATGGAACTCCAAATGCCCAGTTAAGAATTGAGACAGGCATGCCTCAAATTCAGGTAGGAGCCTGGAAGATGATGATCATTTATTGGCTTAAAATGCATTTCGTCCAAAGGGACTGTCCCCACTAGTGTTGACTGACAATTTCCCATCCCCCTGGAAACAGGCAATTGATCACAGGCTGGGCTCTTATGGGCTCTCAACATAATTCTTAATGTCCCTAGGCTTTGAGCAAGCAAAGCAAGTAGTAATTAATAGAATGAGGGACATGGAGTTCCAAGAAGAACTAAACAGTTGCCTCTCCACAGTAGGGACAGAATCAAACAGGGAGTGTGGGAATCGGCAAGATATCTAAATGACCTGATCTCCCCAAAACAAAGAATAGCTTTCTTCAGAGCCAGATTTAGCATTCTTCCTTCAGCACTCCCCCAGGGCAGGTATAAGAGAACACCTATAGAAAAACGGGTTTGTATATGTGGTAAAGGAGAAGTGGAAGATAATTCACATGTTCTATTACACTGTGAGCTATACAGAGCTTGTAGGTCTGCACATATTTTCCCCTTATTAGAGAGATTACCAGGGAGGGCAGACAATTTTTATATAGGCTTTCTCCTCCAGGACACTAACCCGGTTACCACGTATGCAGTGGAAAAGTTCTGTTCTACTGCAATGTCCATAAGAAAAAAATTGGCTACGGAAGTATAGTTGTCATCTTATACCAATTATCTGGACATACTTTTTCACAATCTTTGGACCATTATATTATTATCCACTTCTAATGACAATACTTTTTAATTATATTTTAATGTTAGTATTTTTGATATAGTGTAAAAACTAATGTGTATTGCTGGTCTTTGACCGTAATAAAGATTTTACTACTTACTTACACCCAACTTTACCCTTTACCTGAACCGAAAGGAAATGAACTCTGAACTAAATAGATAGTCTGATACATCCCTTGGCCTGAAGTGGGTGTACACAGCAGATACATACAACAAGGAAAGGGCCGCAGGTAGACAGCAAAGTCAAAAGAACGCACCAGGAGAAGCCACAGAAAGCCACACCCATGATGCCACCAAGATGATGGCAATGCATCAGGAGTCGAGCTTCAATGAAGATGATTTTGCTTCCCCCCTCCTCCTTATTGTGCAATTTTTCATCATCTCAAAAAGGCCCCCAGCACCAACTTTCATGGACTACACCCATGCAACAGGTAAATAAAATATTACCCTGGGAAGCATCTGCCACTCCACCTACCTAGCGATGGATCTATCCTTGATATTGTTACTTTGAAAGGGAGTGGGTGAAAAAGAGCACAATAGGTTTCTAAGACATTCAAGCACTAAAACTTTGCTTTCAGGTGTTGCCATGCATAAAACAAACCTTGGGTATGATGCTCACATTTTTCACTGACATGCAACATGGTGAGGGTTTCTGATTTCACAAGGACCATTTTTTTTTTGTTCTTCCAAGCTATCTGGCAACATAACCTCTCCCTTTGACTTTTAATTTCTTCTTGGCCAAACTTCCTTTCTATTCTCTCTCTCTCTCCTTGGCAGTGGAGGACGGAGTAGAAAAGTCACCCACTAAACTTAGAAGTCTACTAAACTGGAGTTTTCTTTCGTCCCCAGAGAGAAGTCTCCAGCACAATTTTCATGGCCAAAATTGGCTCAATGGAAGCTCCCCAGAAAATAGAAAGACTAGATTAGTGGGGGGCATCAGCTGAGCCCGTTCAGAAGAAACAGAACAAAACAGCAAAGGTGGCCTGAACCACTTTGAACTGCTGCTGGGTCTGAAATTGAAAACCCTTGAGATAAACAGGTGTCCACGCTCACCTACCACGGCACACAGGATAAACTCTGCAAAATTGTACAGGTACCATACCCAGCACCCATCGTGCACAGCCAATCCTGACTGGGGGTGGATGGAATCTGGAGTTTTTCTCTCTTGGAGAGGGGTTCTAAGCAGCTCAAGGATGACCTAGCCTTCTGTCCTTCCGAGGTGGGTAAAACGAGGACCCAGATTGTTGGGGGCAATAGGCTGACTCTATAAACCGCTTAGAGAGGGCTGTGAAGCACTGAAGCAGCATATAAATCTAAGTGATATTGTTATTGCTATTCTTTCCCACATAAAGCGACATATAAGTCTAAGTATTATTGCTATTCTTTCCCACTTAAAGCAACATATAAGTCTGTGTTATTGCTATTCTTTCCCACATAAAGCAACATATGTCTAAGTGTTATTGCTATTCTTTCCCACATAAAGCGAGGTATAAATCTAAGTTATTGCTCTTCGTCCCCCATAAGGCGACATATAAGTCTAAATGCCATTGCTAATGCTTCCAGGCTATCAGAAGCTACTTCAGGCATCGGTTTTGGTTAACTGGTTAATTACGGCTCTGAGTTCAAGAAGCGCCTACAGGGGTGGAGGGACCGTCGGACCCTCCCGAAGGCTGGAGCGCCCCTGCCAGCCGTGGACTTCAACTCCCAGCATCCCCCCGGGCATCTTGGCCCCTGACGGCAGACGAAGCCCTCGCGCCCCAAAAGGGCCCTCCTGAGCAAGGCCGAAACGGCGGCTGAGGCGGCGGGGACTGAGGGACGAGACAGCCCGGCCCTTTTCGGCCGCTCTTTGCCCCCCGCGGCTCTTCCCCGCTTACTGCGGGGTTTTCGCTCCCGCGGCCGAAAGACGAGCCGGGCTCGGCAGCCTGACGTGGGGGCGCGCACTGCCTTCGCCCCGCGGCGGGACAGCCCGCAGCCTCGCCCAGCAGCCCGCAGGAGCCCCGGGAGTGAGTGCGCGCCCTTGCCCCGCCCGACGCCCGTTACCTGCTCTGCCTCCCCGTCGGCCTCCAGCTCGCCCAGATAGTACTGCTGGAGCCATCGGCGCGCGTTGGCCGAGTGCCGGTGCGGCGGGCCGTCCAGCGCGGCGCTCACGTCGGTGCCAGCCCGCTCCAGCAGCACCTGCTGCCCGCCCGGGTGGAGGCGCACGAAGGCGCTGAGGTCGTAGAGGCGGCGGCCGGTCAGCACCAGGCAGGCGCCCTGGGCGCAGCCGGCGCTCAGCTCGGCACGGCTGAAGGAGCGACTGGTTGGTCTGGCGGCCATCGAGGAACGTCTGGCGAGGATTCGGTTGCGCTGGCCGGGCACCTGCTAGCCTCACGGCTGTGCGCCCGCCCCGCTCCGCCCCCGACGGCGCCGCCCCTCCGCCGAAGCATCGCGCCCGCTGCCAGCCCGCCCCCGCCGCCAGTGGCCGGGCCGTCGAGCGAGGGAAAGGGGCCTCTGAGCGCGCGCAGAGTGCCGCCGCTTCCCCTGGCGGGAGCATCTCCAAAACGGCGAGGGGATACAAGCCACCCCAACCCACTGCCCTGAGGCGGACCACGCCCTCCCCGCCCAGGCTTCCCCGCAAGAGCGCTGCCTCATTCTTAGAAGAAGCTGGAAGGGACCTTGGAGGTCTTCTAGTCCAGCCACCTGATCAAACAGGAGATCCTGTGCAATTTGACACAAGTGGCCGTCTCAACTCTTCTTAAAAAAAAACCGTGATGGAGCAGCGCCCACAATTTCTGGTGGCCAACTGTTCCACTGTTTAATTGTCCTCCCTGTTAGGAAGTTTCTCCTTAATTCCAGGTTGCTTCTCTCCTTGGTTAGTTTCCATCCATTATTCATCTTCCCTTCGGGTGCTTTGGAGAATAACCTTTCTTTGTGGCAGCCCCTCAAGGACTGAAAGGCTGCTCTCGTGGCACCCCTAATTCTTCTTTTCTCTAGACTCAAGTCACCAGCCAGACCCAAGACCCGCAGCCCTTCTTCGTATGTTTTAGCCTCCAGGCCTGCGATCGTCTTATTCGCACGACGCGCGGCTGAGCCATTCGGGGAGAGGGACGAGGTGGCGTAACGCAGCCGCTCAAGAGCCCGAACACGCGAAGCAGCCGGGAACCGACGGACTCAGCGGTGATGCAACGGCTCGGGATGAAGCGAGAGGGCTCTTAGATCGGGCCGGCTGGACGGCTGCGGGAGAGGATGGCTGGGCCCCCGGCCTGCGAACAGTGAAGCCCGGTCCGCAGAGCGCCGCGAGCCTCCACCCTTACAATGTTCCCGGCGTGAGAATCTCCCGACTTCAGCCTGCCTGGGAAGATCCCCTGCGCAGTTTCCCCACGAGGGACGCCTTCTCCCCGGGTGTCTCAATTGAGCCCGAGAACGGGCGGGAGGTCCCGGGACCAGGAGCCTACCTCACAGGGGTGTTGTTAGGGAACAAGGGAGGAGGGAGCGCTCTCGAGCTCTCTGCTTCCTTGAGATCCTGAATCAAAAGCAAGGTGGGTTTTATCTAATGAATGAACGTTGTCATCTAGAGGAGGGAAGGAAACGGTGTAGGATCCCCTGCTTCAGGAGGGGGTTGGACTAGAAGACCTCCAAGGTCCCAGCTCTATTCTGATTGATTGAAATAAGAAATCTCGGGACATCACAGCTGCCCAACAGGATTGTCTTCTTTAGAAGCTCCCGTGCTCTCCGCCCTTAGAATGACTTTATTGTCACTTTGAATGTTCAGTAATCAACGTTAAAATGAAACCCCTAAAAAGGGCACAACCCCGTTCACAGCTCCATCCTTTCCCCTCCTTGCTTGGCCTCTTCCTCAGCCCCTCTTCTTCCTTTGAAGCCCAGCCAAGGAGTCCCTCAAAGCCCTGTAAAATCTGTGAAGTTTTCTCCCCTTTACCTGGGAAGTAATGGCCCATTTCATGGCGGTCTTCTTGTCTGATCTATCTCTATATCCATTTATCTATCCATCCATCCATCCATCCATTTATCTCTCTCTCTCTCTCTCTCTCTCTCTCTCTCTCTCTCTATATATATATATATATATATATATATATATATATATATATATATATATATATATATATATATATATATAAAATGTATATGTATATGTATATGTATATGTATATGTATCAATTTACCTATCCATCTATCCATTTATCCGTCCATCTCGATCTATCTATCCCTATCTCTGTGTCCATTTATCTATCCATGTATCCCTGTATCCCTCCATCCATCCATCATCTATCTATCTATCTATCTATCTATCTATCTATCTATCTATCTATCTATCTATCTATCTTTATCCATCCATCTATCCATATCTATCTACGTATCTTTCCATTTATCTATCCATTTATCCATCCATCCATCTATATCTATTTATCTATCTATATCCCTCTATCTCTAAATTCACCTATCTCTATATCCATCCATTTATCTATCCATCCATTTATCTATCCATCCATTTATCTTTCTTTCTTTCTTTCTTTTTCCCTTTCTTTCTTTTTCTTTCTATCTATCAATTTATCTATCCATTTATCCATCCATATCTATCTATCTAGCTAGCTAGCTAGCTAGCTATCTATTTTATCTCTGTATCCATTTATCTATCCATCTATCAATTTATCCATCCATCTCCCTATCTATCATCTGATATTGGATCAAAGCGATGGCCTGGTTCACTCAATTTTCTAATCAGTGGCTGGAGTCCTTCAAGATGTCTCCCCTCCCCACCCCAGTGCAGACCTTGCTTTAGGTTTCCTGCTGGGCTTTGAAGGGGCTGCCACGCAAGGTTCTCTTCGAACACACCCTGCCTTTTTCAAGGACCAGAAAGGAATCCAAACGCCCCTTCTGATGGCCTGATGTGATACCCGGATTCACATGGCAGGTTTCTACCCATGGCCACCTCACCAAGCATGCCTAGGCTAACTTTCTTTTATCTTCATCTACCCATGGCCACCTCACCAAGCATGTAATTGCACAGTAATTAATTGCAATGAGTCGTGAGCTCAGCTGTAATTAATTTTATATACGCCTCACAGTGTCCATGCCTCATATTTCGTAGAACTATTATTTCCTTTGTGGGACAAATTGTGGCCATCAGTAGGATTTAGGTGCATTGTGGAGATATACAAAGCGATATTGGAGACACCCTGTTCAGACTGCTCCACCTTTTCAGAGGAAAAAGACATAAACACTGCATGAGGGCTGTGGAAAACCAGGCGTGTCACAGAACAAAGGAACAAACAGATGTCAACCCATCGCACATGTTAGGGTCTTACCCAGGTATGTTCCCAAGAAAAAATGTGAAGAGTAGTGATGCTTACCTAACAGTGGGAGCCACTCCGAATCCCAGCAGATAAATCTTTAGGACATGCTCCCATAGGACCTGCCATTCTTGGTCAAATTGTGCTTTTGAGGTAGATTTGATCCCAGTTCAGAGAGAAGGTGATGTACAGACCACTCCATCTGCCAGGATGTAGTTTTAGAACGAGAGCCATGTTAATGTGACAAAAAAATATCATCAAAGTTGACACCTTTTAAGAAAGCGTATTAATCAACACAGAGGGTGTCAAGAGTCCTTCATTTTTCCAAACTAACTCTGGAGGGCAGTCATGGCTTGGTTTATAAACACTGTCAAGCAAGAAACCTTGATCAACCATATACGCTGCCTCATTTTGGCCAGTTGTGTAAAATGATGGGTTTACAATGCAAAGTTTTATGGGGCTTTTGCCAACGGAGGTTTATTGCCCAACAATTAGAAAATGTGGGTGTGATTTTCACATACATATTTTTTATTAAGGAGGTGCTCCTGAGATTGGCTTTATCTGGAATTCACAGTCCAACAGAATAACAGTTGTAAGGGACCTTGGAGGTCTTCTAGTCCAGCCCCCTGCTCAAGAGGAGACAAGATACACAACTGGGCATTTTCCAGGATTTTTACCGGTGTTGCATTTTTCCTCCCTGCTGCCAAATCTTCACTTTTTGTTTTTCATTGGATATTTTATTTCATTTTCATTTTCCTTTATACAATCACTTAAATACTGTGCAGTTAAAAAAAGGCAATAAACACAACTCATAACACTTCTATCCTTCATACACCCTTTCTTCTACCCCTCCAACTTTCATTTCTCCCCTCCAACAATCCCCTCTTCTACTTCCCCTCCCCCTCAACCATTCCTTTCTCCCCTTCCCACCATCTCACCCTCCTTACATTCCCTTCTCACTCCCTCTTAATTCCTCCCTCTTCTTTCCCTCTGCTCCTCACTTCGGAGTATTTTTACTATTCATTGGTCTATTCGTTTTGTAATTTACACTAAAATTATAAGAGAAAAAAAAATTAAAGGAAAGGAAAAAAGAAAGAAAGAAAAAAAAAAGCAACAGTATCCAAGTGCATTCATTGTTTTAAAAATTGAATTTATATTTCCACCCTCCCCCCCCTCCCCCCCATAAACCCCCTTCCCAGACCCCCTTCCGACTTCCCAGATCCCATTCCCGACATCGTTCCTTATCAAGCAAAGTCTGGAGTATATTGAAACCAAGTAGATTAGAAGCTAAAAAAAAATTAAAAAAAAAATTAAAAAATTAAAAAGAAAGGGGAAAAAGACCCCCCCAAAAAAAGAGAAATCAATAAAATCTCTACCTTAAGCTCAGCTTCCCATCATTATTAACATTTAAGCAATGTGCATCATTCCTAGTCTCAATTAATTTATTACTTGCAGGATTTCAAACTATGTTAAAACCAAGTGAGTTAATCAAATAAAATTCTACTCTAGCTAGGGACCTTATCTCTTTATCTAAATATGTATCCATTTCCAAACCTTTAATATATCCCTTTTACCTCTTTCTCTATAAAGCAACTTAAACACCTCAAATATTTCTCTCGGTTTCTGTTCCAACTCCTCTCATCCTGCCTCTACCCGTGTCCATATATATATATTATTATCATCCGTACACCTCCCCTATTTGCTCTGCCTTCCTTCAAGCTCCCTGAGTATATTCTTCCAAACATTATGTTCAAATAAAAATTACTATAAAAGTCAACTTACTTTCTGGCTCAAAATAAGCTCTAATTAAACCTTCACTACCCTCCCATCTGCGCCACCCTTCCCAACTCAATTCAACCTAAACCACAATCCGAAAGCATCACAATCTCCGCCTTCCTCACCCTAGAGAATAAAACATAAGCAGTTTATGTAAAAGTTCCAAGTTGTCTATCAAGTCTTTTTTTTTAAGTCCCATACAATATAATTTCCGAGGCGATCAGCATTGTTTCTTACAGCCTTAATGTCTCTTGATCGGTATACCGCTATGCCATTTTCTACAAGATATAGTCACAGAGTATTATTTAAGTTAAGATTAAGCAAATGTTTTGGAAGCATAACTAAATCCTTGTTCTCCGCTCTGCTGCCCTTCCGAAGGGGAAAAACGATAGCTCCCGCCTTGTAGTTGTGTGATTGGTTGTTTCTCTTGTACTTCTCCTTGTATTTGTCCAAGTCCGGGTAATTCAGGAAGTCCCGCCTTTAAAATCTTATGATAAAAGTCTCGGGCTTCACAAGCTGAGTTGAGGCGATGTTTCTGATCGTCAAGTGTGACTGTAATACCAAATGGCGCCTCCCATCTGTACTGTATCTGATTATCTCTAAGTTCTTTAGTTTAAAAAGCATAGTCTCTCCTGGCTTTTAACATCTGGGGTGGCACCTCTTTAAAAACGATCAAATCCTGTCCATCAATTCGCAGCCTGTTGTTGTAGAACTCTTGTAGTATCGCGTTTCTGGATTCTTTTGTAGCAAAATATATAACCACATCTCTCGGAAGCTGTCTCTGTTTTGCTGTCCACGAATTATGGCGGTAAATTTTTTGGATCTGCCAATCAAAGTTGAGTCCCGGACCTCCCACCACACGACTGAAAGCCTCAAAAAAGGTCTGCTTCAAATTCTCCTGTTCGTTTTCACGCAATCCCCTAACTCTTATTGCAAACGCAGTCTTTTTATAATTTGTCATAACAAGTTGTTTCTCTGTCTTTTCAACTTCCTGTTGCAACTTTTCGATTTTAGATGTCAGATTAAAATTGTCTTGTTCCAAAAGTTCCAATTTATCCTCCATTCCTGCCATGTAATCTGTCATCACGGTTATAACTCCGATAGTATCCTCCCTTGTTTGGGCAATCTTGGCATCAAGTTTATCACATAGTTCCGAAATAAATTGCATTATTTCCTCTCTAAATTCTCTGAGAGTTTCAAAAAGAAATTCTTTCGTTAACAGATCTCCAGTAGGGGGCGTAGAAGGCAAAGACTGTGGCTTTATAGCGATTACTTGGGATGTATTGTTAAGAAAACGCTTAGAATTTTTTGACTTGGGAGCCATTATAAAAGAACAAAAGCGAACAAACAAAGTCTCTGCACACCTTGATTTGCAATAAAATACTTTGAGTAAACTTTGGCAATTAGTAAAGAGAAGTCTTCAGAAAAACAGGGCTGATTAAGTATATCAACTGCGAAGGCTATAAAATCGCCATTTTGAAAAACAGTTAAACAGAGGAGTTTTTTATAAAATTGAAGCTGGTATTTTAAATAATAATAAACAAAAAAGGTTTTCAGGAATGGTCGCTGCCCGGACCAATTTTAAATAGCTTAGATTTGTTCTGAGGGGGGAGGACGACCTGCCTTGAGCTGAAAAAAACAGCTGAGAAGATCTGGCTGGAGTAAAAAAAAAAAGCTCAGCTTTGTGTTGAACCTCTTCTCCGTTCACAGCAAAAGACAAAAGGCTGTGAACTTCAAAGAGATTCTAACGACTGAGCTCCTCCCTGCCCCTTTCTGCCTAAAAGGGGAGATATCTATAGATCTTTTAGATCTAAAAGATCTAAAAGATATACAGACCAGAACTCTGAGGGGAGCTCCGTTGAGCCCCCGACGACGACAGCTCCTCCCCCGGAAGTCCAAATCTTCACTTTTTGGAGGAGGTGGGGGGAAATTATCTTAAGTTCAGGGCTGTTCTCCTTTTGGAGTAATACAATGTATTGAAAGTCCTGAAATCAAGTGTATAAAATTCACCTCTCTCTACAGCTAGTCCTCAACTTACAAATTGCCAAAATTTCTGTTGCTGAGTTATTTTTTAAGTGAGGTTTGCCCCTTTTATGACTTTTCTTGCCACAGTTGTTAAGTGAATCACTGCCATTGTTAAGGTAGCAACACGGTTGTTAAATGAAGCAGGTTTCCCCTTTGACTTTGTTTGTCCGAAGGTTGTAAAAGAGGATCCCAAGACCCTCAGACACTGCAGCGGTCATAAGTATGAGTTAGTTGCCAAGGGTCTGAACAGTCATAAGTGTGAATAATGGTCATAGGTCATTTTTTTTAGTGCTGTTGCAACTTTGGACAGTCACAAAGAACCTATCAAAGATTACCTCTATTTTGCTGCCAGAATTCTTGTTCCAAGATTCACCCATTTTATTTTGGTTCCACCACAAAACCGCGGAGGACAAAATCGCGCTCGACGAAAGCGCGCATTTGACGTCATCACAGCGTGACGAAAACATCGTGCTGTGATCGAAAAATGTAAAAAAAAAAGCGAAAACCTTACCCTAACCCCCCCAAACCTAACCCTAAACCTAACCCTTAACCTAACCCTAAATCTAACCCTAAACCTAACCGTTAACGTAACACTAAACCTAACGCTAACCCTTAACCTAACGCTAAACGTAACCCTAACGCTCTAAACCTAACCCTAACCCTTAACCTAACCCTAACCCTAACCCTAACCCTTACCTTTATGTGAATCGGCTTGCTTTAATTTTAATTTTATTTCAATTTTTAATTTTTTTCGTCGCGCTGTGATGACATCACATGCGCGCTTTCGTCGAGCGCGATTTTGTCCTCCGCGGTTTTGACGGGTCACGTTTATTTTTGGCCAAAAGGTCCCAAAGGAAGTATAAAATGTAACTTAAAACAATTTAACAAAATATCTAATAAATATTACATTAAATATTACTTAATATTTTTACTTACTAATACAATATAAATCATTTAAGTACTAAACATTACGTAAAACTGCAACCTCCTGATTTTTTTCTTTTTACTAGAAGCCTTATTTTTATAGCAGTCATTAAAAATTTGGCTGTTGCCACTGTAATTATAGGATTTTCATCAGGAGGTAAAATTTGTACATGCTCAGAAATCTATCTTCCTGGTATGGATTTTAAAATAGGTCAGATAAGTTCTTGCCGAAGACTTACAAAAATTCATTATGGTAAGACTTTAAATAAAAATTGAATTTAATCCTGCACCAGCTCTGACTTTTTATTTAATTATTAATAGTATATGATCATCAAGCAGTCAATATAATGTTGGAATGGTTCCCAGACTATTTCTTCTGCTGATAACTGACAGTCGGGATGAAAATGAGTAAGCCAAACAAGTGATAGTCAACAGAATGCAAACTTCCTGAGCATATAGAAGTGGCACCCAGAGACACATCAAAGGAGATTTGTACTTTCAATAAAAGTCAAATAAAACATTTCCCCATCAGAACAGCAAGTTCACCAAATTAAACATTACTGTGGGCACATTCACACACATACAAAAGACCATCTTTTATGAACCAATAGTGTGTGGCAGCAGCCAAAAAAGCCAATGCGATCCTAAATTGCATTAATTGAGGAATACAATCAAGATCAAGGGAGCTACTAGTACCACTCTATAAAGCCTTAGTAAGGCCACACCTAGAGTACTGCATCCGGTTTTGGTCACCACAGTATAAAAAAGATGTTGAGACTCTAAAAAGAGTGCAGAGAAGAGCAACCAAGAGGATTAGGGGACTGGAGGCTAAAACATACAATGAACTGTTGCAGGAACTGGGCATGGCTAATCTAGGGAAGAGAAGCACCAGTGGAGACAGGATAGCAGTGTTCCGATATTTGAGGGGTTGCCACAAAATTGTAGTAATTTGCTTAGCAGCTGTGGGGGGGATGTAAAATCAATTGAGACTCCCTTAATAACTGCCTTGCTTAGCAACAGAAATTCTAGTCCTAATTGTGATCGTAAATTGAGGATTTCATGTAGCATAATTTGATGTCAACTTATTTATCCGGCTTTTGATAAGGCAGTTCACTTAAATGTAAGCGATTCAAATACTTAGGAAGTTGAAAAAAAGTATCTATGCTATTATAGTTAATTCCAAAAGTTACAGATGGAAACAATGCTTTGGCTTTAGCTCAGGATAATTCCTGAGTTGAATTATCCCATAATTTTTGTTTGATGGCATGCTAATGGCATGTTTCTGGATATTAAATAATCAATAGTGCAAATCTTTTAAGTTGTGTCTTTAAACCACATACTTGGATTTATTTATGGGTTTCCTGAAACAATCCTTTCTTGTTGAAAGCAAATATTTGTAACCAAAATTTAATAAACCTTAGCCAGCCTTTGTTATCAACTGTATTACTCTGTTTCCGAGTTGGCACCTATGCTACTAAAGTAGAATAAAATATGAATTAAAATATAAGAATGAAGACGTGGCATAAAAGGGACAGTTAGAAGCTTGCTTAAAGGGACAGGGAAATGGCATCAGCCTCTAACCACAAGATGCTCCAGCCAACGTCCCTATGTCAAAAGTCCAAACCACAAGGTTCAAATAAAGTTCACTAAAGGCACGTAGTCCATACCTGTATCCCAAGAACAAAAGGAGAAGTAAGACCCCCATCTACTTATAAGGCTTTCCCCCCAAAATAACCAATAAGAAATGAGTTAAGTATTTCCGTGTTGCGCTGCTTTTGAGAATGTATAAGAACGCGTGCTTCGATAATGAAGGTTGTTCGGAATTTCCAATGCTAGCTACGTGCTCGCTTTCTGAACCTGGCTGCCAAATAAACTTCTCCTGTATCCTGAGAAGTCTAAGCTTGTCATTTTCTGCAACAATTCCGTGTATTATAATCAACAAAACATGATCCAAATTGGAGCTCCGTATAAAATTTTAAGAGCCACTTTGGCATTAAAAAGTTTTATTGCAGGTACATATCTTCCTTCTTTTGAGGAAAAATATTGAAGCAAAGCCTTCCTAGTAGATTTTGTTTTCAGAAGTACAGGTAGTCCTTGATTTACAACAGTTTGCTTAGTGACCATTCAAAGTTACAACGCACTGAAAAAGTTTATGACCATGAGCCACGGTGATGCAGTGGTTAGAGTGCAGTACTGCAGGCTATTTCTGCTGGCTGCCTGCAATTTGGCAGTTCAAATCTCACCAGCCTCAAGGCTGACTCACTCTTCCATCCTTCCGAGGTCAGGAAAATGAGGACAACCAGATTGTTGGGGGGCCTTCCAACTCTGTTAATCTAATCTAATCTAATCTAATAATATAATCATTTCTGACAAGTGGCTGTCCAGTCCCTTCTTGAAAGGCTCCAGTGATGAAGTTCCCACAACTTCTGAAGGCAACTTCTGTTCCATTGGTTGATGGTTCTCGCCATCATCAAAATTCTCCTTACTTCTAGCTTTGTTCTCTCCTTCCTTAGTTTCCATCTATTACTTCTTGTCCTGTCTTCAAAATGTTTTGGAGAATATGTGAACTCTTCTTCTTTGTTACAGCCCCTCAAATATTGGAAGACTGCTATCCTGTCTCCCCTGGTCCTTCTCTTCCCTAGACTAGCCAGGCCCAGTTCCTGCAACCGTTCATTGTATGTCTTAGCCTCCAGCTCCCTAATCATCCTGGTTGCTCTTCTCTGCACTCTTTCTAGAGTCTTTTATATAACATCTTTTTTTATAATGTGGTGACCAAAACTGGATGCAGTATTCCAGGTGTGGTGGTCTTACCAAGGCCTTATAAAGTGGTATTAACACTTTACATAATCTTGATTCCCTCTCTCTATTAATGCAGCCTTTATACAACAATTTAAAAAATGCAAACATTTTTAAAACATTAAAAACAACAAAATAAATACACTATCAGCCAAGATACTTGCCCAGTTAATAGTGAAGTCAGGAAACAGTATCCCAGGTTCAGAAACACAGCCAGGTGTTTAAGGCCTTGTGAAATGCCAAGAAGCATCCATTTTAATCTTCTTCTTTTTGAAAGTTTTTTTTATTTTTCCCTTTCAAATTCATTCAAAAATATACATTTTTATAGGTGCTATTTACATTTATCTGTTAACAATTCATGTTTATTGTTATCTTCTTACAAATATATATAATACGGTTTGGGCCACTTTCTTGCCGCCCCATGTCTCCATCTTATTCTGCAACAGCCTTGCTCCTTCCTTCTTCTCAACCTCCCTTCTCCACCTTCTTCCTCTCCTTCCTCTTTTCTTCTTCCTCTCTCTTTCCTCCACTCCTCCTCTCTTCTCCTCCTTCTTACTTTCTCTCCTACTCTTAAATCTCCTCCCTTCATTCCTCTGCTTTGCCTTTCCTTCCTTTCCCTCTTTTCTTCTTCCCCTCTTTCCTCCACTCCTCCTCTCTTCTCCTCCTCCTTACCTTCTCTCCTACTCTTAAATCTCCTCCCTTCATTCCTCTGCTTTACCGGTTCTTCTTTTCCCTCCTTTTCCTCCCTCCTTTCCTTGTTTCCCTCACTTATTTTCTTTCTCTGATGGGTTCTCAGGGTGGCATTTCAGGGATCCCAACTTTATATTTACATAAAAATAATTTTCTCCGTAACATTTTACTTTCCAATAATAAATCCACTTGTATCATTTTTAACTTGAATACATGTATTTTAATACTTTCCTATTCCCCCCACCCTAATTTAATAATGTGTCACCTGAGTTGTTTATTTTATACTTCAAAGAGAGGATATTCCACAAAGCAGGAGCGACTGCAGAAAATGCCCATCTTCTAGTTCCTGCCAGTCGACACACTTTGCAGCATGCCCAATTTCCTCCATCAAATCAGATGGGTAGAAACTCTTGGAACAAGGCAAGCTTCTCAGGTAAGCCAGTCCCAGGCCATGCTGGATTTTAAAGGTGACAACCAGCACTTCAAATTGTACCCAAGACCATCCCAATGCAGCTCAAGAATTTTCCTTCTTTAGCTGCTAAACTTTGGGCAAATGGATTGGATGACAGATAGTAAAAATCAGAACATCAATTATGCAGTTTCTTATTTAGCCAGTCTTTATAATATGTGCCATTTAATAATTATGATATAATGGAACACCTTCTTGATAAAAGGACCTTTCTTAACCCACGATAAAGATGTTTGCCTGACCCAATATTATTTCTCAGATGCTGGGAATCCCAGTACATCTTATTTTCCTCATGCACAATCTATATTTACAAGCCAGGAGCCCCCAACCCCCTGGGGAAACAGGCTGGCTTCAGCTTGGCAAAGGACTGGGGAAGAGAGTCTATATCTGTGATGGCAAACCTATGGCACATGTAGCCATTTGTTAGGGCATGGAGCTGAAGCCTCCGGAGGGCAAAAAACAACCCAATGCAAAAACTGGAAATTCAGGAACAGACTTCCAATTTGCAAGTTGGACCATTTTTCTCTCACTCGAGGGGGCAGGGGAGACTCCTAGAAAGCCTCTGAAGCTCATTGAGAATGAAAAACGCGTGCCAAAAGCAGGGGGAGGGCAGGGGTCGCACACGCATGAATGCGCAGGGTGGTGTCACGCACATAGAATTATGGGTGTGGGCACACCCATGCATGAACCCCCTGCCCTTCCCCTGCTTTTGGCACACGATGGAAAAAGGTTAGCCATCACTGGTCTATATCGACCCCTTTTTCCGTCAACCTATATGCTGAATTTGCATTAATGCAAGCTGAAAATGCAAAGGAGTACTACTTCACAAAATGCAAAATGCAGAGTAGTGGGGGAAGCCCTCCCCTCCCAGAAGAATGAAATACTTTGAGGAATATTAAAAAAGCAAGATATTATATTTCCCCAAAGGAAGTAATGGAGAAACATGTTGTTAAACCAGCCCCAGTCTCCCTGCCCCCAAGCAGAAACTGAGGAGGCAGCTTTTAGAAATGCAGATTTGGTAATCCATTCAGAATATTTTGAAACGAAGGTAGAATGGTAGGATTAGAAACCGCTGCTCATGCAAGATCCAATGCAGGATGAAAACCATTAAGACACAATAGGATTTGCCCAATCCCATTCAGAACACAAGCCCCTTCATTGTATGACACACACCCCCCCCACCAGAGCAGTTCAAACTTCACCTGGGAAATATCCCCGGGAAAATTAGCAAAGATGTTTAAAGACAAGTCAGCGAAATGTTAGAAATGTCAACAAGCAACAGGTTCATATTATCATACGTGGTGGACATGTGCAGAAGCAAGGAAATATTGGACTAAAATAAGAACATGGCTAGAGAAAATGTTACAACAAAAAATAGAATTTAGACCAGAGACATTTTTATTGGGTATTCTTCCTGAGAAACACAAAAGAGAGGATACTTATTTGATTATACATGTAACTACAGCAGCGAGAATTGTATTTACCCAAAATTGGAAATCAAATATGTTACCAACAGATGAAAAGATGATAAAAAAAATTAGACTGTGCAGAGATAAACATAAAGAGATAAATAAAGGATAAAGAGGAATCGGTGTACTTCAAGATATGGGGGAGATTTTATGATTGGCTAGAGAAAGGAATCTAGAAAAGAAAGTAAGGGGAAGATACAGAACCCAGATGATACACTATTAAATGAGAAAGGGGGGATGAAGGGGAAAACAGAAAAGAAAGTACTAAATATAAAAGTACATTTTCAAGAGTGAGATATAAAAGGGGAAAAACATAGGATAGATTAGCAAAGGAAAGGGAATAAGAAATGATACTAAACTATATTTGGGTTTGCAGAAATACCATTCCAAGGAAACATAAATTGAGATCTGAAAGAGAACACCTATAAAAACAGAAAAAGAAAGGGAGAGAGGAAGAGGAGGGAAGGAAGAAAGAGGTAAGGAGAAGAGGGTGGAAGGGAGAGAAAGAGAAGGAGAGAGGGTAGGAAAGGGGAGAGGAAGAGTAGGAGTAGGGGAGAGGGCTAGGGAAGATGGAAGGGAAAGGAGAGGAGGAAGGAAGAAAGTAGAGAAGGGAGGGAGGGAGAAAAGAAAGGCAAAATAAGATGGTGTTAAAGCAGGCAGATGGAATGGTAAATGAAACAACCCAAACTGTACAATATGACCTTTTTAATGGATTGACAAATCTATAAAAATGACAAACGTAAAGAAGAAGAATAACTATGTGAATGTATGTATACTTAAAATGGTATGTAAGAGAATAAAAAATAAAAAACTTTTTAAAAAGATCATGTGAAGTGTTAGCTTTATAGTACCTTGGTAAGACCATAGTTGGAACATTGCATTCAGTTTTGGTCAACACAATATAAACAAGAGGTTGAGACTTTGGAAAGAATGCAGAGAAGAGAAACTAAGACAATTTAGGGCCTGGAAGACTAAAACATATGAAGAACGGTTACAGGAATTAGGTACCTCTAGTCTAGTGAAAAGGACTAGGGGTGACGTGAAAGCAGCGTTCCAATATCTGAGGGGCTGCCACAAAGGAGGGGGGGGGCTCAACCTATTTGCCAAAGCATGTGAAGGCAAGACAAGAAGCAATGGACGGGGGAAGCCGGAAGCGTCACTGCGAGATCAGCTGGAAAAAAACAGGCTCTGCTGAGCCTCACGGAAATCCTGCCAGACAAATCGCTGTCTAGAGGTCTTTGGACTAGAACCATCCTGGAAGAACGAGGAAGAAGAATGGACATCTTGAATGACCTAGAGCAGGGGCCTCCAACCTTGGCAACTTTAAGACTTGTGGACTTCAACTCCCAGAGTTCCTCAGCCAGCTTAAGAGCCAAGGTGGCGCAGTGGTTAAATGCAGCACTGCAGGCTACTGCTAGATCAGCAGGTCAGCGGTTCAAATCTCACCGGCTCAGGGTTGACTCAGCCTTCCATCCTTCCGAGGTGGGTAAAATGAGGACCCAGATTGTTGGGGGCAATATGCTGACTCTCTGTAAACCGCTTAGAGAGGCCTGAAAGGCCTATGAAGCGGTATATAAGTCTACTGCTATTGCTATTGCTATTGCTAAAGTTGCCAAGGTTGGAGACCCCTGACCTAGATGAACCAGGAGTTCCTCGGGAGGTTGAAGAAAAGCCCTTCAAACTGGCTGTGGGGCCGGCGGCCATAACTGAATGACCGCTACAAAGTTGGGGCATCTGGACTAAGTTAGTATGCTGGAGCGGAGTGTTGAAACTGGGTGCGTAATTGATCAACTCACAGAAAAAAAAAAAATGGATTCTGGAGCGGAATTAGCGGCTAACTGGCTTTCGGGGAATTTTATTGAAAAAGGAGGCAGAGGAGGTTAAAGCACCAAAGCCTCAGAGGATTTTGTCTTCTGCATTTTGGAAGTGTAGAAAAATTAATAACCAAAAGGTTATTGATCCTGATCTGGTCTACCTTGAAGGGCTGACAGAGTTTGAGGGGTTGGGAGGGAGGATAGATTAGAATGACTTATCGCGGAAACCTGAGCATTGCACCATGCTTCAAGGGTGTCAGGATGCAAATAATCTATTTGCATCGGATGCTGTAACACCACTGAAAATTGCACCAACTGTACAGGGATGTGTCTTTTATGTTTGAATTTCAAAGGCTTGCCGCTGACACCTGGCCTTAAAATATGCTTTGGCAACAGGAAATGGAGAATCATATGAAGGCACTGTGCATGTGCCAGGACTCCTGCATACGCTGCCTCGAAGCTCTTGGGGAAATTGTGAGATTACTCAGCAAATAAACGACAAGGAGTGCCCTGGAATCAATAGGTTGTACACACAGAGCAGGATGGAATTAAAAGAAATGGGCTGTGCTCAAAACCCCCAGAAAAGGATTCTCCAATCTTGGCTGCATCCAGTTCTGGTTGCCACAATATTAAAAAAGGTGATGGAAAGCAGGCAGAGAAGAGCAATAAAAAAGATTAGGGGGCTGGAGGCTAAAACATATGAAGAATGGTTGCAGGAACTGGGTATGTCTAGTCTAGTGAAAAGAAGGACTTCGGGCAAGTGTCCCCTTGTGTCTTCTCACTTATCCAAGACATCGCCAGGCCTCGCTGCTTTAGCAGAGTAAGGGAGATACCCAGAGATGCTTCATACCCTGGTCAGTGTCTCTTTGCACTTCTACCATTGGGCAGAAGACATCGAAGCATAGCTAGCCGGACAAATAGTTTTAAAATAGTTTCTATCCTTGGCTGTCAAACTCTTAAACACAACTACAATCACTCCAGGCACACGTGGAAACGTATGGCTAGTTTTTTCTTTTTCTCTCTTTTTTCGTTTCCGCTATAATTTTGCACCAATGAGGCTAAAACCAATTTTGTTGTATTTATTTTGTACAATTACAATAAATAAACTATGCTATGCTATTCTATGCTATACAATACTATACCATACCATATACCATACTGTATTCCTTCTTCCCTCCTTCCTCTTCCTTAACACTCCATCACTGGAAGTCTTCAAGAAGATATTGGACTGGCATGTCAGAAATGGTGCAGGGCAGTGAGGGCTAACCTTTTCAGAAGTGAGTGGCCAAAGCACGCCTGAAGCCCCAAAATGCAATGCGTGTACGCCCCCTGGGCATGCCCCCTGCCCCCATGCATGCACACGTTTCCCCGCATGCCCCTGCCCCTGTGCATGCCATGCATCCCTGCACATGTCCCCTGCCCCCCCACATGCGCATGAGAGACCCAACAGCCAGCTGGCTGGTGGGAGGTGTGCGCACATGCGTGGTGGAGCTGAAGTAGAATGACAGTTCACGTGCCCACAGTGAGGGCGCTGCGTGCCACTTGTGGCACATGTGCCATAGGTTCACCATCATGGGTGTAGGGTCTCCTGCTTGAGTGGAGGGTTGGACTAGATGACCTGTAAGGTCCCTTCCAACTCTGTTAATCTGTTAATACATTTTTCGAGAATACAGTTGTAGGTTGCATTCTTAGCACCTTGTCAGGCCTGCAGCCATCTTTTCTTTTCGGTCTTTGGCCTGCCACACTTTCTATTATTCTGCTATGCCTTTTCTATTGTGGGAAAACGGGAGGGGGGATTGTACGGAGTTAGATGCTATGTAGCCATAACAACATTCTTCTCAGAAAGCCAAGGTCATCCTTTGTCTCTGCACTTCTGCACCTGACCGGAACTGGATTGGTGGAACTGCCAGCATGGCAGTGGGAGTTTGGACCATGTGATGGAGTGGTGGGTGTGGGGGCAAGATCTTGAACTTTCAACTGGGTGGGGAAAACCAGGAAGCTTTCAGATTTGGGTTTCCCCAGATGTGCCAACATGGCTCTCTTAATAAATTGGAACTTTGAGCAATACTTTGCCTTGGACTCTGGTTTACTTTTGGATGCTATTTGGAACCCTGACACACCTCTTCAGTCAGCTGAGTAATAGACTAAGGATGAAGAGGGGAGTTGACAGAACAGTAATCTCCTCTTGGTATTGAATAGAGACTATCCTTTTCTGCAGTCTTTGGCATATCACCATGTGATCATTTCAAGTTCACTAATTCCTTCCTTGTCCCTTTGGGGAGGCTTCATGCTTGCGTAATATTCTGCCAACATAAATGTCATCTGGTATTTCTTTTCCATTGTAAGGAGAACCATAAGGAAACTCCTTTGACACACACTCCTTTGGCAGTGTGTGTGGGTCTGTGTGTGTGTAATTCAGTGATTAAATTAGTGTGTTTCAAACTTTGCCATTTCTGCATGGGCTTTTTTCTCCCAGATTATTTATTTAACTTCAAAGATGTGGTTGGGATTTGGTGAGTTGAAGTTGAGGCATCTTCAAGTTGCCAAGTTTGAAAAAAACACTGGTTTAAATGGAGGTAGATCCGAAGAAAGATAGTATGAGCGGTAAAAGTGACTAACAAATTGATTGAATGACATGTCATATCTACTGTTGTTGTCAAAGCTTTTTAAGAGAAATATGCAAAGCTCGTCACAGCTGAAAAAATAAACTTTCAAAAGTATTTTCTTCCTTTGCCTTCAAGGAAAAGATTTGCTGGGTCAAACTCAGTAGTGGATTCCGGATCCCATCACAACTGGTACGCTGCAATGGGGCCGGGCGTCTACCTCGGGCACGCAAGCTGCGCATGCATGCGCACGCCACCACCCTGCAATGCTCCAGCTGCTCGGCAGAGGTTGCAGAGGCGCCGTACGCTGCGCATGTATGCACAAATGGCCTGGTGAGCTTAAAAACAGGCAAGGAACGAGGGGGGGGGGCAATGGAAACACTGTTCTGGTATGGTGGCTGCTGCTCTCAGCTGCCACCGCTACACCCGTACTGGGGTGTACCACCCGGAACCCACCACTGGTCAAACTCCCCCCTCCCCCACTCAAAGGAAAGAAAACCTGCAGGGTGTCAAAAAATTCAAAATGGTGGCCACAATGGTACAATGGAAGCAACCCAGATTTAAAGCTCCCAGGTGCAGCTTCAATTACACAACTGTGGCCTACATCTTGGCTTTTTCAACCATACCTCACGTTCAGAGCAACTGCCCAGCAAAACACCCATTATGGGCTGCCATGACCTTCTTCCAGTTCTTTCTCTCAGTGCCTACCATGGAGCTATAAACTGACAGCAAACTGGTCGTAAGTTCAGGACTACCTGTAACGGCTGTGCTCGTGAATGACTTCGGGGACGGGCAGCCCCACATTCAAAAGAGGGGTAGCTATTTTTATCAGAAGGACAAACTGCCTTCCTGTGTTGCACGACTGCAGGAGAAGAACCTGATAACCCATTATCCCCACTATAGCCTGACGTCTTGTTAACAGAGCGTGTCTGTCACCGGAGTCTTTGTCAGGGCATGAATAAGCCATGCGCCGAGAGGATCTTTTTCAGTCCCAAGTCGGATTGTTGACACACCGCCTGTCTGCAGCTCGATTTGTTCTGGGAAGAGATTCTCCTCCAAGCACCTGAGCTCAACCTCCTGCAGCGACTTTCCAGGAGCCTTTCGAATGGATCCAGAAAAGGAGTGCAGCTGAGGATGGCCCAAGACGCAGCTGTATAAAACAGTAGTGTCCAACCTTGGCAACTTTAAGACCTGTGGACTTCAATTCCCAGAGTTCCTCAGCCAGCAAAGCTGGCAGAGGAACTCTGGGAGTTGAAGTCCACAGGCCTTAAAGTTGCCAAGGTTGGACACCACTGGTATAAAACACAGAGCATCAACTATCTGGACAGACTTGAATGCTGGGCCCTGCCTAACAAAATGAAATTCAGTGTAGAGGAAAGTCAAGTCTTACACTTAGACAAGGAAAACCAAAAGGACACATACAGACTGGGTGAAACCAGGCTTAATAGCAGCGACTGGGAGAGGGAGTTTGGAGTCTTCGTTGGACAACCAGCTAAATATGAGCAAGCAGCGTGCAGTGATAGCCAAAAAAGCCAATGCAATCCTATGCTGCATTAACAGAGAGATACAATCAAGATCAAGGGAGGTACTAATACCACTCTATAAAGCCTTAGTAAGAGCACATCTAGAGTACTGCATCCAGTTTTGGTCACCACACTATAAAAAGAGATATTGAGACTCTAGAAAGAGTGCAGAGAAGAGCAACCAGGATGGGACTGGAGGCTAAAACAGATGATGAACGGTTACAGGAACTGGGCTAGGGAAGAGAAGGACCAGGGGAGACAGGATAGCATCTTCCAATACTTGACGGGCTGCTATAGAGAGGAGGGGATCAAGCTATTCTCCAAAGTACCCGAAGGCCAGACAAGGAACAATGGATGGAAACTGAACAAGGGGAGATTCAACCTGGAAATAAGGAGGAATTTTCTGACAGTGAGAACGATCAACTCATGGAACAGAAGTTGCTTTCGGAAGTTGTGGGAGCTTCATCCCTGGAGACTTTCAAGAAGAGACTGGCCTTCCAGCTTCAGCGTACCTTGGAGGAAGCTAACTATCTTGACCCCTTCCAGTCCGGCTTCAGGCCCGGTTACAGCACAGAAACCGCTTTGGTCACATTGACCGATGATCTCTGGAGAGCCAGAGATGGAGGCCATGCGTCCATCCTGGTTCTCCTTGACCTCTCAGCGGCTTTCGATATCATCGACCATGGTATCCTTCTGCGACGACTGCGGGAGGTGGGGGTGGGCGGCACTGTTCTGCAGTGGTTCTCCTCCTACCTCTCGGACAGGTCGCAGTCGGTGTTGGTGGGGGGGCAGAGATCGTCCCCGAGGCCCCTAACTTATGGGGTGCCGCAGGGCTCGGTCTTATCCCCCCTACTATTCAACATATACATGAAACCGCTGGGCGAGATCATTCGGAGGCACGGGATAAAATACCATCAATACGCGGACGATACACAGTTGTATCTGTCCGCCCCGTGCCAACTCAATGAAGCGGTGGACGTGATGAACCGGGGCCTTGAGGCTGTTAAAGACTGGATGAGAGCCAACAAACTGGTACTCAACCCGGAAAAGACCGAGTGGCTGTTGTGTTTTCCTCCCAGCAATTTGGTTAATGTTCCATCAATCAGGCTGGGGGGGCAAAATTTATACCCCTCAGACAGGGTCCGCAACTTGGGAGTCCTCCTGGACCCACAGCTGAGTTTCGACCATCACTTGTCAGCTGTGACCAGGGGGGCATTTGCCCAGGTTCGCCTGGTGCGCCAGTTGCGGCCCTACCTGAACCGGGAGGCCCTCACAACAGTCACTCGAGCCCTTGTGATCTCTAGGCTGGAATACTGCAATGTGCTCTACATGGGGCTGCCCTTGAAGAGCATCCGGCGACTTCAGCTAGTCCAGAATGCGGCCGCGCGAGTGATCGTGGGTGCACCGCGGTTCGCCCACATAACACCGATCCTCCGTGAGCTGCGCTGGCTACCTGTTGATCTCTGGGTGCACTTCAAGGTCCTACTTACCATCCACAAAGCGCTCCATGGTAGTGGATCTGGCTATTTGAGAGACCGCCTTCTGCCAATTACCTCCCTGCGTCCCATCAGATCGCACAGGGTAGGCCTCCTCCGAATTCCATCCGCCAGTCAGTGCCGACTGACGACTACGCGGAGGAGAGCCTTCTCAGTTGCAGCTCCGACGCTATGGAACAATCTCCCCGTGGAGATCCGCACCCTCACCACCGTCCAGGCCTTCCGCACGGCCCTCAAGAGCTGGCTATCCCGTCAGGCCTGGGGATAGGACTTTACTCTCTCCCCGCCCGAATGCCGAGTGAATGTTGTGCTTTTATTGTTAACTATTTTTTACTCACATTTTCTTTTATGTCTTGTCTTGCACTCCCCTCCCTCATTATTGTAAGCCGCCCTGAGTCCCCTCAGGGAAAAGGGCGGCCTATAAGTGTTCAATAAAACTCTAAAAAATTCTAAAACTCTGGACTGCCATCTGTCTCCTGCTTGGATGGGAGGATTGGATTAGATGATCTACAAGGTCCCTTCCAACTCTGTTAATTTGATAATCTGTTAATCTAAGAAAGGTAAACCAAACACATTGACACATCTTTCCCGTTCTCTTAATGTTAGAACTTCCCATTCAGAAGTTCCTGCACCAAAAGCAACCTACCAACCAACCAACCAACCAACCAGCACACCAACCAACCAATCAACACACCAACTAACCAACCCACCAACCAACGAACCAGCAAATAAACAAGAGTGATGCTTTGCACGACCCATAGCTAATTACAATTGGAAGCGGAGCTTAGAATTGAAAATGGCTGCTGGGATGTGCCCCTCTTACAGCTTTGTTCTTTCTCTTCTCATGTTGGCCCGAAAGACCCCTTGCTTGCCAGGTTGCTCTCAATTGATGAATTATGGAAGCCCATAATTAATTCATGTTCCCTCCCACTCCCTCCCTGAGTAATCTGAGCCAGCCTAGGTGGCCAAAAGACCCATCTTGTAGAAACCTGATGAAGGAAGAAATCACTTGGAACGTGAGAAGGGAGGGAGGGGAGGCAGCAGTGCAGAGCAGTTCAGTCTTCTGGATCTTCTGCACAGTGCTGCAGTGAGCCTATAAATTGGGACCACTGATTCTCCCAAAGCTTCAGCTACCAACCAACCCACCCACCCTCCTTCCCTTCAAATCTCTCCTGCTACAAGGAACAATGGCCACATTTGTCCCGGTAAGAAACTCCTTTTTCCTCTACCTCCTCCTGCATTGCGTGCCAAATCCATGTTTCTCCCATCAGGGGAATGTGGCCAAATATTTCTGCCATTTGTCCTTTAGCTGAGTCATGTTACCTGTTTACAGCCCTTTCCTTTAAAATGCATCATTTGAGCCCTCCTGGATTTGGGGACCTGCCTATGTGCTCTTCTTTTCTCGTGGCTAGGATCCAAGAATTTGGTCAATGCGCGCAAACAATTGTCCATTTAAACGAATAATGCACACCCACCCAGCCCTCTGTTGTGCAAAATGGGTAGGTCTAATGAACTTTGAATGTTCAGTTTTCCACAATCCTAATATGGACCATGAATGAAAACTATCTAACTTCAATTGGATGGTGTTTATTTTATTTTACGTTTTTATATCAAAGTTGGGAAGGCTTCCAGGGAAACTGGAAGGCTTTTGGGAGAGGCTGTTGGAAAAAGACTCTGGAGCTTGGCCCAGAGCAAGGATCTTGGAATCATAAAGCTTGAAGTGGTCTCCAAGGTCTTCTTGTCCAACCCCCGGGTCAAAGTGCTCTTTGTGGTTCTGGTTAGTACAGCCTTCTTAATCCAGTTGGGACTGCAGCTCCTTCAGTCCTCTAAATAGCATCCTGTTGTCCTTCAAGGGGCTAATCCTGTGATGGCAAACCTATGGCATGCATGCCAGAGGTGACACACAGGGCCCTATCTATGGTGCAGTGCACTTTTGGTCCTTGACTTATGACCACAATTGAGCCCAAAATTTATGGTGCTAAGTAAGACAGTGGTTAGGTGAGTTTTGTCCCAATTTACAACCTGTCTTGGTGCAATCGTTAAGTGAATCTTTGCAGTTGTTAGTAACATTGTTGTTAAGTGAACCTGGCTTGCCCATTAACTTTGCTTGTCAGGTCAGAAAAGGTGAACACATGACCCCGGGACACTGCAACTGTCATAAATGTGAGTCAGTTGTTAAGCAGCCAAATGCAAATCACATGAGCATGGGGATTCTGCAATGGTCATAAGTGTGAAAAATGGTTATAACTCAGTTTTTCAGTGCCGTGGTAACTATGAAACGGTCCCTAAATGGACTGTTGTAAGTTGAGGACTACCTGGCTACTTTAAAAGTGTTTTTTGGAGGAAAAAGAGTTCCCTACACTTTAAAAGTGTGCTTAGAAAAAAAAAACCACTCTTTTAGATGTAGTTATTTGCAAAAACAGTATAATGTAAAAGTGCGAAAATCTTTGTTTGGAGTTGCATGCATCTAATTCAAAAGAAAATTTGAAATGAGGAATGGAAAAGCAACAATTTGCAATACAGAAATGTGAATTAGAGGCAAAAAGAAATGGACAATTTCCCCCAGCCCTAACCTTAAACCTCTCTGACTTTCTTCCTCGGTGCCCAGTATGCCTCCTGCTACAAGAACAAGCAAGCCGTGCAGCTTCTGGGCAGAAACAGCTGCTTCTCCCTCTTTGCCAATCCTCCATGCCTGATCAGCCAGCGTCAGCGGCTGACGTGCCCGGCTCCAGAAATGACACTACGCCAGATCAACCAGCTGATTCGCCTCTTACGGCAGCTGAACCTGCGGGATGACAAGAGGAAGCAACTTCCTAGTCAGCAAAGGTGGGGGATCTGAAAAATATTGACCAGTGCATCCTGGCGGGGAGCATAGGTGGTCTCTGTCCGGAATGGGACAATTTGCTGTCCCTCCTTTTGCATCCTTTCCTTAATGATTCTATCCCACTATTTCTTTGAGATTAGTGTAAGTCCCTTGGGGCGAATTGGCCGTGGTAAGTTGTCCTGAGGGGAGTTGGCTACGGTGAGTTGTCGTAGACTCGTCTCTGCCACATTTGAGAAAGCAAATGGGAACAAGGACAGAGGTGGATTACAGAATGTTTGTGTGAATGTGGGGCTGAAGGTTGGTCACTGAATGTGATAGAGGACAAACTATGATTGAATGGAAGCACATGTGAAAATAGAAGGAACACTTAGCGAAGAGGTCAATGGAGAGCAATGAGCAAGACCGCTATGTATGAAAGCCAAAAATACATAAATAAATAAAAAATTACGGTGATGTTTGTTGGGAACGTGAATGTCTTTGGCTGAGGACCTGAATACTTTGCAGTGAATGTTAGAGCGATACAGTAAGGAAGGTGCATGGATCTGAAAATTACTACCAGAAAGATCAAAGTGACTGTGTCTAATAGGAAAAGCCCTTCACTTGAGCTGAAGATGGGAAGAGGGACAAATGTTAAGGAATGCTTATAAAATGTAAACAAATAATGTGCATCCAACACCAAAGTTTGAAAGCATGGAAACTTCTCATATTCTGCTGCTTCAAAGTCCAACTTTGGCTTCCATGGAGTCACAGTGAAAACGACAGCTTGCATGCTTTTGATCTTTGTAGGTTCAGAAAATATCTTGTTCCAGGGCTGATTCATCTGGGGTGCATATCTTGACTGCTTGTTCCTTTGTTGCTAAGGGTTGATCCTAACAAGCAAAAACTCCCCATCACTTCCTTATCTTGCTTGCCTATTCTGAGACTGGTTGTTCCACCTGTATCTTTGGGGTTTTTAAAAAAAAGTTTTTAATTTATGATTATTATTTTTTTTGCAATTTTTCACTGCATTCTTTGACTTGAAGCACTAAGGCTCTTTCTGCATTTGCATTTTTGGCTATCAGGGTCGTGCCAGGTTATTGATATTTCTTCCTCCGCTTTTAAAACCTTCTTCCAGTTGTTTCCCTTAATACAGGGGTGTCCAAACTTGGGAACTTTAAGACTTGTGGACTTCAACTCCCAGAATTCCCCAACCAGCCATGCTGAGAGTTGAAGTCCACAAATCTTAAAGTTCCCAAGTTTGGACACCCCTGCCTTAATATAGTTTCTGCATATAGACTGAATATATTATAGAGAGATTATTTGCAGGTTTGTCCCACTTCTCTGACAACACGGAGTCATTGTGAGTCATCATGTTCTTGTCCCTACTGGGGCTTCTGACACACATAAATGTTCTATGAGGACAATATGATGGCCAGGAATTCCCATTTCTTTTCTGAGAACTTTACACACTTGATGTCACTGATACAAATCAGATTTTTGTCAAATGAATGGAGCACATGTTGTTCTTAGCTTTCTCAATTGTCAAATAATGTCTTGTGCTCCTCAACCTTTTCTGAAGCCAGCCTGAACACCCGACGTGTCTTTTTCCATGTCTGCACTGATTTTAACCGTCAGTTTTGCCATCATTAAAATTAGAATATCGTATGGTAGTCTGCGCACTCAACTGTTAAGTCTCCTCTGTTTTTTGGTATTGGGATGTATATTTTCCTCTTTCAATCTGTTGGCTGTCCTGCTGTTCTTGATTTCCTGGCTTTGCTCGTTGAGAATGGATTCTTCTGTTGTTGGCCATATTTCAGTGGATGCTTCATCAGTTTTTGTAGCCTTCTGATTTGGGAATTACCAGAATACTAATCTGACTTCATTTTATACAGATTAACAGAGTTGGAAGGGACCTTGGAGGTTACCTAGCCCAAGCAGGAGATCCTATACCATTTTTGAAAGAGGGCTGTCCAGTCTCTTCTTGAAAGCTTCCAGTGATGAAGCTCCCACAACTTCTGAAGGCAACTTCTGTTCCACTGGTTGATTGTTCTCACGGTCAGAAAATTTCTCTTTTTTTCCAGGTTGAATCTCTCCTGGTCATTTTACACCCATTATTCCTTGTCTGGCCTTCAGGCAGCCCCTCAGATATTGGAAGACTGCTATCCTGTCTCCCCTGGTCCTTCTCTTCACTAGACTAGCCATGCCCAGTTCCTTCAACCATTCATCGTATGTTTTAGCCCCCAATCCCCTAATCATCTTGGTTGCCCTTCTCTGCACTCTTTCTAGAGTCTCAACATCTTTGGTGGTGACCGAAACTGGATGCAGTACTCTAGGTGTAGTCTTACTAAGGCTTTATAGAGTGGTATTAGTACCTCCCTTGATCTTGATTGTATCACTCTGTTAATGCAATTTAGGATTGCGTTGACACTACTGGCTTATATTTAACTGGTTGTCCACTAAGACTCCAAGATTCCTCTTCTTCTTCTTTAGCTTAACTCTGAACATTAATGAGCAGTTTGGCATCTGCTCCACAGTCAGCTGCTAGCCATGTCTTTAATGCTGCAATTGAGTTTTCCCACTTCATTTAGCAATACAGTCAATTTGATCTCTAAATACAGGACTGAATCTGGTGATGTTATATATAGTATGGTATAGCTATATTTCCCCCCTCTTATCTCACATTTTTAAACCCCCTGAATTGAAGGACATCACCATCACGTCTGATGGCGGAAAAAGTCAGTTGCATGAAGCACAAAGCCCTTCCTTCTCTCTGCTAATTTCAGTAGGTCGTCTTCAATTTCTGAAATTCTGAGGGGAAGGGGGGAAAAAGTCATGTCCATATTTTCCACATTAGGCATGATTTTAGATACAAAAGTAATCTAAACCATATACTCCGTGGCCATATCAGAACTCATATAAAGAACAGTTGCTGAAATTGGGTATGTCTAGTTTAATGAAAAGAAGGACTAGGGGACACATGATAGCAGTGTTCCAATATCTCAGGGGTTGCCACAAAGAAGAGGGAGTCAAGCTATTCTCCAAAGCACCCAAAGGCAAGAGAAGAAGAAACGAGTGGAAACTAATCAAGGACAAAACCAATTTAGAACTAAGGAGGAAAGTTAGAACAATTAATCAGTGGAACAACTTGCCTCCAGAAGTTGTA
The DNA here is from genome assembly GCF_009769535.1 of Thamnophis elegans. Lineage (NCBI taxonomy): Eukaryota > Metazoa > Chordata > Lepidosauria > Squamata > Natricidae > Thamnophis > Thamnophis elegans. The sequence goes on from NC_045554.1 coordinate 25,565,691, forward strand.
AATGTTCCAACAATGGAAGTTTTAAAGAAGTGATTGGAAACTATTTGTCTGAAATAGTATAGGACGAACCTATGGGACACGTGCCACAGGTGGCACATGGAGCCATTTGTTAGGGCACGCAAGGTCTTGCCCTGTCAACTCCAGTGTACATGCGCATGCTGGCCAGCTGACTTCAGCCTTCTTTTAAAGCATGAAAAATTGGCCCTATAGACAAACCGGAAGTTCGGGAACTGACTTCCAGTTTGCTCATAGGGCCGTTTTTTGCCCTCCGGAGCTCCGGAGGACAAAAAACAGTTCTATGGACAAACCAGAAGTCACTGTTCCCGAACTTCCGGTTTGGCCATAGGGCTATTTTCACCCTCCAGAGGCTTCAGGGAAGCTCCTGAAGCCTCCGGAGGGGCTCCAGGGGAGCAGGGGAGGCTGTTTTCACCCTCCCTAGGCTCCTAGAGAGCCTCTGGTGCCTGGGAAGGGCGAAAAAAGCGAGCCAAAAGCAGGAGGGTAGCGCTCGTTGTACGCATGTGTGCGCCCCCCCCACAAGCATGCTGAGGTCAGACGCATAACATTATGGGTGTGGGCACGCCCATGCACGGCCCCCCTGCATTCCCCCTGCTTTTGGCATGTGATCCAAAAAAAATTAGCCATCACTGGTATAGGGTGTCCTGCCTGAGCATGGGGTTGGATTAAAAGACCTCCAAGGTCCCCTTCAGCTGTTGCTTTTCTGTTATAATTCAAAACTCTCCTTTTAAAGACAGGTTGCAGCACAGCAGCTTTTTGTGGGGATGGAGAAAAGTTTGTAACGTAGGGCAGGCAGTGTCAGGTTTCTTACCTGGTGGAGATTGCCTGATGATCTAATGACTTGATTTATCTTGGCCCCTCTCTCCCCTTTATCTTCTAGGAGTCGTTCAAGCAGTTCTTCCACAGAATCCCAAACTTCGGATCAGCACTGCCTCTTCTGCTTCCAGCTGAAACGGACCTCTGACCGTCCCTGCGTGGGATGAAGCCCCAGAAAACCAAGAGGCCCAGCAGGAAGAGCTTAGCGTGGCCCCCATTCCCCCTTTTTGGCTCCCTCTGATTCCCCTCCCACCGTTTCAGGAAATACCCAGCCTTGGCTCCCAAGCAGAGATGGGCAGAATTTCTCACAATTCAGGAAAAGGCCTTAAGATCAGCACTGCCCTTCCCCAACCAGGTGCCCTCCAAATGCAGCAGAGGATTAGGGAAATCGAAGTCTTCCGGAGGAAGGATTTAAACAAATTCTGCCAGGCATTCAGAGGTCGGGAGGGCTGAGTTAATTTAGAAACGTTGTTCCAGGATATCCATTCCATAGGGATGCAGAGGCTCAGTGGCTAAGACATCGAGCGTGTCGATCAGAAAGGTCGGCAGTTTGGCAGTTCGAATTCCTAGCGCCGTGTAACGGAGTGAGCTCCTGTTACTTGTCCCAGCTTCTGTCAATCTAGCAGTTTTGAAGCATGTTAAAAATGCACGTAGAAAAATAGGAACAACCTTTGGTGGGAAGGTAACAGTGTTCCATGCCCCTTCAGCGTTTAGTCATGCCGGCCACATGACCACGGAGACGTCTTCGGACTGTGCTGGCTCTTTGGCTTTGAAACGGAGATGAGCACCTCCCCCTAGAGTCAGGAACGACTAGCAAGCATCTGCAGGGGAATCTTTACCTTTATCCATTCCATATCACTCTCTGGGGTTGAGTTCCACTTGTTTTCTAAATTTTATAGGGTAGCGGAGGCTGTCCTCCCCTTTCAACATTTTAACAGTCAAGAAACCCTTTAGCAGTCCAAGAATGACTGACAAAGAGACCTGGGTTTTTAAAAAAAATCCTGTCTGGGCTGAAGTTAGTAGGATTTTTCAGTAATTCCAATAAATGTTTGGCAGATTGGAAAACAAAAACAACAGGCAAGCAAATGTAGAATAGATTAGAGCTGGAAGGGACCTTGGAGGTCTTCTAGTCCAGCCTCCTGCTCAAGCAGGGGAACCTACACTGTTTCAGATAAATGACTATCTAGTGGTCTCTTCTTGTCTTCTTCAAATGAAATAACTGCTGCCTAATAATCCTGGGATTTTAAACCGTGGATCAGAATCACTCTGGACGTTGTGAACAATTTAGAAGAGAGTCCCAACTGAATAAAACCTTGAAATAAGGAGGAATTTTCTGACAGTGAGGACAATCCACCCATGGAAGAGAAGTTGCCTTCAGAGGTTGTGGGAGCTTCATCCCTGGAGGCTTTCAAGAAGAGACTGAACAGCCATCTGTCAGAAATGGTGTAGGGTCTCCTGCTTTGACAGGGGGTTGGGCTAGATGACCTACAAGGTCCCTTTCCAGCTCTGTTAATCTGTTAAAAGAAAATTTAGCAGACACTAAAATTTGTTCAGGAAAATGATGACCCTCTGTGATGACCTTAGCCATGCTATTAAAAAGGAGTCCTCTTGGAGGTTACCTTGATGTCTTATTTTGGCATGTAATGAAAAAAAGAATAATTTCCTGACTCTTGGAGGATACACATTAAACATACATGTATGCCACACTTGATTTACATCACAAAACTCTCAAATCGGATTCCCATGAAAATTCATCCCAAAACTCTCCCTTCCTTTGAAATGAATGCAAAAAGAGTGGTGTGAACTGTTGCAGGGGACAGTCTCTGCCTGATGGCTACCATGAAGCTCCCTAGTTTTGCATCTGTAGTAGTAGGAAGCCCAGGGGGTTTCAGGGCTGCTCTGAAATCAGCTGGGCCCATGGCCACCTGCGCTAAGAAGCAGGCTCCGCCATCCGCTGCTCTCTGAGGGAAATCCATCCCATGATTCTGCTACCAGACTCCGGCCAGATTGGAGAGGGGAAACTTCCGTAGCAGGAGATGATCTTTTCAGGCCCAGTTACCAGGCAGGATGCAATTTGACTTGAAAAAAAGGGGGGCTTCCCAACGGAACATGGTATTGGGCAGGGATGGCTAACCTTTTTGTCCTCGCGTGCCGAAATTGTGCGGGGGGGAGGGGTTGCTATCATGCGCGTGCTTCACACCTACAATGCAATGCTCCCTGCGCATGTGTGCGCAAAACACTCCCCCCTGTGTGGCCTACTCAGCTTCCTGCACTACACCAGGGATGAGGGGGGTGTTTTTGCCCTCCCCAGGCTTTCCTCCAGAGGCCAGAAACAGGCCCATTTCCGGAACTTCAGGGAGGCTCGTTTTTTGCCCTCCCCAGGCTCTGGAAGCTTTCCTCGAGCCTCTGGGAGGGCAAAAAACATCCTTTCCAGGGGTCCAAAGGCCCTCCCTGAAGCTTCCTGGCACCAAAAACAGAGCGGGGGAACTGCAACTGCCCCATGCTTCCCTTGGCCTCCGCGCATATGGGCATGATCCCTTGCACATCCATGTGCACCTCCCGGCAGAGACCTGAAAATCAGGTGCGTGCACATGCGGCGTACAGCTGACCTGGGTGACGGCTCATGTGCCCTCAGAGAGGGTTCTGCATGTTACCTGTGGCACACATGCCACAGGTTCGCCAGACTTGTGGACTTTAATTCCCAGAGTTAAAGAGCTTTTGCTGGATGAGGAATTCTGGGAGTTGAAGTCCACAAGTCTTAAAATTTGCCAAGTTTTAAAACGACTGTGACAAAAAAGGTGGTGGAGTCAGGCACGAGTCACTTAACGACTGCCTTGCCTGCCGTTCAATTTGCTCTGACAGCCGCCCCCAACCCCAAGTAGAGACCTGGAATAGGAAGCCCCCTTCAAAGGCTCCCCTCCGAGAAAGGAAAGGGACCGACATGGCCCCCTCTTTCTCTGGGGTTCCCTGAACAAAGAGCCAGAGCGGAGGATTCCATGGCCGATTCTACAAACCCGGCCCATGAAAGCCAGGCAGTCGCAGGAGCAAGAGGGGCGGCAGAGAAATTCACTTCACAACTGCAGTGATTTGCTTGAAAGCTTCAGCAGTTCGCTTAACAAGTGCAGTGCTTCACCTGACAATCACAGTGATTTGCCTGACAATTGCAGTGATTCACCGAACATCCACAGTGATTTGTTTAACTGCAGTGATTTATCTGACAACTACAGTGATTCATTTAACACCTGCAGTGATTCACTTGACGTCTGCAGTGATTCGCTTAACATCTGCAGTGATTCCTTTGACAACTGCAATGATTTGCTTAACATCTGCAGTAATTCCGTTGACAACTGCAGTGATTCTGACAACTGCAGTGTTTTTCTTAACTGCAGTGATTCACTTAACATCTGCAGTGATTCCTTAGACAACTGGCAGTGATTCTGACAACTGCAGTGTTTTGCTTAACTGCCGTGTTTCACTTAACATCTGCAGTGTTTCATTGAACATCCAATGATTTGTTTAACTGCAGTGGTTCTTCTGACACCTGCAGTGATTTACCTAACAACTGCAGTGATTCATTTAACATCTGCAGCAATTCACTTAACTGTGGCCAAAAAGGTTATAAAATGGAGCAAAACTCACTTAACAACAGTCTTGTCTAGCAGTGGAAATGTTGGGCTCAATTGTAAGTTGAGGGCTCCCTGTACTCCTCTGTTCCTCCTTGGAAACCAGGGTGCAAGGAGAGGCCCAACTCCTGGACATCCTACAAAAGTCTATGCAAGGCACCATTTATTAGATGGGCCCCTGGAGCCAGGCTTTATTTCAAATCAGTCTCACTCCTTACTGCAGGAAATCTGTGTGTGTCCACACAGGTGTGCATCTGTTGACACTGTGCAAAGTTTACTGCCAGTCCACAACTCCAGGCATTGCTGCCACCTGTTGGTCAGGATAAGCCACCTCTCACCTCTTTCTGTCTCTCTCACTATGCAGAAAGAGCCCTGTGGACCAGTTTGCTGAAAGGAGCAGCAATGATAAAGATCATAAATAAATTAAATAAATACTTGCAACAAAAGGCAGCTAATTTTGGAGTCATGTTGAGGGAGGGGCTTAAATCTTCCCCCAAATTTTCCAATAATTTAAAAGGCTGCAGAATGTGAGGTTTTTTTTCATAAAACTTTCTTAATTCTTCAGTGAATATACAAAAATACACTTCTTCAGCTTCATGGCTTGAAGGAAACTCTGACATGGTCTCTATGCTTCAGAGAGGATCAGCAAACCAAAGTCCATGCACCAAAGGATCTAGGGCCCAGTCCAGATTCTTGCTGGTGCCACAAAGAATTTATATGGTTTCTGGCTTCCCCACCCCACCGTTTCAATCAGGTCCAGGTGCATTTCAGCATCACGAACACAGAGGGCTCAGTCCTGAAACCGTTAACCCAAAGCCAAATATTGGCCCTGCTGTTTCAGAATCCAAGGCCTTCTTTGTTTTAAAAGAACCTGTTCCCACATTTGTCAAACGAGTCAATTCCAGGGAAGCAACTGCAGCTCAACCTCTTTGGAAAAAACTGGTAATTTTACAGTGGCAGGTGAGGGAGGAAGTAAACACCGGCCACAGGACAGGTAAGCCTCTCAAATTTCTCCATGGTCCGTGCTGCAGTCGGACACTCCCTTCTTCCCAAAGGACAGGCTAATTCATTCAAGCATCCCACACAGCAAAGGTTGAAGGCTTTTTCTGTGTCTTGGTAAAAATTATTTGTTCATTCTGACCTCCTCATACAATATCAAGACCTTAGAGGTCCGTCCAAAGAAGCAACTGATGTTGCAAATTCACTGAACAGAAGTACATGGGGTTTTTTGGGGAGGTAGGGTGGTCCCCTCTGTTGTGACCTTTTCATCCTACCAAGTTGTTCTTCAGCTTTCGTTCTCTCTTCTCTTCCGCTCGGTGAGCACAGAACGTTCTCAAAAAGCTACGCAACCGCCAGCCACCGCACCTCACTTCTGTCCAGAGTGGCCATCCGTGTCAGAAGCCATCTGGGACTTTTCTTGGGAAGGTCACTGGGAGTGATCCAAGTCAGCTGCTGAAGACGGCCAGTCAGAAAGTGCTCTCCAGCAAGCAGTGGCAGCCGCAGCCCGTGGGACAGACTTCCTGGGTGCGGAACCACTCCATCATGTGGCTGGTGTGCCCTCCGTGGCCGCAGGTCAGGCAGAAGTTGGAAGAGCCCCGCACAGCCACGTGGCAGATGGCGCACTGGAAGGCGAAGCCTTTGCAGATGGCACACTGAATGCCACGCACTTCGCTGCGGCAGTAGCTGCAGAAGACACCAAACTCTGCCAGGGAAGCAAAAGAGAGAGGGGGTGTGAATTGGAGGGGGTGTCACAATTAAGCCCAAGTAAAATAAGTACGGGGGTGGGAAGGCCCAAACACAGAAAGGGAAAGCGATACAAATGTGCTGTGAAAACAATCACTGACAATCCCTCCTTTTCCTTCTGAAACAGCATTTGTATGAGCTAGCTGTGTGCGGCGGCAGCCAAAAAAGCCAACACAATCCTAAATTGCATTAACAGAGGGATACAATCAAGATCAAGGGAGGTACTAAGACCACTCTATAAAGCCTTAGTAAAACCACACCTAGAATACTGCATCTAGTTTGGGTCACCACACTATAAAAAAGATGTTGAGGCTCTAGAAAGAGTGCAGAGAAGAACAACTAAGATGGATGGAAGCTGATCAAGGAGAGATTCAACCTGGAAATAAGGATGAATTTCCTAACAGTGAGAACAATCAACCAGTGGAACAGAAGTTGCCTTTGGAAGTTGTGGGAGCTTCATCCCTGGAGGATTTCAAGAAGAGACAGCACTGCCATCTGTCAGACATGGTGTAGGGTCTCCTGCTTTAGCAGGGGGTTGGACTAGATGACCTACAAGGTCCCTTCCAGTCTGTTAATCTGTATATTGCTGCCCAACTCACACCCAGCAATTCTGCAGGGTCTAGGACAACTTGCCATAGACAACTTGCTGCGGGACAACTTACAATTCACCACAGGACAACTTGCTATGGCCAATTCAATCTGCTGCAGAACAAGAGTGACACTAATGCCGAAGAAATGGTGGAATATTAAAGAAAAGATGGCAAAGGGGGACAAAATGAAATGTGAATAACGAAACTTAAAATAATTTCTAATTATTCTAAATAATGAAACTGAATTGAATTGTTCCGTAGCATGTTGTCCCATGGGGAATTAGCCATAGTGAGTTGTCCTGTGGCAAATTGGCCGGGGCAAGTTGTTCCATTATGACTGTGTGCATACTCCCCTCAACAACAGATACCCCTTCCAGCAATACAACCACGTTTGGTACATGAAGCTAAATGAGCCAGGATCTTTCTCCCCAAACTCAGCCTTACAGGTAGAAGTGTTAAAGGTTATCAGGCTGAGCCTGAGGGACGGGTCAAACACATCAGCTTGCAAGAGATCTATGTCCAGCCTACCTCGAATGCCTCTCTTATCTGCCACTCATGTTAATAGTTCAGGTTCTTGCAGACAGCTTAAGCTTCCAATAAATCTTAATACTCATTTGAACTGCTCGGAACTCCTAATTTCCCTGGCGACAAGCCAACAAAACAGGGAGTACTTTGTTGAAAAAACAGTTAGGCAAGGCTGAACAAACAAGCCATCCTCTACGGAGCTTCTCTGATTTCCACAGTTGGGAATGGGGGTCCCTGTGGGTTTAAGGCTTGTGGAAAGGGTCACTCGGTGAGGCTTCAGTGATTTGACACCACCATTTCTGTTCTGCCTCGAGCGTTGTAGGCTTGCTCGGGGCATACAGTTAACTCCATGCTTAGGAATCTCATTCAGATCAAGTTTATTATCAGGCATTCTTGGTAGCAAAACTTAAAGTTCAATATTAAGATACTTCTGACTTTCCATAATCTGTCCCAACACGTGGTGTAAAAAGATGATGATTTCACTCCCACGTTGAGTGGAGATACAAACACTACTATTCTGGTTCACAAAGGCATTAAAACTGACCGGCTATAAAGTCACAGATGTGATCACATGTCATGGAACTACATTTCCCATAAGTCTCTGCCTACATTTCCCAGGAGGTAGTTTCTTAAAGGAGTTCTTAATTCCTACACTAGCTATATACTGCTGGGGCAGCACAATTTCCCTGATCTTGACAAAGGGCTGGACTGGGCTTTGGAGAGAGAGGCTCAGCATGTAGAGAAACAGTTCACACATTCCAACATCTGAAGAAGGAAACTGCTTGCTTTTTCTTCCACTTTCAGCAAGGCCAGAGGTTGCTTGATGCACCCCTGGAGCTCAGTGCCCGCTTCCCCTTTGAGGGATGGGCTCTCAGGACACCTTTTTGGCCTAGCTGAATCCACCAATCCTCGGCTCCTCCCCACCCCCCGACAAAAAGGAAGCATCTCCCCAGGCCAGATGCTCTCCAACAACAGGAAATACTGGAGTTGGGGTTCAAGTCAAGTCAGTGTTTATTGCAGTCAAAGACTCGAGCAAGTAAAAAACACTCAAGGAATATCCAGTTAAAAAAAATCTAGAATGAAATAATAAACAATGAATAAAATCTATATTAAAATCACAATTTGGCACGCGATCTGTCAGTTGCACACGAACAAAACACAGCATGGCCTAGCTATAATAGAATACTAATCCTTAAACTGTGGAGCCCCATAGCCATTAGATGCTAAAGTGCAAGAGAGTGACAGTGCAAGAGGATTTGAAGCATGAATTGTGTAAAATAGCTATGATGGTGTCAGATCCCTAAAAGTGATACTGCCATTCAATTGGGAGGAGGGGGGCCCTTGGAGTCGATTTATTACCAGTGCCCGTGACAACTGATATTTTACAACTGGTTTCCTGGCCCCGAAGCGCCTCGAGATCCCATCACCTTTGGGGGGGAATGTTTATGATGGCCATGTGGGATGTTTCACTTTAATGTCTAACGGAAGATAGCCATGGGAATGTAGGTTTATTTGGCTCTCAGGGCAGCTGGTAAAGGAAACATTTTCACACTTGTGTATTGGCTAAAATCTGCACTCTGACTAATGGGAGTGGTCTCTACAGCTTTAATTCCACTTGTGTTGCCTAAGGGGATTCAGATGTTGCTTTGAACTGAATTATTTCCCTTTTAGTTAATAAAAGCTTCCTTTTGAAATTACTCAGTTTCAAGCATCCTCACTTTCTTAAGTTAGGATAGGTAATCCTTACAGATGGATTAATTACTTGTTTCCGACGAATCCCCAGTGCTGCTGCGGAGAATCTAGCCACCTGCCAGAGTTCCTACTCTAGCCCTTGCTTCTCTTTCTGCCCCTGTTGCTCTGTGGCCAAGCACTATGCGGGTCAGGCCAATAGGGTTTATTCAATAAAACCTGGTTAAAAGGCCCCATGCAGCCGCACACAGGATCCTGCTGGCTCTTCATTTCGACCGAACGAAGGCCAGACTTCAAAGCCCCAAATATATTTGGAGCTAGAGAAAAAAAAATCCTAAGAAATATCTCCAGAGGAAAGGAAAAGTTGTGCCCATGGCACAACTTCACAGTGGCTGGTTCTGATGCCATTGCACAAGGTCGGCAAGTAGAGATGCCTCCGTGTCGGACAATCTGAATTCTGGCATCCTGCCAGGAATTGAGCACCAAACGGATGCTGCCATCAGAAAGTTTTCAGAATAATGAAATGGGGAGGGGGGGGAGAGGGAGAGACCTCCAGAGCCTTCCTGGTTTCATGGCAGACAGTTCAGAGTCAGAAGGAAAAACCCCTCCCAGAGCCTCAATGCAAAACAGCTGCACCTGAGCCCACTTCTGGCCTGCCCTTTCCTGCATCTGAACCTAGAAGAGGGCCCTCTCTCAGGTAGAATGTAGTCACAAGAGGAAGGGTGGTTTTTTCCAAGGAGCAATGAGACAAAGAAACTTGGAGTCTTTGGTATTGCAGGAAGAGGGTCAAGGTGGACTCCCAATGGCAGTTTTAACAGATTAACAGAGTTGGAAGGGACCTTGTAGGTCATCTAGTCCAACCTCCCACCCAAGCAGGGGACCCTGCACCATTTCTGACAGAGGGCAGTCCAGTCTCTTCTTGAAAGCCTCCAGGGATGAAGCTCCCACGACTTCCAAAGATGTCCCACTGATTAATTGTTCTCACTGTTAGGAAATTTCTCCTTATTTCCAGATTGAATCTCCCCTTGATCAGTATCCATCCATTATTCCTTGTCTGGCCTTTGGGTGCTTTGGAGAATAGTTTGATCTCCCTCCTCTCTGTGGCAGCCCCTCAAATATTGGAAGTCAGCTATCCTGTCTCCCCTGGTCCTCCTCTTCACTAGACTAGCCATGCCCAGTTCCAGCAACCATTCATCGTCTGTTTTAGCCTCCAGTCCCCTCATCATTCTGATTGCTCTTCTCTGCACTCTTTCTAGAGTTTCAACATCTCTTTCTATAGTGTGGTGACCAAAACTGGATGCCGTATTCTAGGCCCTGAATTGGAACTGCCGGGGCCTTCTTTTCCCTTGAGGAGAAAAAAGACCACTTAATAGAAGAGGACTACCTACTGGAGACCCCGAGGCTTCAACTCACCAATTCCTTTATGAGGCTCAGGGGGGCAGGAAACAAACTTGAGGACCTCGGCACGTTTCTCTCGCAGGCCCCAGCGATACAGGATTTCTCCGTAGCACTTTTTAAAGTCGTCAAACTGCTGCGTGTTGGCAGGATCCAGAAGCCTGGAGGATGAGATCCAGAAATGGTCCTTTAGGTTCCTGATGGGGTTTCTAAGGCTATCCTTGCCTAATTTTTTCCTTGACAGGTTTCTGTCCTGCTGCACGAGTGAAGAAGCTCTATTTTATTCTATTGCTATTCTTATTTCATTATTCTATTCTATTTCTATTCTATTCTTTTCTATTCTATTTCCATTCTTATTTCATTATTCTGTTCTGTTCTATTCCTATTCTTATTTCATTATTCTATTCTATTTCTATTGTTATTTCATTATTCTATCTATTCTTTTCTATTCTATTTTATTTCCATTCTTATTTCATTATTCTATTGTTCTGCTCTATTCTATTTCTATTCTTATTTCATTATTCTATCCTATTTCTATCCTATTTCTAGTCTAATTTCTATTATTTCATTATTCTATTCTATTCATTTTTATTCTTATTTCCATTCTTATTTCATTATTCTATTCTGTTCTGTTCTATTTCTATTCTTATTTCATTATTCTATTCTATTCTTTTCTATTTCAGCTCCTTCTAGAGTATCTATCTTCAAATAAACCAATTAAGCTCAAGCTCTGGTTCCTAAGTAGTTTAAGATGTTCCCATAAATCATCCAAGCTCCTCGTGAAACCCAAAACTCATCTGAAGGCATGAGACAGCCTAAAGGAGGAATGGGTATCTATAGCAACTTGTGGACTTCAACTCCCAGAATTCCCGAGTCAGCCATGCTGAAATCCATAAGTCGTAAGGTTACCATAGTTGCCCACTCCAGTCCTCAAATCATATTTAAAACTGCAGCTCTTTACAACATCCCAAAGAGGTTGGAGTGGGGGAGGCCTCTCCATCATGGCCCCTTGTCTCCATCCAGCCAGGAAGTGGTCTGTGACTGGCCCCGCCCACCTTTTGTTCCTGTCATGCTGGTCTCTCTCTCGGTCCCGGGGATCGGCATACGTCAAGTTCCCAAGGCGAAAGTCGTCAGGTGAAGATTCGGTCCAGCCTAGCGTGTGTTCCATGTCTTTGCTGGCTACAAAAGTCAAAAGCTGATTAGGTGATCGTAGTGAGGGTGGTACCAGTAAGAGAATCTCCCTCCCAGCCCAGCAGCAAACATGCCTGGGCCAAAAGTCATGACCTTGCCCTTTTAGCATTTAGTGACTGTGGAAATCCAAATAAAGGGCTCAGTCTTAAAGGCAGGACATGCTTTCTATGAAAACTGATAAACATAGAATGCTAGGGCTGGACCGGACCTTGGAGGTCATCTACTCCAACCCCCTGCTCAAGGAAGAAACATTATACCATCCTGGACAAATGAATGTCCAACCTCTTCTTTTTTTTTTACCACTTTCAAAATATTTTATTCAATTTTCACATTCCATTTGCAATCATTTATATACAGGGTATTTACTATAAGAAAAGAAAAAAAAGAAAAAAAAAAGAAAAAGGGAAAACGAACAAGTAAAAAGGAAACACAACTCATCATTCACAACCCCACCTCCTCCATACACCCCATCTACCCCCTCCAACTTTCCTTTCTCCCTCTAACACTCCCCTCCTACTTCCCTTTCCCCTCAAACCTTCCTTCTCCCCTTACTCCCCAGACACCCTCCTTACATTCCCCTTACTCCTTACATTCCCCTTACTCCTTCCTTACTCCTCCCTCTTCCTTCCCTCTACCTCCCTCCTTGGTGTATGCCTTTATTCGAGTGTTGTTTGATCTGATAAAAGTAAAATGAACCAAGGAAAAAATAATAATAATAATAATAAAAAAAAAAGAACCACCGTATATAAATACATTCTTGTTCTTGTTAAAACTATGTTAACACCCCCCCACCCCACCCCCCACAATCCCCATCCCTAATCCTCCCGACTTCCCAGGGCCCACACCTGGCACTACCTTCTATCTAAAATATCTTGTATACATATGGATTAAAAAATAAAAGTAATATATCAAAAAAAAAAAAGAAAAGCAGAGAAAGAAAAAAGGAAAAAAAAGAAACCACTCTTTGTGTTGATCTCAGCCCCCCATCTTTATCTATGCTTAAATAGTATAAATCATTCTATCTATGTTTTATTCTCATCTCTTACTTCTTTGCTATTTACCCCGACCTTCTGTAGGCTCTCCCGTTCCCTTCCTAAACCTCATGATCCCTTCCAATAAGATTTAAGCAGCGTGGATCATGCCATATATTCAAATATAACTTTACAGACAAGTAATCAAACTTTCCCTTCTAGTAAAATTTAAACAACGTAAATGATCTTTCTTTACCCCTTTTTCAAACAATAATTCAAAATAATCTAACCAGATTTCCCCTTCTTAGTAAGGTTAAGCAGCGTAGATCAAATATTACCTTACACAGGAATCAATTTCTATCTTAAGATAATTCCAACCGACTTCCCCTTCTAATAGGATTTAAATAACTTAGTTCATTCCACATGTATTTTACCCTCATCCCCCACTTGTCTGATATTTACCACTATCAAATTTATACTACCATTTGTTTAAGATATAACTCAGAGCGATTTGTAGCATGAATCATTCCACATATTCCAATAATACTTTCAGCAAGAGTCAGTTAACCTTCTATTTTAAGGTAGTCGCTTCTAACAAAGTTTAAACAACATAAATCATTCCACATTCTTTTTACAGTTATCTTAAGATAATCCCAAGCGGCTTCCTGTTCTAATAAGCTTTAAACAACGTAAATTTTGCCCTCTTCCCTTGCTTGTCTGGTATTTACCTCAAAGAACGTAGTTCATTTCACATGCATTTTACCCTCATCTCTTGCTTGTCTAATATTAACCACTATCAAATTTATACTAGCGTTTATTTGAAAAATAACTCAGAACTATTACAACCAACTTTCCCTTCAAATAAAAGTTAAATAGCATGGATCATATTCAAATAATACTTTCGGCAAGAGTCAGTTAACCTTCTATTTTAAAATAGTCCCATCTAACAAAGTTTAAACAACATAAATCATTCCGCATTCTTTTAACCACTATCAAATTTATGCTAACGTTACTTTAGAATCTAGCTCAAAGTAGTTTCACCCAGCTTTCCCTTCTGATAAAAATTAGTCCACTTTTTCTACCGGAGAGAGGTCTCAAACCCCCATTCAGTCCTCAACTTTAGGAAGTCTTTTGAAGTATCTAAATTCTCGATCTGCGTTCTTCTGCTTCTCCGAGGGAGGAGGGGCTACCCCCTCCATCTTGCAGCCGCATGGCCAGCCGTTTGCTTTCTCCTTCCGCTTGTCTCTCCTCTCTTCCAAGCGCGTCAGGAAGTCCCGCCTTCAGAATCCTACAATAGAAATCTTGAGCCTCCGAAACAGAATTAAGACGAAATCTTTGATTCTCAAATGTAACCGTGATGCCGGCAGGGGCCTCCCATCTGTATCGAATCTGTTGACTCCTAAGCTCTTTAGTTAAAAAAGTGTAATCCCTTCTTGCTTTCAACATCTGGAAAGGTATATCTTTGAAGACAATCACGTCCTGGTCATCAACTCGGAGACTGTTATTATGAAACTTTTGCACAATCGCGTTTCTAGATTCTTTTGTAGAGAAATGTATAATTATGTCCCTCGGGAGCTGTCGCTGTTCCGCTATCAATGAGTTCTGGCGATAGATTTTCCGAATCTGCCCATCAAAGTTAAATCCCGGGCTTCCCAGCGCATGGCTGAAGGCTTCAGCAAAGGTCTGTTTCAAATTCTCTTGCTCCTTTTCACGGAATCCTCTGACTCTTATTGAAAATGCCTTCCTATCAAAATTTAGCATCATAAGCTGTTCTTCGTTATTTTTAATTTTTTCTTGTAAAATTTGAATATTGGTGGTCAAGTTAAAATTAGCCTTCTCCAGACTTTCCAATTTGTTCTCTATTTCAGCAGAGTAATCTGACAGGGCAGACACGGCTGCAAACGTATTCACCTTCATTTGATTAACTTTAGATTTTAGATCATCATAAAGTTGCAATACAAATTCCTTAATTTCTTGCTTAAAGGTATTAAGTATTTTAAAGAGATATTCCTGTGTTAAAACTTCTCCAGTAGAGGGCGTAGGAGACAAAGGCTGTGTTTCCAAAAAAGATTCTTTAAATTCTTTAGACACATTTGTAGCAAGACGCTTCTTTGATCTGGGTGCCATAATAAATAAACAAGTAAGCAGCGCTTCGCTCCCCTCTATTTCCAAAGAAAAAGAGTTTGTTTTGTTAAGGAGCGGTCTGCAGGAAGATAAACCCGGCTAAGTACATCCAGTAATCATCCACGGAGAGAAATCGCCATTTTGAAGTCTATTTAAACAAAGAAGTCTTTAAGACGAATGGTGCTGGTATTTAAGATAGTAATAAAAGCATAAATCTCACAGGGGTGGTACCCTCCCGTATCAAATCTAGCTTGAGAAAACTTTGTTTTGTCCTGGGGGGGGCTAGCCTGTCTGGGGCTGCCAAAAAAAAAAAAAGGCAGCTGAGAAGAACTGGCCGGAGATAAAAGCTCCGCTTCGGCTGGATCTAATCTCTTCCACAGCCAAAAAAAAAGAAAAAGGCTGTGGCTTACGAATAGACCCTAGTCTACGGAGCTATCCTCCCTGCCCCTTTCTTAGCCAAAAAGGGGTGCTATCTATGATCTTATTTAGATATACAGACCAGATCTCTGAGGAGCTCGGTGGAGCCCTCCTCGGCAACAGGCCACGCCCCCAGGAAGTCAATGTCCAACCTCTTCTTGAAAACTTCCAGCACCAACAATTCTGGGAGGCAAACTGTTCCACTGATTAAATGGTCTTACGGTTAGGAAATTTCTCCTGAGTTCCAAGTTGGATCTCTCTTTAACAAGTTCCAAATTTAATTCAGAATAGAGCTGGAAGGGACTTTGGAGGTCTTCCAGTCCAATCTTCTGCTCAAACAAAAGACCCTGTACCATTTCAGACATGTGGCTGTTCAGTCTCTTCTTAAAAACCTCCAGTGATGAAGCACCTACAACTTCTGGTGTCAAACTGTTACACTGGTTCATTGTTCTCACTGTTAGGAAGTTTCTCCTTAGTTCGAGGTTCCTTTTCTCCTTGATTAGTTTCCATCCATTCTTTCTTTTCCTGCCCTCTGATGCTTTGGCAAATAGATTGAGCCCCTCTTCTTTGTGGCAGCCCCTTAAACATTGGAACACTGCTACCATGTCACCCCAGTCCTTCTTTTCTCTAGAGCAGGGGTCTCCAACCTTGGCAACTTTAAGCCTGGCGGACTTGGAGACAGCTGGTCATTTGCATCCTTTTAGAGGGCCCTTGAAGCACTGAGAGGTTTTTCTGTGTCCTCAGGGTCACCTGAGTGGCGCTCTTGGTTCCTGTAGTCTGCAATTTTCCCTCTGGAAATCTGTTCATATTCTTACACTATCAAAGGGTGTTCATCCCAAATTGTATAGCTAAAAGTCTGCAGAGATTCTCAGTCATCCAGGTCATGGTTATCCCAAAGGTGCATTTTTAGGAGGTAACTGGACTTTTCTTTTTTCCAGTTGCCTCCTGAAAAAGCACTTTTGGGATAATGGGACTAATGAATCCTTTAGCTAAATTAAACTGGAATGCCTTTACCGGAATGCCATCGCTCCTTTCCAAAAATGCCAAACCTAGTCATGAGACAACAGAGGTACTCAAAGCAGTTACAGCACCCCCAAAGTTGGTGAATCTTTGTGATGCCAAAAATCAGGAAGGCGAAGCCCTCCAGGATGACTGCCCAGGTGGCAGAGGTGTGCCTACCTGTGTTCCAACTGCTGGTGCTCAGTCCAGGATCTGACATGCTGGAACAAGAGCCAGAGGAGGTAAAGCTGGGCTGTTGGGGGTAAAACAAGAGGGAATCACATCAGAATCTCTCCCCAGAGGGCACCCCCTGGGCTGGGAGGAAAAAGAGAAAGAAGGCAAATCAGCTCGTACGTATCGACTGTGGCTGGAAGGGTGCTGAGGAGCCAGACCTGTGGGGTTTGGGATTCCCTGTGGTCTGGATTGGGTCTCAAAGACGCTGCACAGCATAGCCAAGGTTTGCACATCGTGGAGCTGGCAATAGTGTACCAACCTGCAGAGGGAAAGAAGAAGAAGAAAGAAATAGCTTTGAGCTAGTACCAGGTTACAATTTGGAACAAAGAGGCTGGGTTTTCTATCTGCTGATGACAAAAGTAAACGCAACTGCTAAAAGTAACAGTGGAGAATATTGCCTGGACTCACCACTTTCTGCCTGTAATTTACTATCTTTCAGCTCATATTTAGGGCAGGAAGGAAGATGGATCTAACTTGGTCACTCCCTAGAAGAGGAAGGCTTGATATCTACCCACCCACCCATCTGTCTGTCTTCCTATCCATCCATCCATCATCTATCATCCATCCATCCATCTACTGTGTCTGTCTGTCTATCATCCATCCATCCATCCATCCATCCATCCATCCATATCTATCTATGTATCAATCACTCAATCAATATCCATCCATCCATCCATCCATCCACTGTATGTCTGTCTGTCTATCCATCCATCCATCCATCCATTTATGGTATCTATCTATCTATCTATCTATCTATCTATCTATCTATCTATCTATCTATCTATCTATCTATCTATCTATCCATCCATCCATCCATCCATCCATACATACATACATACATATCTATCTATGTATCAATCACTCAATCAATATCCATCCATCCATCCATCCATCCATCCATCCATCCATCCATCCACTGTATGTCTGTCTGTCTATCCATCCATCCATCCATTTATGGTATCTATCTATCTATCTATCTATCTATCTATCTATCTATCTATCTATCTATCTATCTATCTATCCATCCATCCATCCATCCATCCATCCATCCATCCATCCATCCATCCATCTACTGTGTCTGTCCATCCATCCATCCATCCATCTATGGTATCTATCTATCCATCCATCCATCCATCCATCCATCTTCCATCCATCCATCCATCCATCCATCCATCCATCCATCCATCCATCCATCCATCCATCCATCTATCATCCGTCCATCCATCTCATTTATTGGCCACCCATCTTGCTGTGGGCCTACTCTGAGAGACTTCCGTAATACAGACAAAAACATGTAAACATAACATTTAATTGCTTCTACTACCACACTTCTCAGTGAATCTAAGCCTTGGCTGAAGGGTACAATATTGTGGGGAAGAAAGGAAACTGTCTTTTCCTCTTATTAATCAGAATTTGTGTCCATTATTATCCCTCACTGCACTTGCAAAATTTCCAGCCATTTTTAAAGCTTGGAACACGAAGAGTTCCAAGAAGCTGAACTTCTATGCCTAACAGCAGCTTTGTTCTACATTTTTATCCACAAAATGGACCAAAGTTCAGTATTTCCTAAGTACGGCAAGGTACACCTGAGGTGCAACAGGTGGGGTTAAAGAGCCTGGGAAGAGGACACAGATCAAAACATGAAGGAAAATGCCCAGCAGAACGCTTGGTGGCTGCTTGCCCAGAGGCTCTAAAGGGGAGTTTAGATGAAATTGCGTGTTATGGAGGGTGGCAGGCGGGCCGGGAGACATGTTTTTAGGACAGTGATGCCCAACCATTTTTCTCTTCTTGTGCTGAAAGCGCTGACACGCTTGTGACAGTGAGCATGCGCATGCCCCCACACATAATGCAATGTGCACGCAACATCTCCTGTGTGCCCCCTATACCCCTGCGCATGCATGCCCGACCCTCCACAACCCATTTTGGGCCCAGCCGGCCTCCCTAAAGGCTCCTGGGACCAAAAACAGGGTGCAGGGGGGTGGTGTCCCACGTATGCGTGGCAGAGACCCGAAAACTAGCTGGTCGGCAGCAGGAGCATGCCCATGCGTGGTGGCACTGAGCTGGGTGACGCCTCCTGTGTCTGCAGAGAGAGCTCCACATGCCACCTGTGGCACGTGTGCGATCTTCAGGGGTTGTGTGAGAGACTAAAACAAAGTTCACTTCAGTGCAGCCGATCTTCTATCGTGAAGTCTGCTTCTTAATCTAGGACATACATATACAATATGCAAATGCAATAGGCAGTCCTTGATTTACGTCAGCAATTGATCCCAATATTTCTGTTGTTAAACGAGACATTTGTTAAGTGAGCTTTGCCCCATTTTATGATCTTTCTTGCCACAGTTGTTAAGTGAATGACCGCAGTTGCTAAGTTATGATACGGTTGTTAAGTGAATCCGGCTTCCCCATTGGCTTCACTTGTCAGAAGATCGCAAAAGGGACCCCATGTGACCCTGGGACACTGCAACCGTCATAAATACAAGTCAGTTGCCAAGCCTGTGAAGTTTGATCATGTGACCATGGGGATGCTGCGGCGGTTTTAAGCGTAAAAAACGGTCATAAGTCTTAATTGGAAAAAGTAAATGATGATATAATTATGCTGTGAAATAATTCAACAATGATATAAGGAAGTACTAATATAAGGTCTGGTGATATAATGTATAAGGTTAAGAACTTATTATAATGATATTTCGCTGCTGATAAGGCAACTCTAATAGGGGAACAAATGAAAACTGGTATATATAGGCAGCGATGCCTTGTTGAATAATGAAGGAATAAGATCTCTGTTTGAAGGTATGAAATGCAAGATTAACAATGAATAGAAGTATATTCTCTGGGGGAAAACAATGCTAATGTTAACTGAATATATATTGTAGAAGGAAAATGAGACCTTTAGTTACATTAGAGGAAATATCTGAGATGGTAAACATTATTTGAAGATGTAGATGTTAAAACAACCGTAATCAAACGACATGCTGCATGTGATGATGGTTTTTTTTTTTTTTCGTTTTTTTTATATTCCTTCTTGGACCTTTTTTTGCCCTTTTTGGCCTCCCCCCTCCCCCTACCCTTTTTTTTTCTTCTCTCTCTCCCTTGTTTTATTTTGTTGTTTTTTGTTTTTTAAACCCTAGCTTATTGTGGTGCTTATCAAATATACAATAGAGAGATACGGGATGTATAAACTTAGTAGGGATGCACCTGTGATTAAACGACATATTATATGTGAAGATGGGTTTTCCCTTCCCCCCCCTTTTTTTTCCATCCTCTCCCTTTCCCATTGTTGTCTGTGTAATAAATAAAATAAAATAAAATAAAATAAAAAAACGGTCATAAGTCACTTTCTTCAGTGCCATTGCAACTTTGAACGGTCACTAAATGAACTGTTGCAAGTCAAGACTGCATGTATTAATTCACAGTCTGAAAGAGTTTGGAAACCTCCCCTTTATAAAGAATTCCAATCGTGTTTCGTATTAATAAAAGGATGCAGCTTGGCATTTCCGAGTACCATATTTTTCGGAGTATAAGACGCACCTTTTTCCCTCAAAAAAGAGAGTGAAAATCTGGGTGCGTCTTATACACTCAATACAGCATTTTTAGCCCCTCAAAGCCCTGCTTCACCAAAATGGCCATGCATTGCCTTTAGGAGGCTTTCAAAGAGCTCCTGGGAGCTGGGGAGGGCAAAAATGAGTGGAAAACAGGCCATTTATTGCTTAATTTTACTCCCCCCAGCCCCCAGGAGCGCTCTATAAGCCTCCTAAAGGCTATCCATGCCTTTTTTTTTTTTTTTTACAAAAAATGGGTCCATTTTTGCAGGTTGTTTATGCTCATTTATGGCCCCCTCCCCCCCCCGGAACACTCTGTAAGCCCCCTAAATGCTATTCATGCCTTTTGGGGACAAAAACGGGCCAGTTTTTGTGAAAATGGGCCATTTTTGGGAGGTTTGCAGAGTGCAAAACTTTTTTTTAATTTGCCTCTTCAAAACCTTGGTGCGTCTTATACTCGGAAAAATATGGTAGGTTAATATGGTTACAGTTATACAATCTTGGAATGACAGAGCAGAACGGATCCCCCCCCCTTTTTTTTCTCAGTGCGAGGGCCCACTCAACTTCCTAGGAAGTGACCCAAGAAGCTAACATCCTGCAGATCTCTCCACAACAAGCGGGCAGGGCAGCCGCTGGGTCGCCCTCCAATGTTTCCCTTCCCACTGCCTCCTTACAGAGACTCCAGGAGCTGCCGGCCGAAAGGGTGCTGGGCCCAGGGGGTCTCCAAGTCTGGGTCGGGGTTGGGATCCAGGCAGAGATCGGTCGCCACCGTGGCCAGGGACCACACCTGGAAGAGAAGGCTGGGTGAGAGACAGGTGGCTGTAGGTGGAAGCCTCAGGCGGCTTACAGCAGATACGATTCGCTAGGCAATAGCAACAGCACTCAGACTTATATACCGCTTCATGGTGCTTTTATAGCCCTCTCTAAGTGCAGAGTTAGCCTATTTGCCCCCAACAATATGGGTCCTAATTTGACCGACCTCAGAAGGATGGAAGGCTGAGTCAACCTCTTGAGCTAGTGAGAATCAAACTCCTGGTAGGGGCAGAGTTAGCCTGCAATACTGCATTCTAACAAGAAGGAAGGAAGGAAGGAAGGAAGGAAGGAAGGAAGGAAGGAAGGAAGGAAGGAAGGAAGGAAGGAAGGAATAGCACTTAGATTTATACAGCAATAGCACTTAGACATATACTGCTTTACTGTGCTTTCTCTTGCCTCCAACAATCTGGGTCCTCATTTTATCCACCTCTTAAGGACGGAAGTCTGAGCCAACCTTGAGCCTGGTGGGATTTGAACTGCCAAATTGCAGGCAGCCAGCTGAAGTAGCCTGCAGTACTGCACTCTAACCACTGCGCCGCCGTGGCTCTTCTGGTGATGGGGGTTGAGTTATACAAGGCAGTCCTCCACTTACAACCATTCACTTAGTAATTGATCCAAGTTACAATTGGTTCACACGCATCACAACACTGCCAGTCACACAATCAAAACTTGGGGGATTGGCCATCGGCAGGTGTTTACAATTATAACGTCCCGAGATCCCAGGATCACCAATTGTGACCATCCCAGCTGGCTTCCAATGTGCAGCCAATAGGGGAAGCTGGATTCGCTTAATGACTGCAGGGTTCACTTAATGATTGCAGTGTTTCACTTAAGAACCACGGAGGGAGGGGGGGAGAAGGAAGTAAATGTTCTATCCATCTCTGTTCTCAAATCCCCGAATTGGACAAGCTCCTTGCAAGGGGAAGCTGGGGCTGGAAGGCAGGGGAGTCTGAGAAGAGCAAAAAACCCAGGAGGTGAGGGCTCTGGGTGGGAGGTAGGAGGAAGAGGTGAGGGAGAAGGGACTTTTCTTTTAAACCATGGTCTCCTGTTTCAGTGACACCTCCCCCTCTCAGCTGTAGGGGGTCTCCAGGCAGTCCTGTACAGCAGGGGTCCCCAACCTTTCTGGCTTTGCGGACTAGTGGGGAGGAGGGAGAGGAAATGGCTCCATGTAAATGGCAGATGTGTGCGCGTGCAGCTCTATTTTTGTGAGCAGTGGGGACTCGCGCGCGTACGTGAAGCTCCATTTGTGGAGCTTCACGTGCGTTTGTGAGTCCCCACCATTTGCAAAAATGGAGCTGCGTGCGTTCGCCTGCCTCTTGCACAGTCGCACCCCAGGGATTGGGGACTCCTGCTGTAGAATGATGGAGAAGAAGCAGCACCTGCAAGAGGTCTCGGCGTCCCACTGTCAAGGCTGAGGCAGCGTTCTTCTGGCAGGTCTCCTGAATATCCACCACGTTTAGTCTGAAAAAGAAGAGGAGTGGCTGAGGGATGTTCTCCTCTGCAGAACTCCCAGGTGCCAGGTGGAGAACCTTCATTTTCCAGCACCTAGTCCCATGAGGGCAAACCTATGGCATGCAGAGCTCTCTGTGGGCACACGCGCCATCGCCAGCTGCTCTTCTGGTTTCTGGCATGCATATGTGCATCAGGCAGCTGGTCTTTGCAGGCACCAGAAAATGGCTAAAAACAGGCCATTTATCTGGCTGTTTTGAGCCCATTTTGGGGGGTGTTTTCGGGACTTTTGTGGACCGTTTTACGGCTATTTTGGGCCAAAAAAAAAACAGGTCCCAAAAATGGCCAAAAACAGGCATGTGCGTGCTGGCCAGGTAGCCTTCGGATTTCTGGTCCTCCGGGATGCACAAAGGCAAGCTGGCCAGCGTGCATGTGGGTGCTGGAAACCCGAAGACCAGCTGGCCAGGGCGCACATGCGCACCGGCCAGCTGGGTTTGGGGTTTCTGGCGCTCTGGCGCACACGCATGCACGCACGTTCCAGTTTGGACACTCGGTGCCAAAAAGGTTTGCCATCACTGACCGACTCTATTGAAAACCAAAACCAAAACCAACCTAGGGGAGTGAAATGGAGATGAGCACCGCCCCCTGGAGTCAGGAACCACCAGCACATATGTGCGAGGGGAACCTTAACCTCTGAGTGAGTCCAGTCAATTCTTGTTCATGTAAGATGCATTATGGCTTATCTCATGGGCACAGCCTATCAGTAACATCAGGGACTGCCAGGCAAGCTGTTTGTTGAAAATTTATAATAAAACGAAAAGGGGAGAGGATTTCTGTAAGGATGGGCAACATGTGCCAATCCAAGAAGGGAGCTTTGTGTTGTTCTTCCCTAGGCCTTTGCTTTTGGGTGGCTATAGGGCACTTTAAGAAGTCAATCTTCTGAGCAGAAGCCAAATGCTTGGTCCTCAGGTAGATAAATTCTTGGCACCCCTAAATTTCAGAGTACAATCCCCCTGTGATTCCCCTTTTCTTCCCACTAGGATGAGGTGGCCGGGCCTGCCTCTCTCCAAAAGTAACAATAGCGATAACAACAGCAGTTATTATATACTGCTTCACAGTGTTTTACAGCCTTCATTCCATTTTATCCCAGAATATATATTTGGAAGGCTGAGTCAACCTTGAACCAGTCAGGATCGAACTCCTGGCAGTGAGCAGACTCAGCCTGCAATACCGCATTCGAACTGCCACTCCACCATGGTGTGAGGCAAATTGAACAGGTACTCACATATACATCTCCCCTAAGGATTTATGGACAGGGAGCAGGCAGGAGATGTCCTGGATGATGACTTTGCCAGCTGCTTTGATGGGCCGGCTGCCGGTCTCGGTCCCCTCACGCTTGCTCTTCCATCTCCTGGACTTCTGCAGGCGGAGAGAGGTCTGTCAGGGATGAAAGATGATGCAGTGCAACATCTTTCAAGGACGGGAGAACTTTGGGAACCAAAGGATCTCTCCAGACTCTGCCCTACTTAGCCACCAAAGAGCAGCTACTATACTGAGGCTTCAGTAAAGGCGGTCACGACAAGAGCAGCAACAGAGGGAAGGGCTTTGGGGAGGGAGGAGGCCTACAGAAGGATGCTGAAGCAGGAACACAAGAACCTTAAACAGAGTCACACCACAGTCCAGTTAGCAGCAGGTTGCCTAAGACGGGTTTTTCACACACAAACACACACCCCTAAAAAAAAAAAAACATCCAGGACTGACCTTCTCCATGCAAAGCATGTGCAGCACCTTCAAGCTATAGCCCTCCTCAAAGAACAAGAGCACCTCTGGAGAGACTGCAGGAAAGGATTAACCTTCCAGTAGCCAAAGGTGAGTTTGTCCAGGGAAGACACAATGCAACCTTTCCTGCCTTGGAATAATCAACTGTGCAGGGATTGTCATTCCCAGAATTCCTACTGAACAGGAAAAAGCGGGTCTATTGCGTGCATCAGAAAGAGGATGGAAAGAAAGAGGAAAGCAGCTTTCTGCAAATTCGAAGGATACAGCAATGCAAGCTGGCAGGAGAAATGAGAAGCAGCATCACACACGAACAAGCTTCTTTATTTGGGGTTGCAGCTAAGAGCTTCAAAGATGGGATCGGCTGGTCATTTTACTCATTGGCTAGATTTCCCATATTATTAGATCAGTTCCAAGAACCCCTAAGGGGGAAGGGAATGCAGGCAGAGTAGGAGGAATGGTAGCAATTTAGCCACAAGTTCTGTGGGATCTAATAGTTTTGACATCTAATTTGCAGGGGAAAGTAGATATATGCCTTATAACAGGATAAAGGTAAAGGTTCCCCTCGCACATATGTGCTAGTCGTTCCCGACTCCAGGGGGAGGTGCTCATCTCCGTTTCAAAACCGAAGAGCCAGTGCTGTCCGAAGATGTCTCCATAGTCATATGGCCGGCATGACTAAATGCCAAAGGCGCACAGAACGCTATTCCCTTCCCACCAAAGGTGGTCCCTATTTTCCTACTTGCATTTTTATGTGCTTTCGAACTGCTAGGTTGGCAGAAGCTGGGACAAGTAATGGGAGCTCATTCTGTTACACAGTGCTAGGGATTCGAACTGCTGACCTTTCTGATCGACAAGCTCAGCATCTTAGCCACTGAGCCACCGCGTCCCTATTATAACAGGATAAACCTCCCCAAAGAATCAACGTATTTCCCAAAGACTAAAAGTTATTCATGTATTTATTTTGCACAGCAGTAGGCAAGAATGGGAATAACAATTGCGTCCAACCGCCTTTAAAAACCTGCAAAAAGTCAACAAAATGTGGCCCAGAACAACAATCCCTTATATCAGAGGTCTTCAAACTTGGCCACTTTAAGACTTCTGGACTTCAACTTCCAAAATTCTGCTGGCTGGGGAATTCTGGGATTTGAACTCCATAAGTCTTAAAATTGCCAAGTTTGGGGACCCCTGCCTTATATGGAGTGAGGAGACCTGCAACCTCATTCCCCAGATTTGGTAGATTTGCCAGTACATTTTGGCAGTGTAATTTTGCAGGTACTGAAGGAGTTGCAAACAGGAGGCCAGGTGGCTCTTATTCCTAGCTTTAGGGTGTTGCACCCTAAAGTCTTGTTGTAAGATTTGGAATCAAACCCTTTAGATCATGGGTGTGAAATTCGTGGCATCATGTTGCCGTCACATGGCATTTTGTGATGTTTTTTCCCCCTTGTGAAGCTGGAGTGGCGTGGCCTGCAGGCCACCAGCTTGACACCCCTGTCTGTGCATGGAATTTGCATTCAAGATGAGGATTTGGTACATTTCCCAGGTTCCACTGTTATGTGGAAATGTTTGCTGCAGGCATTTAAGAATGCATGCAGGCACAGAACACCTTGAAGTTCCTGGATTTACATGCAAAGCTTGTTTCCAACATGGTAAAGAATGTTTAAAATGTCACCAAGCCACTTCCAACGTCTGGCTGGTTATAGGAGAGTGCTGACCTATTTGGGATTTGTGGTCTTTGGAGAAGTTTCCTGCTGTGAAAAGTTAGAAGGTCAGCCATCAGTATGACCTCACAGGAGGAAGTCACATGGAGTGATGCGGTGGTCAGGGCTCATGCCTCCTCTTGTGCATTTATGCAGCTGAAATTCTCACGTGCCCCTTATGGACATTGGCAGGGATTCGTTAGATGCTACAGTCCTCTCACCTATGCCGCCTGGTTTCTGAATGTGCAGGCGGATGAGTGTTCTATGCTTAAAAGAGAGTGAGAGCATGAAGCAAAATTGGCAATTTTCACCTTCTTTTGCAAATCATATATGCTTGCATAGATTTCTCATTCTGAACTCCTGTTCTGCCTGACAAGTCCTTCCATACTTCAAGTGGCTGAAGATAATCGACAGGAAGTTGACAGGAAGATCAGAAAAGGAAATTTGCACTGTTACTTGTATTCTCAGAAAATCCTCTAAATCCTTTAAAAAGAAAAAAAACATATTGGAGGTTAAAGTGGCCTCAAGGCTCCACAGAGTAAATCCACACTCAGAATTTCATGAAGTATCACATACAAACTTTCACCTTTAATTAAAAGTGAAAAGAAATCATAGCTATGAAGCCTATTATCACATATTTAATTAGATGCTTGGAATTGGAGATATTAAACTTTAAAAAACATTTAAAAAACCACAATGCAGCAACGGTGGGAGTAGATTTTTCCTCCTATTTATCCCCTAAAATTCTTTCTCCAAGCGTTTCTTGAATATTAAAGTCACATTTCTTGAAATCCTAAAACTGTTTGCGTTCTCCATTACAACGTTTAGCACTTTTAGCTGCTCTGCAGACATCACATTCAAAGGTGGGAAGCTACTGGCCTCTTAATGCAGCCAGAAACATCCATTTTCTAGTAAATACGGTAATTTTGTGGCAGCGCCCAGACCTCATTGGCCAGCAATTTTCTAGCCTGGCAAGGAGGGCAGATAGAGCAAGATGGGCAAGGGCACCAATATCCAAAGGATCTAAAGGCTCCGGGGAAGCCCAAACTTCAGCAAACTTGAGCTGCCTCATCTTCTACAATCAGGAAGGTTGCAGGAAGAGAACTGTGTTAGTTTAGGTAGGCAAATCATCAGGCCTCTGGTAGTCCCTTCTCTAACCAACCAATTTTATCTTAGAAGATCGCCCCTTTTTAGGAAAACAGTTAGGCAGAAAAAGTGCTACCAGACTCCTTGCGATGGTTAGCATCGGGAAAGGGACGCCAGGAGAGGGATGCATTTCAAAAGCACACTGGAGATCTCAGCCCAGGCCACGGGATGTTCTCACGCAAAGGGACAGCCAGAGCAACAGAATTGTGGATTGAGACAAGGAGCCAGCCCAAGAATAAGCCACTGGGGGTTTTTTTTGTAGCACCCGAGGGGATCTTCACACAATCAGCAGAGCAGGTCCCATACCAGGTCCTCCCGCTGCCCACAACTTCTTGGAGCGGCAAGCAAAGAGATGAAAAGACTAGGATGCCCCTTGGCCAGTTTGGATGGGGAAGGAAATTGGCACAGTCTTTTCTGGACCGGAGTGCACTTGTAACTGAGAAGTTTCCGGCAGAGGCTTTAAGGCAGGGGTGTCCAAACTTGGGAACTTTTAAGACTTGTGGACTTCAACTCCCAGAATTCCTCAGGCTGGCTGGGGAATTCTGGGAGTTGAAGTCCACAAATCTTAAAAGTTCCCAAGTTTGGACACCCCTGCTTTAAGGAAACAAGTTTGGCCCCCCAAAAGGCTTTAAGAGTTAAGGAGTACGACGAATGCCGTCAATTTTCACCAGGTGGAACATCCCAAAACAAGGAGAGGGTTGCATAAACAATTGTTTACGGGCTTAGCCACTTCCTCCAAGGTCAGAGTGATTGACACAGCAGAGATACAGCCCACTATCTCGTTCCCACTTCTGGCTAATGACCCCTGTGTACTCCAGATCGCTCGCCGGAGCAGAAAACCACCTCTGCCATTACTGCCACTGGTGAAATTCGATTTTTTTTACTACCAGTTCTGTGGGCATGGCCTGGTGCGCATGGCAGGGGAAGGATACTGGGAAACCTCCATTCCCTCCCCATTCTGGGATCAGCCAGAGGTGGCATTTGCCGGTTCTCCGAACTACTCAAAATTTCTGCTCCAGTTTCTCCAGAACCTTCTGGATTTCACACCTGCTGCCACTTCTATTCCAAGCCCATTGTAGGGAGAAAAGGGCATTAGCTCTACACCCTCACAGCGAAGAGTGAAAATCTCTCTGCTAAATAGGACCCTAACTATTAGCAACAGCAATAGCACTTAAGACTTATATACCGCTTCACAGTGCTTTCCAGCCCTCTCTAAGCAGTTTACAGAATCAGCCTATTTGCCCCCAACAATTTGGATCCCCATTTTACCCACCTCAGAAAGATGGAAGGCTGGGTCAACCTGGAGCTTGGTGGGATTTGAACTGCCGAACTGCAACTAGCAGTCAGCTGAAGTAGCCTGCAGTACTGCACTCTAACCACTGTGCTATCTCGGCTCTATTAACTGTCCTACTAGCTAGGATAGGTCACAGGTCAATAGCAGCAAGAGGGACAGACAAGGATTCTAATCCTATGATTGTCCCACTTCAGACTGGAAGGAAGAGGCTTCCAGAAGATTCCTCCAGGACTGATCACAGGTGTCAGGCCTGCAGTCATATTCCTTTTAGGATCTTTGGCCTGACACACTCTCTATTATTTTACTATGCTGTTTCATTAGTGTAGTAATTGGGAGGGGGAATAGTAAAGAGTAGAACTGTAGAATGTATTGTTGTCATAATAGAACATTCCTTTCTAGAAGCCCAAGGTCATCTTTTGTCTCCGCACCTCTGCACCTGACTGGATCTAGATGGGTGGAAATGCTAGCGTGGCAGACGAAGGTTAGACCATATGATGGACTTGTAGGTGTGGGGGCAAGGTTTTGAACTTTCAACCGGGTGGAATCCCAGGAAGCTTTTAGGTTTGGGATTCCACAGTTTGTGCCAACCTGTCTGTCTTATTAAATTGGAACTTTAAGGATAGCTCTGCCGAGAAGGCGGGGCTTAGCAGTGAGAAGATGGAGTTTTAGGCTACTCCTGAAATTCCTCTATACCAAAGGATTTTTGGACGGGTTCTTTGAACCCTAGCTGTCCCGGAGACGACAGTGAAGGTGGGGAGGGACCCAGGACCCCAGAGATATCCGCAAATCTCTGGGGGGGGGGTATTAACTCCTCGTGCCAATTCCTTTTTGGATTAGCTGCGTGCTAACTGAAACTGCAGGTTGCCCCTAAGAATGGAAGAAGTGATGTCATCTGGTAAGCTGATTTTATTATCCAAGAGAGACTGTTCGTGTTAAAAAATTAAGCTAACTGAATCCAAAGAACAGGAAGATTTAGCGGCGAATTGGCTCTTTCTAATGGATTTATGACTGGTGGTTACTTTACTTTTTAAATGCTTCAAGAAACTCCGCGACATCCTCCCCCCTCTGAATCTCCCTAAGTGGATCGTAAAACTTATCTCCTACTAATTAGCCCGTCACGATTCGACATTTTTATTACTTTACTATCTAGTTCTGTTTACAACTAGATAAGATTGACAGCCTGTAAGAGACTAAAAAAAAAAAAGTGCTTCGAAGCCTGTAAGGAAAAAAAAGAGAGCTTCTATTTTAACTACGACACATCATGGCGTCCCAAAATACCTCTAAGATTTCATTTCAGACTCTTTTCTCTGCGTGTAGAGGACTCTTTGACTCTTACCAAAAACTGGAAAGAAAACTGGATCAATTGATTCTAAAATATGAAGTTAAAACTGAGATCGTTGAATGCTTAAATGTTCCTGAAACACAAATGGAAAATGTGAGAAATGGTGTCTGGTCTATCTCAGAGGAAGAAAGGAGGGGGGAAGTTATAAAGACGATTCATTTAAAGAGACAGTGCGCAGGAGGAATGGAGAATCCACCCTTGAGAATTAAAGTTAATTTGGGAAATTTTATAAGCCTAGGACAACGTTATTACTTCATCACCGACATTCAGAATCCAAAGGTGCCGAAATATTTTTGTTTGGATTTGCTTATGGAAACATTTGGTAAATTTATCCAACGAATGGCTATCGGACGGAGGAAATCTCGTTGGAGGGACACAGGCTGACAGATGGGACAATACAATTTAAAATTAGCTAGATCGGATTACTTCAATTTGTAATAGATATAGCTGAATAATGACTGATATGGATAGCAATATATATAATTTGGAACTGGCTGATAGATTGATGAATATAATTGAAAACTAGTTAAATCTAATTGCTTCTTCGTGTAACAGATATTGCTGAATAATAATTGATATTGATAGTAATGTATATAATGTGGAGTTGATATGATAACTAACAATTGGATATGAGAAAATATCTTTAGATTATACATAAAGAGTATTAACTATAATAATTAGCACTATTAAAAAACTAAATAAAATCCATACAATCAAATGTTAATCAATACTGGGAAAATGTTATGATATATGATATAATTGAATATTATGGATGTTTAACTAAAATAGAATATGAGGATTTGATGATAATAGAGGATTTTACAAATAAGTAAATGAACTGCCAGCATGTGTTATGGACTAATTCCTTAGCATAGCTAAGGATGAAGGATGTTTAAATAACCATAATAATTAAAACTGGAGGTATAATGATGTTGATATGGTAAATATTCGAGTTAAGATATCTGAATTAATATGAGCTAACGGAAGAGAAGCACCAAAACATGTTGTAACCAGTTGATATACTTCTTTTTTTTTCATAATAGACACCTGTGTTTTGTTTTGTTTTTCTGATTGTTGTTTTTGTCTTTTTTTGTATTATCTGTAATTGATTGATATATTAAGAAAGATGTTGTACCCGTTTTAAACTAAAACTAAAAAACATTTAATTAAAAAAAAAAAAAAAAAGGATAGCTCTGCCTTGGACTCTGATTTAATTCTGAATGATATTTGGAACCCTGACATCAGGATAATATAATCCATCTTCTCTTTCACCCAGTTTTCCATAGGAAAGTGATTTAAGTTATTCTCAGTTTGGATAGTTGTTTGTTTATGTTGAACCTGTTGATGGTTCCAGGTATGATCACCCCTTTTCGGTGGAAGCACTAATTCCCGAAATACTGTACCTTGCATGGGGAACATCTCAGAGGAAGAGGGACCTAGGTTTCAAAGCCATCCTCTATCTGGGGGGCCAGAGTGGTCTGGTGGCCTAGAGGTGGAGCTCTCGTCTCATAATCAAGAAGCTGTGAGTTCGATCCTAGGTAGATGCAGTTATGTCTCTCTCTCTGGGCACACTTGAGAATATATCTGCTGAGTAGAGTAGAACTCCGCTCTGGCAACAGGAAGGGCATCCGGCCAGTAAACACTCAGCTCCATACAGTTGCCCAAGACTCCACCCTGCAAGGGATTATAGGGTCTTTAAAAGATGATGATGATTTATCTATCTGGGAGCCAGAAATGTGGCGAGAGGGATAGAACAAGACCAACTAGACTAAAATGGAAGGACACTTTGTGCTTCAACATGCTGTTCAGTTGTTTGGGTATACAGGAGTTCCCCAACATTTCTGATTTTGCGGACCAGCAAGGGTGGTTCTGTTCGAGAGGCAGGCAAGTACACATGCAGCTCCAATTGTGCAAGAGGTGAGCAAATGTGCCCGCTGCTTGTTCAAATGGATTGTTCGTGCATGCGAATGCCCACTGCTTGTGCAAGTAGGGATGCGCACATGTGCACTCACCCACCACTTCTGTGGCCCAGTTCCAAACGACTCAAGACCTGGTAGTGGGCTATGACCTAGAGGGGTTTGGGACCCCTGGGGTATACCATCTTGCATGAATTGTACTTTAGAAAACCCCAAAGTGGAGTTAAGGGTGTTGTGTGAATCCCACATACCATATTTTTCGGACTATAAGATGCACCAGAGTATAAGACGCACCAAGATTTTGAAGAGGTAAATTAAAAAAAAATTTTTTTTTTTGCAACAACAGGGCGTGCAGAGAATTTGAGAGGTCTGCTAAGTATTCCTGGGGGCGGGGGGGGGGAAGAAACAAGCAATAAATGATAATTTTTTTGCAAAAACGGGCCCGTTTTTTTGCAAAAAATAGGGCATGCATAGGCTTTGGGAGGCTTGTAGAGTGCTCCTGGAAGCTGGAGGGGAGAGGGTAAAAATGGGCCAAAACCCGGCCTGTTTTCTGCTCGTTTTTGCCCTCCCCAGCCCCCAGCCCCCAGATTTTTCACCCTTAGTGGAAAAGGGTGCGTCTTATACTCTGAAAAATACGATATATGTGTTACTCCCATGAGATTAAGAAATTTGCGTGATAAAATTCTAAGAAGGATATTAACTTGGGTGCCACTACCACACTGAAAACAATTAGCAAAATAAAATCCAAACACCACTCCACATGGAAAACCGCTCTCCCTTTCAAGAAATTGGACGTCAGTAATCAACATTTGGGCCCGCTGTAAAATCACCAATTTTCTGAATTTAGGGTTCCACATGAATGACTCAAGCATGCAGACTTTGCAAAGGGTCTTCTCAGAGGGAATTATACACTCCAACTCCAAAGGCGCTGGAGTCCCACTCTTAAAATAGCCAAAGATCCTGTTTTGCCACATCTGGAACGTCTAAGTTGCATCAGGTATCTCCCCAATGAGGAATTGCAATTGCAAGCAGGAAACCTAAATTGCTTTAACAACAACGATTGAATTAAGTATGGCAGGTTCCCTTTCCCCTCACACATGCGTGCTAGTCTTTCCTGACTCTAGGGGGCGTTGCTCATCTCCGTTTCAAAGCCGAAGAGCCAGCACTGTCCAAAGACATCTCCGTGGTCATGTGGCCGGCATGACTCAACACCAAAGGCACACGAAACTCTATTCCCTTCCCACCAAAGGTGGTCCCTATTTTTCTACTTGCATTTTTACATGCTTTCGAACTGCTAGGTTGGCAGAAGCTGGGACAAGTAACGGGAGCTCACTCGGTTATGCAGTGTTAGGGATTCGAACTGCCGAACTGCCAACCTTTCTGATTGACAAGCTCAGTGTCTTAGCCACTGAACCACCGTATCCCATGGCAGAATCAGAATCTCAGATGGCAGTTGTGTAGAAAAGGCAGCGCTTATACTACCTTGTCTTGAATTTGATCACTTGAGATTCCACCCAGGCAGTTCCCAGGCCACCATTCTGTCTTTTTGCTAGCCTAAGTCTTTACCAGCCTAAATGTTCTTTAAAAAAAAAAAATTGCAAACAGACCTATGGCCATAATTGAGTCCAAAAGTTCTGTTGCTAAGCGAGACAGCTGTTGTGAGTTTTGCCTCATGTTATGACCTTTGGGGGTCACAGATGTAAAGCAAATCACTGCAATTGTTGTTAGTAACAGGGTTGTTAAGTAAATCTAGGTTGCCCATTGACTTCGCTTGTTTGGAGGTCGCCAAAGGGGATCACGTGATCTGGGGACATTGCAATGGTCATAGTTACCATATTTTTCAGAGTATAAGACGCACCTTTTTCCCCTCAAAAAAAGAGGGTGAAAATCTGGGTGCGTCTTATACACTGAATACAGCATTGAAACGCCACCCTCTTTGCAAAAATGGCTGTGCATAGCACAGGTTGCAGAGGTTTCTAGGGGCTGGGGAGGGCAGAAATGAGCAAAAAGGGTTCGTTTTTTGCTCATTCCCCCGCCCCAGCCCTTCTATAAGCCTCCTAAAGGCTATGCATGCCCTTTTTTTGATGAAAAACAGGCCCATTTTTGCGAAGAACGGGCCATTTCTGGGAGGTCTGCAGAGTGCAAAACCTTCTTTTTAAATTTGCCTCTTCAAAATCTTGGTGCATCTTATACTTTTCACTTTTTTCATTGCACCTTCGAACGATCACTAAATGAATGGTTGTAAATCAAGGACTACAGGTGATACCATACTCTGGAGGGAAGGAAGCCCTTCTTCAGCTTCGTGGTCCCCCACCGTTGTTTCTAACTACAGGTAGTCCTCGACTTACAAGGGTTCATTTAGTGACCGTTCAGTTACAACGGCACTGAAAAATGTGAGTTATGACCATTTTTCATACCTACGACCTTTGCAACATCCCCATGGTCATGTGATCAAAAATCCAGCGGCTTGGCAACTGCTTCACACTTATGACCCTCGCTGTTTCCCAGGGTTGCGTCATCCCCTTTTGCGACCTTCTGACAAGCAAAATCAAGGGGGAAGCCAGATTCCTTAACAGCCAGGTTCCCAGGGGATCAATTTGCAAGTACCAAAAGCTTGTTCTATACATTGGCACAAAATGCTTGCCTTGCAGTTGCAGCCAGTCATGAAACTGTCAGAAGATGATAACTGCTCCCCTTTAACCCAGGTGTCCAAACTGGGAACTTTAAGACTGTGGACTTCAACTCCCAGAATTCCCCAGCCAGCTATGCTATGCTGGGAGTTGAAGTCCACAAGTCTTAAAGTTGCCAAGTTTGGGCACCCCTGCTTTAACCTCACAGGCTAAGTTCCACTTTCTAGCTTGATGGACGCGGTTCCAAGTGAACCTCCGGTCATTTTTATTGTTTAAGGATGCCTACTGCCCCTAAAGATGCATCTGGTCTTCAGCAGGTTTTAAAGTGTGGGGTCAACACCCAGAATTCCCTCGCCCGCACGGCTGGCTAAGGAATTCTGGGAGGTGAAATCCATACATTCTAATGCAGGGGTGTCAAACTGAAGGCCCAGGGGCTGGATGCGGCCTGCAGGGTGCTTAGATCTGGCCCGCAGGGCTGCCCTGGAAACAGTGAAGGATTGGCCCGGGCTGCCTCTGCTAGCGAAAAAAGAGCCTGAGAGGGCCACACACAAGCTCTATTTTGGCTGGCCATCGCAGCCGAAAACAGAGCTGGCAGAGTGCTCGGGCCACCACAGGCACCCCCGACATGAGTGAGGTTGAGCTGGCCACACCCATTATGGCCACAGCTCCCCCCAGCCCCCTCCCCCCAAGGTCAAACACAACCCTGATGTGGCCCTTGATGAAATCAAATTTGATACTCCTGTTCTACACTATGTATAGCTAAGGAATTCTGGGAGTTGAAGTCCATACATCGTAAAGCATCTCTGGCTAAGGAATTCTGGGAGTTGAAGTCTATCCATCCTAAAGTATGTCTGGCTAAGGAATTCTGGGAGTTGAAGTCCATGCATCCTACAGTATCTCTGACTAAGGAATTCTGGGAGTTGAAGTTATCCATCCTAAAGTATCTCTGACTAAGGAATTCTGGGAGTTAAAGTTATCCACCCTAAAATAACTTTGGCTAAGGAATTCTGGGAGTTGAAGTCCCTACATCTTAAAGTATGTCTGGCTAAGGAATTCTGGGAGTTGAAATACCTCTTAAAATTGCTGCGGTTGAGAAACATGGCCTTAGAAGACCCACCTTCCTATTTAAGACCAGCATTACACAAACCTGGTTTCCCTCCCTCCCACCCAGCCCCAAGCCGAGCTTCTGCCCTCTAGGTTATACAAAGCCGACCAAGTGGCGGGTTATTCTTGGGCCCGGGAGGAGCAGACAGAGTTAGCCAAGGGGTGGCAGGTACACAGCACACAGTACCGGGAAGTCGTTAATCGCTTGTATGGACCAACGCCGTCTGGCAGAGCAAGGAGGCATCTGTGCATGAGAATGTTACGCCCGGAAGAAGGGAAGGAGGAGGAGGAGGAGGAGAGCCGTGGAGAAAACAAGAGAAAAGGAAGAAAAGAACATGCAGCTGAGAAACTCTGGTTTTTAAAGGACTTGGAAGGCCCCAAAGCTGCAGAGGAGCAAAAAAAGGGGCAGCTTTAAAACATGACCAGCTGGAAACATTCCCCAAATGCTCTTCTTTTGCAAGGAAGCAAACACCCACAGGGTTGCCCCCCCTCCCCAATGCATCCCCTTATGGTCCACTGTCCCAGGTTGCAGGCAAAAAAGGGACCCTCTTTTTGCCTGCAAAATGCCAGAGACATTTTTTGAGAGGCAACAGTCTGCGTTACTCGCAACCCGTAAAAATGGAGCAGACCTACCGATGGAAAGGAGGGAACTGCAATCCACCCAAATGTTCGGAGGGGATCAGTTTTGGGGCACTGTATTTTTTGGACTATAAGACGCACCGGTGTATAAGACGCACCAGGATTTCGAAGAGGCAAGTAAGAAAAAAAAGGTTTTGTCCTCTCTGGCCCCCAGGAGCACTCCGCAGGCTTCATCAAGGCTGGGGGAAGGCAAAAATGCCCGTTTTGTGAAAAACGGGCAGAAAATGGGTTGTTTTTCGTAAAAATTGAGGTGTTGTTGCTTTCCCCCAGCCCTGATGAAGCCTGCAGAGTGCTCCTGGGGGCCGGAGAGGACAAAATCTTTTTTTTCTTACTTACCTCTTCAACATCTTGGTGCATCTTATAGTCCGAAAAATACGGTACCCAAAAACTGATCCCCTCCAAACATTTGGGTGACGCCTGCAGTGTCAACTCCCAATGTTGCCATAGTGAGAGAAAGGGAGGGGGAGTGCATTTCACACATACTGTTGGCTAAAGTCAGATCTCAGATTACTGCAGCAGGCTTGGGAGGGGTGCACCTCATAGGGGAATGTGATTTATGACACAGACTGAGGGGAGGGAAGGAACAGGGGTAAAAAGGTCAGCTATAACTCAAACAAAGCTTAGACCTGACTGCGAAAAGATCCTGCCTAAGATGATGTTCCTAATAAATGACTAGTTTTGTAATGAAACTCGACTCAATACTCATGAATCAATTAGGGCATCTTTAGGAAACCTGACACAGAGAGCTTCTTGGGGCTGGGGGAAGGCAAAAACGCCTTTTTCTGCAAAAATGTGATGAGGGGGCGGGGCTTCAGGAAGCCAAAAATGGCTGTATTCGGTGTACAAGATCCGCCAACATTTCCATGCTCTTTTAGAGCAGGAAAAGGTGTGTCTTATACTCCGAAAAATACAGTAGTTTAGTTTTCTCTTGGCAGGAAATCGAGAAAGAAGAGCTGCTAAGTCTAAATTAGACTTTTTTTTTCCTGCAAGTTCATCTGTGACCTCCTTGCACTCTTAAGGAATCAGAACTTACGACAGGCCATTAGGAGTTGCCTCCAGGTAGTTAAGAAAAACATGCACAGGGCTATGAAAGACCACCTGTAGGACATCTGTGACCGAAAGAGAGGAATTCCGGGCTATGGCCCCCACCCCACAAGATGCCTCTCTCTCAGCCAGCAACTAGCTACAGTATGCAGGATTCATTCTGTGTCAGAGGCTCGTGTGTGACTATTTAAAAACACCATCCCCGTTCTAAAGTGGTACAATCAGGAGTTTCATTCCTGTTTCAGGTGATGATATTGAGAGGGCTCGTTCTCGACGAAGTTTGGAGTTAGTAGTCCTGCTCGCTAATCACTGTGGCTCTGAATTTGCCGGCCGGGCCACAGCTCCGCTCAGGATGCACCCCCTCCCCCCTCCCCGGTTCCAGTGCTGTGTGTTCCCAGCCAAGCCATCTCTCCAAAGAATCTTAGAAGGCAGGTATAGTCAGAAGCAAGCAAAGGTGTGTTTCCAGACCACTTCAGGCAACAGAAGTAATGATCAGATGGACAAATAAACAAATCAGAAGACGAGCTACTATCTTCCTTTCCATGCTTAAGTGGAGTTCAGATACAGATACAGATTAATAGAGCTGGAAGGGCCCCTGTACGTCCATGATGGCAAACCTACGGCACTCGTGCTACAGGTAGCAAGCGTAGCCATTTCTTAGGACACGCGAGGCGTTGCCCTGTAAGCTCCAGCGCGCATGTGTGCACTGGCCAGCTGACTTGGGGCTTCTTCTAAGACTGTTTTTCGCCCTCCAGAGACTTCCCTGAAGCCTCTGGAGGGTGAAAAACAACCCAACACACAAACCAGAAGTTTGGAACGGACTTCTGGTTTGCCCGTAGGGGCGGTTTTCGCCCTGAAGCCCCCGGAGGGCCTAAGGAGGGGCGGGGGAGGGCGTTTTCGCCCTCCCCAGGCTCCTAGAAAGCCTCTGGAGCCTGGGGAGGGTGAAAAAAGGGGCCATTGCGAGCCAAAAGTGGGGGTGGGGGTAGCATTATGGGCGTGGGCATGCCTGCACATAACCCCCTTGTGCTCCCCCCACTTTGGGCACGCGATGGGAAAAAGCTTAGCCATCACTGGTGTATGCCATCTAGTCCAACCCCTCTCCCCCCCCCAGCAGACCCTACACCATTTTTGACAGATGGCAGTCCAGTCTCTCCGTGACTACCAGATTAGGCCAGTGTTTCCCAACGGTGGCAACTTGAAGGGGTGTCAAAAAACCCACTAAATGATGAGAATTGGAAGTTCACACCCCTTCAAGTTGTCAGTGAGCAAGATCGCATTAGGAGTAGGTTGGTTAACTGAAGAGCCTATGGGTGGAGCTGCATGGAATCCTCAGCTTCTGCAATTCCCTACATTTTCATGCTGCCTGGGCGCGGTCATTTCAAACCTGTGACCTGTGTATCAAAGCTGACATGCCACAGCACTTTGGGAGACATGCCTATGTTCACCAAACACTCTACCACTGTTCTCAGCCTGGTTTTGTGCAGTTGTGCAAGAGGTCCATGCACTCACATGGCCTCCGGGACCTCTGAAAATAAGTGTGAGAAAAGACTCTGCTTTGGCATGATTTTTTGAGAGTGCAGAGGCCATGTGAGAACGGGGTTGCATCTTTGCATTCCTCCAGAGCATCCAGAAATCAGGTGAGAACAGGTGTGCTTTTATACAGTTTTTGGAGGCTGTGGAGGCCATGGAGGAGTATTCTCCCAACCTGCTTCAAGAACAAAGGCCTTGTGCAGCCCAGACCAGCCTTAGGTAAGGCAAAGTGGTTTGTCAATAGAATAAGTTAAGTAGGTAAGATGGCGTCCCTTGTGTAATGGCACAGGGTGGCCTTTTTAAATGGCAGCCGAGGTGCCAGGGCTGAAGTCAAGGACTGAATGTAGAGCTGAAGGTTTCCTTCAGCATCCAGCAGATGCTCAACACACTACAATGATTACAGGAGTATAGTAAATTATCTCAAATACTGCACCCCACACCTCGAGACATTTCTGTCGCAGAAGATGGCGTCTGGACAAAGCTGCCAGCTTTTACCAATGTCTTCCATGCCTCCAACAGGCCCCTTGCATCATCAGCTAAAGCAGAGGTGGGGAATTATGGCCCTTTAATGACTTGTGGACTTCAACTTCAATTACATCCCTGCGACCAATAAGATCACATAGATTAGGCCTCCTCCGTATACCATCGGCCAGCCAGTGTCGGCTGGCAACTACAAGGAGGAGGGCCTTCTCAGTAGTAGCCCCGACCCTTTGGAACGAGCTCCCCGTAGAGATTCGCACCCTCGCCACCGTCCAGGCCTTCCGCACAGCCTTGAAGAACTGGCTCGCCCGTCAGGCCTGGGGACAAGGATAGTTCCCCTCCCGAATGATGAATGTATGTTGTTTACTATTTTATTATATGTCTTATCTTAATGTCTGTATTCCCCTTCCCCGATTTTATGTGAGCCGCCCTGAGTCCCCTCAGGGAAAAGGGCGGCCTACAAATATTAATAAAAAATAAAAAAACTCCCAGAATTCCTCAGCCAGCCATGAATTCTGTGAGTTGAAGTCCACAAGTCATTAATGGGGCCATAGTTCTCCACCCCTGAACTAAAGCAAATCCCAAATCAGATTTCTAAAGACATTTCTGCACTCCTTTTGGGCCTCATTTGTCTTAGGGCAGCTCAGCTTCAAGGTGTTTCAAAGGTGCTTTTTTTTCTAAAAGGCAACTTGTCAGATCTGCCGTCATAACCGCTCCAGGGCTGCTTCATTTTGAAGGGGGATGGGGGGGGATGCAGGGGGCACATATGTCAGGAGCCAGATGTGCCCACCAGAGACAATGGTTGAAAGATCCAAGGACACAGGCATGGGAACAGAATACACCCAAAGAGTCCTCAAACTTTAGAACTGTCAGCAAAACACCTTGTTTGAATATCATTTACATATTCACAGGATGGCAAAGGGGAGAAGGGCCTGGGAAAAGAGAAAAGCACTGGGTTTACGCGGGAATATTCAGATTTGGCTTTGCTTATGCTGTGACCATTTGGCTTTAGTAAAAATGTACCTTTTGCTAAAAATGGAGTCGTGGGTCTTTCTTTCCTAAACGCCCAAGCCGAGACAGGCCTGACACAATTGGGGGTTTTCTTTTCTCTGAAAACATTTCACTTCTCATCCAAGAAGCTTCTTCAGTTCCAACTAACTTCCATTCCTTACAAGTTTGTTAGAACTGAAGAACTTCTTGGATGAGAACCAAAATATTAAAAAATAAAATAAAATCAAGGAAGTCCAGTTGCCTTTTGGAAAAAGCACTATTACCTGGATGATTGCACATCTCCATAGATATTCAACTTTAAGGCTGGGGTTTTTTCCTCAGCCACGAGAGGTGACTGGGGCCCCCTCTCTGTCCTATCGCAAAGAGTTCTGTTAAAGGAGGGTCCTGCAGCTCTTAAGATGGCTATAACTTGCTAGTTATTGCTGGAATCTTTGCTGCACAAATGACCTTCATGTAATTTTCTCTGAATTTTTGCCTGAAATAACTGTCTAGGGCCGTGATAGCGAACCAATGGCATGTGTGTCAGAAGTGGCACGCAGAGCCCTCTCTCTGGGTGTGCGTGCCGTCACCAGCTGGTGTTCTGGTTTCTGGTTGGTGTTTGAGGACCCTGAAGCACCAGAAAACGGCCTGAAAATAGCCTAAAAAAAGCCTAAAAACAGCCCGAAAACAGCCTGAAAGTGGTCCAGAAAACCACCTTAAAATGGGTTTCCAGCACTTCAGGCACGTGGAAAGACCAGCTGGCCGGCGCGCATGCATGTGCTGGAAAATCAAATCCTGTGTGCGCACCGACCAACTGGTCTTTGGGTTTCTGATGCTCCAGCGCACATACATGCACGCACGTTCCAGTTTGGGCACTCAGTGCCGAAAAAGTTCACGACATCACAGGTCTAGGGACACCTAAAGGATAATGACAGTAAATGGAGCTGTTCAGTCTAAGAAGTCAATGGATGCAGTTTTCTACCTATTCAAGGAAGATGTTTCATCCTTTTCCATTGAGATGGTCTGAAGTGCCATGGAGGGTGCTCTCCAGCCATTAGGATCCAGCAGGATCAATGCTGAGAAACCTGCCAGATGTGTGTCTACCCTCTTGACCAACAGCCCCAAAACCCAGAGTTGACAGGGATCACTATAGAAGTGCGGGCACTGCCCACCCTGGAAAAGCCTGGGCAAGACCTCCCCAGAATGGAATTTTCCTAGCAAATAAAAGCCTAACAATTGGACCCCAATAAGGAAGCGCCACTGCACTGAACAGCACTCCCAACGAGGACTACAGGTGGTCCTCGGCTTACGACCACAATTGAGCCCAAAATTTCTGTTGCTGAGTGAGATTTGTTAAGTGAGTTTTTTATGACCTTTGTTGCCACAGAGGTTAAGTGAATCACTACCGTTGTTCAGTGAGTCACACGGCCGTTAAGTGAATCTGGCTTCCCCACTGACTTTGTTCATCAGAAAGTCACAAAGGGGGATCAGCTGGCCCTGGGCATAGTGCATCTGTCACAAATGTGAGCCGGTTGCCAATTGGTGCATTTTGGATCATGTGACCAGGGGGACGCTGCAACGATGCAAAAAATGGCTGTCAGTCACTTTTTGCAGTGCCGTTGTAACTTTGAACAGTCACTACGTGATCTGTTGTAAATTGAGGACCACCTGTAGTAGCCTGCTGTCTGTCTGACCAGCACAGCTTACCGAAGAAGAATCCTTCAGGATCAGAAGGGAAGCTAGAAGAGTAAAGATTCCAGCAGGCGTTGCTGAACCAGTCAGAGTATCGGGCAAGCAGCTTCATGGGCTGTGGGCTTACCCTCTCCTTGTAGTAGAAGGAACTGATGGAGACCTGCTCCTTTTCACTACGCGTGGGACTCCCACCATACAACCGCAGGTTGCCAGGGTTTTCTGTACGGATCTTCATGGGTGTGATGAGGCCACTGTGGTAAGCCGACAGAGCTGACAAGGATCTGAATGGAAGGGAAGAAATTCTGGTCAGTTTCCAAAGCGAGGCATGGGAGGAGTAACACATGGGTATTAACCCAGCCCCTTTGCCCTGGAGACTGAGGTAAATCTTCTTTGCAGGGAAAAAAACAGGTTTGAAGCATCCTGAATGCACACAGAATGCCGCAAACATTCAGACATGAATGTCCATCTGGAGTATCACTTTCCTTGACAGAGTATTTCCACCTTCCCCATGCTGAGATCCTCCATGGCATTAGAGTCGGCTTCCATGGTATAAGCCTGTAGAAATTCTCAGCCATCCAGGTCATGGTTGTCCCAAAGGGGCTTTTTCAGGAGGTAACTGGACTTTCTTGTCTTTTCTTTTGAACATGTTTTGCTTCCTATCCAAGAAGCTTCTTCAGCTCCGATTGGATGGTGGGGAAGGGAAGGGTTTCCAGAGGAAAAACTGCAGACTACAGGAACCATTTGCACCAGTCAGGTGACCCTGAAAATACAGATAAACCTTCAAGTGGCCTCAACGACCCTCTAAAAGGATGCAAATGACCAGCTGCCTGCAAGGAATATAAATCCTTCCCTTCCCCACCATCCAGTCAGAGCTGAAGAAGCTTCTTGGGTGAGAACCAAAAAATTGAACCAGAATCATGAGAAGCTCTTGGGAGGTCTGTTGTAATGTCTAATGGTTGCTAAGCAACTGGTTGTAAGTCAAGGACTAGCTGTCCTCATTTATAGTCTTTGGTGCAGGAAAATATTCTTTACAAAGGGAAGAAAAATTCCTTAGGGTATTTCTGGTAGGAACTGGGTGGTTTTCCACTGCTGTGTCAAATTCCCCAATGCAAAGCTGCTTTTGCAGTGGCAGCCTTACAGGTTTGAAGGCCATGGCAACTGATTGTCAAGGGCAGTCCCTTTTTGTGTTGAATATTCTTTATTATAATGGAATAGAATATAAAATAGAATAGAATAAAAAGAGTTGGAAGGGACCTTGGAGGTCTTCTAGTCCAACCCCCTGCCCAGGAAGGAAACCCTACACCACTTCAGACAAATGATTATCCAAGTCTCTTCTTAAAAACTTTCAGTGTTGGAGCATTTACAACTTCTGGAGGTAAATTGTTATTAATGTGTTAAAGTTTAACTTAGCTATTTTATCTTGTTCCATGCAAAAGCTTACGACTACACACACAATCAAAGGGTCTGGATTGCACACATTGCCAGAGAAAACTTTGACAAGAGTTAGGGTTGCAAATCCGGTCACGTTTTTCTCTCTCTCTAATGAACCAATTTAATTAAAAAGAGTGAGCTTTTGTGAGCCACAGCTCACAAACGCTCATGCCTTTTAATGAAATTGGTTGGTTGGAAAAGATGCAACCAGACTCTTTCACTGAAGTCAGTGTTGTCTTCTTATAGCTGGGAAGATCTGGGAAGGTCGCTGTCTGCCAATGCTTGATGCTTACCGCGGTGTTGGTTCAGTAGGTGAGACCGTACGGTGCATCGTCATTGGTCTGGTGAAGTATACCAGGTAGCCTGAAATAACCAAGAGAAACCTACACTGGAGAAGCTTGCCTCGAATGGAAAGAGAGACCCAATAGCTATTATTCCATGTGGAAATTTTTGGACAATTGGAATTTATGATCCATTTATTATTTTAAAGGAACCAGATTTGTTCATCAACAGTAAAGGTACTGTATTTTTCGGAGTATAAGATGCCCCTTTTCCCACCTTAAAGAGGGTGAAAATTTGGGTGCGTCTTATACACTAAATGTCGCCGAGAACAACTATACTTCCAGAAAGCACATCCATTTTAACAGCATCTATACAAGTATAATCTGAAATGTAACACTATAAACAGTGTATATTGTCTGTATTGTTTGCTGTTTGTTGGAAGGAGGCAAATTGCTGGGAGGCAGAGGCAGATTTTCCCCCTTTGTTTTCCTCCCCAAAAGCTAGGTGCGTCTTATACTCCGAAAAATACAGTAGTTTTTGATTTACAACAGTAATTGTGCTTGGCAATTAGTGTGTAAGTCAGGACCACTGTAAAGTAGGTTGCACCTAAGGTTTATGATGTTTTTGTGTGGAGGTTGTTATGGCAACACAACAAACCCACTGTTTGCTGTGTGCTGGTTTTTGCCAGAACTCAAAGTAAATGTCGGTTTCCAGCAAAACCATTGTAAATCACAGTCATTTGTCTGTAGGACACTACAAATTAGGGACAGTGGCCGAGTGCCCAGAATATGATCACATGGCCATGGGGAGGGGGGGAGGGGGGCAATGTTGGAACTTGAAACCAGGCCATAAATCCTTTTGGAAGGGGGATCTATTGTAAAGTCTATTGCTACATTCGGTCATAAGTCAAGGACTGCCTTTAGAAGAAGGCAAAAACTCTGGTCATGTAGTATCTCCAAACGTAAGCAGAGTTGGAGCAGATCTATATGACTTGGGAATCTCAGGGTTGGTACCAGACTGGGGGAGGGGGGGGGAATATTCCAGGAAACTGTGCTGGCCAAACATTAGTGGCACATTAGTTAGAATGCAGTATTGCAGGCTAATTCTGCCAACTGCCAGCAGTTCGAGCCTCACCGGCTCAAGGTTGACTCAGCCTTCCATCCTTCCGAGGTGGGT
This sequence comes from Thamnophis elegans, assembly GCF_009769535.1. Lineage (NCBI taxonomy): Eukaryota > Metazoa > Chordata > Lepidosauria > Squamata > Natricidae > Thamnophis > Thamnophis elegans. The sequence continues at coordinate 25,609,996 of NC_045554.1, forward strand.
AAAATGAGGCCCCAGACCGTTGGGGCCAATAGGTTGACTCTGTAAACTGCTTAGAGAATGCAGTAAAGCACTATAAAGCGGTATATAAGTCTAAGCGCTATTGCTATTTCTGTAAGACTGCCAAAGAAACTACAAGATGCAGTAATCCGAATTCAGGCTGACTCAGGAATGCTTTATTTTGTGGAAGAAGGCAATTTATGGATTCCTGAACTTGGAGCATTAGAGCTGGGATGTCAAACCCACGTCATCATGGTGGCATGTGATGTATCGAGACTTCCCCCCCTTCGCTAAATTGGGCGGGGGCAGTGGATGACACATCTGGCCCTCAGGCCATGAATTTGACACCCCTGCATTAGAGCAATTGCTGGTTGTATAGAAGCTGTTAACAAACCAGCAACGGATAGCTGAGACAGGACTTCCAGCCACTGTCCTTCTCTTTTCCATCTTCCTAGAGTTAAGATTCAACTCACCTGCCCCACAGAACCTCGCTCCAGAGGTTCGGGGAAATGGAATATTGGAATCCTGATAGGAGCCGTAGGCATTGGAGACCCTCGGGAAGGTTGGCAAAGGCGGCGTTACAGAATTCGGGTGGGCATAGGGGTCACCGGAGGAGCTGTCTTCCTGAAAAGACATGGAATTAAGACACTCAAGGGTCTTTCCTGGCACTTAACAGCAACCCCTTCTCACAAAGGCCTCCTGGGACATCAAGCCAGGAATGGGCAGCATGCGAGTATATGTATAATTCCTTAACTCTATCTGCACCTCCACAGTCCAGAAGACAACATTTGAGAGTCAGTTTGATCTAATCGTTAAGGGATCAGCCTAGAAATCAGGAGGTGAGTTCTAGTCCCACTTTAGGCATGAATAACCATCTGGCCGACTTTGGGCCAATCTCCAGGAGACAGTGAGTTCTAGTCCCGCCTTAGCCATGAAAGCCAGCTGGCTGACTTTGGGCCAGTCAGTCTCTCTCGGCCCCACCCATCTCACATGGATTGTGTTGTGGGGAAAACAGGAAGAGAGAGAGAGAGAGAGAGAGAGAGAGAGAGAGAGACAGAGACAGAGACAGAGACAGAGAGACAGAGAGAGACAGAGAGAGAGAGAGGTATTAAAGGTCTTAAAGCGGCCAAAAGTGGATGCCCCTGCTTTATTTTATTTTTTTAATACGTAATTTTTATTAAGCTTTTTACAAAACAAAACATAAAAATCAAGTTCAACATTCATTCTTCCCGTTCCTAAGACATCGGTATGTCCCCTTTTGTTTAGCATCTTACATACTTTCCATTCGTTTTTCATTTGCAACTTCCTCTTTACATTTATAATTCCTATAACCTAATATTTACATTCATCAATATTCTAATTTCATTCGTTATTCCTATTCTCTAACTACTGATACCATTTGTCCCATGCTGTATAATATTCTTTTTCTTCTTTATCTTGCAATTTGAGAGTTAATTTAACCATTTCTGTGCAGTTCACTATTTTTTTAATTATCATGTTTTCAGAGGGTATGCCGTCTATTTTCCAATTTTGGGCGTATGCTATTCTTGCTGCTGTCCGTATATGAATTATGATATAATTGATTTCCATGGTAAACATTCTGCTAATTATCCCAAGCAAAAATTTCTCTGGTATAAATTGGATTTGAAGCCCTGTTATTTCTTGCAACCAAATTCTTATTTTACTCCAATATTTCCTTGCTTCAGGACATGTCCACCACCTGTCCTGAAAGTATGAGCCCTGTTCATGTTTACATTTTCAACATCTGGGGATCAAATCTGGGTAAATGTTTGCCAATCTTGCTTTAAACAGTCACTAAGCAACCAGTCATAAATTGAGGACTCCCCTACCCGGAAAGCCTGTCCACAACCTTCCCTGCCCTTTTAAGAACCACAAGGTCCTCAATGCTTCCCCCTTTTCCATGACCAGGATTACATTCCTCCACCAGGGATGGCAACTGGACTGATACAGGCAGAGCACATTTCCTACCACAACAGACTCCAGGCAGGAGACCAGCTGGCGCAGACACGGCTCCAGGCAGCACTGGTTACGTTTCACTTTCTGCATGGAAGTGTCCTTCAAGATCTGAAAGAGATCCCAGATGGGGGTTGAGTTGATTTCCCAGCCTGCCCACCATAATTCCAAGCTGTGGAACGGTCACATGTGGGCAATTAATTTCCCTGAAGGGCCACACGAAGAGGCCTGCTGCCTGTCTCATTGATCAAGGAACTCCGCCTGGCAGGTTCAGGAGAAGAGCCTTCTCTGCCATGGCTCCTGCCCTTTGGAACACTTCAGGCCCTGAGATGAGATTGGCTCCCATCCTTTTGTCCTTCCACAGAAGCCTGAGAACCTGGCTCTGCTGGATGGCCTGGGGTTCCAGCGGGGAGAATCACCGTGGAGATTGAGGTTGTTGAATAAAGAGGCAATCCCACCTCCATCTATCTATCTCCCTACCTCTCTGCTTCTCTCTCCCTCTTTCTCTGTCTGTCTCTCTCTCTCTCACACAGACACACCCTGCTCCCTCTCTCCACCTCTTTTAACTATACTTTATTTTGACTGGGATTGCTATTTTTATATTTGTTAGGATCTTAATGTTTTCATAATGAAAGTCACTCAGAGTCATTCACTACAAGATGGGCAGCATATAGATAGATTGTTTGTTTGTTTGTTTGTTTGTTTGTTTGTTTGTTAGATAGATAGATAGATAGATAGATAGATAGATAGATAGATAGATAGATAGATAGATAGATGATGGAAAATAGACAGACAGACAGATGGGTGGATGATAGATGGGTGGGTAGATAGATAGACAGACAGATAGATAGACAGACAGATGGTTGGATGAATGAATGATAGATGGATGGATGGAAGACAGACAGACAGACAAATAGACAAGATGGGTGCATGGTAGATGGGTGGGTAGATAGATAGATGATAGACACACACACACACACACAGAGAAAGAGAGAGAGAGAGAGAGAAAGAGATATGGGGGGCAGGGGAGAAACTGGACTCTTTTGGAGTCGTTCACTACAAGTTGGACAGCATATAAATTCAATCAATCAATCAATTTATGAATATGTAAATTGAAAAAAAGTAGTGGTCATCTTCAAAATGAAAGCAATCTACGAAGGCTGGACAAGGACAACCAAAGAACCCGATGTTGTCTGGGCGGGGGGGGGGGGGCATTAAGTGCCTAGGCAGACAAAGCAGATGCTTGTTGATAGTAGCAATAGTACTTAGACTTATGTATCGTTTCACAATGCTTTACGGTCCTCTCTCATCAGTTTACAGAGTCAGCCTATGGCCCCCAGTAATCTGGGTCATTTTACCCATGGTGAAAGGATGGAAGGCTGAGTCAAACTTGAGCAGGTCGGGATCGAACTGCTGAACTGCTGGCAGTTAGCAGAATTAGCTGCAGTACTGCAGTCCAGCCACTGCACCCCTGCAGCTGTTATAATGAGACCCTTACCCCTGGCATATGCCTCCCCCACCACCCCAGCTCTTGTTAATAACCTTCTCCCAGGAAAGCTGCTTAGGCACAGACCTACCTTCAACAACTTGGCCTTCATGGTGGAAGGGATTGTGGTCTGGTTGACGAACTGGAAGGAGGGGGCGGCGTTGTTAGGATACTGTGCGGGGAACATCACCAACATCTTCACCCTGTGGTTGCTGCAGTGCACCGAGACCGTGCAGTTCCGATTGACTGCGTCCATCTGCCAGAGGCGAGCGGAAAAGAAATGTTAGGAGGGGCTAACGTGGGGTCTGCCTTCTGCTGACATTTCCCTATAAGGATCACTGGCTGGAAGAGGAGAGCAAAGGTGTCCCTGGCAGGGCAAACTGATCCCATACGAAGGTAAGGAGATGAGAGGTTATATGGAAAGATGAAGTCAGAGACGCCTTTAAGAAAAGAAAATATCTTCTGGCAAGTCGCCTTGAGCTCACACAGATTAAGAGTTGGACAGAACCTAGTAGGTCATCTAGTCCAGGGGTCTCCAATCTTGGCAACTTTAAGACTTGTGGACTTCAACTCCCAGAATTCTTCAGCCAGAGGAATTCTGGGAATTGAAGTCCACAAGTCTTAAAGTTGCCAAGGTTGGAGACCACTGATCTAGTCCAACACCCCACCCCACAAGTAGGAGACCCTACACCATTTCTGACAGATGGCAGTTCACTCTCTTCTTGAAAGCCTCCAGTGATGAACTCCCACAACTTCAGAAGACAACTTCTGTTCCACTGGTTGATTGTTCTCACAATCAGAAAATTCCTCTTTTTTTTCCAGGTTGAATCTCTGTCCTTGGTTAGTTTCCGTCCATTATTCCTTGTCTGGGCTTCGGGTGCTTGGGAAAACAGGTTGACCCTTTCCTCTCTGTGGCAACCCCTCAAGCATTGGAAGACTGCTCTCCTGTCTCCCCTGGTCCTTCTCTTCACTAGTTCCTGTGCCCAGTTCCTGTAATCGTTCTTCATGTGTTTTAGTCTCCAGTCCCCTAATCCTCTTGATTGCTCTTCTCTGCACTCTTTCCATAATCTTTTTTACAACATCTTTCTTTATAGTGTGGTGACCAAAACTGGATGCAGTACTCTAGGTGTGGTTTTACTAGGGCTTTATAGCATGGTATGAGTATCTCACTTGATCTTGATGTATCCCTCTGTTAGACCAACAATCAAGAAGCAAACAATAACCCAGTGAAGGAACGAGCAACTTAGACAATCAAACAGTAAACAAGAGCCTAATCAAGGAACCACCAAGAATTCTCCCGCCGACACTGACGGGACAAGTCAGTTGTATATAAAGAGAAACTAAACCCCACTCTCTTCAAGCGCTGATCTTGTTCCCTAATTGGGTAACGAAACGTCTGCAAGAAAAAATAATGAGCTCAGATAGCACCAAGGACAGCATGTATCCCTCAGGCTACGAATAGGCACCCAATGCTGCCAATTAGAACATGCTTTACACATCCCTAGTATGGAGGACAGCCACCATCAAAGAAAAACAGGAGAGATAAGGATGAAGGTGAGTGATCTCCAGGACTTAATAGGCAATTCCAAAATCTTGTGTCCCAGCCAGTAACCAGATACAAGTTTTTTTTTCCTCACCTCCATATTTACATTGCGGATTTGCACGTTGATCAGAGAGAACTCCTGTTGTAAGGTTTGAGGCAGCCCCAGTTGGTCCAGTTTCTTTCCTACCAGGAAGCTTTTCTGGGAATCTTCTTTGAAAACTCCAAGAGAGAGAGAGAGAGATGAGAATCTTTGGACAGGGCAGGAGAGCTCTGGGCACAGAAGGCGGCATCAACATTGGGGAGAAAGGGAAGGATTGTTTGGGGAAAGGAATACGGCAGAGGAAAAAGAAACATTCCAGATGGAGGCTACTGGCTCCTTCCTAAACGGTGAAGGAATCTTTGCATCGTCATATTAGGCTTATAGGTAGTAGCACCAGGCTGCCCTTGCTAAGCAGGGCTGGACGAAGTTAAGACACTGGCTTTCTATTAATTCAGGATGCTGCTCATAAGCGCTCTGTGCCTAGAGTTCAAAGCATTGTTAGAGACTCCACACATTCACTTAATGGTCTGTTTCTGTTGCTCCCCTCCAGAAAGTGGTTTCTAAGTAACTATAGCAGGACTTCCAGACTCTGGAACAGCTTTGTTCCCTAGGCTATCTGTCTGGTAAACTCGCAAGATTCGTTTTCCTTGCCATGTACACGTATACATCTGAACTAGACTGGGTTGTTTCTCTGTGTTATATAACATAGGCGGTTAGATGCATAATTATGTACATATGTATGTATGTATGTATGTATGTATGTATGTATGTATGTATTTATTTATTTATTTATTTATTTATTTAGTCATATTCATGTAGTGCATATTGAGAGCTGTATGCAATGAAATTTCATTTTAATATCCGCCGATTAGTGTACATTCAATGACAATGAAGTTATTATTCTATTCTATTCTATTCTATTCCATTCCATCCCACCCCACCCCACTCATAATTTTGCTAGGGAATTATTGGGGAAGTTAATGGGCTAACCCAGGAAGTTAAGAACAACTCTTCTGAAAGATAGCAACAATAAGCCATGTTCACAACCTACTGCCATAAAAATTGCCTGGGCATATCCAGGAGTCAAGCATAATTTGAATGTATCTTTTACAAGACAGCCACTCTGGCTTAGTGGTTAAGGCGCTAGACTAGAGTTCAGGAGACGGTGAGTTCTAGTGCCTTCTTAGGTATGAGAACTGGCTGGGTGACTTTGGGCCAATCACTAGGAGGCTGGGCGTTCCAGTCCCACCTTAGGCATGCAAGCCAGCTGGATGACTTTGGACCAGTCACTCTCTCAGCTAAACCCACCTCACAGGGTTGTTGTTATTGTAGGGAAAACAGGAGGAGGGAGGAGAATTAGGTATGTCTGTAGCTTTCAGTTAATATTATCTCAATTATATTGACTTTATTAAAATAATAAAGACCAGATGACAAAATCTAATACATAAATAAACACATTTTAGTCTTGGGCATCTTTTAAAGATCCATCTTTAAAAAAACCACACATGTAGAGCCAAAGGTTTCCCACCCCAACTTCAAATGATCATTCCCCCCTCCCCCCGTACCAGGACTCACTTTCCTCCTCTCCGTGGGTGAAGTTCTGTTGAGGCTCGGTCTCTGGGACTGGCAGGGCCTTGTCTGCCTCGGGCAGAAGAGAAATCCCATCAATCAGCTCCTCCACCCCCTCCAGGAGGTCACTGGAGCATAACTGGAACGAGAGGCAGTGAAGACAGCGTAAAGCCAAGCCAAAGCTCAGACAATACTACGTGAGAGAAGGGGGGGGGGGGGCAATCTGCCATAAATCAACTGCAGGGAAAACACCTCAATGGAAATATGTAGGAGACCCCAGGAAGTAACCTGCCAGACTTGCAATGGGAGAGAGGAGCCCAGGCAGCTGCAGAGACGGGACTGTTACATTTTCAAGCCGGGGCCAGGAAAGAATCCCAAATGCTTAGGACTCACCCGCTGCAGCTGACAATCCACTCGCCACATCCGAAGAGTCTGATCCCGCGACCAGGTGACCAGCTGATAGTCCTTTGAGCCTTAAAGGAAGAGGGGAAACGACAGTGATATGCTAGGTAGGTCTGCTTTTGAATTCAAAGGCAGGAGAAAGCCAGAATCTATAGAAAATGAACCAGGAAAGAGTCGGCAATATATTTGTGTGATTTCTTTTTTTAAAAAATAGTTTTTATGAAACATTTTTACCTTTAAAAACAGGGGGGGAAATGTAAGAAAAACGTAAGAAAAAACAAGACAAACATAACAATATAAAAATAGTTATATAGCCTTCTGTATCGGCATACATGTTTAGCCTTTATAGTTCCCCATTCTCCATCGCCTTCCTATCGGTTTTAACCTCTGTCATAATGTAATAACAATTGTACTAACAATTATAATGATATTAATTGTTCCTATCACCATTGTATTTGCATTGTGGTCAATACTTTGATAGTAATTAGTAATTTTGGTTAATTTTTATTCAGTACTAGTTTAGAAAAAACAAAAACAAAGACTTCTATTCCCTGTTTTGGCTTCTGTTTTCTAGCCAATTATAAATTCTATTCCATATTTTATAGAAATCCGATTCGTCTCTTTCTTTTAACTGCATGGTCATTTTGTCCATCTCTACATATTCAAGTACCTTTCTAATTATTGTTTCCTCTGCGGCTGTATTGATTTGTTTCCAGTTTTGTGTGAATGCAATCCTAGCTGCGGTAAGTATGTGTAATACAATGTATTGAGATTTGTGTATGTAATGTTGCACAGATATCCCAGCTTTTAGCCTTGAAACAAAGGAAAGCAGACAGCAAGGGCCTCTCAATCGGCCACAAAACTCTGAGAGAAAAGGATTGGCCCAACAGCAATACCAAAATTACGCAGACTTAGAAATAACGTAGAAATAGCCATAGCTGAAGGACTGTTAGGTATGTGTTGTGGCCCAGCAGGAGCCGTTGGAGCTGCCGATGGACTCCGATAGCGAGGAACCCTATGAGTCTGCTATGGAAGATGTGGAGAACCTTGGGCAGGGTTCAGACTCAGAGCAGGGACGAGAGAGGCTGGTTGGCCACCAGGAGGCACCTGAAGCATGGAGCAGTGGGAAAGATCAAAGGGAGTTTGTCCCTGATGCAGAGGGCAGAGAAACGGAGGCAGCAGTTACGGAGACAGACTCATAAGAGATAATCAAGCCCAGGTGGTTGTGGCTTGGCCCCTCCCAAGAGAGTATATAAGAAGAGACCTTGGGAGGAGTCCTTTTGCAGGACACAACCTTTTGTAACAATCTCGAGAAGCTCTTGTTTGTATTGTATCTTTTGTCTGTGGGAGTCTGGGTTGCTGCCAACTTCTTGCCTGTGAGTCGTGTTTGGGCTTTCAGTCAACGGGATTGTAATTGCTATAAATAAAGAGTGGCAAACTACTAAGCCTGTGTCGGCGTTAATCACCGGACGGAGGGGGCTCAGAACAGGTATATGTATGCTACCTTGGATTTTAATGTCACGGCTGCCATTCTGCTAAGCTTCGTATCACATCTTGCCAGCCTGACATTAGCAATGGTGGGAGGGAAGAGATTGGAATGTGGGAGGACAATTGGGGTTATTGTTGGGAGCCAAGCTGTGCTGGCCTCAAAAGTGAAACACACCAATCAAGCACAAGGTCAGACAAAAGGATGCGAAGATGGAGAAGGCGTGAACTGAGGGTCCATTCCCTAAACAACACAAGAACTTTTAATTGGATATTGACTGATAACAGGGGGTGGCCAGGGGAGAAAAGGAAAAGTAATTGAATCCTTTGCGCAGCAAACTGGCAGAGTCGGCTTTGCTACTTCTGCAACCACTTTTGTTTTCAGTAAAAACAATGGAAAACAATGAGCCAGGAGCCTTTCTTCGCTAACTAGCTTAGGTGGTATGGATGACATGGAATAAAAATAATGTGGGATAAAAATAACTACATAAAATGGGAATCTGTTCAACTGAGTCCCCTGCTCCAATAAAAAAAGGAGAGAGGATGGCCACCCCCGTCCCCCAGTCACACACCTTCCTTCTGTTTCCTCCACTGGAATTCTAGCACAACATCGTCATGTCCCACGAAGGTGTGAACTGGTGTGTTGAGATCGCAGATATCCCAAAGGAGGAGGCTGTTCTCCCTCCGAAGCTGGGGCACCATCACTGTCACCAGCCCATTGCTAAAAGGCTACAAAGGGGAAAGAACGGAGGTTAGTGACTCATCTCCGTTTCGCCTTTTAAGGTCTAGAGTTGTACAGGACTGCCGGGCAGAATAGTGTGTAGGCGAATATTCGTGTCCCAAGAAAATGTTGCGGGATCCAATCGGAGGTTTTGTCTTCCGAGCTTTTGGACTCGTGCTGGAGCCCATGCTTAGAGAACTTCTGTGAGTGCTTTGTGCTGTACCACGCACAGAACAGCCCAGAACACGCAGAGAAGTTCCCTGAGGATGGGCTCCAGCACGAGTCCAGAAGCTCAGAAGACAAAACTTCTGGTCCCGGTGACCGACCCAGATTGGATCATGCAGGATAGTGTGTGTTTACAAGCTTCCTAACCCCTCACAGCAAGTGGGTAGTAATTAAAGCACGGTTTTAATGAGTTTCCTCCACTGTTTTTTCTTTTTTTATTAAAAAGGTTTTTTTTTATTATACACACATTAAAACATTGGACACAGTGTAACCATCCTCACAATGTCTTTGCCATATATACTAGAATATAAAGTTAAATATTATAACCACCATGCTTATTTACAATTGGTCTATTCAGTGTTTACAAATATAAGGATATCGTATTTCCATCATCCATATTGCTTTGTTCTTGCCTTATACCCTACATTTTCACTGTTATGATTTCATACATAATTCTAATCTCCATTCTTCTAAATCTTAATCGTTGCTTATTTTGGGTCTTTCCTTTTTTGTTCCAACCATCGATAGAATTTCTTATAATCTTATAAGAAATCTTATATCTTATAACATTCTGATGGGTCTTTGTTCTTCAATCCCCACGTCAATTTATCCATTTCGGCACAAAGCAGAATCCACAGGTTTTTTTTCCTTTGCACCCTTAATCTCCTTCTCCGTGGCTGGGAGTCTCCTCAAAGCATCCTATTGGTTGTGCCCATGAGCTTGCAATTCTACCTTTGGTGAGGAGGGAGAGGTTGAAGATTATGAAGTTTAAGGCAAAAATGTGTGTGGAATAACGGTGAGCATAAGAGTACAGGGGTCTCCAACCTTGGCTACTTTACGACTTGTGGACTTCAACTCCCAGAATTCCTCAGCCAGCCTATCCTGGGAGTTGAAGTCCACAAGTCATAAATAAAGTGGCCAAGGTTGGAGACCCCTGTAATAGGAAGCAACACTGGAGGCCACATCAGCGGGCATCTCATACCACCATGATGTACCTCTTGTAGACCTTTCTTGCACATAGGAAGAGAAAGAGATGTGATCCAGAAGACAATTATATTTAAGGCTTCCCCTGCCCAACATTTCCAGCTTATCCCAGTCAAGGAATAGTGGAAGCATCCACCGTGCCAAACAAATGTTTGCCTTGCCTAGCTTGGGACCCTCTGTGCAAGACTTCAACGTAGCATCTCCCAGATACTCTCTTCTCCAGGCCAACCAAGGAGGATTGGAATTGCAGTTAAACGCAGGAGTTGGAGTTGCATCAAACTGACAACAGGCTTCGGGCCAAACTGTCTCTTTCCCAACCTTGCCAGGAGAATGAAACCTCCAGAGTTGGGTAAGGGACGTATTGTGTGAATATTGTGTCATATTGTGAGCTGCCATCTCTCCCCTAAGCAAAGAGTGGGCAATGGGGACCACGTAGGTCCACACTACCAACATTTAGTGGAAGCCACCAAAAAAACAACTGTAAATATTTGTTGGATTTTTTTTTTTAAAGATAAAAAGTCTACAAGGAAGTGGGCTATGCCGCTAGTAGTCTCAAAAAAACATTTTGTTTTTTGAAATTTTCCTTCTGCTATGCCACATCAAACACCTGAAAAGTAAAACAGATGTGGCCCAAATCTCCACCCCACCCTTCCAGTGAGATCACCATGTAACAGGCTTCCAAACCTGACACCACTTCCCCCACAGTAAAAAGTAACTCCTGGCCAAAAAACATGTAGCCATAGAGCTTAGACTTGTATACCGCTTTACAGCCCTCTCTAAGCGCTTGACAGAGTCGGCCTCTTGCCCCCAACAATTTGGGTCCTCATTTGACCCACTTCAGAAGGATGGAAGGCTGAGTCAACCTTAAGCCAGAGAGAATTGAACTCATGGCGGTGGGCAGTTAGCCTGCAATACTGCATTCTAATAGGAAGGAAGGAAGGAAGGAAGGAAGGAAGGAAGGAAGGAAGGAAGGAAGGAAGGAAGGAAGATAGCAATAGCACTTAGACTTACATACCATTTCACAGTGCTTTCCATACTTCTCTAAGCTGTTTATATAGTCAGCCTCTTGCCCCCAACAATTTGGGTCCTCATTTGACCCACCTCGGAAGGATGGAAGGATGAGTCAACCTTGAGCCTGGTACAATTCGAACTGTCAAATTGCAGGCAGCCGGCAGGCAGCAGAGGTAGCCTGCAATACTGTGCTTTAACCACTGCGCCACCGCTCTATTCAGTCCTGGCCGCCGGCCATCAGTCCCTCCTGTGTCCCATAAGGGAGTGAGATTCACAGCCAGCCTTTCGGCTCACCTTGGCTCCACAGAAACTCTCCTTACCGTATATCTGGCTTTCCAGACTGGAACTTGACAGGCCAAAATGTTGAGGTATTTTCGGGGTTGTCGGTAGTCCCAAAACTTCAACAAAAGAGAGAAAAGGCCACTCAGGTGAAAGATGCTTAAGCGGTGTAAGATAAGAAAATCACCACCCTATTAAAAGCAGATTAAACGGCCCCAAAAGATTTCTGAGTGGAGAATCCCAGCAGCTGTTGTGGGTGGGAGGGAACGATTGAAGGTGCGTGAAAATCTTTGGCTTTCCATTTGCGGGATCAGGTATCAAAGGGATTCCACAGAGCAAAACCTCCCATTAATCATCGGAAGATACAGTTCACTTACTCCTGGCCTTGGAATGCCAATCAATCCATCTCCTATTAGATCACAGGAAAGAGGGGAATGAAAAACTGACTTTCTGCCAAATGAACAGCATTTTATGACAGCATGGCTGAGAAATTCCGGTAGCCTTTGATATGACCCGAATTGGGACTGGAATGTCTATCGCTAAGCAATGTGGTTATTTAGGCGAGCAGCACTTGATTTTGGGACCTTTTTTTTGCAATGGTCATTATGCAGATCACACAGTTAAGTGAAGCCAGTTTTCCCCCTGGACTTTGCTTCTTGCAACCCTCTGGAAGTCAGCGAAGCAGTAGAAGTGATGTGCCAGCGCCTGGAGGCTGTTAGAGTCTGGATGGGAGCAAACAAGTTGGCACTCAATCTGGACAAGACCGAGTGGCTTCTGATGTTCCCTCCCAAAGATTGGCTAACTATTCCATCTCTCAGGCTGGGGGGTGAAATTATACGCCCCTCAGAGAGGGTTTGCAATTTGGGAGTCCTCCTGGACCCACAGCTGACTTTAGAACACCATCTGTTGGCTGTGACCAGGGGGACCTTTGCCCAGGTTCACCTGGTGCACCAATTGCGACCCTACCTGGATCGGGAGGCCCTTCAGTCACTCACACCCTTGTGACCTCAAGACTGGATTATTGTAATGCGCTCTACATGGGGCTGCCCTTGAAGAGTGTTTGAAGACTCCAGTTAGTCCAGAATGCAGCCGCACGAGCGATTGTGGGTGCACCAAGGTACACCCACGTTACACCTATCCTCCGTGAGCTGCACTGGCTACCTATTAGTCTCCAAATCCGCTTCAAGGTGCTGGTCGCTACCTATAAAGCCCTACATGGCATCGGACCTGGGTACCTGAGAGACCGCCTCCTGCCGATTACCTCTCTCAGACCAATTAGATCGCCCAGGTTAGGTCTCCTCCGGATTCCATCTGCCAGCCAATGTCAGCTGGCGACTCTCCGGGGAAGAGCCTTCTCTGTTGCAGCTCCGGCCCTCTGGAACGAGCTCCCTGTCGAGATCCGGACCCTTACTACCCTCCCGGCCTTCCACAAAGCCACCAAGTCCTGGCTGTTCCAGCAGGCCGGGGGGTCTGAGAAACATCTACCTCCACGGAAATTGTGAATGTTGGCTTTGTTTTTAATATGTTGTCTTTGTCTTGTTTTCCTCTTTCCCTTGTCTTTTGTGAGCTGCCCGGAGTCCTCCGGGAGTGGGCGGCATACAAGACAAATAAATAAATAAATAAATAAATAGTGATCATGTGACTGCTGGATACTGTAAGCATTGTAAATATATGCTGGTGACCAGGCGGCCACATTTCCATCACAGGGACATTGCTACAGTCCTAAATGTGAGGACTTGCTATATGTTGCTTTTTTCAGTGTCATCATAGCTAAAAATGATCATTAAATGTAATGGTCATAAATTGAGGATGATCTGAAAGTATTTTCAGGATAACTATTCATGTCAGCTTGCAAAAAAAATATTGTTTTTAAAATGCACCCTTTGTACTTGCGAGTACTTACAGTGACAGCCAATAATACAATGACGTCTTTATTTATAAGACTATTATAATTGATTAGTGGACATTCCAGGATTTGCTGAGCTTCCAAGAGGAACAAAAATAATCAACTGATGCTGATAAATGAATACACATATAGAAGACAAATATAAAGATCGCTAGGCTGCAGCGGCCTGATGCCTACAGCATAAGTGTGTTGCTTGAAGCACTCAACAACGAATTCTGGCAGGGATCCAGAGAAAACAGGCCCCTCATTCACCAGGGTTACCCACCACCCCCGACTGTTCAAGACAAGAAACGGGATTCAGCCTCACTGTACCCTTCATTCATTTTCTGGTGGTCCTCGTAGAGACCGACACTGCTGGGGTCCCATGCATTTTCTACCCAGCCTAAACAAGCATCCAAACCACCCAATGGCTTCCACCAGTGCTGAAAGTCAATTTTTTTAATTACCAGTTCTGTGGGCGTGGCTTGGTGGGTGTGGCTTGGTGGGCGTGGCAGGGGAAGAACACTGCAAAATCTCTATTCCCACTCCACTCTGGGGCCAGCCAGAGGTATCATTTGCCGGTTCTCCGAACTACTCAAAATTTCCGCTACCGGTTCCCCAGAACCTGCTGGATTTCACCTCTGGCTTCCACTCTGCCAGGATATCCCTGCAAACACCAGGTGCCAGCCCAGCCAACCCAGTCCCCTAACCTACCCTGACGGAGTTGTCCTGACTGGAGGTGGCCAAAATGTTTTCGTTGTCTGGGTGCCAATCCAGGCCGTGGATTTTAGAGAGGTGTGCGGCCAGGTACTCCATAGCAGTGCTTGGTTTCTGAAAGCAGAGAAAATGCTCGGGTTGGAAAGTTTCCAGAAGAGGCCACAGCAATCCCACTGGGATGTCACAAGACTGCCTTCAGGAGAAGCATCTTGGCTTCTCTTTGGCAGCTAATTCGGGGGCACAGTCACTGGACACTGTTTCGTTCTTTGTCGTGCGTTAACGGAAAGCAAGACTTACAAAGCATATAAAGGCCTTGTCAGGGTTCCAGTTAGCACACACAACAGAATCAAAACTCCAAGGCAGGCATATTCCTCAAAGTATAGATACATTTGGCATGTCATACTGGCACATCTTGGGAAAACCCGACTCCGAAGGATTCAAGGTTTTCCTCACCCAAATAAAAAACCTCAAGTTCTTTCCCCCAGGTCACATGTCCCTTCAATCAGGTCGCAGCCCCAATCGTGGTTTGTTTCGGTCCACGCCTTTCCAAAACATGGTAGAACATCCTTGGCTCCCACAGGAAAGAATGTTATTTTGAAACATAATTAGGATAGATTTGAGAAGGAAAGGGAACAAGGAATGATATTTAACTATTTTTGGGTCTGTGGAAATACCACCCCAAGGAAATAAAAATTAGGAGATGGAAGAGAAACCTACCACAATAGAAAAAGAAAGGAGGAGAGATGAGAGGAAGAGGATGGAAGGAAGATAGAGGTGAGAAGAAGATGGAAAGGGAGGAGAGAAAGAGAGAGGGTAGGAAGGGGAAGAGGAAGAGAGGAGTAGGGGAGAGCATATGTAAGGATTGTGGAAGAAACGCACAGAATATATTTCTAACCAATCGAAAGATTATTCTTTTTTTGTGTGTTTTTGTTTAACTAAAACAATAAAAAATTTTCAAAAAAAAAACTTAAAAAGAAAAGAATATCATAACACATCCCCCCCCATCCTCCAGCTATCTCTACCTCCCCCCTCACGTTCCCACAGCTCCAACTGGCCTTACTGTGGCAGCCCCTAAGATGCTCCCAAAATGGCTTCAGGGCTGATGGGCCCTTCGAGAGAGGATTTCAGTCATGGATAGGAACGGTGATAGAAAATAAGTCAAGAATCTTTCCAAGAAACCTACAGGCATCTATTACTGGTCTTCCCCAGAGCCCAGATGGGAAATGACCCCAATGGATTGAAGTTGGGAAGCCCTACACAGATAACATTGTCTGGAATCCAGCAATTGAAGAAGAAATGGAACCCCGGAGGCAGGGATGTTTCTGCAGGAACTAGAAGTAGGAATCTTCAGGGGGGAAAGAAATATGAGCTGGGAGCAAAACTGAAATGTTCCCTTGCAACTTTCCCAACTGATGAGTTCTCTTGGAACACAACTCAAAACATATTGAGGATTCTCTCCCAAAACTCAAACAAAACTCTTTCTAATGTTGTAGAGATTCTCTTCCAGGGTTGGAACAGTCTGTTTGGAGGTAGCTTCCAATGACTGGAACTCTCCAAAAGTCAGTGCTCGAAAGGGCTCTGGTTCTATGGAAGAGTTTGTCCTGATGTTGAAACACAGCGGCCAGAAACAGTATTGAAGAATGCCTGAAGTGCTGTTTGGATTGAGGGGTGGGGGGAGCCGAAGAAGCTTCTTGGACAAGAAGTGAAACGTCCAGTTGTCTCTTGAAAAAGCACCTTTGGAACAACCAGGACCTGGAGGGCGGAGAATCGCCATAGACCAACCATGGATCTAACATATTGTTTGTGAAGGAGGCTTCAGAGAGCGAAAGGGTTTAACCACCTTGCAATGTCCACTGCCCCCCTCCATGTCTGTCTGTCCGTCCATCCGTCTCTCTTTTACACACACACACACACACACTCCTTAGACAAAAGCAGGGAAAGGAACAAGGACTCACTCTTTTGTCCCAGATGCGCACATTCCCATCATGGCTGGTGGCCAAGCAGTTGGCATTCTTCTTATTCCACTTGACCTGGGAGGCTCCAGCTGCAGAAGGAGCAGAGGACTAGGAGTCAACAAACGCCTTCCAGAAAGAAAGCACAAGACTTAAGAAGTTTCCAAGAGAGGAATAGAGCCCAGAGTTATAACATGGAGCACTGCAGGGGAATCAACTCATGTGGCTGCTCCAAGCTATCACAGAATGGTGCCACTCCAGTGCTTGTTCCTCAATACTTCATACTGTCCTGTCCTCCTCTGTACCATGAAGGAAGTTTGGTCTCCAGGAGTATGGACCGGACTTTATGCTCTAACCATAACTACTTGTCTGTCTACCACATTCCAGGTGCCGTCAGGGGCTATTAGCTAACCTACACAAGAAACAAGATACTTCAAAGTACTTCTCCAAAGCACCAGAGGGCAGGACACACAGGTGGAAGCTTGCTAAAGGGAGATCCAACATAGAAATCAGGAGAGCTTTCCAGACAGTGAGAACACAATGGAATAGCTTGCCTCCCAGATTTGTGAGTGCTCCAACACTGGAGGTTCTCGCAAATAGACTGGACAACCACTTGAGCAGGATGATATAAGGTCTCCTGCCTTGCCCAGGGGGCCGGACTAGAAGACCTCCGAGTTCCCTTCTAGCCCTAAAATTCAGTGAGCCTATGATACAATGACAAGGAGAACCATCAACCCATGGAACAGAAGTTGCCTTCAGAAGTTGTGGGAGCTTCATCATTGGAGACTTTCAAGAAGAGGCTGGACTGCCTTCTGTCAGAAATGGTGTAGGGTCCTCTACTTGGGTGAGGGTTGGACTAGATGATCTACATGGTCCCTTCCAACTCTGGGGATCTGTAATTCTACCTATCCACTCATGACCGGCACCCTAATGGTGTTTAAACACCACCTGTCCGGTTCCCAGTACTACTGTGTCCTGTTATTACGATACTACAGTAGTAGATGAAACAATCACAGCTTGGGTGAAGGAAAGAGTAGCAATGGAAGTACTTCAGAACAAAAGCTCTGACAGGGGTTTCACGGTGCCTGGGGGTGGGAGGGGGATCCTAAACGACGATCTATGGGAGTCATGTCCATTATCGGTGAAGAAGCCCCATGAAAGGTAAGCTGTGAAGATTTCCAACCAGGCTAGTCACCCACCAGTGCTTACCAACAGCGGAGAGGGAGACAGTGGGCTTCCGGGTGTCTCTGAAAAACAACAATGCTGCCATAAGATCATAAGGCTTAACGACACTCTCCTAAACTCCTACTGCCAAATAACGTATTTTTCGGAGTATAAGATGCACCTTTTTCCCCTCAAAAAAGAGGGTGAAAATCTGGGTGTGTCTTATACACTGAATACAGCATTTCTGGCTTCCTGAAACCCCACTCTTTCACCAAAACGGCCATGCATAGCCTTTAGGAAGCTTCCAGAGTGCTCCTAGGGGCTGGGGAGGGCAGAAATGAGCACAAAATGGGCCATTTTTTGCTTGCTTTTGCCCTCCCTCCAAGGAGCACTCTGGAAGCCTCCTAAAGGCTATGCATGCTCTTTTTTTGATAAAAAATGGGCCAGTTTTCACGAAAAAACAGGCCATTTTGGGGGCTCATTTCCTCCCTCCCCAGCCCCCAGGAGCACTCTATAAGTCTCCTAAAGGCTATGCATGTCCTTTTTTCAACTAAAAATGGGCCCGTTTTCACAAAAAACGGGCTGGTTTTGAGAGGTCTGCAGAGTGCACAAACTTTTTTTAAAAAAATTGCCTCTTCAAAATCTTGGTGCGTCATACTCTGAAAAATATAATTAGAATTCTATGCATACATCATCATTTAACAACCCCATAATCCCTTGTGGGGTAGAATTCGGGCAACTGAATGGAGCTAGCAGAGTGTTTTAATGGCCGGATACCCTTCCTGTTGCCAATGCAGAGTTTTCTTCAGCAGATATATTCTCATTGTACTCCGGAGAAATATCTGCCTCTACCTAGGATCAAACTCACAGCCTCACGATTGTGAGGCGATAGCGCCGCCTCTAGGCCACCACACCACTTTAATTAGAATTTTATGCATTTGTTGCTCTGAAACCCAAGGAGGGAGGGGGAGTTATTTTCACAGCATATGCACTGGATTAAAATAAATCCACCTCCAGAGATCCCCCTTGCTGTTTCTGTATGAGTCACTGATCAAGGCAGATCCTGCTTGGAAAGAGGCAGGCCTGAAGCTGTGAATCACACACAAATGCAGCTGCAGGAGTCACTCCTGGAGGGCCATCCATCTTCCTTGGTTTTTTTTATTATTATTTTTAATTTTGAACATGTAAACACATTAACAAAGACATACACAACATTTATATATCACTTCGGAACTTCACGTTCCTTCGCATAGCACAGGGCTGTCCAAACTTGGGAACTTTAAGACTCATGGACTTTAACGCCCAGGATTCCCCAACCAGGCATGCTGGCTGGGGAATTCTGGGAGTTGAAGTCCACGAGTCTTAAAGTTCCCAAGTTTGGACACCCTTGCTATAGCAGATATCAATCGGTACATCGTTTCCGATGTACCTCTCAATTTCCCTCTCAATACATTTCTATCCAATTTTACACTTTTAACCCCCTTATTTCATTCTCTTTTCCTTATCAATCTATGTTTGGCTATTTACATCAGACCATCCTTGTTACTCTTCTACTAATACACCATTTTTCCTAGGTTTGTGAATCCTATCTTCCTTAAGACTTTTGTCTTTTCTACTGCATCTATAATACAAATTACTTTTCTCGGGTTCTTCTTTCTTCGTCTTCCTTGTCGATCTGCACCAGAGCGAGAGCAAAAACCATCTGCTTTGAGTGCGGAAAATGAAAATCTCTGGCATATCCTGCCCTGATTCAGCAGGCAACTTGGTGTTTTTGGTTGGCCTGCAGGACATGGGACCAACCTTGTGGCAAACTGCTTGGAAACAACTGGTCCCAGCGATCCCTTTATTCCAAAACCTGCCAGAAATCTGCCTTCATGCCAGCAAGGCACAGGTGGGCCTTTCAGTGTAAATTTGAATGGCTGTGTAACAAAGAACGGTCTGTAAGCCCAGGCGCATCATGAGGACCTTTGAAGCTGAAGGGAGGGTTCTGGCACGTATTGGAATGTGACTCACAACTGACACTCACACTAACAACTGTTGCTGCAGCCCCCCTCAAAACACCTGATCACGGTTCAGGCACTTGGTAAGGAGATTTAAGAGGGTTGCAGCATCTTGGGGGGTCACGTGATCGCCATCAGCAACTTTGCTAACCAGCAAAAGTGAATGGAGGAAGCCAGATTTGCTTAATGACTGTGATTCCCTTAACAACTGCAGTGACTGATTTAACAACGTTGGCAAAAAGGTAGCAGAATCGGTGTGCGGCTCACTTAACTGTCTTGCTTAAAAATGGAAATTCTGGTCCCAATTGTGGTAACAGGTTGAGGATAACCTGTAATTCAATTTCACAGAATTCTCCCCCACCTCACCTACATAACTTACTTTTATCTGAGGCCAGAACCTGAAAATAACATTGAACACAGCACAGGACTTAAGCAAAATGGAACGGCGGAGATCTGCATACGTGGGACTGATGAGGGTAGATTGTAAGGGTGACCCCGAAATATAATTTTATGTCATGTTATCCTATTTTGCATATTTATGTATTAAATTACATTGTATCTTATGCTATAACTATTGTATTTTATCCTACTCTTATTTAAAATTATCCGTACAGAATTTTATTGGTGATACGTGTCTGACCCTTGTGCTTTGATACGGCCTATAGGCTAATCAATAAAGCTTATCATTATTATCACACACACACACGGGTGGATATGTAACTCCTCTTTGCACCATAGCAAATGCAAACCTCACTCGCTAAGCTATAATAAAAGACAACATTAATGATACCCCAGGTCAGGAGTGTCAAACTTGATTTAATTGAGGGCTGCATCAGGATTGTGTTTGACCTGGGGGGGTGGGGGCTGGGGTGTGTAGAGGGCATGGCCTGCTCGATGTCATTCATGTTGGGGGCGCCTGTGGCAGCCCGAGTCCTCTGCCAGCAAAAACATACTTCTGAACTCTGTTTCCAGCTGCGACAGCCTCCTGCAACCCTCTGCCAGCGAAAACGGAGCTCCGTTTTCACTGGCAGAGGGTTCCAAGAGGCTGTCGCAGCCGGAAACGGAGCTCAGGGGCCTGTTTTTCCTGGCAGAGTCACCATGGGTTGGTCTCCCACCCTAGAACTGGTCTCTGGTTTCAGGGTGACCCTGTGGGCCAGATCCAGCCCCCGGGCCTTGAGTTTGACCCCCCTGCCCAAGGTATTAGGAAGCACCCCACTTAAAAACAGCAGCTGCTGCCACAGGTGCCCTACAGCAGGGCTCCCCAATCCCATCCACGGACCGACACAGGTCCATGGCATGCCAGAAACTGATCCACACAAGCAAGCAAAGCCCCATCCATGGGATGCAGGTAGCACATGATACCATGCCCCCTCTGGTCCGTGGAAAAGGTCCCTGGTGCCCAAAAGGTTGGGGGGGGGCACTGCCCTACAGGAGCTTTCAGTCTCCCCAAAAACACTTAGTGACCATGACTGTCTTCTTACAGGCCACCAAAACTCTTACTTGATGTCCCAGATGTAGATGTATGTGTCAACCGAACTGGTAACCAGTAGATCTGACTCAAACACCGCCCAGTCCAAATCACTAGAAAAGGCAGAGAGAAAAAAAGAGAAGAAAATCGATAAGGGGCGGGCAACTCTTTATGACCTGTGGACTTCAACTCCCACAATTCCTGAACCGGCACAACCGTGGCAGTTCCTGAACATGGCTGGCGCAGGGATTCTGGGAGTTGAAGCCCACAGGTCACATGGGGGGGGGGGCATGCCACTTTATAGAAGGTAAAGTGAACTTTACAGAAGGTAGAAGGACACCGGGGTCTCTGGGGCAACCATACCTGATAACACGTGTGTGTCCTTGCAAGGAAGTGCCAATTTCCCCATTACCGTCCTTCCACTTATACAGATCAACACGCTGGTTGCTCTGAAATTAAGACGGAAAACATCAGGAGCCGCAAAGAAAACCACAGACTCATTTTCCAAAAATGGAGTTTGGCAGCTTGAAGATGTGTGGATTTTATTTCCCAGAATTCCCCAGCCAGCATGGGTGATTGGAGAATTCTGGGAGTTGAAGTCACACACCTGCAAACTCTTAAGGTTGAGAAACAATGTTCGAGAATGGGAGCAGTCTTTTAGCTTTTAAAATGAGGATCCTTTTCAAAAACCCCAAGAGAAATATAGTATGTTCCCCAATATTGGGGCTAGAAGATTTCCTCACACTCACTCACTGAGGGTCTCAAAAGAGTTATCTTAAGGAGAGACACCTTTCCATCTTCCATATTAAATGGTCAGAAACAACCAAACAAAGCACAATGTTATTGATCTCTAATTCATGTAATCTTTTTCAAATTGGCAGTGGCTTAAGAGTTTATTATTGTTGCTTTATTTCTCAGGACATAAATTATTCTAAAACATGTTAGCTGCCCTGAGCAAATTAAAGCATATAAAAGGTATAAAAATATAAGAAAAAAACAAAACAAGAAGCAATTCTTGTCCACAAACTGGTATTATTAGATTTTTATCCCATCTTTTTATATATAACTCAAGACGGTGAATATAACTAATACTCCTGCCTATTTTCTCAACAATCACCCTGTGAGGTGGGTTAGGCGGAGAGAGAGGACTGCCCCAGAGTCACCCAGCAGGCTTTCATGCTTAAGAAAGATCTAGAATTCACTGCCCCTTCATTTCTAGCCCAGCTCTTCCACCAGTTCACCAAAACGGTTCTATTAAGATCAATTTTATTTTAATTAAATTATAGTAATCAATTCAATTAGTAAATTAATAATTTTGATTCATAAAATTAAACATTGTATCTATTAAGATAATATTAAAGAAAGAACCTTTCTACAGATTAAATATCTTAAATCTCACATATCCAAGAAGGGTAAATATTGTAGGAGCGGACAAGTGAACCTATGATTTTTAAAAAAAAATCAGTCTGGAACACTTTTTCTTTTTTTTTTCTTTTTAAAATCTATTTTATTCATTTTCACATTCCATTTTACAATCACTTATATACAGGGTATTTGCTATAAAAGAAAAAAAAATATAAAAAAAAATTAAAAAAAATAAAAAAGAAAACACAACTCATCATTCACAACCCCACCTGACACTTCCATCCTCCATACACCCCATCTACCCCCTCCAACTTTCCTTTCCTCCCTCTAACGCTCCCCTCCTACTTCCCTTTCCCCTCAAACCTTCCTTCTCCCCTTACTCCCCAGACACCCTCCTTGCATTCCCCTTACTCCTTCCTTACTCCTCCCTCCTCTTTCCCTCTACCTCCCTCCTTGGTGTATTCCTTTATTCAAGTGTTGTTTATTATAATCTGATAAAAAGTAAAATAAACCAAGGGAAAAAAAATATAAAGAAAGAAAAGAGAAAAAAAGGAAAAAAAAAGAACAACCGTATATAAGTGCATTCTTGTTCTTATTGCGACTATGTTAACACCCACCCACCCACCCCCCATAAATCCCCATCCCTACTCCTCCCGACTTCCCAGGGCCCACACCTGGCACTGCCTTCTATCTAAAGTATCTTATGTTCGTATGAATTAAAAATAAAAGTAATATATTAAAGGAAAAAAAAAAGAAAAAAAAAGAAAAAGAAGAAAAGAACAAAGAAAAAAGAAAAAAGAAAAAAGAAAAAGAAAAAAAAAAGAAACTCTTTGTGTTAAGCTCAGCCCCCCATCTTTATCTATGCTTAAATAGTATAAGTCATTCTATCTATATTTTATTCTCGTCTCTTGCTTCTTTGTTATTTACCCCGACCTCCTGTAGACTCTCCCATTCCTCTTCCTTAACCTTGTATTCAGATAAACATTTATCCAAATTTGTATAGACATCGATATACAATCTAACTCAAACATAATCCCTTCTATTAAAATTTAAGCAGCGTGGATCATTCCACATATTCAAATATTACTTTACAGAAGAATAATCAAACTTTCCCTTTCTTAACCTTAATTTCAAACAATAATTCAAAATAATCTGACCGAACTTTCCCTTCTTAGTAAAATTTAAGCAGCGTGGATCAAGTATTACTTTACACAAAAATCAGTTTGCATTCTATCTTGAAATGATCCCGACCAGCTTTCCCTTCTAATAGGATTTAAACAACGTAAATCATTCAGTATATACATTCAGTATCACCCCACCAATATACGTAAATCATTCCGCATGCATTTTACCCTCATCCCTTGCTTCTCAAATATTTGCCACTATCAAATTTATGCAAACATTAATTTAAAATCTAGCTCAAAATAATTTCACCAAGCTTTCCCTTCTAATAAAAATTAAATAGCATAGATCATTCCACATATTCAAATAATAGTTTCAGCAAGAATCAGTTTACCTTCTATTTTAAAATAATCTCTTCAAACTTTCCCTTCTAACAAGATTTAAACAGCGTAAATCATTCTGCATGCATTTTACATATATACATTCAATATCACCCCAGCAATAAATTCCGCTTTTTCTGCCGGAGAGAGGTCGCAAACCCCCATTCAATCCACAACTTTAGTGAATATTTTAGAATGTCTAAATCCTCAAACTCCGCTTTTCTGCTTCTCCGAAGGAGGGGGAGCTACCCCCTCCATCTTGCAGCCATGTGGTCTGTTGCTTGGCTTCTCCTTCGGCTTGTCTCTCCTCTTTTCCAAGTGAATCAGGAAGTCCCGCCTTCAAAGTCTTGTAATAGAAATCTCGAGCCTCCGAAACAGAATTGAGACGAAGTCTTTGATTCTCAAATGTGACCGTAATGCCGGCTGGGGCCTCCCATTTATATTGAATCTGATGATTTCTAAGCTCTTTAGTTAAAAAGGTATAGTCCCTTCTTGCCTTTAACATCTGGAAAGGTATTTCTTTGAAGACAATCAAGTTCTGGCCATCAACTCTCAAACTATTATTGTAAAATTTTTGCATGATCGCGTTTCTGGATTCTTTTGTGGAGAAATATATAATTATGTCCCTCGGGAGCTGTCGCTGTTCCGCTACCAACGAATTCTGGCGATAAATTTTCCGAATCTGCCAATCAAAGTTAAGTCCCGGGCTTCCCACCACATGGCTGAGGGCTTCAACAAAGGTCTGTTTCAGATTCTCTCGCTCCTTTTCGCGGAATCCTCTGACTCTTATTGCGAATGCCTTCTTATTAAAGTTTATCATAACGAGCTGTTCTTGAGTGTCTCTAATTTTTTGTTGTAATATTTGAATATTAGTAGTCAAATTAGAATTAGCCTCTTCCAAACTTTCTAATTTATTCTCTATTTCAGCGGTATAATCTGACAGGGCAGACACGGCTGCAAACGTATTCGCCTTCATTTGGTCAATTTTAGACTTTAAATCACCATATAGCTCCAATACAAATTCCTTAATTTCTTGTTTAAAATCATTAAACATTTGAAAAAAAAATTCCTGTGTTAAGAATTCTCCAGTAGAGGGCGTAGGAGACAAGGGCTGCGATGCCAGTGTAAATTCTTTAAGTTCATTCACAGATTCTTTAGGCACATTTGTAGAGAGACGCTTCGATTTTGACCTGGGTGCCATTATAAATAAACAAATAAACAGCGCTTTCGCTCCCCTCTGTTTCCAAAAAAAAAAAAAAAAAAAAAATTATTTTGTTAAGGAGCGGTCTGCAGGAAGGTAAAACCGGCTACGTACATCCCCTATCAGTCACCAACGGAGAGAAATCGCCATTTTGAAGTCCGTTTAAACAAAGAAGCCTCTAAGACAAATGGTGCTGGTATTTACGATAGTAATAAAAGCATAAATCTCACAGGGGTGGGACCCGCCCGTATTAATCTTAGCTTCAAACAACTTTGCTTTGTCCTGGGGGGGGTGTCGCCTGTCTAGGGCTGCCAAAAAAAGGCAGCTGAGAAGAACTGGCTGGAGATAAAAGCTCCGCTCACGCTGGATCTAATCTCTGTCCACAGCCAAAAAAAAAGAGAAAGGCTGTGAATTACGAATAGACCCTAGCACACAGAGCTACTCCCTGCCCCTTTATGCCAAAAAGGGGTGATATCTATGATCTTATTTAGATATACAGACCAGATCTCTGAGAGGAGCTCGGTTGAGCCCTCCTCGGCGACAGGCTCCTCCCCCCGGATCCTCAGTCTGGAACACTTTTTCTAACCAAAAATTTTGTTAGGAGGCAGATGCTTTTATGAGCTTACGAAAGCTTGTATTTTTTCATAAATTATACTGATCAAAATAGATGCTACCCGGCTCCTTCTGATTATATCAGCCAGTTTTGTCTAGTGGTTAAGACACCAGGCTAGAAACTGGGAGAATGGGAGTTCTAGTCCTATCATAGGCATGAAAGCCAGATGGGTGACTTTGAGCCAGTCGTTCTCTCAGCCCAACGCATCTCACAGGATTGTGGGGGGAAATGAGAGGAGGAAAATGCGCTGGATATGTTTGCAAGCTTGAGTTATTTGTAAAAACAGTAACAGTGGGATACAAATAAGTAAACATCCCAATTTGGGATGAGATATCTATGCAGAACAAGAGAATGTGATTTTGGATACTTCAGATGTTTTACACTGTTCTTAGTCATATCCCTAGGCCCTAATGTGTAAGGAAGCAGCAGCACATACAGATACAGATTAACAGAGTTGGAAGGGACCTTGTAGGTCATCTAGTCCAACCCCTCACCCAAGCAGGAGACCCTGCACCATTTTTGAAAGATGGCAGCCCAGTCTCTTCTTGAAAGCTTCCAGGGATGAAACTCCCACAACTTCTGAAGGCAACTTCTGTTCCATTGGTTGATTGTTCTCACTGTCAGAAAATTCCTCCTATTTCCAGGTTGAATCTCTCCTTGGTCAGTTTCCATCCATTATTCCTTGTCTGGCCTTCAGATGCCTTGGAGAATAGACTGACCCCTCCTCTCTGTGGCAGCCCCTCAAATATTGGAAGATGCTCTCCTGTCTCCCCTGGTACTTCTCTTCCCTAGACTAGCCAGGCCCAATTCCTGCAACCATTCATCTTATGTTTTAGCCTCCAGTCCCCTCATCATCCTGGTTGTTCTTCTCTGCTCTTTTTCTAGACTCTTTTTTACAGTGTGGTGACCAAAACTGGGAGCACCATCCCAGTAGCTACGCTAAGTGCAGAAGCTGCGCTGCTTGAATCCACCTGGGAAGGAACATCTCTCCCCTCTTCTCTCCCCCCCCTTACCGATGCAGCAAAGAAGTGTGCATGGCTCTCGTGGGGATTCCATTGCACGGCCCCAATGTCCCACTTGCTCTGACGGGAAATCTTGCGGTGGCCATCAGCAGGCGCATCCAGGTTTACAATGTAGAGGAAGCGGCGCCTGGGAAAAGGCCCACAAACACAGGAAGGAGTGTTACTACAGTGGATCCAAAGTAATTTACTACCATGAGAGCAACTCTTATTCTGAGGAACACATGTTGTAATTGAGACTGGAATGATGGTCATAAGTCATGGCAGTTGTTAAGTGAGTCACTACATGATCATGATTTTACAGCCTTTTTATGCTCGTTGCTAAGTGAATCACCGTGGACCTTAAATGAACACCGTGATCATTAAGTAAATCCTTTTTTCACAAACAGTTATAAATGCAGGGTTGTTCATAAACACCCAAAATGTGATGACATATTGCTCTGTGTGTGTGCGTGCATCCAACTCTTCGTGGGACAATTCGCTGCAGGACAAGAGTTACACTGATTTCGAAGAAATGATAGAACAGAATAATTAAACAAAGGATGCAAAAGGAAGGACAAAATGAAACGTGAATGACAAAAATTAAAATCACTTTTTTAATTATTTTAAATACTTGAACTGTCCTGCTGCAAGTTATCCCACGTTGAGTTGGCTGCCCCGAATTGTCCCGTTCTGAGCCTGACACCCAGTAATGGAGCCCCATAAGATTCTAAACCTTTAACATTATAATGAGATTTATATACATTAATTGTATTTTATATTATTGATGAGGCCCAAGAAAATTCCTTTTCCCTCAGCGCGGTTCGGGCAAGCCAAAAAGTTGGGATACCCATGGTTTATAGCAGGGTCTCCAAATTTGGCAACTTTAAGACCTGTGGACTTCTGCAACTACGTAAGTCTTAAAGCTGCCAAGTTTGGAGACCGTTGTTTAAAGCAAGGATTCGTGTATGCGGCCATTAAATGCAGCCAGCCCTGGAACTAACTAACTACAGAGTACCTGCATAAAGTAATATTATCTGGCTAAACCAACATCAAATGTGTCAACAATAAAACCGATTGAGCTAGAAGCAAACCCTTTAAAACTTGGAAAATGGGGATACTGAGATTCAGGCAATGCTGCGCTTTTCTTTGGTCTCTTCATGGAGAAGAAGGGATGCAGCTGAAGCTGATCCAGAGCTTACCTCTTACCAGACTGAAGGCTACATTGTCCTTAGGCTGCCAAGATCCACATTGCCCAAACTGGGGAATTTGGCCAAGGCAAAATTTGATTTTATTTCACTTCATTGCCACTTGGGGATATTTAAAATTGCACATAATAAATCCTCTCTTAGTTCATATACTAGAGGTAGTCTTCAACTTATGCCTGGAACCAAATTCAGATTACAGTTGGTCCTCATTTTACAACAGTTCATTTAGTGACTATTCAAACTTACAATGGCACTGAAAAAAACGGACTTATGACTGTTTTTCAGTTACAACTTTCGACCTTCTGACAAGCTAAGCCAATGGGGAAGCCAGATTCACTTAACAACTATTACTAACTTATCAATTGCAGTGATTCACTTAACAACTGTGGCAAGGAAAATTGTAAAATGGGCCCAAATGCACTTAATAAATGTCTCACTTGACAACAGAAATGCTGGGCTCAATTGTGGTCGTACATTGAGGACTACCTGTACTACCAAAATATAAGGATACTTAGGTCCAGCTGCAGGTATTATTCCAGCAAGAGATTGCCATAGGGCTCAGCTGCACATTTCTGTATAACACCACCAAATGTTGGATTATAATTACAGGAAGTCTTGCATGGAAACTATAAGCCAGGATTTATCTAGCTAGATTCTAACTTCTTGGGTAGCTCCTGCAAAAAGCAGATGACAATGTGAAGTATCTGAAATAACTTTTTAACGTTCCCAGGTGTGTCCCCTTCCATTAAAAAAAAAAGTTCATTCATAAAATCCAGCAGACGAGGCAAAAATATCCAGCCAATCTTTCTTTTGCAAGGCTCATTCTTCTCCTATGAGAACGAATGTGCTTAGGGAGGAGCACTCAGTCAGATGAAGTCAGAACTAGAGATCAAAGCTTCACCACCTCTTCTGCACTTAGCAAATCTAGGCCACAATTGAGTTGCTTCCACGTTTGAGCTTCTGAGACAGATTATCAGGCTATTTTTGATCATGACAAAGTTGTTCAATCATTATTTCATTTGAATTTAACGTAGGGTATTTACGAGAGAGGCGTATTTGAATTAAGTGTTTAAAATAGTATGATTATTGGATTAAAGTGTTAGAAATACACACACAGAGACATATATATCCTGCAAAAGAATAATTAATGTTCTGGAACTGGTTTAAAGTCAGCCATGGGGAAATTTGAGGCATGTTCCTGCATGAAGTACATTTGAATTCTCTCCTAAGAATCCATTCTAGAAACTAATGTTATTAAAGTAATTTTGGATTTGTTGTAGCTTTTGCTGTATATTTGGAAGAAATAATTTTGGATCTTTATTTCAATCATCGTTATCACTAGGTTGGGACTGTCAAATTTCTGTACAGCTATGAGGACTAGAAACCTACTCATTTAAAAAGTGTCCTAAGAAAACTAAAATCTGCATATACAGATAGTTCTCAACTTACAACCACAATTGAACCCAAAATTTATGTTGCTAAGTGAAACATTTGTTAAGTGAGTTTTGCCTCATTTTACGATTTTTCTTGTCACAGTTGTTAAGTGCAGTTGGTAAGTTAGTAACATAGTTGTTAAGTGAATTTGGCTTCCCCAGTGACTTTGCTTGTCAGAAGGTCGCAAAAGGGAATCAGGTGACCCCGGGACTCTGCAACCGTCACAAATGTGAACCAGTTGCCAAGCACTCAAATTTTGATCACGTGACCATGGGGATGCGGCAACGGTTGTAAGTATGAAAAAAGGTCATACATCGCTTTTTTCAGTGACGTCGTAACCTTGAATGTCACTAAATGAACTGTGGTAAGTTGAGAACTACCTGCAGGGCTACATTCTTCAACTTTTTTGCATATCTGTGGAATCACAGCTGCCCTCCAGCACGGAGCTAGGACCAGTGGTTAAATTCAAAACATTTTACTACCGGTTCTGTGGACGTGGCTTGGTGGGCGGGGTGTGGCTTGATAGACATGGTGTGGTTTGGTGGGCGTGGCAGGGGAAGGATGCTGCAAAATCTCCATTCCCACCCTACTCTGGGGCCAGCCAGAGGTGGCATTTGCCAGTTATCCAAACTACTCAAAATTTCCGCTAGCGGTTCTCCAGAACCTGTCAGAACCTGCTGAATTTCACCCCTGGGTAGGACCCTGGAAGGAAGACCCAAGTTCAATGGGTCTAAATTTAAAGCAGGTCTGTTAGGTGGGCTGATAATAACCTACTTCCCTCTTACATGCTGATAACAAGCCATCTCCTACAGGGCACTAATAGTGCTATTAAAAAGCCAGCAGGCCTAGAATGAAAAGGACAAAGCGCAGACAATTACTGAGGCAGCTGAGCAAAGGCTGCCTTTATCACAAAGGAGAGGTTTCAGCTAGAAGCTGGGGGGGGGGGGGGAGGAAATAGAAGGGACACGTAGGCCATACATCTTATCCCTTTCACAAAGTACCATTCAATGTTGGATCTAAATGGTACGCCTGAATTCTATCTTTGCTCCATAATTGCCTGGGCGTGGGGAGGGGGGGAGGAAGAAAGTTTTATCCAGGAGGGAACCACACGTTGACTTTTAATAATAATTTGACAAGAGATCAAGGAGAGTAGTGAGTGTGTCTAACAATGCACCAATGTAACCAGGGTATGATGAAAAATTCTCAATCTATCTTATGGGCGGGGGGGTCTTGATTGAAAAAAAAAGTTTAAGTTTCTATGGAGGCAGTTAAAAGGTGGATTTGCTGGAAAATGTCAGTGGCAAAGTTTGTGGGGTACAAAAAAGAGGGGTTGCCTGTGGTTTATTGGCAACTCACACTCTTGCTCCAAAGGAGAGGCACTGAGAGATCTCTAACGGGAAGATGGCACAGGTTTCGTGCAAAGAAAGGCAGGTATTTGTTCTCCCAAAGCAAACCAAAAGTCCCATAAAGAAATGATGGAGACTGGCTTCAGAAGATTTGTAGACAAGATGTCACATAGATTCAAGGAAGATTTGTCCTACTTGGCATAAAGGCTAAATCTTCAGAGGCAGAGCATGACAGACAATGAGGAATGTTTAGTGCTATGGCTTCCTGCTAGAAATCGAAGGAAGACAGCCCGGTTAGTCTGTGTCTGTCAGGAATTAGGAGCCCAATAGCAGCTCCCGAGTCTCATACCAAACTTAAATTAACACATTTTATTAAAAGGCATAAACCTTCCTGAGCTATTTTATTAAATGAGTCAGTCTGAAAAGCTGCTACCAGATTCTTTTTGATTTGTCCTGCAAAGAGATCACGGATGGATCTATTGGGGCAGAGTTCCCCAGAATTCCCTTTGCGGACTGGACTGGGGGGGGGGGATGATTCGGTGCAAGTGACAGGCAAGAACGTGGATGCAGGCTCCATTTGCACAAGCAGCAGGCACGTACAGCTGCTGCTCGTGCAAATGGAGCGCATGTTGTGGCCTGTTGGCTAACCAGCCCTCCAGCAGCCGAATCAGAGGAGGAGGAGGAGGAGGAGGCATGGGAGTCAAGATCAGCATCAAGACAACCTAAGAGCTCTGAGGGGGAAGAGGGAGTGGAGCTGGCAGAGAGAGAGAGAGAGAGGCAGAGGCAGAGCCTGGGCCGTCCATCAGCCCTCAGATAGAGAGTCAACAGCCCCTGGGTCTGGAGGTGGCTGAGGAGGAAGAGGAGGAACAGCTGGGTCCAGTGCCTGATGCGCAGATGTGCAGAAGTCAGAGGAGAGGAGAGCAGTGGAAATCTGTGGGACGGTCCTTGGGACAGAAAAACCACCGTTGCTAGTGAAGCCCCACCCTAGCTCTGGAGATAAAACAGAAGAGATTAATAGATGTGGCAGAGAACCATTCATCTCTTATCTGTGTTGAGAGACTTTTTGCCGGGGCTGCTGGCACTCCTAATAAAGGAATCATTGATTTAATTACAGAGGGTTTGCCGTGCTTGGGGAGCTGGGTCAGAACAATGTGCTTGCTGCACATTGTTGCTTGCTCGCACAAGTGTGGACGTGCAGGTACACACGCTTGCCTGCCACTTCCTTGGCCCAGTTCCAAATGGCTCCAAGCCTGGAAGTGGGCCGTGGCCTGGGGACCCCTGTATTAGGGTGATGGAGTCTGATTTTGGATCACTTGTAATCAAATTCTGCTGATGCTTCAATCTCTTTTTCATCCACTTCACTGAGAAGGCCAAGTTCCGGGAAATGTGAAGAGCCACCCTGGACGAGACATTCTTCTTCCCTCTGTACCTCTCAGCAGGTACCAGCCCAGGTGTTGCCAACAGTGGCTGCCATTCCACCCTGAAGGTTTTAGCACTCACCCAGAAAGCACCGCATGCTGCCCAAGACAGTCTACGGACATTGCTGTTGCCTGTGAAAATAAGAGACGTGAATTCCCTCAGCTTATAAATAATACATTAAAAGCAGCAAAAATGCCCTCGGGAAGCACTCAACTGACTATATGGATGTGTAGTGTTATTGACAACAATACAGAAAAAGAATTGACACTGCCTTCCTTCAAACTGTAAATAATACATCTGATAATCAGAGGCAACACACTATTAAATCAGCCAATTTGATGGGAGGGAGGCTGTGAGGCTCAACCATTAAAGTCAATCCTACAGCAGCACCTTTGCTAAAAAGATGATTGGGGCCCTAATCGGTTCCTCATCTCCTTGGGAAAAAGGTCTCCTTGATATCAACAGAAATGGCCTTTCTCGAAATATAAATAGAACTCTACTGCAAGCTGTTTTTTGGAGCACAAAATAGTGAACAGAAATCCATTGCTGCCAATACCTAAATCATCTGCTTCTGAGTCATGCAGAATTAAAATTGCTTCCTCAAAGTGTTCTAACTCAAGTTCTCCGAATAGCGACCAGAAACCATTTTGAATGTGAAACAGCCTTTTTCGGCACTGCCTTTTCTCCTTTACAACTAGGATTTGAAACTCTTCACTACAGCCTCTTTCAAACGCAAAGCAATTTTTAAAATTCAAGGAGTTTGAAATCTATTGCACACCTCACTTCAAATTTTAATTCTTGAGGGGCAGCAGCCTCTCCTCTTTTAATAATCTTTTGGTTTCCATCTTCAGTTCGGTTTAAGCTGTCGTTATTGAACACAGATAGTCCTCGACTTACAACAGTTTGTTCAGTGACCATTCCAAGTTACGACGGCACTGACAAAAGTGACTTATGACGATTTTTCAAACTTATTACCCTTGCAGCATCCCTCAGAGTCACCTGATCAAAATTCAGATGCTTGGCAACCGATTCATATTTATGGTGGTTGCATCATCCTGGGGTCATGTGATCAATCATCTTTTGCAACCTCCTTTCAAGCGAAGTCAACCAGGAAGCCAGACTCACTTAACAACCATGCTAACTTAACAACTATAGTGACTCACTTAACAACTGTGGCAAGAATGGTTGTAAAATGAGGCAAAGTTCACTTAACACGTTTCACGTAGTAACAGAAATGGTGGGCTCAATTTTGGTCATAAGTCAAGGATTACCTGTAGAAGGTTTTGCCTTTCAATTAAGAATGCATGTGATAAAAGACTATAGCAATAGCACTTAGACCTATATACCACTTCATAATGCTTTGCAGCCCTCTCTAAGCGGTTTACAGAGTCAGCCTATTGCCCCCAACAATCTGGGTCATCATTTTACCCACATCAGAAGGATGGAAGGCTGAGTCACTCTTGAGCCTGGTGAGATTTGAACTATTGGCAGTAGGTAGAGTTAGCCTGCAATACTGCAAGGTAGGTAGGTAGGTAGGTAGGTAGGTAGGTAGGTAGGTAGGTAGGTAGGTAGGAAGGAAGGAAGGAAGGACAGTAGCAGTTAGACTTATATACTACTTTCCACCCCTCTCAAAGTGGTTTACAGAGTCAGCCTCTTGCTCTCAACAATCTGGGTCCTCATTTTACCAACCTCGGAAGGATGGAAGACTGAGTCAACCTTTGAGCCTGGTGAGATTTGAACTGCCAAATTGCAGGCAGCCGGCAGTCAGCAGAATTACCCTGCACTACTGCACTTGAATTATTGCACCACCATGGCTCCTGTAGTTGCTGTCTTCAGACCTGGCCACTGGCCATCAACCCCTCCATGGGGGAGCAAGAGCTCTCCTGATTGTATATCTGGCTTTCCAAACTGGAACTTGACAGGCCAAAATGTTGAGGTAGTCAGCAGAAGTAGCCTGCAGTACCACATTCTAACCACTGCACCACCAACGGCTCTAGGATGCTGATTCTCCACAATCCATCTTGCAGCAGGCGCCACCTGCACATTCTCAAGCCAAACTGTTGCTTGCAGCAAAATCAGCATCTCCCTGTCACAGGCCTGTCTGCCAAGCAGAATATTATTGACTTGAGCCATCAAAAGCAAGGGCTTAAACTTGCTGGACCAGTTTTTCTCAACCTTGACGACTTTAAATTCTGTGGACTTCAACTCCCAGAATCCCTCAGCCAGCTCACCCTGACTCTTTAGTTCCACATCACCTTGAAGCACAATTTCCTCCCCCCCACCCCCAATCAACAACCTCTAAAGAAGAAGGAGGCTAATTCCTTCAGCAGTATCCCCCACTTTTAATCCTGCTGGAGGCCCAGAAAGATATAATGGTCAACAAGATCAAAGAGCAGAAGGATGGATCCACCACCCTGGATCTGCCAGATACAATCAGTGTTAAATGTTTATTTTATAGAACCAAAAAACTTATTCTCATCACCTTTGCTACAGAAGCTGCTACAGAAATCAAAAAGAAATACTGGCATATTTAAAAGATAGTTCTTTTTTGGCTCTCAATTTTGCAAAACGTATAGAAACCACACAAAGCACATCTTATTAAATTTCTATACAGTATATATCTCAAGCGGGCAGGCACATCCTTCTCTCCACAGCCCTATGGGAATGGAAGGAAGAGTTCTCTCTCTTGTCTTCATTATCAGACAGCAGACAGGCAATTAAAAAGTTTGGCATCCTTGCATATTTCACCATAAGGATCAACTTGCAAGAGAGCAGGAATCAATGGGCAGGCAATACCTCCCTCCCGCCCTGTGAGAATTTACCTGCCGCACACCCTATTTTCCCACAGGTTTATCTCAATGCTGAACTTTATAATACATTTGGGAGGAGATTCTGTCTTTTTTAGATGCTCCCAGTTTGGGAAATGAAACCATTTATACAATCGTAATATTCTCAGAAAAGGAATATCTGTGTTGGTAATAACATATTCCCAACAAGGTTCCTGAGTTAGGGTCTGTGCAAAAAGCAGTAAACTAAAATAAACTAGTAAACATTATTTTAAAAGTGGACTCTTACTTATATGTATGAATCTTAGGCACCATCTCAACCTGATGGGATTAGTCAGCCCCACCAGTGGTGGCAGAATAGGCCTGCAGTGGACCCTGTCAATCAAGGAATTCCAGCTGGGGGTGTCCAGGAGAGCCTATTCTGCCATGGTGTGGCCCCCCAGGTCAGATCTACACTCTTGAAGACCTGGTTCCTCCAACTAACCCAGGACCACAATAGGGAAGTGAAATCCTGGAGATAGTTAATGGATTAGGTAGATCCCCATTTATTCTCCTTATGCATGTTGCCACTGAATTTTAACTAAATTTTAAATGCATGGTCTTTGTTTATTGTTTTATATGTTTTTGTAATAAAGAGTTTTATTATTTTTCAGTTACAAAAATAAACATTCCATCTTTCCTTAAGCCATGTGTCATCTGGGTACAAACATCTTTGTGCAACATTGTTCCTCATTTACTACATCTTTCACATTCATATTAATATTATTTCCCTAAGTTTAGTATTATAATATATTAAGCATTTAAACATTATAAAACTCTCCATTTTTCTTCTTAATATCTTCTAGTAATGATATAATATCAACATTAAACATCATTATTCTCATCATACACATACTAAGAGTTTTCAGCTTATTTATATCTCTATCTAAATATATTGTCTACTTATTTTTTAGCCTTCTTCATTTCCAAACTCCATTTTTATTCTCCAACCATTGGTAAAATACTTCCCAAATCAGTTTTATATAGTATTTTTATTGAGTGACTGTAAACCACCTAGAGTTGCCTTGGTTAAATGGATGGCATAGTAATACGTAGTAGTACTTTATGTAGCCCATTTGTACAAACATACAATATATATAAACTATGCTCATGCAAATGGGCTATAAAGTATAACTACGTATTACTTCCCATTTTATTTAGGAAATCATAATTTCTCATAGCTAAATAATGTACAGTATTTAAGAAGCATTGACTCTTATAGAGCTACCAAAATATGATTTTCCTTGCCTAACAACAAAACAACATCTGATTGCTAGGCATAAGATCAGAGCTGGTATTTCTCCCAAGGGCACTGCCATGGGATTGATGAAATAGTAGCTAGATTTACATATGGTTAAGTTGGCTATTAAACACACCCATTTTCTTGATACGCATAAACTATAAATGAGCAGAGAGACTGCATTTAAAACTAACCGGGTTTAGCATAGTTTGCATGCACATTACTAGTAAGACTTGTAACTCTCCTAAGTATCACATTCCATTATTATCAGCATGAAAACTGTAAAATAAAGGATTTTTCAAACTGAATACATCCAGTTGCAACAAGGTACAGATTCCATCTGCCCAGAATAATTGGTGGTGTTATTCTTTCTTATGAATTTCTGGTTGGTATGAGTAAAGTTTCAGCAATGATGAAATTCTCCCTTTCAGAATATTTACTTCTCAACTTTCCCTTGTCATCATGGTCTTTTGAAGGAAACAGAGCTGGGAATAATACCATTATTATACCAATTACCATTTGATGCCATAGCACCCAGCATTCAAAGACCTTTAAATCTCATGCCTCAGTACATTCTCAAAGAAACAATATAGAAACCTAATTCACATACCATGCTAAATCAAATTTTTATTTGTTTCCCTGAGGAAGCGTGTAAATATTAGAACATACATCTTAGCATAACTGTGAGTTCAGCCCATGTATCACATATCACACTATATGACAGTTTGTTCACTAAGCCAGAATTTGTTAGGTTTCTTCATTGCACTAAACCATAAATATGATTTTATTAGCTAGAAAAGTTGGTTCATGTGAAATGCAAAGAGCCAAAGTGCAATGTGCAAATCCAGTCAATAAATATCTTCTCTGATGACTCATCTATAGGCGTGTGTTTATGAAGATAATATATTATCTAGAAATCTGTGTGAATTAATGGATTATTTTAACTATTAACCTTATTCAGCAGTGGCAAACACTAGCTGTTAGAGACTTATGAATACCTCATAGCACAAATTTGTTTTGTAGACAAGACCAAATTTCATAAGATATTGCAACATTAGCATAATTGGATAGGAAAAAATGTACAGTACAGGAGAAGGAACATAAAGAACAATAAAAATACCTTAAAACATTTGTTATATAAGTGTTGGAATCAATCAACTGACAATCCAATTAACCCAGATCATACCTATAAAATGTCTGCTGTAGCAATCTTGCCAAAATTCAAAAATGTCCAATTTATAACAGAACAGCCTAACGTAAGGCAGCTTTCTAACATGGGTCAGTTCTTAAACTTTTAGCTGTAGCTAAAGAATCAAAGAGGCTAGAGTTTAAAGGAAAGGAGGGGGGAAGCAAATGATCATCTCAGCAGAAATCTCTCCCCCAGCTCTTTGCAGAAGCCCCTGTAGTACTGTTCTTAAAGTGTTTAACACAATTATAGGTAGTCCTGGACTTACGACCACAAAATTTCTGTTTTGAAGCATGACAGTTAAGTGAGTTTTGCCCCATTTTAGGAACTGTCTTGTCATAGTTGTGAATTACTACAGTTAAGTTAGTAAAACAGCTGTTAAGTGAACAGGCTTCCCCATTGATTTTGCTTGTCAGAAGGCCACAGAAGGTGATCACATGACTCTGGGACACTACAACCGTCATAAATCCATGCCAGTTGCCAAGCAGTCAAATTCTGACCATGTGATCATGCAGATGCTGCAATTGGTGAAAAATAGTTGTAAGACTATTTTTTCAGTGCTGTGTAAATTCAAAATGGCTGTAAGTCCAGAACTACCTGTATTCCTTTTCCTGGTCTTCAATAATGTTGTTAACCTATCCACTCACACATACACAAAGATTTTGTTGTTTT
The DNA here is from genome assembly GCF_009769535.1 of Thamnophis elegans. NCBI lineage: Eukaryota > Metazoa > Chordata > Lepidosauria > Squamata > Natricidae > Thamnophis > Thamnophis elegans. The sequence continues at coordinate 25,647,907 of NC_045554.1, forward strand.
ATACAAGTGTCACAACTGCAGCAGCCCCAAACTGGATCCTCTACACCCAAAACAGCAATGACCAAAGTTATTTATCCAATTTTTAAAACCACCCATCCTCCTCACAGAGGCTCTATTACTCACAGAATATGCTCTAGACTAGAGCAAATATCCCAGGTCTTGTTTGGCTGTTTTTAAGTAACTTTTGCTTACAAATGTTTATACTGCTTGCTTCCAAAACTTTATGGGAAAGTGGGAGCGTTCTTTATAATAAAGTTCAGAATGTAAGTAACTTTGATAATAATGCCAGGAGGAAAAGCGGTGGTGAGGGAGAAGAAAAAGACTGGAAGCAGTGGCCAGGCCTGTTTCAGTTTTTAATTTTCAATTGTTTAAATTCATTTTATATTTTCTGTGCCACCCAGTCTAACAGAGAGGTCAGCTGCATTATATTTAATGTATTGTTTTAATGAGTATATTTGGTAAGCCTCTCAAGAGTCCGTTGGAATGGGAGGCTGCATTAGTAAAACTATTAGTATTGCCTCAGTCAAGAGAAAAACCAGTCACAATAGCCTTCCATCCTTCCGAGGTGGGTAAAATGAGGACCGAGATTGTTGGGGGCAATAAGGCTGTAAACCTCTTTGAGAGGGCTGTAAAGTACCATGAAGTGGTATATAAATCTAAGTGCTATTGTCCTCCTTTCCTCCCTCTGTCCTTTCCTTCCTTCTTCCTTCCTCTGCCTTCCATCCTTCCGAGTAAAATGAGGACCCAGATTGTTGGGGGCAACATGCAGACTCTGTTAACCGCTTAGAGAGGGCTATAAAAGCCTTGTGAAGCGGTATATAAGTGTATTTGCTATTCCATCCATCCACCATAACATGCAGTGGTTAGAAGGCAGTATTGCAGGCTAATTCTGCTCTTTCAGGAGTTTAAATCTGACCAGGCTCAAGCTTGACTCAGCCTTCCATCCTTCCAAGGTTGGTAAAATAAGGATCCAGATTGTTGGGGGCAAGAGGCTGACTCTGTAAACCGCTTAGAGAGCCCTGCAAAGCACTGTGAAGCGGTATATAAGTCTAACTGCTATTGCTCCCCCCCTTCTGCTGCTGGGGATGATGGGAGCTGTAATCCAGCGCTCCCGAAGGGTGCCGGGGCGAGCCCCAGGCCACTCGACGCCGAGCAGCGGATCTTCGTGCGACGCCAGGCACCCTTCCCATCTCCCCTCAGCGGCTCCCCGCATCTCCCCAGGGGGAGGCGCGGCAGGGATGCCTCCCACCCGGAGTGCCAAGGAACGGGAGGGGGTGAGAGAGAGCTCTGCCGGCAGGCAGGCAGGCAGACCGTCCGGGGAACGGCGACCGCGCGGCCCCGCTGCCCCGAAAACGGCCCCGGATACCTGCGAGTCGCGGAATTCCACCACCACATTCTCGCTACTCCAGCGCGCGGCCATCTTGGCTGCCCTGGAGGCGGCGGCGCGACGGCGACCAGGAAGTCGTCGCGCACGGAGCGCAGGGCCTGCCGGGAGGCGTAGTTCTGGCCGCTTAAAGGAGCCGGAGTTGCTCAAGAGCCAGACCTGTGTCTTCCCTCAGGGTTGGACTACAACTCCCAGAGTCTCCCCTCGCCTAGCTAGGAACCCTGGGAGTCGTGGTCCGACGTCGATTTGTTTTGATCTTTCTTAAGGCAGCCTGCCTCCCACCTGCTCTCTCTTTTTTTTCCTTGCATACCTTTGTCATTGGATTTGCACAACAGGCTGAGACACACACACACACACACCACACACACACATGCAATCCCTCTCTTGTAAATTGAAAGCAAGCTTATCCTGCTTATTGAGCGCAGACACTGTATCTTTGCCTCAGTTATGCAACTTTCTGTGAACATATTCAATGTCTGAGGGATGTGGAGGGTTAGAAGACTGCAAAGTGGCTGTTTTGTTAATCCATATCACTAATTAGTATATGTATATTTACTAATGTGTGTTTAAATTATAGGGGCTGGACAACCATTTATCTGAAATGGTATAGGACAGGGTGTCCAAACTTGGGAACTTTAAGACTTGTGGACTTCAACTCCCAGAATTCCCCAGCCTTTCCAACCCTTATTATTCTATGTAGACAGATTCCAAATCAATCAATCAATCCAAAATAGACATTGGAGCCAAAGAGTCACCTGGATCTCCTTTAATTTACAGAAGTGGATCTGAATTAAGCTACACTAACTGTGTTGTTTCCATCTCTGGAAGGAACTTATCCACGCCACTGCTATGTTTTTGCACAATTCTTCTGAACGTGTTTCCTAATGATGATAATGCATGATCTCTACTCATGCAAATAGGCTGGGAAGGGATCTGTCAACCCTCTATTCAAAGTTTAGGAGAATAGGGATTTTAGTCAATCTTTACCTAGGTGAGATATTAATCTTTCCATTCCTGATTAGAGCACAATATAACTATGGCTGAAAGTTCACAACTGCCATTTCAATTACATCATGCAAGTTAATTGCACAAAAGATGAGGGGTGCTATAAATGACATGTCACCAGGAGCTTCATTCCAAACAAATATCCCTGGACCTACTCCTAAATAAAATCAAGTTCTTACAAGTTGGGACAAAACTCTCCTTGCTGCCTACTGACCATCCCAAGAAATTCCTGGGGATTGTACCATCAGATTTCAAAAGCTCTTATGTCTGGAATTGTCTGAGAGCATAAGTAAAATGGACAGAAGTATATTCTCTTCTTGGCTGACAACATTCAAGATTTCATAACCCCTTACCTGAAATTGGTGTGAAGGTTTGTGCGGCCCGCTGTAAAATAATTGGTTGAAAACTGGTTCTGTTCTACCTTTTATATTGTCCCTTTTTGTCTTTTACAGTCTCAGAACTCCCTGTTTTTGTTGAAAACGGACTTGGCAGCAAACCCTCAGAATGTGAAGATATGATTTATCTTGATAGCGGTTTTTTTTAAATTTGCAAAGGAATTAGATTGGGTGAATTAACTTATACTAGCCTGGTGCAAAATGTAGGAAAGAATGGAACCTAGAATAAGGTTCTCTTATTTCAAAAGTAGGGAGTGATGGCCACCTGTCCAGAAGATGGAGAACACCAAACAGAATGCAAAGTATCTGGAGCAAAGTCAGGATTTATTATGCACAAATATTTCCAATTCTTGGGAAAAGGAAGACACCCCTTTAGGTGTCATTCATCAACAGGCAATTTTAGTATATAAAATAATAAAATGCTAATCTATTGTATTTGTGTGCGTGTTAAACACAAACAAGAAAAATATGTTAACATATTCAATCAAGAGACTTAAAAGTTTCAATGAGAATAGAGCTGGAAAGGATCTTGGAGGTCTTCTAGTCCAACCCCCTGCTCAAGCAGGGGACCCTACACCATTCCAGACAAGTGGCTGTCGAGTCTCTTCTTTACCGATCTCCAGTGAGATCTTTTGTAGGTTCTTGTTTTGTTTTTGTCTGCCAGTGAGTCTTATGCAACAATGGATTCTATCTGCTTCTTTAGCTTGTCTCACGTTCCCTCTTCCTCCCCAATGGGTTAGGGGTATCAACTGATGGTTGAGAGTTATCTCTGGAAATATATGTATTCAATCCATAATCACAATAAGATTCATGCATCAGGAGATGGCAAAAATTTTAAGATGGGATTTTAATGCAACTGGTGAAAGAAAAAGAAACGAGCCAATTTGTATTTTGTGCCAAGTCTAAATTTGTTAATCGTGGTTTATTAAACTACAAATGGCAAATCATTGTAAGCTTTATAATATCATGGTTTATATAAGCTATCCTGATGGAATTGATAAATCATGCAAGGCACAAAGCAGAATACCTGAGTGTGGGCGACACTTATAATTATGGTTTGTCCTCTTTCCAAAAATGCATCTCCTGAGGTTGTTGTAAAGATAAAATCAAGTGTGAGATGAAGAAATATTGACCTTTGCAGCAGAACATAAACGTGCTGAAGATATGCATGTCATGTAACTGTAACTGTTTTCAAGGTTATTGGATACATCTTTGATCCAAAACTAAGTTTTTAACTATGTTCTATTAAGGCTTCATTTGATGCATCCTGTGATGGAGGTAAGCCCTAAATCGTTGCTAAGTGAAACATTTGAGCCAATTAAGTAAGTGCGGGGAAAATGTTCACGAGTCACCTTTTTTCAGTGCGGTTGTAACTTTGAACGGTCCCTAAATGAACTGTTGTAAATTGAGGACTCCCGGTGCTTAATCCAGGTTTTCAAACTTGGCAACTTTAAGACTTGTGGACTTCAACTCCCAGAATTCTCCAGCCAGCTCTGCTGATTGGAGAATTCTGGGAGTGGAATTCTACAAGTCTTAAAGTGGCCAAGTTTGCTGACCTATGTGTCAATCCATCAACCCAGCCCCAAACAGACCCCAGTCCCCACTCCCACAAGGCATGATTGCGCAATTCCTGCCGCCACAAGGAAAACTAGGATCCAGCCCTTGGAAAGCTATGCGGGGCTCTGCTTCTCGGCGCGAGGGGGGAATCTAAGGCTGCAGAAAGTTCATCAAACGCCTCGGCTACTTCGGAGGCGTTAACGGCAAAAGGCCGGAGAGACCGTCGGTTAAAGCCGTTCCAAGGCTGGCTCCCGCCGGGCCGGGACTTCGGAGTCTCGTCGCGGGGCAGGAGGGGAGCCAGGCGCGCCCTCCCTCCGTCCGCTCAGCATCCCGCGGCGGCGGCGGCGGCGGGAGGAGGGGAGGGGAGGCGGAGAGGAGGAGACGGGGAAGCCGCGGCGCAGGCGCTGTGCGCGGCTCTATTGTCTCGGCTCCGGGAGCCCTCGGGAAGCCCGGCTGGGGACGGCCGGGGACGCACCAGCACCAGCCCGACGCCCTTTACAGCCCTCGCGGCCCCAACGGAGCCAGACTCCCGCGGTGGGACTGCTGCTTGGCCCGGTCTGCCCGCCCGGTCTTCGTATGCGGAGCGGCGCTTGGGCAGCCGCGCTCTCTTTCCGCCGCCGCCGCCTTCCGTAGGGCGGGACCCCCAGCTGTCCCCGCCGTGGATGAGCCCGGGAGGCGCGGCGGGCCGCCCGTTGGGGCGCGGCGGCGGCGGCGGCTGCCGCTGCTGCACGGAGAGGCGGAGACGGGGAGCGCGGCCGCCGGTGGGGCTGGCCGCCGTTGCACGATGCCGGGGGGCCTGAGCGCCTAGTGGCCCTCCCTGGCTGGCTGGCGGGCATGGGGGGCAAGCAGAGCACGGCGGGCGCCACGGCGGCGGGGCGCTCGCGCGGAGGAGGCGGCGGCGGCGGAGGCCCCGTGGCCAGCGACGACAGCGCGGTGCCGCCGCCCGGGGGAGCCCCGCACTTCGGGCACTACCGCGGCGGAGGCAGCGGCGGCGGCGGAGGCGGTAGCAGCAGCGGAGGAAGCGGCGGCGGGAGCTCGGCGATGGGGCTGCGCAGCCGCTCCGTCAGCTCCGTGGCCGGCGTGGGCGTGGGGATGGGCGGCGTGGAGCCGGCTGGCGCCGGCAGCGTCCCCTTCGGCCTGTACGCGGCGGCGGCAGCGGCCGGCACCGGCACGACCACCCCGGCCACCCCCACGGCGGCGGCTTCCTCGGGCGACTCGGAGCGGGATGCAGGCGGCGGGTCGGGCGCGGACTCCGCCCCCTACGGCCATGGCAACGGTTACCAGGAGACGGGAGGCGGTCACCACAGAGACGGGATGCTGTACCTGGGCTCCAGGGCCTCGCTGGCCGATGCTCTACCTCTCCACCTCGGACCCCGGTGGTTCAGTTCGCACAGCGGTGAGTGGACGGGCTTGGGGAGCCCAAGGGGGCTCTGGGGATGTGGCTCCTGGGGGCTAAAGGTCAGCCACGGTGCTGGGTTCGAATCAGGAGCCAAAGGCCCAGCAGATGAGGAACAAACAGCCTTTGCAATCTCAGAAGGCTAAAGGGTGTAAAATTGCTGGTCAAGGAAGTGTCCCGCTGGGTTTAAAAGGTCCTGGCTGCTTCCTTCACACGTCCTTTACACATGTGCCCCTCACACGTGTTCCCCCTCTTAATCTGGGTCAGGCTTCTTGTGTGTGCATGATAAAGTTGGGTTAAGCCAACCTCTTCCGTGAGGACATTGGGCATGTCCAGAAAATGGGTAAATACAGTAACCAATTACAGTTTGTTAAACCAACAAGTTATGTGTTGTGAGAGGCCCTTCTGGTATTAAGAGATTTTGTTATAAAATCCATGTGCTGGGAACTAGATCCTTCATTGATCTCCTCTTTCCTACTTAGCAAGTCATTGAGTGCTTACTCTAGAAAGCATCCTGAGCTCTGGATTTGGACTAAGCCTGGCACAACTTTGCCCTTCATAAACGGCCTGGGTAGTGTTTTTGCCTTATTTGATTTCTGTGGTACATGAAACCTGGGATCTTGTGCCACCCTTCAGAGAATATTGTGCTCTTGAAGTGACATTCTGGCTTGGTTTGAACGAGAGGTCAGGCTAAAACGCAGTGGGATGTTATGCTGTATGTATCTAGATAAGTATGATATGTGAATGAAGGCAGTTGGAGTAAAGTCCACCTAAAATATTAGCCAAATAGCTTCCTTGTCTTCCCAGCAGAGGTTAGCTGGGGAAAGAGTAACAAGGGGGTAAGAATGGAGGGTGGACAAAAAAATTGCCAGCCACTTGTGAATACCTGGAGTAATTTGATTAGTTAGTTCATGGCCTGGAGCCTTCTAGGACTTATTTTCTTTGCTTAATTTTGCTTTAGTTGTTGATTTTACATCAAGGGTAGGCAATTCATTTTCCCAGATGGCCGCATCAGAAATTGGGACTGTTGTGGAATGCCAAACAAATAAGGCTGTGAAGGTACATAGCAAACACATAGGTAAATTGGGAAAAAAATAGTTACCTTCAAAATAACAGCAATCCATGTGTCCCAAAGGTGCTTTTTCAGGAGGCAACTGAATTTTCTTGTGTGTATTTTAAGAGGTTTCGCTTCTCATCCAAGAAACTTCTTCAGCTCTGAGAGGACCTGTCAGAGCTGAAGAGGCTTCTTGGATGAGAAGCGAAACGTCTTCAAAAGTAAAAACAAGAAAATCCAGTTGCCTCCTGAAAAAGCATCTTTGGGACAACCGTGACCTGGATGGCTGAGAATCTCTACATATTTTTTAGCAATTCATGTGGGCTGGACAGAGACAGCCAAAAGTCTGGATGTGGCCCAGAGGCTGTAAAATGCAGAGGTCTGGTTTAGATGCATCTAAAAGCATCAATATATAGCTCTCCTACCACCATGTTGCTTCTCTTTTTCCTTTTAGTACAGGGGTGAGAAAGCAGGTCGATTCTCAAGATTTCTGTACTGTAGTTTCCTCTGTATTCTTATCATTGGCAAAAACCACAATAGAACAGCTTTTGAAGATACTACACCCTCACTTCTGTTGTTATTAAAACCGGAAAGATAACACGAAAATATCTTTCCCATTACTCTGTAACTTGGGGGTGGATAAAAACTCTTTGTCATTCTCTCTGATTTGGTCTCCTTCCAGACAGAAGGAGACCTCCTTCACCTCTCAGAATTCTCATTGGTGGCCCTACAATGGAATTCTAGGAGTTGAAGACCAAATATCTTACAATTGCCCACACGGTTGAGAAAGACTGAATTGAGTTGGTAATCAAAGAATGTAGAATTAGGTAAGATTGGCTCTCCTAGATCCCATGGAAAGCATTATGAGTTTTAGGGAGTTTTTTTTTTCTGCTGAGAGAATGAAAAGGGTTAATAATGTGGAACATCACATTGGCTTACAGGAAGTATACTCGTTTCTGAGAAAAAAAGTATGGAGGGATTTCCCCAGCAAACTCATTAGGAGGAAGTTAACAGAAAAAAAAAATGATTTCAGGCAGAGAATGGGACAAGCTTTTTAGTTTAGGCCTCTAGCAGTCAGTTCCTGAAATTGACTTTGGGGATGCCCCCAGGAGCATGCCTGGAAATGCTGCCAAGAATTTCCATTGGTTGGGTTGCAGGGAGAAAGTATGCTTAAATTAAGTAGTATCACCAAGCAAAGCAATTTATAATTTAGTTTTGGCAGGAAATAGAGGAAATAATGTTCTTTTTGCCAGCCAATTGTGCTTCCTTTATCTGTCCAATAGTTGCTTAATTGATTAACTTTTCAATTACACTGGATTATATCAGCAAATGTGAGATACCATACATCATTTTCCCTCAAACTTATTTCCTGCTCTGTTCAGTTGAACTATGAAGGTTCTGTTTTGCTTTCAGTTCTGCATCTTACAAGAATTGCATTGGCTGCCCCAAGTTAGAGATGTGAAATTGCTCTGCCATTGAATTGTTTGTACTCCTTGGTAGGGATTTCTGTATTTTGGTTTTGTTCAGCTTTCCTTTTTATTTAGATAGAGTAGACATCTTGTGTGCATATTTTGTGTGTGTACTGTGTTCGTGTGTATGAATGTACCGTGTAACATGTGGATAGGGTATTCCATGCCAGTTATATTCAAATTAGCTTTGAAGATTCAATGCATTAAAGTGAGCTATCACATCAAACTAATGCAGACCACTAGATATAAAAGTCTTCTGCACAGATGCAAAATCTTTTTTGCCCAATTCACTAGGACTTCCATCTTAACCCAAGTCATAAGTCTACACCGACAGACCAATCTGGATGTTTACATTTTTAATGGTTCTAAATTCAGTTGATGATTGCATTTTCAAATCAATTTTGTAAAATGTTTTTGGATGGATTTGTACAAATAAATCCAGTTAAGCAATTCTTCAAGTCAGTTTTACCTACCACGGTGAAGGGCTGTTTTGTCTTCTGGAATTTTGAATTTTGTTCCAGCTGCTTCTCCTGCCCAGTTTGTGTCTCACTTACTCCCACCTATATAGGAGCTGCACTGCTACCATAACTTTGACTCTGAATGATGCACCGCTTCAATATTGATTGATGCCCTTTGAGGCTCACGTTCTTCAAACTAACCTCCAACGGTAAATCCCTGTATGGTTTGCAAAATGATTGGTTACTGATGTGGTGCCTTCGTCCCTTGACACTGTGATGGTGACTCTGGTAGTACTAATTAAAAATCCATGTCTTCGGTGTCCAGATAATTAGGTTAATCATGCAATTAATACATTCCATCAGCCTCCATGTCTCTGAACAGCTGGAGGTTTGCCTGCTTGGCACACACTCCCGGTGTTGCAACCCTCTAGAATGTCCTCTTTGGGAGAGGACTTATTTTTCTTCAAGGGAACGTGAAAGGGGGCCGTGAAGGTCATGGCACAAGTGATCAGAACTCCTTGATAATAATGCTTGTCTAGCGCTCTGGCACACAGGCCAGAGTCTGTAGATTTGTAAAGAATAAGACAGTGAAAAAAAAGGCTTCACTTTGCAATTAAACAGCAAGCAAAATTTGTATATGGCCTTTGGCCAGGTTAGCCTCCATGAATCTGGTTATGAGCTCCCTGGATGTTGGTTTGCTAAATTCATTCCTTCTCTGGAAGCTGAGATGAGACCCTCCTGACCAGGCTGATTCTAAGACAGAGTCAAAAAAGTCAAGATCACAACTCCATTGTTTGGCTCCTGCTCCTCTGCTCCTGGGCTTGGCTTGGCTTGAGTACTTTTAAAGCCCAGGTTTGGACAAAAAGGGCTCTGCATATTTACTTGCTCAGATATTTGTTTCCCTTCTTTTTAGCTTCTTAAGGAGCTACAAGGTTGGTGGTATGGCGATCAGCTCGAGAACGCACTCCGTTCTTGCCAATAAAAGTAGCCTGCAAATTCATATCTAGCAGCCTACGCATACCTAATCTTAGTCCTTTGGAGCCAGAGGGAGAGAAAACCCAAATTCTGCTAAGCTTCCACTGAAATCTCTTACTCACTTGAACTCTGGCAGATTGCTATTTATAAGCCTGGCCAAAGTGTCTCCCAAAGGTTTGGTGTTATTACTAAAGGCGGAAGTTGAGACAGGTGTGAATCCAGCCTGTTTTTAGTGAGGTTGGCTATGCAGAAGCTCCCGGCTGCTCTTGTCTTCTTGGTCTGGTCGCAACCTTTGGGGTTGGAGAAGGCCACTTCTCACATTATTTATTTGTTGAGTTTATTGGCTGCCACGGAGCTACTCTGGGGAGCTTACAATAATAAAAAGGAAGAAAATGTAAGGGGCGTAAATGGAACCGATGTAAAATAATAGAGTAATAAAATAAACAATGACAAAGGAAGACAATGAGACTAATACAATGGTATGATAACCAAAGATGGACCAATGGAGAGCAGAGTGCAAAGGGGAGGGGGGAGGGGGAGTCTGCCATCAATCTAGCAGCCACCTCTAGTAGGTAACTCCCCATTTGGTCCCCAGACCACCAGTAAAGCCTGGTTTTCAGGTTCAGGTGGACACGAGGGGTCTCTGTCTTCTCTGAGCTTTGCTTGTTTTCTTGCATATTTTTTGTGTGTGGATATAATACATGCGCTTCTGTGGCCCAGCATTCTGTGCTCTTCTTACACAACAGCCCCTTGACATTTGAGGGTTTCAGGAACCCCTTGCTGGGAATTCCTGAGCAGTCCCTCCAGCTGTGCCAGCATCTTTTCCTGGAAGCCAAAGACCTTTTCCTTGCAAGTCTCTCACCATTGATGAGAAATAAGCAACAATAAGGAAATAGTCATTTTTCTGTTTCTTTTTTTATCCTCCCAAAGTGTCTCAGTAGGTGGGACTCTCATTCTTTGGTTTACTTTTCTTTTCAGGGTGTCATACAGTGCAAAGCTTTTTTTTTTTAAAAAGACCGTCTTCACGAACATCTGCCATATTGAGCCATTTCTGACAAATGGCAGTCCAGTCTCTTCTTGAAAACTTCCAGTGATGAAACTCCCACAACTTCTGAAGGCAACTTCTGTTCCATCGGTTAATTGTTCTCATTGTCAGAAAATTCATCCTTATTCCTAGGCTGAATCTCTCCTTGATCAGTTTCCATCCATTATTCCTTGTCTGACCTTCGGGTCCTTTGGAGAATAGCTTGACTCCCCTCCTCTCTCTGGCAGCCCCTCAAATATTGGAAGACTGCTATCCTGTCTCCCCTGGTCCTTCTCTTCACTAGACTAGCCATGCCCGGCTCCTGCTACTGTTCATTGTATGTTTTAGCCTCCAGGCCCCTAATCATCCTGGTTGCTCTTCTCTGCACTCTTTCTAGAGTCTCCACATCTCTTTTATAGTGTGGTGCCCAAAACTGGATACAGTATTCTAGGTGTGGTCTTACTAAGGCTTTATAGAATGGTATTAGTACTTCCCTTGATCTTTAGTGTATCCCTCTATTAATCACTTAAATATTTGTCCAATAATAGCTGAAGGAAACTAAGACTTCTGCTGGGCTGCTGTTTTCAGGTATTTTTCCACTGTTTGTAACAATCTTGGCTGCTAGCATTTCTAAATTCTAAAAAACCACTGGAGAAATTCTTCTTGATTTATATCTCCTTGGAAATGTGAGAATCTAGAGAGATGACAAACAGCTAGGCAGATATTTGTATATATCTCAATATCTTTTTTATAGTGTGGTGACCAAAACTGGATGCAGTATGGGTGGCCATAATAATGTGATTAAATAAATAAGTGAGTGCAGAACCACAGGAGAAAATGTGCTCCTCGAGTTTTGTACAGGATGGTAGCACCAGGCTGACCTTCTGAACCTAGGAGCTAAATATAGCTCCTGGCCTGTTTGTAAATAGATAAGAAAATAGGCCCTAGACTTACATATCTCTTTAAAGTTCTTTATGGGAAATAAGACTATTTGGGTGGGAGATGGGATGGGAGCGATAGGCTGGATGGGGAAGCCAAAACACCAGATCTAGAAGAAGGGAACAGCAAAGCGCTTCCATGCCATTGCTAGGAATCTACTAGTGGTGAGTCCTTGTAGCTATTAGGAATTAAATTCAGTTCGAAAGAAACGTTATCTTCATTGTGTAAGCCTTGCAAAATTCAGGTAACCAGGATTACATTGGTGGTTCTATCTCAGCTGCTTGGGAATTAGAAGAGCGAAGTTGGTTGTAGTTTTCACCTACTATATAGAACCCGAGTGTCAGAAGGGATCTATCAACTCTATCATCACTTGATCAACCGCACAGCCAATTAGCAATGGCACCGACCCTCAACCAATACTTCACCTCCCAGTGATCCTCACCTGACATGACCTACCCATCACAAGACCCTCACCCGACATGACCCAAACCTGACCCATCACAAGTGTCATGTCACACCTGATGTGACTTCCCCATCACAAGACCTACTGACCACACGAAGCCCTTATAAGCAGAAGAACACCAACATTGATATTCCCTAACTTCCACAGAAGATGTTACCTAGCCTGGTAACGAAATGTTCAGAAACCAACCCCAAAAGTTGGAGAATGAACCTTCCCCCTCACTTGCCAGAGAGGTTATGCTATGCACAAGGATGGAAAAATTTGGCAATACCATCATGGTTGGCAATCATAGTTTACTTAGGTAGTTCCTGTCTTTATTATTATTATAAATAATTCAAGGCAGCCAACATACCTAGTATACTTTCCCCTACAAGATTAACCCTAGGAGGTGGATTAGGTTGATTGAGAGGGACTGGCCCATAGTTTCAGCTTTCATGCAAAAGGTGAGACTAGAATTTGCCGAATTCACCAGATTCTAGAATCCTGGATTCTAGCCTGGTGCTTTCTCTACTAGAGCAAAGTCACTCTAGAGATGGTAGACCTGTCTGATTAGAGCAGGGGTGTCAAACACAAGGACCAGGGGTAGTGGTGGGTTCCGGATACCGTTGTAACCGGTACGGTGCAACGGGGCCGGGTGTCCACCACATGAACGCACGCACATGTGTGCAGAGCGTGCATGTGTACTTACCACCGGCAACATTCCGCGATGCTTCAGCTGCTCAGCGGAGCGTTGCGCAGGTGCCGTATGCTCCGTGCACATGCGCAGAAGCCCCGAACAGTTCAAATGCCAGTAAGGAGCACAGGCGGACCCTCTGGAGTACCATACTAGAATGGTACTCGGGACGTAACAGTACGGCCGGGGCATACCGGTCGGATCCCACCACTGACCGTGGGGCTGGATCTGGCCCACAGGTTGCTTAGATGTGGCCCGTGGGGCCACCCTGGAATCAGTGAAGAATCCGCCCACAGTGCCTCTGCAAGTGAAAATGGAGTTCAAGGCCCGTTTTTGCTGGCAGAGGGTTGCAGGAGCCCCTCACAGCCAAAAATGGGTTTTCCCTTGCAGAGCGCTTGGCTCACAACAGGCGCCCCTAACATGAGTGACATGAAGCTGGCCACGCCCAACCCCCCCCCCCCTCTGAGGTCAAACACAACCCTGATGCGTCCCTCAATGAAATTGAGTTTGACATCCCTGGATTAGAGAAAAGGCAACAACTATGCTTATTGCTGGCTGGAAATCCCTTAAGGACTTTTTACATGTGAAGGCAAATATTTTTTACATAAAACAGGAAAAAATGAACTTATTATGATTTGTGGTTTTAATGACTAGATAGAAAGAAAAGAATCACAACGTAACTCTAGAGAAAGGGGTAAATCTACAATGGTACTTATAGAAGCCACTTCATTATATCTTGTTTTGTTGTTCTAGTCTATTTTTATTTTACCTTTTTTCACACTTCTGCTTTCTCTTTTGTTTTCCTTTTTTTTTTCCATCTTCATTTTAATTTGCATTCATTTTGCTATTTTTCTTTCAACTCTCAGTAAAATCACATTACAAAAAAGCCTCTTGCTAGCGTATGCAGCGGCTCAAGGGACATTTGAGGCCATGGAAAAACTCTTTCTTATTGTTGAAAAGTGCCATTGTTTGTACAAACAGAGACAGGCAAATTCAGAGAGTGGCCTGTGAAAGCAGCTAGGTTGGCACTGAGGCAGCCAATGGTGATGAGCTCATTTGGCAGCCCCACATGGACGACTGTTGGAAGAAAAGCAGAAATAACATTGTTGGATACGAAAAGAGAAGAGGGGGTTGTAAAAGCAGCAATGTCGATCAGCAAGTTAGAGATTCTTAGCAAAACTTTGAATTTTATGTACAGGTGATCCTCGACTTACAACCATAATTGGGTCCATTGTGAAGCAAAGTGGTTGTTAAATACAGAGAAAATGCCAATTTTTTTGCCAATGATCTTCAGGGAATCACTGCAGTTATTAAGTGAATCACATGGTCATTAAGCAAATCCAGCTTCCCCCACTGACTTTAGTTGTCTGAAGCTGGCTAGGAAGGTCATACATGTCTATCACATGACCCCGGAATGCTGCAATCATGGTAAATCTACGTAGTCCTCAACTTACAACAGTTCATTTAGTGACTTACAACATCACTGAAAAAAGTGACATGACCACTTTTCACACTTACCTGTCATGTGATCAAAATTCACACAGTTGGCAACTGATTCACATTTATGACGGTTGAAGTGCCCCAGGGTCATTTTGCAACCTTCTGATGAGCAAAGCCAATGGGGAAACCAGATTCATTTAATAGCAGTAGACTTATATACCGCTTCATAGGGCTTTCAGCCCTCTCTAAGCGGTTTACAGAGAGTCAGCATATTGCCCCCAACAATCTGGGTCCTCATTTTACCCACCTCGGAAGGATGGAAGGCTGAGTCAACCCTGAGCCGGTGAGATTTGAACCGCTGAACTGCTGATCTAGCAGTAGCCTGCAGTGCTGCATTTAACCACTGCGCCACCTTGGCTCTTTAACTTAACAGCTGCTATGATTCTCTTTAACAGTTGCAAGAAAGGTCACAAAATAAGGCAATACTCATTTAACAACTGTCATAACTTAGGAACATAAATTTAGGGCTCGGTTGCGATTGTAAGTCAAGGACTGCCTGTACCTGCAGGTTGGGCCTGAATTTTGATTATGTGACCGAGAGGTTGCTATAACAGTCCAAAGGATGCCGACCCTGCCATTGTGACTTTAAACGGTCGCTAAATGAATAATTGTAAGTAGAGGGCTTACAAGGTCTGGTTTATTGAAAAGAATGGTTTGTTCCCAGCAAATCCCAGCAAATGAGAGGATGCCACAAAGAAGAAAGGGTGGGTGGGTTCAGTTTATTCTTCAAAGCACCGGAGGGCAGGACAAGAAACAATGGGTGGAAACTAATCAAGGAGAGAAGCAACCTGGAATGGAGGAGAAACTTCCTAACAATTAACCAGTGGAGCAACTTGCCTTCAGAAATCGTGGGCGCTCCAACACTGGAGGTTTTTAAGAAGAGACTGGACAATCACTTGTCTAAAATGGTGTAAGTTCTCCTGCTTGAGCAGTGGGTTGGACTAGAAGACCTCCAAGGTCCCTTCCAGCTCCGTTCTGCTTCTAAAATCCCAGGAAGGGTTAGGACAGGCAAATTTGGCTTGAATTAGGTATAATTATGCCTTTTCTTGTTTTGAGAAGTGGCATATTTGTTGCCCTGGGTTTCTGGTGTCACCCAACAGGAGGGGGCCGTGCGCTGAGCATGGATGAGCTGCAGGAAGCCGCAGATGCATGGATGGTTTAAGGCTCCCTCCTGGGGAGGAAGTGGGCAAACTGCCACAGATGTTACCTGTTTGTTCCAGCTGCTGAGATGCGGTTGGCTGTTTCTCAGAAGTACTTTTAATTCTGCAAAATCTTCCTCGCTGTTTTCCTTTTTAAACGTCTTTGAAATTCCCACTCCTCCTCCATTTGGGGGTGGGATAGGCTTCATATGGGGGTCACCCGTTAGAAGAAAAATGACAGCTATCCAAAAAAAGAAAGACAGAAAGAAAAAAAGCCATTTTAGACAGACAGAACTCGTTTTTCCCCAACTTTGCTGCGATTTTCACAAATATCTGTTTATTCTAGCACAAAGCCTGTCACAAAACTTGGTTGTTTGTGACTCCTGAAAAACTTTGGGTGTAACTGCCTGTGACTTTCCAGTAGCTGCCAAATTGTGGCTTTAATGCAGCAGAACGGAGAATAATTTTATGCTCTATTTCAGTGTTTCTCAACCTTGGCCACATTAAGCGTTGCGCGCTGGGGAATTCTGGGAGTTGAAGTCAGGGAACATATAGTAAAGTTTTGGTGTTCGCCCTGTACCCATCTATTCTTTTGGGCCTGTTAAGGGTTAAGATAACACATCACAAAGTCATTTTGGTCATCTTCCTTCATGCTTGACCCATGGAGAGCTTGATTTTGGATTAAAACTTCCCCTCTGCTGCAATAAATCCAGAAAAATCCAGAACCCCAGGGAAATATATTTGAAATTCAGTAGGGAATGGCAGTTTGACCTGCTGAACAACATATTGAAAATCCTAAAGTACTGTACAGGTAGTAGTCCTCGTCTTACAACAGTTCATTTAGTGACCGTTTGAAGTCACAGTGGTGCTGAAAAAGGGACTTATCACCGTTTTTCACACTTATGAGTATTACAGCATCCCGGTGGTCCCGTGATCACAATTCAGGCTCTTGGCAACCGACTCATATTTATGATGGTCGCAGTGTCCGGAGGGGGGGAGGGTCACGTGATCCCCTTTTGCGACCTTCTGACAAGCAGAGTCAGTGGGGAAGCCATTCACTTAACAACCGTGCTGCTAACTTACCAACGGCAGTGATTCACTTAACAACTGGTGGGGGGAAAAAAGATTGCAAGATGGGGCAAAATTAAATCTTTCACTTAGCAGCAGAAATGTGGGGCTCAATTGTGGTTGTACGTCAAGGACCACCTGTATCTTAGTCGGCTCATCAGAAACATCCCAGTTTCAAAGGGAAATCCTGTTTTGTAAATACAGAAAAATTTTCTCTGGGCCGTTTTCTCTGGGCCCGTTTGGGTGTGTGGTTTTTTTCCCCAAGAGAAGTAGAATAAAAGGGTGAATTTGATCGCTGGTGAACATGATTTTGTGCATTGAGTAAGGGGATTTCATTGTCTACCAAGCTGTTCAGGAAGCTCAATTGGGTCATTTCATGTCAAGTGGTCTGGGGCGAGAGTGAAATCCATCAGGTTCTGACAGGTTCTGGAGAACCGGTAGCGGAAATTTTGAGTAGTTCAGAGAACCAGCAAATACCACCTCTGGCTGGCCCCAGAGTGGGAAGGGAATTGTGATTTTACAGTATCCTTCTCCTGGAATGGAGAGGGAATGGAGATTTTGCAGTATCCTTCCCCCAAGAGTCGGGTGGAAGGGAGATTTTGCAGTATCCTTTCCCTGGAGTGGGGAGGGAATGGGGATTTTGCAGTATCCTTCCCCTCCCATGCTCACCAAGCCATGCCCACAGGACCGGTAGTAAAACATTTGAATTTCACCACTGGTCTGGGGGTCCCTGCTCGACCATGTACTACCAACCACAGGTGGGTTTTTTGGTTCAGGATCCCAAGCCTGTAGTTTGCTTTCTTCCTCAAGGTTCCCAAGCCTTGTGAGGGTATCTGTCCAGTTCCCAAGCCGGCAACTGGGCAGCTTATCCTAGGTTCCCAAGCCTAAAGTGGGTATCTTATATGGTTCCCAAGCCGAAGTCCGTACTGTACAGAGCTGGCTGGAGAATTCTGGGAGTTGAAGTCCACAAGTCTTAAAGTTGCCAAGTTTAAAGACCTCTGCCCTGGGGTTCCGAAACTCCCTATCTGGTCTGCATGATTTCCATTTGTTCAAATGATTTATCTGTGTGCTTTAGGGCAGAACACAAATCCCTAGGAGCTTAGGCACAGGTATGACAAGTGATACACAGTGTGCAAACTGCACTTTCAGGTAAGAGAAACCTGACAGCTTAGTGTTGTGGAACGATCAGAAGAGTTGCAGAGGCTTACCATTGCACATGTAGACCTCAGCGTAGAACAATTCATTTAGTGACCATTCGAAGTTACAACAGCACTGAAAAAAGTGACTTACAACTGTTTTTCAAACTTAACAACTGTTGCAGCATCTCCACCATCACCTGATTAAAGTTCAGATGCTTGGCAGCTGATTATTTATGATGGTTGCAATGTGCCAAGGTAATGTGATCCTCTTTTGAGATCTTCTGATTAGTAAGGTTCCCTTAACTTAACATCTTAGTAACTTACAGCGACAACTGAGACAAGAAAGGTTGTAAAATGGGGCAGAACTGACTGCCTGGGTAGGCTGGGTTCACCAAGGTGCTTCAATGCGTTGTTTACAAGCCTTGCGTTTCCATTTGCTAAACTGAGTCACCTTGGTGAGCTTTGCAATCTAGTGTGTTGTGCAGACACACAGTCTGTTTGATTAGCGCACTTTATGGTCCAATCCACCTAGAGAGACAAGCCGGGATTTGTAGATAAGGCAGTGGGCCTGCCTTTCCTCATTCCAATCCTAGTTTTACCGTCTCACTTAAACGGCAAAGTGGGAGGGTGTTTGTTCATTTATTAAGCTGAGACGGTCACCCAACCGCATAAGACTCCGAAACAAGGCGTTACGTCCATGGAAAGTTATTCCTCAAACAGATAAAATCCTATCAGTCCTCAGTACCTGCCCAACCCCAAGGCTGGGGGAAATACAGGTATTGTATTCGAATTACGATGATTATTTGAATATGAGCCAGCAACGTGCAGCTGCAGCCAAAACAAGCTAATGCAATCCTGGGTTGTATAATCAGAGGCATAGAATCAAAATCACGTGAAGGATTAGTACTGCTTTATAAAGCCTTAGTCAGGCCACACCTGGAATACAATGCAACCAATTTTGGTCATCATACTACAAAAAAGATGTTCAGACTTTGGAAAAAGTTCAGAGAAGAGAAGCTGACCAAAGGCCTGGAGACTAAAACATACGAAGAATGGCTGCAGGATTTGGGTTTGGCTAGTCTAGAGAAAAGAAAAAATTGGGTGGTGGTGGGGGCATGATATAGCAGTATTCTAGTATTTGAGGGGCCTGCCACAAAGAGGAGGGAGTCAACTTATTCTACAAAGCACCAGAGGGCAGGGCAGGAAATAATGGATGGAAACTAACCAAGGAGAGAAGCAACCTGGAATTAAGGAGAAACTGCCTAAAAGGGAGGACAATTAACCAATGGAACAGCTATGCATTCAGAAATCATGGGTGTTCCATAACGGGGGGTATTTAAGAAGAGACTAGACAGTTGCTTGTCTGAGATGGTCCCTTCCAGCCAGAGGTGGTATTCCGCCAGTTCTGACAGGTTCTGGAGAACCGGTTGCGGAAATTTTGGGTAGTTCGGAGAATGACATATAGGTTGCCCCTCCTCTCTCCTGCTGCCTCCCAGCTGATCTTCTTTTGTTGCCCTGAACAGGAGAACGGAGCTGGAAAGCAGATCGGGGAGCCGGGGGGGGGGGGGGAGGGAGGGGAGGGGGAGAGGGAATGGGGATTTTCCAGTAAACTTCCCCTGCCACGCCTACCAAGCCACGCCCACTGAACCAGTAATAAAGAAAATTGAATCGCACTACTGCTTCCAACTCCTGTTCTATTCCTACTCCACAAAAGTTCATTTAGTGACCATTCAAAGTTACAACGGCACTGAAAAAAGTGACTTGTGACCATTTTTCACACTTACGACTTTCACACTTGCAGCATCCCCATGGGGGGGTTGTCACGTGACCAGAATTCAGATGGTTGGCAACTGATTCATTTTTATGACCCTTGCAGTGTCATGGGGTATCATGGTGTTCATCTTTTGCGACCTTCCGACAAGCAAAGCCAACGGGGAACCAGATTCACTTAAGAATCATGTCACTAACTTAACACTTGCAGTGTTTCACTTAACAACTGGGGCAAAAAAAGGTTGTAAAATAGAGCAAAATTCACTTCGCAACAGAAATTTTGAGCTCAGTTGCGGTCATAAGTCGAGGACTACCTATAGACACATTTTGTTAAGAGCCTCCTTAAATATCAGCCTTGGGGTGGGGTGGGGTGGGGGAGGGGAGGAAGGATTATGGCCTTTTAAAAAAACTTTTATCATGACTGACACCACATTTAACTTAATTTGGACTTTTACCTAGAACACGGGGATGGCCTAAGTAGCTCTTTGCAATAGTGAAATATCAAAAGAACAAAGTGTCCTTGATGTGTACTTTTTTTTGCAAGTTTGTTTCTTAAATGTTTTACCAAAACATCCAACACAAAAATGGAACAAAGGCTGAGAAAAAGCAAAAAAAAAAAGTGTGGGGGATGACAAGAAGGATCTGTTTAGACATCTATTAAAGCACTCATCTACAAAAAGGAATATGTCATGTATCCATCAAATATTAAACAATATTTAAAAGTTTCTAAATTAAAGAGAATACATTTATTCCCATGAGATGTCAGGACATCTGTGTCAACAAAAAATCTATTGCATCATTTTCTTTTGCAGAGTGGATAAAATTGCCTTTTCATAACTGGATAAATTACGCAATTCCACTCTTTAAAATATTGGGAGTAGTTCTACTCATCCAATTTCTCCAAATGATTCTCTTAGCAATGGTCGCACACCCAGAATAGCCGCGTATTCTTCAAAAATAATCAGATTCTAAAATTGGGGATCTAATGTAGCATAATATTAACATCTAAAAGGTATTTCTTTAAATGTTTACAGATTTCCTCTTAAATGACACCTTGATGGGTAATGTTGAAAATTTACACAGGTAGTCATTAACTTACAGCCACAATTTAAGCAAGACGGTTGTTAAGTGAGTTTCACCCCATTTTACAACCTTTCTCACCACAGTTAAGTGAATCACTGTAGTTGTTACACATTTGTTAAGTGTGTTTGACTTAAGTGATTCACTTAACAACTGTGGCAAGAAAATGTCATACAATGGGGCAAAACCCAGTTAACAACTGTCTCATTTAGCAACAGAACTTTTGGGCTCCATTGTGATCGTAAGACGAGAACTACCTGCGTTTTACATGATTTTCCATCTAGGAGACAAGTAGACTTTGGAGAGTGGTGCGTTGGCCTAGAACAGAGGTCAGCAACCTGCGGTTCTGGAGTTGCATGTGGCTCGTTTATCTCCCTCTGCTGCGTCTGCTTGTTGCATATCAGCTCCACATTTGATAGGGCTTTAGGTTAGGACAGGTAGAGGAAAAAGCACGCCGTGCTAGGAGGAGACTATGGTGGGGGAACTGGACTTCTGGTTGGCAGGAGAAAAAGGATGCCATGCTAGGAGGAGACTCTATAGTGGGGGAACTGGACTTCCGGTCGGCTCCAGAATTGAACAGTGAGCTTCTGGTTAGGACCTTTGTGGCTCTTTGAGTGTTGAAGGTTGCCAACCCCTGGCCTAGAAGTGGAGCTCTTACTTCACAATCAGGAAGCTGTGAGTTCAGTCCTAGGTAGAAGCAGATATTTCTCTCTCTTGGCACACTGAGAATATATCTGCTGGACAAAACTCCGCACTGGTGACAGTAAGGGCATCCAGCCATTAAAACACTCTGCTAGCTCCATTTAGTTGGCCAGATTCCACCCCGCAAAGGATTATGGGGTTGTTAAATGAAATGAGACAAGTAAATTTTGGCAGGGATCCGACATGACATACCTCAGATTGCATCCCATTTCACAATTCCAGAAAGGCTTAAAGAGTATTCTTTAAATTGGGGGGGGGGGGAATCCAGCCCCAGACCGGAGGTGATGGTTGATGATTGCTCAGCTGCATATTTTTCAGAGCTGAAGGTTCACCAGCTCATCACACCTTTCAAGGAAGGAGATGATGGACTCCAGAACAAACAGACAACAACAACAAAAAACCTATTATCTGTTTTGTGACAATCTCGCAGCTCCCTTTGTTTCCCACCAGAATCTTCAAGGTGTTCTTGACAACCAAGGTTACAAGCTTGATGATTGGTTCCTTAAAGATGACCTTGAGGCTTGACGGGACTTTTCGGTTTTTCTCAAACTGGATCTTCCAACCCAAAGCACCCCTGCTTTTGCTCCTCTCCATTTTTGTTCTCCAGGCAGCAAGATTTCATTGTAATTGTTGCTGTGAACCGTTATAGAAGAAAAGCATCTGGGCTGTTTGTTCCCAATGCAGTCTGGATTTTTCTTTTGTTTTGGGTTGGGTATGTTGGTTGAGATTGGGAAGAATTAGGTACCAGAGAGATGCTCTTAAATTCTGTGGGGACTTGCGTTTTCCTGGCTCAAGGAAGGGTGGAAAACCCCCTTGCCATTAACTGCCTCAAAATCCAGTGGTGCTGCAGAGCCCATAAAAACCTGTCCACAGTGGCGTCCAAACCAGGGGTGAAATTCAGCAGGTTCTGACAGGTTCTGGAGAACCAGTAGTGGACATTTTGAGTAGTTCGGAGAACTGGCAAATACCACCTTTGGCTGGCCCCAGAGTGGAGAGGGAATGGGGATTTTGCAGTATCCTTCCCCTGGAGTGGGAGGGAATGGAGATTTTGAAGTATCCTTCCCCTCGAGTGGAAGGGAATGGAGATTTTGCAGTATCCTTCCCCTAGAGTGGGAGGGAATGGAGATTTTGCAGTATCCTTCCCCTGGAATGGAAGAGAATGGAGATTTTGTAATATCCTTCCCCTGGAGTGGAAGGGAATGGGGATTTTGCAGTATCCTTTGCTTGGAGTGCGGAGGGAATGGGGATTTTGCAGTATCCTTCCCCTGCCATGCCTACCAAGCCACGCCCACAGAACCAGTAGTAAAAAAAAATTGAATTTCACCACTGTTCCAAACCTGGACTTCAGTTGATTCACTTCACTTTCCTTAACTTACATCCTCCAGATATACGGAGGCTAGAAGTCCTGAATCCTTCAGCCGGTCCAGGGAGCTCCAATCTCAACTTATCTGAAGGGTGCCAAACGGGGGGGAATCTAATTTAAGCCTGCGAAGATGGTGGTCAGGAATCCCGGAATACCGTACCCTAGATTAATTTCTGTATTGTGCGGGGGGAGGGGCAGGTGCGTGCATGCCAATGGAAGATGGGAGAGGTGGGGTGTTTGCTACCACAGTTCCTGGCACCAGTGTAAGGAAGGCCAGAGGTTGGTGATACGAGGTGTTCTCCCTCTGTATCATATCATCTTAGGTTGGAGCAGAAAGCCGGGTGGGGGAGAAATCTGTGTGTTTAGTTTTCCACTCCGAAGAAGAAAATCGTGTATCTGCTGACATCATTCAGTTGATCCCAGCTATTTTAGAGGTGTGAGCTTCTGTGCGCACATGGGCAGGCTCCCATATGTCCTGGTGTCTATCCAAATGTGCAAAAGACAGAGAAACCAGGACTTAGAATAACTTTATTGTCACTAATCAAGAAGAGAAGCAACCTAGAATTAAGGAGACATTTCCTGACAGCTAGAACGATTAACCAGTGGAACAGAGATTGCCTCCAGAAGTTGGGAATGCTCCAACACTGGAAGTTTTTAAGAAGACGTTGGATAACCATTTGTCTGAAATGGTATAGGGTTTCCTGCCTAGGCAGGGGGTTGGACTAGAAGACCTCCAAGGTCCCTTCCAACTCTGTTCTGATTGATTGACAGTACTTATGAAGATTTTCAGTTCTCCGGGTCATGGTTGTCCCCTTTTTTCAAAAGGCAACTGGGCTTGAGGGGCTGAGATCAGAACAAGAACTAATGGGTGGAAGATCATTAAAAAGAGATCCAACCTAGAATTAAGGAGAGGCTGGACTAGAAGACCTCCAAGGTCCCTTTCAGCTTGTTCTGTTCTGTCCTGTCCAATCCTGTTCTGTTCTATTCTATTCTTGTTCTGTTCTATTCTATTCTACTCTATTCTATTCTATTCCTGTTCTATTTCTGTTCTATTCTATTCTATTCTATTCTATTCTATTCTATTCTATTCTTGTTTTAAATTGTTTACTGTGTTTTAAGCCTTAACAGAGAATGTTTTCACATTTCTGGATCATCTAAGCTGTCATGCTGCTTGGATTGCCGTGGGACAGCATCTGAAGGAACATACACACATGCACCAATGTATACATACATATGTGCATACATCCATACTTACAAGCAGGGCGGAGTGGAATTCTGAAACAAGTCCAAGGGACTGATGAGGTTTGCAATTTGGATATAAAGCATCCAGCTGGAAATTTATTCTGTTGCATAAATCGACTAGAAGATGAAACAAGAAGAGAGGCTTGGGGAGTTTCAAGTGAGTCAAGGGAAGGGAAGGGAAGCCGAATTCAGAGTTATTTTGGCCAGCAAGTCTTAAACCTGGGTGGGCAAAATCCCATCATTACTTGTGTTCCTGGCCCCAGTGAAGAAGGCCTATTCCCTTCTTTTTCACCCCTGGCTAATAATTCCGGGTGTGGCATTCCCAGTCCAACTATAGAACACATTGTGGGTGAAAGCAGTCCAAGCAACCCTTCCCCAATGAGGGCATCCATCTTCCAGGGTGGAAAGGGGAAATCCAGAATTAGAAATCACATTAGAATAGGATAGAATAACAGAGTTGGAAGGGACCTTGGAGGTCTTCTAGTCCAACCCCCTGCCTAAGCAGGAAACCCTACACCACTTCAGACAAATGGTTATCCAACATCTTCTTAAAAACTTCCACTGTTGGAGCATTCTCAACTTCTGGTGGCAAGTAGTTCCACTGATTTATTGTTCTCACTGTCAGGAAATTTCTCCTTAGTTCTAAGTTGCTTCTCTCCTTGATTAATTTCCACCCATTGCATCTTGTCCTACCCTCAGGTGCTTTGGAGAATAGCTTGACTCCCTCTTCTTTGGGGCAGTCCCTGAGATATTGGAACACTGCTATCATGTCTCCCCTAATCCTCCTTTTCATTAAACTAGACATACCCAGTTCCTGCAACTGTTCTTCATATGTTTTAGTCTCCAGTCCCCTAATCCTCTTTGTTGCTCTTCTCTGCACTCTTTCTAGAGTCTCCACATCTTTTCTATATCGTGGCGACCAAAACTGAATGCAGGATTCCAAGTGTGGCCTTACCAAGGCCTTATAAGGTGGTATTAACCTTTCATATGATCTTGATTCTATTCCTCTGTTTATGCATCCTAGAACTGTTCATTTAGTGACTGTTCAAACTTACAACGGCACTGAAAGAGGTGACTTATTATGACCGTTTTTCACACAACCATTGTAGCATCCCATGGCCTCCTGATCAGAATTTGGATGCTTAGCAGTTGACCAAAACGTATAACGGTTAGCGTTTTCTGGAGTCCTGTGATCCCGTTTTGCGACCTTCTGACAAACAGAATCAATGGGGAACCAGATTCACAACAACTGTGCTGCTAACTTAACAATTGCAGTGATTCACTTAACAACTGTGGCAAGAAAGGTTGGGCAAATCTCACTTAGCAAATCTCTCACTTAGCAACAGAAAATTTGGTCTCAATCTCAGCCATTGTACTACTACACCAGGACTACCTGTTGTAGGAGAAATGTTGACTTTGGGGGGACACTTGTTGACTAAACCAGTTTAAAGAAGGGTGAACTCTGTAGGATTCGTTTAATAAAAGCCATGCTGATTTCTCAGAGTCTCCCTGTTCTGGATGAACCATTTGTTGCAGTGAGCCTTTTCTGCTTTTCTTGATGGACGGCTTTGTAATTTCATGGGTGGTTCTCCTCCTGCAATGGTCTAAAAGTAGATCTGTAATGGTTTGGGTTAAAGAAGGAGCAGAGGAAGTAATCTTTCTGCAGGCCTTCTGGCCCTGGGGGCCTGCTCTGTAATTAAAAAAACTAAAGGTGTGGAGAAGCAGAGGGCAGGGATTGTCAAGGGTGTGTTACTTGCAGACAGAGGCAAAATGCAGGCATAGCCCTGGAGCAATCGCAGCCTCCTTTCTTAGAAAATCCTTCTCTCTATCTGTCTACCTTCCCTTTGCATTCCAAAGTGACTAATATGCAGGCCATTAGAGCTGCATCCGAAACGAACCAATCAGAGGAGGTAATAATTAGTCAGCAGGTAAGAACTGTTGAAAAGAACGTCAAGTGCCAGAAGGATGGGGCTCAGAGATTTGAGGCCAAACCTCAGAGTCACGTCAACCGAATGGCCAGGCCACCTGTCCGCCCAACGAAATCAACCCTTTGTGGGTGCCACACGATGGCTACCTTCACACAACCTGCTAAATCAGTGTCTGGATTCCTGCAAGGCGCTGAGATGTAGATTGCTTTAATAGGTTGGGGAAGACCCAAGCTTCGCAATAATAACAATTGATGAAACTTGCATGGTCTCAAGTAGTAGTGTCAAGACAACTCAGGCCAAGCTCAAGAAGGCCAAGGGCCAAGGAACGTTGTAGCATGGGTGCTCGCTTTGGCAGCACCTATGCTATAATTGGAACGATACAGAGAAAGTTAGCATGGCCCCAGCGCAAGGATGACACGCAAATTTGTGAAGTGTTAAAAACAATAGAAAAAGAAAGGTGGAGAGGAGGAGAGAATGAGAGGAAGACGGGGGAAAGAAGGAAGAGGTAAGGAGATGAGGATGGAAGGGAGAGAAAGAGAAGGAGAGAGGATAGGAAGGGGAAGAGGAAGAATAGGAGTAGGGGAGAAGGAAGGGAAGAAGAAGAGAAAGAAGAGGAGGGTGGAAGGGAGAGGAAGAGAAGGAGAGTGGGTAGGAAGGGGAAGAAGAAGAGTAGGAGTAGGGGAGAAGGAAGGGAAAGAAGAGGAGGGTGGAAGGGAGAGGAAGAGAAGGAAAGAGGGTAGGAAGGAGAAGAGGAAGAGTAGGGGAAGGGGAGAAGGAAGGGAAATGAGAGGAGGAAGGAAGGAAGTAGAGAAAGAAGGGAGGGAGAAAAGAAAGGGAAAATAAGGTGGTGTTACAACAGGCAGAAGGAATGGCAAATAAAGCAACCCAAACTGTATATTATAACCTATTAAATGAAATAACAAATGTATAAGAATGACAAATGTAAAGAAGAATAACAATTATGTGAATGTATACTTACAATGGTATGTAAGAGAATAATTTTTAAAAAAATGGTGGGGGGAAGGAACATTGTAGCATGGCAACACAAGCCCTTTTGTAGGAGATGATCAGGCTGAGCCCGAGGGAGGGGTCAAAGGCGTCATCAGTCACGAGCCTCTTTGTCACCACAAGAGTTCTAAGTCCAACCCACCTTGAGTTCCCTTGACTCTTATCAAACGCCTATTTGCTTGGACCATTAATAGCACAGATTCTTGAGTAATGAGGTGACCTAGAGGCGGAGCTCTCGCCTCACAATCAGGAAGGAGGCTGTGAGTTCAATCCTAGATAGAGGCAGATATTTCTCTCTCTCGGCACGATGAGAATATTTCTGCTGAATATAACTCCACATTGGCAACAGGGAAGGCATCCGGCCACTAATCACTCTGCTTCATACAGTTGCCCAGACTCCACCCCACAAGGGATTATAGAGTTGTTAAATGATGATGATTAATAGTACAGATTCTTGTAGAGAGCGTAAGCTGGCAATGAACCTTTATATTCATTTGAACTGCCTGGACTCCTGATTTCCCTGGCGTTTGACAACTTCACTCTCAAGGTGAAATCCAGACAGGACAAGTTGCTTTCCAGCTGAAGGGAGTCTTGGGACAGAGGCAGGCACGGACCGGAGAAGAAGATGCCGTAAAATTGTTCCAGGGGCTTATGAGCCATCAGAGGAACTTTAAAATAAGGTTTGTTGCAAGGTTTTAACAAAGTGACAAGTGAGTAGAGGAATTAGAAGGCCATTTGTGAAATAATGTTGCACTGTCTGCCTTAGAAAGTTGCTTCTAAATGTTGTAGGTTCCATTCACAATAAGCCCCGTTGAAATTGATGTCACCTTCAAAGTCCATTTTTCCTACTGGCTGGACTGCCTGGAAAGTCTTTGCCAAAGTGGTTTGCAACTGTCATCTTCCCAGAGCTGAGAGAGGGACTAGGCCCAGGTCATCCAGCTGGCTGTTGCTTTGAATCGGGATTAGAACTTGTGGTCCCGGCTTTCCTATCTTGAAAAGAAACCTTTGGGTTTGCTGAAGAGGGACATCCAGTTTGACCACCACTGAGTTACTCCTACCTGCCCTTTTCTGTCAAGCTGCCCATCCCACAATTTGAAAGAATCACTTGACATGTTCATGGTTGTTGAGTGGCAAAAGTTGTTGACTTATAGTGGTGAATATCTGTAGCTCTGGTGTAGGATGAAGATAGAAGTTTTTCTCCAAGCTTGTGGGTTGATTTCCAAATGTTTAGTTACCAGACCCTTACAGCAAAATTAAGGGGATGTTTACTGATCACACGATACCCTTATAAGCAGAAGAACTCCCAACACTGACATCCCCTAAACCCCACTTGAAGATGTTACCTAGCTTAGTAACGAAACGTTTGGAAACCAGCCCACAAACTTGGAGAAAGAAACTCCACCCTCACTGTTGACTCAGCTGGCGAATGGAGTGGTGGTATCCACCATTACTTATTTGTAACTCAAGATTTAAAACCCCAGATCTAAGGGTAACTGAATAGATTCACTGGGGTCCCATAAGGAGCTAAGACCAATGAATCTCATTCTGACACCACGGGGTGATCCGCAGGAGGCAACTTTCTTAAGTTCAGAGTTCCAACAAGATGGCAACCTTCAGCCACTTAACCCTGCCTGAGCCTAGACTTCTGGGTTGTGATTTTACACTGTCCTCAGAAAAGATTCTTGCATCGGGTTTAGTTTGCTCTGTAAATCCAGCTGCTGCCTTTGGAGAATCCTAATTTATGGCTGATTGTGAGAATCCATCCTCCTCCTCCTCCTCCTCCTCCTCCTCCTCCTCCTCCTCCTCCTCCTCCTCCTCCTCCTCCTCCTCCTCCTTTTTAGACAACTCCAAGTTTGGAATCCTAAAATTATAAACTCAGTTGAGCCAGTACACTAGTTAGAACACTGATGGCAAAACTTTTGGGCCAGTGCGTCAAAAATGTGGGGGAGGGGGGATGCCTTGGTTTCATTGGCTGTGAATTGCATCTTTTCAGACTTCTCCATCAAACTTTCAGGCAGAGAAATTGGGCAGAGGATTTCCTCCAATTTCTCCAGGGGAAGGACAAATCTTCCCCTTAATTCTCCAGGATAAAACTCCTCCTTAGCAGTGACAAACACATCATGATATTAAAGTACTAAGATGGGATATTTTTTTTAAAAAGTATCTTATTATATATTTATAAGTAAGTACAGTAAAGTATAGTAAATAAATATATTATATAATAAGAGCTGTGGAGGCGCAGTTGTTACAATGCAGTACTGCAGGCTACTTCTGCTGGCTCCTGGCTGCCTGCAGTTTGGCAGTTCAAGTCTCACAATCTCAAGGTTGACTCAGCCTTCTGTCCCTCCGAGGTGGATAAAATGAGGACCCAGATTGTTGGGGGCAAATAGGCTGACTCTGTCAACCGCTTAGAGAGGACTGTAAAGCACTGTGAAGCAGTACATAAGTCTAAATGCAATTGCTATCTATCTGTATGTGTCAGTCCTCAGGCTGCCATCCAGGGGGAACCTGTCCATCACCCATGCCCGCACGGCCATGCTTACACGCCACTAGCGCTGCCACGTTGATGTTGCCTCTCTGATGTTGATTGAGCCTGTAGCTGCATGTGGCTCTTCTACCCAGGTGCAACGGCCTACTCTGATGTAACTCTTTTGCTCGGATGCTGCTAACCAGGAAAGAGGCTATGATGACACTGAGTGGGGATGTGGCTGAGGGTGTGGGTCATGGTGATTGGTGATGGTGGGTGGGTGTCATCTGGGTGGAGCTGGGTGGGGTAATGGTGTGTATGTATGTGTGTGTGTGTGTGTGTGTGTGTGTGTGTGTGTGTGTGTATATATATATATATATATATATATATATATATATATATATATATATATATATATATATATGTAACTCGGTTAGAACTGACTTGGATTTGATTTACCTTTGTATCATTGTCATTTAGTGCTGGTTATCAGGTAGTTTCTTAGATAGAGATAAAAGTTTTTCACCAAATAAACTGAATCTCTGTTTGTATGCAACGTGAACAGCGGAACGTGACAGTATGTCTGTCTGTCTGTCTGTCTATCCATCCATCCATCCATCCATCCATCCATCCATCCATCCATCCATTTTTATATCTATGGTGGCATAGTGGTTAAGAATGCAGTATTGCAGGCTAACTCTGCCCACTGCTAAGAGTTCAATCCTGACCAGGTTGACTCAGCTTTCCATCCTTCTGAGATTGGTAAAACAAGGACCCAGATTGTTGGGGGTGATATGCTGGCTCTGTAAACCGCTTAGAAGGGGCTGTAAAGCACTGTGTCTTAGTTTGCACTGTGAAGCGGTATATAAGTCAGTGCTATAGTTATTGCTACTTCCAGCCCTTCAAGGAAGATCAGACTGGGAATAATGCTATGTTAAATCAATTCTACTTTTATTGTAAAGCTATACAGTCGTAACAGAATTTTGCAAGTCTGAATGCGCTTTCTCAAATTACTTGTCTGCCCCCAAGACAATTCTCTTTTATCTGTTCTCTTGGTTGTAGCTCTTTTTCCTATTCCTCAAGGTTATTCCAAACTTTCCATTACATCCACACCCACAAGCATACTGAAGCTGACACATTCATTGTTTTGCCCTTGCCTTATCACGTTTGCATTGTTTTATTTTTATTTGGCTAGAAATTAACCATTAAACATTGTGGGGGGAGGGGACCCACAATAAATGGGAAGGCACTGCATTCCACTCAGGGCAATTTCTCTGAGATCTCCTCCCCTTTGAAAGATCTTTCTTTATTCCGACTGAAGCCCCCCGGCTGAAGCCCCCGTGGGAGAAAAGCACTTGGAAAATATTATCCGGGCAGACTAGAGTGGATGGGGAGGAGGGAATCTGTCAGGACCTGCTCCTCGAAACCTTAGTCTTCCTCTCCCCTCTTTCTGGTTCTTTCCTGCTCAGAGGCTAGAGAAAAGTCAGCACTGCCAAGGGTGTTTTTTTGTTTGTGTGTGCGATGTGCCGGCCTCTGGTGCATCCCAAGAGCACATCTAAATGCCCTCTGCTCTACTTGGGCATGCCAAGACTGTGAACCTGGGCAACTGGCCAGCTGCCCACCTGGGCATGTCTATCAAAGCAACATCCCTCTGCTGGGAGAATTGTTGGGCGTGTTGTTGACACAGTATTTCGCCCCCTCCCCCCTCCTTATTTTTTTATCCCGTGGCCACATCCGGAAAGGGACTGGAGCTCCTGCTTCAGAGGGTCGGATGGTCCCTGGTGATTTTCTCCTCTGGAGTGGCCAGGATGGTCCTTAGGTGGCTCTGGCGTTTGGCTGCCTTCTTGCTCTGCAGAGGTGAGCCCCTCGGATTCCTCCATGGAGTTTTGGGGTCCCTTAAAACAGGGTTTGGTCTCCAACCTAGGCAACTTTAAGACTTGTGGACTTCAGCTCCCAGAGTTCCTCAGCCAGCTTTGGGAGTGGAAGTCCACAAGTCTTAAAAGTTGCCAAGGTTGGAGACCCTTCCCTTAAAAGACCTATTGACTGCTCCGTAGTGCCTTGCGTGCATCTCGGGAGGTGGGGGCGGCATGGTGGACCACCACTGGCCTTTTCCGCGGGAATGGGAGTTTACTAACCCTGGGCTGCGGTCCATTTCACGTCTCCCGCTAATCCCGCCATGGTCTCCGTCTGGTGCCGCTCTTTTTCATTTTATTATTTTTTTAAAGATTATTTTTGACTGCGCAACTGGACTTTGGCATAGACAGAAGTTATAAAAATAGAGGATGTTTTTCTTGGTTGCTGGGTGATGGGAAAGCTTTGCTCCTGGTTGCCCAGGTAGAAGCCTATACCACTTGACACACAGGTCTCCCTTCCTTTGCTTGCTTGGGCTTGTTTTCAATGGTTGGGAAGCCATTTCGACAAACTGCGATAGCTGTGCTGGGTGTATCGGCCTGGACAGGCTCCCTCATTCTTTGAGTCAACCCCAGGTGGAATTCTCTAGGCCAGGGCTGTCAAACTCAAGGCCTGCGGGCCAGATGCAGCCCATGGGAAAAAGACCCGAATACAACAAGACCAGCATTAAGATTTCATATAATGCTGGTGATAGCTGAAAAATAAATGTCCCCTCTTGGCTTAGGGGCTTTTATTTCTGTGCCTAATTGAAGTATTATATGCATATCCTACCTTTTCCCAAGAGTTAAGGGTGGCTTACTTGGAGATTGTCCTTTATTTCATATTCACACTTGCACTCCTGTGGAGTAGATTGACTGAGGGCCAGGGGCTGTCTGAAAGTCACGTAGTGGGCTTCCATGGTTAGTCCTAATCCTGGTTTCTCTCTGGTTTCTTGCACAAGAGCACCAGATTCCTGAAGAATGAATTGATCAAGGGGCAAAAGTTAAAGGAGTAAGCAAAGTTGTGCTCGTCTATACAGGTGAGCACAACTCAAAACGCACTGACGATGTCTCCTTGAATGGTGATGAAATATTTGCAACCAAATTGCCAAGCTCAGAGCTCAAACCAACAGCATAATGCAGAATACTGAGTTCTGTTGGGTTGATGTATTATATACTCTTTGCATTGGAAATTTAAAATCTTGGAAGGTTAAACTTTACAATCTTACACGGCTATACACAATATATCCAAAGTTCTGCGATATGAAACTGTTCTTATTAGAAAATGACAAAATCAGCGAGAGGTTGTTATTATGTGTCACACCATTGGTTGCACTTCATTTTTCAAGGAAATTCTTTTTGTTTTTACTTTTCCTGTGATATCTCAAACCAACCTTATTTGGAGGATTTTTCTCGTTGGTTTTTCTATGCTTTTTTTTGATGTTACCAGTCAAAACCATTGTGCAGCTCTTCTTCCTAGTTTTTTTTTTTCCTTTTGGGAAAGAATAGCAATAGCAATAGCAGTTCGACTTATATACCGCTTCATAGGGCTTTCAGCCCTCTCTAAGCGGTTTACAGAGTCAGCATATTGCCCCCACAGTCTGGGTCCTCATTTTACCCACCTCAGAAGGATGGAAGGCTGAGTCAACCTTTGAGCCGGTGAGATTTGAACCGCCGAACTGCAGTTAGCAGTCAGCTGAAGTGGCCTGCAGTACTGCACTCTAATCACTGCACCACCTTGGCTCAGAAAAAAAATGTAAAAGCAGCACAAAAAATGTAAAAGCAACACTGAAAAGATGGGACATTACAAATGGAACATGACTTTGTCTAGATTGCCTGCAAAATTGCCCAGATAAGTTTTCATGATTAATTGTTTTATTTAGAACCCAGGTCAGGTCAGTGTTTCTCAACCTAAGCCGTTTTAATATGCATGAGACTTCAACTTCCAGAATCCCTCAGTCAGCATGAATTTCTAGGGAATTTGAAGTTGAAACCCACACATCTTAAAGCTTGTTGGCTGGGGAATTATGGGAGTTGAAGTCCACACATCTTAAAGTTGCTGAAGTTAAAAATAAAATGCCTTACAACATCCTGCATTTTGAGAAACACATTTTATAAAAGGCCTTTTGACAAGCAATTCTGTGGCTCAATCTACAGATAGCCCCTTCCATCTCATTGGTCTTTCTTTTAATGAGGTTGGGTGGTCTTCTCAGGCAGTGACTGTCTACTTCTCCATAGTGAGGGGAGGAGTATCCAGGATGGGTTGACCTTATCCTCTTGTTGACTGGACTGAGTCAGATAAGCTCTTGATATATGCCCCTGGTCCACCAGGCTCTACCCAGTTATTGACTCAGTCCCAAAACTGGACGGTTTGCCATCCTGGATCTCTGATAAATTCAAAGAAATCTAAAGAAAGCAAAAAAATTCATCTGTCTCCCTCCCGCAGCAGCAGCAGGTGAGCTGGAAGCTCCCTGAGCTGCGAAAGAATTGCCAAAAGCCCCCCTGGGGGCGGCACGCTGCCCAGGCCTCTGAGTGAGACGAGCATCACTCAGAAAAGAAATCTGCCGGGCGAGCAGGAGACAAAGGGCACAAGCCTTCCAAAGGCAAGCCCTGCCGCGAAGGCACCAGCGGCACCGGAACGCTCTACCGCTCCCCACAGTGTCGAGCGGCGAGCCACGGCTTCCCCAAGCGCTGTGGGGCACAAATCGAATTACGGGCAAGCGAGGGCAGCGCTGGACCCCAGCCCAGAAGGTGAGCCTCGCTGCAGGAACTCTGCTGGGGTCGCAAGAGTTGATTTTGCCCAATTTTTGTCCAGACTCTTCTCGCCGCTAGAGAGGAAGTGGCACACCCTAGACGTAAGGAAGGCTCTGAGGATTTACCTCAGAAGAACCCGGCCGAATAGAAAGTCCGAGGCCCTGTTTGTCTCATTCCAACTGGGGTCTCTGGGCAAGAAGGTGACCTCCACCACCATAGGCAGGTGGTTGAGGACCTGCATTGCTACGACCTACCAGTCCCGGGGCATACGGTCACCGAGCCCCATCACAGCACACTCCACACGAAGTGCGGCCACCACAGCGGCCTGAACACAGGCCTCATTGACAGAGATATGTAGGGCAGCCACGTGGTCTTCCCCCTCACCCTTCGTGAGGAACTACAAATTAGATACCTTTGCCTCGGCGGAGGCTTCGTTTGGTCACAGGGTACTACAGGTGGTTCATAGAGCGGGGGACACCCCACCAGGCTTAGTGTATCCAGGGGCCCTCAGTATGTTACCCTCCCTAGGGACGTGTTAGCTTTGGTACGTCCCATCCTGGATACTCTTCTCATAGTAGGGGAGGAGTAACCAGACCCTCCCTGTCATGGTAATGTAACATGTATTATGATGGATATTGCACTAATATGTTCAAGTTATAATTCAGTAAAAAGTTTGAAACCTTAACAAGGTCTGGAGTGGATGGCACAACGGGTCGGATAGAGTTCTTCGCCGATAAATGGGCAGAGCCTGGTGGACCAGGGGTGTATACCAAGAGCTTATCTGACTCAGTCCAATCAACGAGAGGATAAGGTCAACCCATCCTGGCTACTCCTCCCCCACTATGAGAAGAGGCATATCAGGTAAGCACCAACGCCCTTCTCCGCTTTTTTCTCTTGCAACACATCAATTACTGTAAGGAAAAGGGATGAAAAGCAGTACCATGATCTTTGCATAAGCCCCTTTCAGTTCTGAAGCAGGTTGAGCTGGAATCTTTTCCAAATGTAATTGCTGCTGTGTAGGAATATTTAATGAATTTGCAGATGACACAGAGCTGAGAGAGCGAATATGTTGGGAGAGCGAAGAAGAAATTCAAGATGATCCAGATCTCTTAGAGAAGATAACAGAATGAAGTTGAAGAGGGGCAAATACAAAAGCTTTCATTTTTGAAAAGGGAAGGAAATGCACAGGTAGAGGAACAGACCTTAAAAGTAACAGAATAATAATTTGAAAAGACCTTGAAGGTCATCTAGTCCAACGCCCTACTCAAGCAGGAAACGCTACACCATTCCAAATCAGTGGCTGCCCAGTCTCCTCTTAAAGGCCTCCAGTGATGGAGCACCTATAACTTCCGAAGGCAAGCCATTCCACTGGTTGTTCTCACTGTTAGGAAATGTCTTAAACATAAACACATAGGATAGGATGGCTGCTATAAAATCACATGAAATATCTGAATATGAATAATAGGACCAGCGTCTTCAGCATTGATGAACATACCTGCTCTGTCCTGAGCATTAACCATCTTAAGAAAAATTAAGGGAAACCCAAACAAATGCCAAGAATGAAATGAGAATGACAAAGGGATGATGAAATTGTGCATTTTTAGTATTGAAAAGAAAAAGAGCAAACAGGAGAATTCAGTAGGATTTTTCAAATACTTAAAGTGATGCCATGCAAAAAAGAGAATAGGATTGGTCTCTTGCTGGCTGGGGAACTCTGGGGGCTGAAGTCCACCCATCTTAAAATTGCTGAGGTTGAGAAACATTGAGTTACAGGAAAGCAGATGCTGAAGCCAGAGTAATTTGAGAATAGAACCAGTAACAAAAGACATCGGTTTCACCCTCTCTGGGTGTTTTAATTTGGATTCCTGCCTTAAGCAGGGAGGATGATACTTCATGGTCCCTTAAATGCTGTAAACATGTGGAATTTGGAAAATGGAGAAACAGGAAGTCAAAGGTGGCTGGACATTGTATTTTGTCATTTGTTGACCAAGAATGAGCACAAGTCACAAGGCACCAATTACCCTGGAAACAGGAGTCACCTACATGTTCCTCCTTGCTGTTGTGAAGAAAGGGACAGTAAAGCTGAAATAATAATAATAACAATAACAACAATAATAATCCCAAAACAACTGAAGCATCACTTGAACGCCATTGGCATTGACAAATTTGCCAGCAGTCAATTGCAGAAGGCGGCTTTACTTGGAATAGCTTCCATCCTGCGTCAATATCTGTAACACCGTCAAACGTCCAGATCTGCTTGTCCCAGGTCCTTGGTAAGGACTCGATGGATGGATCAAAATACCAAACCAGTCTGAATATCTGGGTGGTTTTGGAATGATTGATGCTGCTGCTGCTGCTGATGATGATAACAACAACAACAACAATAATAATAATGAGCTAATTCTGACTGCACTAGACCAAATCTTAAGAACAAATGCTTACAAAGTAAGAGTTGAGAAGAGGGCAACAGATGCCGCCTCTGCAAAAAAGCTGAAGAAACAGGGTATCACTTGGTTAGCTGCTGCAAGACTCCATAGACCAACTACAAGCAATAGCATGGCAAAGTGGCAACAATGGTGCTTTAGAACAGTAGTCTCCAACCTTGACAACTTTAAGACTTGTGGACTTCAACTCCCAGAGTTCCTCAACCAGGCTGGCTGAGGAACTCTGGGAATTGAAGTCCACAAGTCTTAAAGTTGCCAAGGTTGGAGACCACTGCTTTAGAACATCTGCAAGAAATACCACTTGCCTGCAAGCAAGAATTGGTGGGACCACAAAATAGAGACAGTTGACCACCTAGGTTCAATATCTGAGCACTGCACGACGGGTGAATCAGCACCAGCCCCTGTCCTCCTAGCACTTTGAAAGCATGCAAATGCAAGTAGATTAATAGGTACCACTTCGGCGGGAAAGTAATAGCATTCTGTGCACCTTGGCATATATAGTCATGCTGGTCAATGGTGCTTTAGAACAGTGGTCTCCAACCTTTGGACAATGCTGACTCCCTTGGCAAAGAAATGGAGATGATCATCACACACTAGAGTCCCCTTGGACAGGGGAAACCTTTATGAAGAGCTAAAGTGTCCTCGGACTTTAGAATCCATATAGATAAGCATCTACCACATAACACTCCAGACTTAACAACTGTCAGTAAGAAAGACAAAAAAGTAAAGTTAATACCTTTACTTTACTATTAAAGTTAATAGTAACAAGTGCCTTCAGTGCAACCCCAAAAATCTGGAGCCCCATTTGAATACCGTTGGCATTGACAAAATCCCCATCGGTCAATTGCAAAAGCAGCTCTACTCACAGGTTACATCCTGCACTCATAATCTTTAACATAATCAAAGAACAACATCTGTCTATCTCAGGTCCTTGGAAAGTACTCAGTAGGTAGATAAAAATGCCAAACGCTGACTGTGTGACCAACCATAACAATAATAAAGAGTCAGAGTTGTGCTGTCTGGGAGTGCAGTGAAGTATATCTTCAGCAAGAAGAGTCCTTCTTTTTCTTCCCTTGCAAACGTCGTCCCCCTCCTTCATGTGGCGTCCAAGGACAAGGTGACAAAAATGTGGTGAAGCAGGTTCTGCTGCCATAAACCTTCTGCTCCAGTGGAGAATCACTTGGCTGGATTGGAAGAGAGACGACTTACCAGCATAAGAACCAGCCTGAAAAGTTACTGGAAGGAGAAGCCCCGATCAATAAAGGACGAAAGAACCTCAAGAGATCAGTCCGACGAGGAGGGAAAGGAAGAAAGGGTAAAGCAGAGGAAGGAAGGGAGGGGAAGTAAGAATAGGAGAGAAGGTAAGAAGGAGGAGAAGAGAGGAGGAGTGGCTGAAAGAAAGGGGAAGAAGAAATGAGGAAGGAAAGGAAGAAAGGGCAAAGCAGAGGAAAGAAAGGAGGAGACTTAAGAGTAGGAGAGAAGGTAAGGAGAAGAGAGGAGGAGTGGAGGAAAGAGGAGAAGAAGGAAAGAGGGAAAGGAAGAAAGGAAGAAAGGGCAAAGCAGAGGAAGGAAGGGAGGAGACTTAAGAGTAGGAGAGAAGGTAAGAAGGAGAAGAAGAGAGGAGTGGAGGAAAGAGAGGAGAAGAAGGAAAGAGGGAAAGGAAGAAAGGAAGAAAGGGCAAAGCAGAGGAAGGAAGGGAGGAGACTTAAGAGTAGGAGAGAAGGTAAGAAGGAGAAGAAGAGAGGAGTGGAGGAAAGAGAGGAGAAGAAGGAAAGAGGAAGGAGAGGAAGAAGAAGGCGGAGAAGGGAGGTTGAGAAGAAGGAAGGAGCAAGGCTGTTGCAGAATAAGATGGAGACACGGGTGACAAGAAAGTGACCCAAACTGTATTATATATATTTGTAAGAAGATATCGATAAACATTAATGATTAACAGATAAATGTTAACAGCACCTATAAGAATGTATATTTGTGAATGAATATGAAAGAGGAAAAAAAAACTTTTTCACAAAAAAAGAAAAGAAAAAGAAATCAGGAGCAACCACCATGCACAGAAGGATCCTGCATCACAGTCCCGGGATAAAATGCTATATAAAATGCTCATGTAACAAATTCCTGGGTTAATTTTGTCAGCCCCTTCATTCTGCAAACAGTTCCCTGGAGCTGAAAATCCTGAAGTGGAAACACTAAACCACACTGCCATGAAAAGCAGTCTTGTTGGGGCAGATTAACAACAGATTAACAGAGTTGGAAGGGACCTTGAAGGTCATCTAGTCCAACCCCCCGCCCAAGCAGAAGACCCTACTACAACATTTCCGACAAATGGCAGTCCAGTCTCTTCTTGAAAGCCTCCAGTGATGAAGCTCCCACAACTTCTGAAGGCAACTTCTGTTCCACGGGTTGATGGTTCTCACTGTCAGAAAATTCATCCTTATTTCTAGGTTGAATCTCTCCTTGATCAGTTTCCATCCATTGTTCCTTGTCTGGCCTTCAGGTGCTTTGGAAAATAGCTTGACCCCCTCCTCTCTATGGCAGTCCCTCAAGTATTGGAAGACTACTATCCTGTCTCCCCGGGTCCTTCTCTTCACTAGACTAGCCATGCCCAGTTCCTGCAACCATTCATCGTATTTTTTAGCCTCCAGTCCCCTAATCATCTTGGTTGCTCTTCTCTGCACTCTTTCTAGACTCTCAACATCACTTTTTATAGTGTGGTGACCAAAACTGGATGCAGTACTCTAGGTATGGCCTTACTAAGGCTTTATAGAGTGGTATTAGTACCTCCCTTGATCTTGATTGTGTCCTCTGTTAATGCAGCTTAGGATTGCATTGGCTTTTTTGGCTGCCGCCGCACACTGCTGGCTCATATTTAGCTGGTTGTCCACTAAGCCTCCAAAATCCCTCTCACAGTTACTGCTATTAAGCCTGGTTTCTCCCATTCTATATCTGTCCTTTTGGTTTTTCTTGCCTAAGTGTAAGACTTGACTTTACATTGAATTTAATGTTGCTAGATAGGGCCCAGTGTTCAAGTCTATCAAGATCCATCTTGTCAGCATGAAGGACATGTTGGTTTTCCTTTTGGTGGAAATGGACCTCGGCCTGTTCCTGGGTTCGGTTGACAGAGCCCATCCCCACTTAGGCTGCGTCTGCCCTTCCTAGTCTGATCTTTGCAATTCTCCAGCTGAGAGCCTGACCGGCAGCCATGCCCTCTGCCAGATGAGCTGGCCAACTTTTGGCAGTGGGGAAGAGATGCCAGCCAAGATTCCCAGCCCAGGATGATGGCTCTTTGGGGAAAAGCACAACCAAAGGCCAGGTAAACCTCTAGACCAATGGTCTCCAACCTTGGCAACTTTAAGACCTGTGGACTTCAACTCCTAGAGTTCCTCAGCCAGCAAAGCAAAGCTGGCTGAGGAACTCTGGGAGTTGAAGTCCACAAGTCTTAAAGTTGCCAAGGTTGGAGACCACTGCTCTAGATGATAGCAGAAAGTCATTTTTGCTCTCAGTCTGACTGGATCCGGTCCTCTTCTTTCCCAGAGACACATTTCAGGATTGTGACAGCACCAAGATGATCCAAATAATCTCACTAAGTCACCTTGAATGGTTCTGTATAGAGATCCCCATTGGTCACCTGTCCTTGTTTGTTAGTTTTCTATTCTTTTTAGCGCAGGATGGATTCCACCCAGCTGTCTCTTCCTAGTTTCCCTATCGCAACAGCCCTGACAGGTGGGTCAGGCTGACACCAACTGAAAGTCTTCAAGGAGATTGTGTGGTGGAGAGGGGGGACTTGAACCCAGGTCTGCCCCGGTGTAGGAGATGACGAGGCTTAGCCCAAGGGAGGAGTCAAACACATCATCAGTTATGAGTCCCTGCGCCTACAAGAGACTTAAGCCCAAGCCATCTTGAGTTCCTTCTCTCTTATCTCCCACTAACTTCCCTTGACTTTTAGTAGTTCAGATTCTTGTAGAGAGCTTAAGTTTTGTACTATTTGAACTGCCCGAGTCTCCTGATTTTCCTGGCGCTTGAAACCTAGGCAGTCATCACTCGACCAGATGGGCTGTCTGCTATGCAAGTTGTGGCTCTGTAGCCCCCATGTTTGTGGCAATGGCTCGGGGGATACAGAGGAGTTCCTATCAGGGTGTTGCATGGCGCATTTTCCATCCTCTTTAAAATATATCTGATTATTCCACCATAGATTTCCCCCAGTTTCATACCATTGCTAGTAAGCCCCAATAGCTGCAGAGGTTCTCCACACAAATCCTAAATTGAGAGAAAGAATATCCCATTTAAAAGGAGGAAGAAATGTTATACTTGGTACTTGACTGCAGGAGGCCGTCCAGGCTGAAAACAGACCCTGAGAGGGCCACGCGCGGCCCTCCCAAGATCCCTTTTCACTGGCAAAGGGCTGCAGGAGGCTGTCCCGGTCGAAAGCAGATCCTGAAAGGGCCACGCGCAGCCCTCCCAAGCTCTGTTTTCACTAGCAGAGGGCTGCAAGAGGCTGTCCAGGCCAAAAACAGCCTGGGAGAGCCATGCACGGCCCTCCCAAGCTCTGTTTCCGCTGGCAAAGGCACCGTGGGCTGGTCCTTTGCTGTTTCCAGGGCGGCCCCGCAAGCCACATCTAAGCACACCCTACGGGCTGGATGTGGCCCGTGGGCCTTGCATTTGACACTCTTGGCCTAATAGAATATTCTGGCTTTGCCCACGATTGAGCCTAAATGCCGAACCCAAAGAAACACCCCTCATAAGATGAAGAAGCCGGGGGGCGGGAGGGCGGCGGGAATAAGAGCATTTCCACTTAAAGAGATCCGAGAGCCTTCACTGCGGAGGGCGGGACGCGTTCCTCTCTCTCACACGCACAGATCATTGTTCGTGCTTCTATTCTTTGAAACCTTGGCCAGGATTATTCAGATTGGACTGGTTGACATATGCGACTTAATATCCGTTTAACAGCGTCTTTAGCATGAGCTATTGAATCCACTGTAATTGGGTTATAATTCACACGGGGGGGGGGGCTAAGTCCTAAGGAGGCGGCAGCTGTGGCCAGGCCTTAATATTTTAAGAAGGTGCTGGACCCACCCAGAGGGTTGGGTGGGGAGGGCTAAGCTTTTTTGGGGTGGTGTTGGTGGTGGTTATATTCTATTTTCTGGTTCCTGCAGCCAGCAACCTTCCCTGCAAAAATAAATCCTGCAACCCCCTGCTTTTTGACTCTGGCTTGTCTCACATGGCTTTATATAAACTGAGTAATTTTCAGCACGTCGCCTTACATAAGAATACAAAAAATCCCAGCTCCCTTTGCACCACTTAGGTTGAATCTGCCCATCCTTCAGGAGAGCAGCTGCGAAGATCGTTCCTTTCCCTCCGCCGGCTGCCCCAATCTTGAGGGGGGGGCCACGCAAATGAGCCTGCATTTGGAGACAGCCACGCGGAAGTCCAGCCTTTCCCTTTGCATTAAACGCTCGAAAGGACCTGGATTTTGAAGCCTGTAGAATCCTGTCCTTTAATTTTCATGTTCTTTTATTTTGTTTTTTGCTCCTGTCAGATTTTACCGTACAATGTTATTCCTCCGGCAAAAATGTCATCTCAGATCATGGAAATAAGGCGGCATTTTAAAAAAAAGTCCTTTCTCTCGTGCATGTAGTTTTGTGTCTCTGAGCATTCAGGGGGCGTTTTCTCATGTTCAATTTTGCAACTGTTTTGTTCCATTTAACGCAATGTTGTGAGTGTGGTTTGGGTGCCAAGGGAACGAGGCTTCAGCCTCCGGGAATTCATCCCCAAGCTGTGAAAATCCGCTTGGCATCCTTGTAGGAAGTTAACGCAGGTAGTCCTCAACTTACAACACATCATTTAGGGGCCGCTCGGAGTTACAACGGCACGGAGCAAAAGGGACTTACGACCGTTTTTCACCCTTATGACTGTTGTAGCATCCCTATGATCATGTGATAAAATTTGGATATTTGGCAAGTGTTTCATATTTATGACGGTCACAGTGGCCATATGACCATCATATGATCGATCCCCTTTTGCAAACTTCTGACAAACAAGAGTCAATGGGGAAACCAGATTCACTTAATAACAGTGTGACTGATTTAACCACTGCAGTAATTCGTTTAACAACCATGGCAAGAAATCTCCTAAAACGGGGCAAAGCTCACTTAACAAATGTCTCACTTAACAACATAAATGTTGGGCTCAATTGCGGTTGAAGATTGCCTGTATACCCATATACCTGTAATGTACCTGTCTACCTATGTACCTACACCTGTACATTCACACAAACCGCTCTGCATCTGGATGGGGGTGACATGTCTGCCCCCTAACCTGCTTCCTCCCCCCCACCTCTTTTCCAGGTTTCAAGTGCCCCGTTTGCTCCAAATCAGTGGCTTCCGATGAAATGGAAATGCACTTTATCATGTGTCTGAGCAAGCCCCGTCTGTCCTACAACGGTGAGTTCTCCTTTGCAACCTGCAGAGCCCCCTTTGCCAGGCCTGGCA
Organism: Thamnophis elegans; assembly: GCF_009769535.1. Classification (NCBI taxonomy): domain Eukaryota; kingdom Metazoa; phylum Chordata; class Lepidosauria; order Squamata; family Natricidae; genus Thamnophis; species Thamnophis elegans. The sequence goes on from NC_045554.1 coordinate 25,690,674, forward strand.
GTGGCTGGGGGCAAGGCCGTGGGGCACTCATCCCCCCTGCCTGGCTTTCCGGCTGGTATCCCCAAAGACAACCGAGCCAGTCCTGTCCCTCCCTCCATAAGCGCTCTTGCCATCTTATGCCCTGCCCTGTTCGCCTGGTGTCTCCCCACTTCTTTGTACATGGCATGAACCACCACCTGGCACGCTGGTTCAGAAAGGCCGAGCCAGACATCCAGTGAGGCAGGGCGAGAAGGCGCATGAGAGCCCCATTTCTGCCTCCGGGCGAAGAGCAAAGCCAACTTCCTTCATATTTCAGAAGGCGATTGTTTGAGTTGCTGCTTCTGCGCTGGGTGCCAACTTCTATTCTTGCCTTGCCAGCCCCCAGGGAAGACGAGCTGCCCATTCGCGGCTCCTCTGTCCTCTGTCCGGCAGCAGGGAGGGGAGGGGGCTGCCCGCCTTGCCTTGGGCTGATCCAAAGGGCTCCGGAGTGGACTCTGCTGCCATCTAGGGAGGGGCCTGGGGTGCAGCAGCCCAGTCGGGCAGAGTTGGGGGAGGGAGGGAATAGCTGTTGGGAAGCTGCTCCCCCTCGTGCTCGTCCTCAGTGTCCTTCTGCCTGGCACGGGGCAGCCAGAGGGCAGGGCCAGCTTTGTCCAGCACTGCTGCCACGGTTGCTGTCTCAGGCAGCTGGCCAACACAGGGTGGAGCCCCTGCCTCCCAGGTGCAGGAAGGAGCCTGCCGGCTTCCAGGGAGGAGGGCCCCTGGTGGGCGGGCGAGGAGACATCTGTGCCAGCCAGTGTCATCCCTGCAGCCTGCCCTTGTTCTACCCAGCCAGGTCGAGGCGGCAGGGATGGCGCCAGGCAGCTCCCTCAGTGGGGCCAGGGGGGAGGGCAGCAGCAAGCATGGCTTGGGGATGCAGCCAGAGAGATCTGCCCAGCCTCCGCCAGAGAGCCGGTGCCAGCTGAGCCAGCTGGAATTCAGCCGAGCCTGGGCCCTCCTTGCCCTCAGGGAGGCCCTTTTCTTCTCCTTCTCTCCCTCCCCGGCTCTGGGTGTGCATCTGGCAAGCGCCTTACTCGAGGTCATCTCAGGTCAAGCGCTGAGGGAGGAGAGGCAGGTGGGATCGGTGTTAGCAAACCCCCAGCACTTAGCAACTTCGCCATCCTCCCCCCTCCACCCCCGCCTTTCGGGTTAGTTTTGGAGCTGCCGAGCCAAGGTGGGCTTCACAGCGGCGCCTTTGGGGAGACGGCAAGGAACAGCCGCTACTGGTCTGCCCCAGGTGTATGGAGACTACCACTCCCAGCGTTCCCAGTCCCCAAGGATTTGACCTGTCCCTTATTTCAAGCTTTGGGTATTCTTGGCAGGCAGGGTGGCCGATTTGGGCCAAAAGGGTGTCTGGATCCCTCATTCCAACAGGGCAAGCTTTTTCCCTAGATGCCAGAGGAATGCCTGCCTTTGGATGCCAATGCAGACATTAGATGAAGCCGTGGACCAAGGAGGAATTTAGCCTTGCATGGGGGAGGAGGGGTGTCAAGCCTAAAGCCAGCCCATGATTTGCAATGGGAGAAACATCCGATTGTTTTTCATTCTCCTGCATTCCTAACATCCTGGTGATTTGTTTTCTAGAATCCAATTTGTTTATTTTTATTTTTTTTTAAAAAATATGATCTTGATTTTTTAACTGGAGTTAATTTTAATCAAATCTTGGACAAGCTGATCACTCATGGTTACTCTGGCTGCTTACAAAAAAAAACCCAACCCAGTACAGAAGCCAATACCACCATCCCCACATGCATACCCCTGGTAACCACAATTGGACCAACCACTCAATGTGTTCAATACCATTCTGGGGTACCCAGGCCTGTCAGCAGAACCCTGCCTTCTTACAAACCAGTAAACCTCTGTCATTCTGGATGAGAGCTTCAATCCTGGAATATTCTTTTAAAAGAAACTTTGTTCTTAACAAGCTTGGGATTGAAGCCCTGAGTTGAGAGGACATTGTTATAGGACAGGGATTTCAAACTCGATTTCACTGCAGGCCGCATCAGGGTTGTGGTTGACCTTGGGGAGCCGGGGCAGGCATGGCCAGGGTGGGCATGGCCAGCTTGAGGTCACTCATGTCAGGGGCGCCTGTGTAGGCCCGAGGGCTCTGCCAGTGAAAACGGGCTCCCAAGCACCGTTTTCAGCTGCGATGGCCTCCTGCAGCCCTCTGCCAGTGAAAACAGAGCTTGGGGGTGTGGCAGCGCTCCTGGGCCCCATTATTAGCCATGACAGCCTCCTGCAGCCCTCTACCAGCAGGCCCCCCCAAGCTCCATTTTTGCTGGCAGAGGCACTGATGGCCAATCCTTCGTTGTTTCCAGGCCAGCTCCGCGGGCCCGATCCAGCCCCTGGGCTTTGAGTTTGACACCCCTGTTATAGGAGGATCCCCACAATGTGGTGTTTCTCCCAAAGTGCCTTGGTGTCCTCCAACCTGGTAGATCCCGAACATCTCTCCCTCATCAAGGGGGGGGGGGGTGTTGTGTGAACCCTGATGCCCTTTCCTGGCCTGCCTCACCCTGCCTTCTCTTTCTCTCCTGCAGACGACGTGCTCACCAAGGATTCCGGCGAATGTGTCATTTGCCTAGAGGAACTCCTACAAGGAGACACGATAGCCCGGCTGCCCTGCCTCTGCATTTATCACAAGAGGTAGAGTACGAAGACCCTAGCACACACCCCCCCCCAAAGAAGAAGGGCCCCCCCTGGGCCTGCAGTTCAGATGGGTTGAGAGGCTGGGAAAGGACCTGTTGGTCTCCCAAGGCCTCTCTGAGCTGCTCCTCTTCAAACCCCATACATACCACGCAGGGTGGGCCCTTTTCTTCTGCCCCCGCGACCCTCCCAGAAGCCTCTGCCATGCTGGACAGTGAGGGAATCCCTCTTCTCTTCTGCAGCTGTATAGATTCCTGGTTTGAAGTCAACAGATCCTGCCCAGAACACCCGTCAGATTGACCACAGGATCCCACCCGGACTTCTTTCCAGGTGAGCTTCTTCTGCCTCTCGGCCCTGAAAGGGCCCATTGTAAAGAGTCTCACTCCCTCAACGGAGTTCTCTGCTAATTCCCAGTTTAACCCGAAGAAAAACGCACCTGTGGACTAAGATGGCCCATCCAGTTATGGCCACGCTGGTTGAGAATTTGGAAAGCCTCTGTCCCAGTCGAGACAGGGAATGCGCACTGGGGTTGGGAAGAAAATGATTTAGGGCAGTGTTTCTCAACCTTGGCAACTTTAAATCCTGTGGACTTCAACTCCCAGAATCCCCCAGCCAGCTGGGGGATTCTGGGAGTTGAGGTCCACAGGACTTAAAGTCGCCAAGGTTGAGAAACACTGATTTAGGGGAATGGTGTATAGCTTTTAACGGAGGCATTCGAAAGCAACCCAAATGCTTCGTGCAGGCAAAAATGGAAAGAAATGCCATCAGCCCACAGAATAAAGGAATTGGTTATTAATAACAGAGAGAGAAAAACATGCTCTTTTAAACAGTTCTGCAGCAAGTGATTTGTCAGTAAGCATTGCAAACAGGAAGTAAATTCTCAAAACTAATACTTGCTTTCATTTTTTTCCTAAACAAAACTGAACAAGCAAAGTCCTCGAGCCAGCCTTTGTTAGCTGCCCAAAGGAGAGAACTGGGTTGCCATTGGAATCTTCCCACATTATCTTTCGAATTCTTGGCACAATTTTTCTAGTGATTTCCCAACCAAGCTCAAATCAGTTCTGACTCAGCTTAGCTGTTGAGACCATTAGGGGCTGTTGAATGCCGCATATGTAGACAGAACCTCTGAACTAAACCTTGCCCAATTTCATGTTTGGTTCAAATGTTCTCATAAACCTCGAGGCATATTTCAGGGAACCAAAATAGAAGGATTCTCCCTTGGGCCTAGTGATGCATGGCTTAATAAAAGTGTTTTCAAAACAGGATATTTTTCAGGTTCGTTAATTTTGGTTTAAGATCGTTGTCGTATCTGTTCTCATGACATGAGCCCATTGATCTACACAATCCCCGTAGGATGTACATCAGAGATTGTATTCAGCCGATTCCGACCGGTTCTAGCAAACCGGTTGCAGAAATTTTGAGTAGTTCAGAGAACCGGCAAATTCCACCTCTGGCTGGCCCTGCCCCCTTCCCAGCTGATCAATGTCGTCGGTCTATTGCTGCCTCCCATCTGATCAGCTTGGTGTCTTCTTTGGTTGCCCTGCACAGGAGAACGGAGCTGGAAAGCAGGTTAGTGGGGTGGGGAGGGAATGGGGATTTTACAGTATCCTTCCACTGCCCCACCCATCTAACCACGCCCACCAAGCACCATCCACGAAGCACTGCCACGCCCACCAAGCCACGCCCACAGAACCAGTAGTAAAAAAAATGAATTTGAATTGAAATTCCCACCACTGATATACCTTCTGCTCTTATTCTTCTAGTACAGGGTTGGATGGATTTTCTTTGAGCTTCTGTAAGGACACTCTCCTTGTCCCTCTCTTTCCTGCTTATCCAGCTTTTTGTGTGTCGCAGGAGAGTAGGGGGTGGGAGAACGTTGCCTACTCAGCCCAAGAATTTGAGAAAGATCCTAGGTTGAAGGCCGCCTCAAGGAAGATTTATGACTTATGAAAAGAACATCAGTCAAAGGCCACCCGTAGAAGATTTAGGGTTGTGTTTCTCAAACTCTGTTGAGATTGTGGACTTGGACTAGAAGGCCTTCCCTCAGAATAACTCTTGTTATTCTGTTAACCTTGAGAACTTTCAGATGCACGGGCTTCAACTCCCAGAATTGCCAATCCAGCATGCTGGCTGGGGGAATTCTGGGAGTTGAAATCCGCACATCTTAAAAGTTGTCAAGATGGGGAAACATGGATATTGGGAAAGATGACTTTGTTGCTGGTGGGGAAGAGTTGGGGACTCAAAATCCTTTTCATGCCAGGGATCGACCAAGATCTGCCTTTGGCCACCAGAAGATCCTTGCGGAATCGGTTGGGAAATCCACCTGACTCTAGTCAACGTTCTGTTTGCATAGAGGCCAGCTAGGCATCAATCGAAAACCTCTAATTCAGGGGTATCCAATCTTGGGCACTTTTAAGACTTGTGGACTTCAACTCCCAGAATTCCCCAGCCAGCCATTCTGGGAGTTGAAGTCCACAAGTCTTAAAAGTTCCCAAGTTTGGACACCCCTGCTCTAATTCATCCTTCCTTGGATCTCTTGGGAAAAGGCAAATTTCCTGGGGGGTGGGGGGAGAGGAGTCAAGAAACCCCAGCAAGAAGCAGTGGTGAGAATGGTTAGCGTCCTCTTCTTTATTGTTTGTTAATTAACCAGTGGAACAGAAGTTGTGGGGACTCCATTACTGGAGGGTTTTAAGAGGAGATTGGACAGCCGCTTGTCTGAAATGGTACGGGTCTCGTTTGAGCAGGGGTTGGTCTAGAGCAGTGTTTCTCAACCTTGGCAACTTGAATTCCTGTGGACTTCAACTCCCAGAATTCCCCAGCCAGCTATGCAGGTCCTTTCCCAGGACTTCAAGTTGCCAAGGTTGAGAAACACTGGTCTAGAGGACCTCCACGGTCCCTTCCAACACTGTCCTTTTATTCGTTGAAAGACACAGACGTGAAACACGTTGGCTTCTTCGCGTAGAAGTTTTTGGGAGAGCTTTTCAGTATGCTTTATTTTTTTTCTCAACAGGTCATCTCACCATCCACCCTTCTTCCACACACCCACTCCCAACTTCCTCTAAACCAGCTCTGGGACAGCCCCTCCCTAAAGGCAGCCTGGGCCTTTTAGTGTTCAGTTCTGGACTTCAGAGGCAGGGAAGACCCCGCAACAAGCAACTGTCGCTCCGCGAGGCCATACTTGGGGTACCGTCCTCCAGTCCAGGCAGGGGGACGAAGAAGAGGGCCTGGGGCAGGAGCCAGAGGCCGTGGGCCCCGCCACCCCACAGCAACGCCATAATGTTTGTTTGGACTAGAGCCGGCCACGAGCAAAATGGATCAAGGACTCTTCCTTCCTGCCCACATGCAGGTTCCTTTTTGCACGGGGGGGGGGGGGGGAGGTGGTAGTTTACCCCTCCCTTTTTATTTTCTTGGAACAACAAGGCCATTTTCCCCCTCCCCTCCTGCCTCCCCCCCCACTCTCCCCAGCCTGGAGGAGGAGGAGAATCAGGTGTTTTTTGTGGCATTTTTCTGAAGGTGTTGTAAGTTTTCCTTTTCAAATGTTTACAAAACAGCCACGTCGTGTCAACCAGCGTGCCAGGTGATGTTTATAAGGCTGCATTCTCGGGCAGGTGGGGAGCAGAACTTCCAAGACCTTTTTTCTTTTCTCCTCCATCAACAACCCCCCCCCCCATTGCCAAAAGTCCTTTTACTCTTTCTTCCTCCCCCCACTCCCCTCTCGACCTCCGTGCTGGCTTCAGGGGCTGTTGCAAGTCTCCTGCAACAAGATCAGTTTTCGGCCCTTTGTGGAGCGCAGGACTGGCCTTTTTCTTAAAGCAACACAAACAGAGGATACAACACCCACCCACACACAAAGACACAGTCCTGCCCTGCCAGTCCACAATTGAGCACGAAGCAAAGCCTGGCTGAGCCACAGGGTTGGGGAATTGGGGTGGGGGAACCTCTGATGGACGGTTTTGACCCGCAAGGAAAAAAAAAAGTATCTGTATTTATATAGGAAAAAAAACGAAAAAACGAAAACAAACTTTAAAAATGACAAAAAGGAAAAAAAAAATCAAAGCTTGGGAAGGTCAAACTTCCCCTATTAGTCAAGTGTTTTGATATGGTATTCAATAATGCTCAATAAAATAGTCACTGTTATTTTATTTCCAGGTATTCTTATTTGTCTTGATGGATTTGGGATGCGAGGGGACGACTGAGCATTTGGTGGGTTTACCACCCCTCTTTTTAAACTTGGAAATGGGAGTCCCTTGAAGTGGACATGTATGGGGGATGTAGCAATGTTTGTGAGCAGTGTTCTGGTTAAGCCACAATCTGAAAACAGGGTGGTTGTTTTTTTTTAAAAAAAAGGAAATAATCTACCGTATTTTTCAGAGTATAAGATGCACCCTTTCCCCCTAAAAAAGAGGGTGAAAAACTAGGTGCGTCTTATACACTTAATACAGCAGTTTTGACCTCCCGAAACCCTGCCCCCTTTGCAAAAATAGCCATGCATAGCCTTTAAGGGGCTGGGGAGGGAAAAATGAGTGAAAAATAGGCCTCCCCCTCCCCAAGCCCCCAGGAGCACTCTGGAAACCTCCTAAAGGCTATGCAGGCTTTTTTTTTTTTTTTTTGAATTGCCTCTTCAAAATCTTGGTGCGTCTTATGCTATGAAAAATACGGTAAATGAAACTGCAGCAGATTTAAATCACTAGAAATTACCATTTTTAAAAATACAAATATCTCCAAGGTCCATGGTTGGACTAGAAGACCTCCAAGGTCCCTTCTGACTCGGTCATTCTGTTAAAGGAGTATCTGGCTGCAGGATCTGACCTCCCATATACTACTTGGAGGACCCTGAATAGGTTAAAGAGTTGCAGTGCCTAAGTATACAACCCACGGGGTCAAGTGCAGGCACATAGCAGATAACACGCTGTGTGAATGCATAGGCGCAGGTATGCCGGTTACTACCAGAAACATGTACTGATGACGGCTTATTTTTAGCCAACGACAAAGCCAAAAAGGTGGGTTGGTTCTGTCAGTTTTAAAGTCTGATCTAGACACGGAAGAAGCAGCAGGAGCAGCAAAGAGCATGTATGTTCCCCGATGGATGAATCCTGCATTAATCTAGTAGGCAAAACCTGGATTTGTCCTGCTTCAATTCACCACAGCTTTGACAGAGCAAAATAAAATAAAGATCCCAAGAGAGAAGAGGTGGATCTAACTAAACCGGAAAGCTGGGAAAAACATGGAATTTTGCTTCCAGGCTCATCCAACAGAAATACTCAGCCTGTTGTCTGCCAACTCTGCATAAACCAGATTTGCCCCTAAGGCAACGTTAACAAAGGAAATAAAGGGATTAGAAGTTCTTTAAAGGAATGTTTTGCAACCTCCAGTTTCAGTGAAATACACTGAAGCTTTTGAGGAAAAGGTGTGTGGTAATGACAAAGATAAGTGTTGCTTTTTGTATGTGTGTTGTGACATCTACCAAAGGAGTGGAATTTGTGTTGTATTGCCACAATGGATTGGATCCAACAGATGCCTTTGGAACCTTTCCAAACTTTGGAGACTCCCCTTGTATGGACTTCAATTCCCAGAATTCTCCATAATGAGCCAGCTGGCTGTGGAATTCTGGGAATTGAACCCTCCCCCCCTCCCCTGGTTGGAAAATGTGGACTTGACTTACTTCCCGGCTTGGTTCAAAAGGCCAACCTCTGACCTCAAATTACACCTGAGCATTTCCATATTATATGAATAAACAAACATGGCTGCAGCTCTCCCCACACAAACGCACAGCATTAATTTTAATATAGATCTGTAAGACAAATTCAGACAATTGCCAAGTTCTGTATGCTTACTCTTCTTATCAGAGGGATGGCTGCCAATCCTAGCTCACCTTTTTCAAGTGTGTAAAAATTCAAAGGAAGCGGACAGGTGGGTGGAGTGTTCAAGCAGTGTTTCCTGTCAACATTAAGATACCTGGACTTCAACTCCCAGAATTCCCCAGCCAGCATCTTGTCCACGCATCTTGAATTAAAGGCCATGTATCTTAATGCATGTCGGCTGAAGAATTCTGGGAGTTGAAGTCCACGCATCTTGAATGCCAGTTGAAGAATTCTGGGAGTTGAAGTCCATGCATCTTAAAAGAATGCCAGCTGGGGAATTCTGAGAATTGAAGTCCATGTATTTTAAAGCATGTTGGCTGAAGAATTCGGCCAGTTGAAGTCCATGCATCTTAATGCCAGCTGGGGAATTTTGGGAATTGAAGTCCATGCAGCTTAAAGTTGCCGAGATTGGGAAACAGAGGTGTATAGAGTTTTGCTGAACCATTATGTCACTTACTTGGCTTTGAGTTATCATGTCCTTTGAACCAACTGTGGTTTATTCAGCAGGCTAGAATTAAACATAGTTTAGTATGATATAGAATCCAGTCAGCAGAGGAGGTGAAGAAGTCTTTGCTGTGGGCACCTCTGGAGAACCACTTTGGTTAACACCTGCATTTCTGACCCTGCTGGAGCGAGGAGATAAAAGCGAAGACGCCTCACTCCGGACTTCTCGGCAAGGAAAAGAAATTCAGGAGCCTCTCCCAGCCAGGCCTTGCGGAGGTTCGAGCACCTTTCCAGGGTTCATGAGGTTTTTGGGATCCAAGGCCACCTTGATCTGCCACATGGTGGAGAGGGCCACTTCCCCTACTTCCTCGCGCAAAAGTTGACGCTTGCCCAGGCCGATGCCATGCTCCCCCGTGCAGGTGCCACCCACTGCCAAGGCCCTCCTGGAGAAAAGTGGCAAAAGAGATCAAAATGCACATCCCAAATCTCACTTGCAAGGTACGTGAAGGAAAGGAACTGGGCATCCCCCCCCCCCTCTCATTTCTTTTCTGCTTTTGAAAATATTACATTTAGCAACAATAAAAAAGAAAAACTTTTGTAATGTTATTTTTCTCTTTCCCTTCCTCCCCCTATATCTAGATATAGATATAGGGGGAGGAAGGGATATCAAACGGGATATCTCTCCCCCTCTCTCTCCTTCTTTATCCCCCCCTCTCCCTCCCTCTCTCTCCCTCTCTTTCTCCCTCCCTTTTCTCCCTCTCTATCCCTTCCTCTCTTCTCTCTATCTCCCCTCTCTCTATCCCTCCCTCTCTATTCCCCCCTTTTCTTTATCCCTCCCTCCTCTCTCCCTTCCTCTCTATCTTTATCCTTCTCTATCCATATCTCTATCCCTATCCATATCTACATCCATCCATCCATCCATCCATCCATCCATCCTATTATTATAGCCATCATCTATCTATATATCTAATTTCTCTTCTCTCCCTTCCTTTCTCCCTTTTTGTTTCCTGCCTTCCCTTCCCTTTTTTCTCTTTTTCTTTCCCCCTCTCTCCCTCCTTCCCTCCTCCCTTCTTGAATATATTCATTCTCTTAGGAGACTATTCTTCACCCGGAAGACATTTTATGCCTAAAATCTTCAGCGGGGGGGGGGGGGGGAATGAAGGAATATCAAACGGGACTTGGAGAAAATACGCGCAAGCGGCTAAGCACTTTTGGAGGAAAGAGGACTCTGCCTCAAAAAGGTGAAAGAGAAAGAAAGGCTGCCGAGCCCACCTTAACTTCGTTGGCCTAAGAGAGGAACTGGGAGCACCTTTAAAAACGGACACACTACCAGTGGTGGGATTCAGCCAGTTCCCACCTATTCGGGAGAACCAGTTGGTAACTTTCTAAGCAGTTCGGAGAACCGGTTGTTGGAAGAAATCTTTTGTTTTTTCCCACTTTACAGGGCTAATCCTGTAAGGAAGGCAGGAAGGAAACATTCTAGTGTTATTTCTAGCCTCATCTTTGTTGCTCTGCTTACAGAAACTGCCTCTCCAGTTAACTCTTATTACCATTGTAACAACTAAGGCGAAGTGCCCATCGACCTGAGTGACATTGATTTGGCCACGCCCTCATGATCACATGACCACCGAGCCCCGCCTACCCAGCTGGTCATTAGGGCAGAGAACTGGTTGGTAAATTGTTTGAATCCCACCACTGCACACTACCCCTCCCAGGTAGGCCTGCTCAAGCAGACATGGCAGAAATTCCAGTAAGTTTCCTTTATTATAACAAAACAGAATTAGAGAACCTTGAACACTTGACAAGGTTTCTTTCTCACCACCTTAGACAAAATCAAGGGATTGGTGGAGAGGAGGAGAAGAAGAGGGGGAAGAGGAAGACTGTGGGGTTCTTTGGTGCTGTCTGAGCTTGGTCCTTTTCTTGCAGATGTTTCATGACCTAACTAGGGAACATCATCAGGTCTAGAAGGGAGAAGGATTTGTGGAGAGGAGGAGGAGGACTACGACTGTGGGGGTTCTTGGTGTTCTCTGAGCTTGGTCCTTTTCTTGCAGACGTTCTTGCATTCTGAGTTTCCCACTCTTCTCCCTTTCTCCAGATTGGAGAATCAAAGCCCACTCCCAAGATTTTTTTTCTAAATTCCTTGTGCCTTCTCCCAACATGGACTGGAAGTGCTATCCCTGTCCACAAGGCCTTGAAGGCTCCTTTTCTGTTGTCCAGCCTGTGTGGGCAAGGGCTCTTTCGTCCACCCCACAAAAGGATACTCCCTCCCCACCCCAGCCTACCTGCCCAGTCGTTTGGCAAACTCCGCCACCTTCTCCTTTTCTTCAACGTCTTCAGGATCAAGAACCAGCAGGCAATGGAAGTTGCCGTCCCCAACATGGCCGACAAGGGGACCTAGAGACATGAAAGGGACAACATCCCTCGTTTCGACCTTCTCTAACATACTCTTTGGGACTACAGCCCCCATCATTTTGCAAATCAAAGAGGACGCCCTTCTCATCTGGAAGACACCCAAGCACTCATTCTACCAGACTAGAACTTGGCCAACTGATCTAAGATTTCAGGTAGTCTTCGAGTTACAACCACAATGAAGCCTGCCTAATATGGCCTTAAGTTGTAAAAGCCATAAAACTGACTTTAACCAGGTTTTTTATGTGGCAGCTGGGGAATTCTGGGAGTTGAAGTCCGTCAGGCTTAATGTAGCCAAGGTTGGAGACTTCTGGACTAATCCACCTTCCAACTGAAGCTCTCACTGGCCAGGATGAAGTAGTTGTGTGATCGTGTGATCCCAGCCAGGTTTAGCCACAATACCATCTTATTTATTTGGAGAAAACCTGTTAAGGTGCAACTGACTTTCGCTTAACCTGGCTTTAGAGCGGAGTACGTTGTGCAAACCCAGATTCTGTTAATTATTTCTAAAATGACACCAATTGAGAATGACTTCTATGCAGCCGAGAGGAATACGGTTTGTTTCAAGCTTGCCTTTGTTTAACTCTGGCCCCCTTTATGACGTGTAGACTTCAACACCCAGAATTCCTGGCTGGCTCATGAATTCTGGAAGTTGAAGTTCACAAGTCATAAAAGGGCCATCGTTCCCCAACCCTGATTTAAGCGAATGAAAGGTAATTTTCTTTAGAATGTTTTTCAAAGGAGTTGCAGTTCTCCTGAGTTGGAGAGCTTTATGGTTGAAACATCTGTTAAGAATTCTGCCTGTCACTACATAAATGTCTGCCTAGCTGTTTGTCATCTCTCTAGATTCTCACATTCCCAAGGAGGTGTTTCAAGAGGAATTTCTCCCAGTGGTTTTTTAGAATTCAGAGATGCAAGCCGCCAGGATGGTTCCAAAAGTGGAAAAATACCTGAAAACAGCAGCTCAGCAGAAGTCTTAGTTTCCTTCAGCTCAATGTAGACTATTATTGGACAAGTATTTAAATGATTAACAATCAAGATCAAGGGATGTACCAATACCATTCTATAAAGCCTTAATAATACTACACTTAGAATCCTGCATCCAGTTTTGGTCATCACACTATAAAAAAGATGTTGAGACTCTAGAAAGAGTGCAGAGAAGAGCAACCAGGATGATTAGGGGGCTGGAGGCTAAAACATACAATGAACAGTTGCAAGAACTGGGGCTGGCTAATCTAGTGAAGAGAATTAGAAGAGAAGACAGGAGAGCATCTTCCAATATTTGAGGGGCTGCCACAGAAAGGAAGAAGGTCAAGCTGTTTTCCAAAGCACCTGAAGGCCAGACAAGGAACAATGGATGGAAGCTGATCAAGGAGAGATTCAACCTGGAAATAAGGATAAATTTCCTGACCCATGGAACAGAAGTTACCTTCAGAGGTTGTGGGAGCTGAATCATTGGAGGCTTTCAAGAATAGACTGGACTGCCACTGGTGAGAAACTTTTAACTGGGTGGAATTCTGATGTCATTTCCAGTATTGGGATTCCATAGCAATGTGCCAACATGTCTGTCTTATTAAATTGGAACTTTAAGGATAGTTTTGCCTTGGTCTCTGATTTAATTCTGCATGATATTTGGAACGCTGACACCAAAGACTCCCATACCGCAACCTTCGTTTCATGTGTTGTGATGCATTTACAAAAGGGACAGCACAATGTCCCTCTCATCATTCGGATGAAAGCACTCCATCCCATGGGTCTGGCATTGGCCCCACAATTTGTGGGGATGAGGGACTGGCCAATTTCCTCATCTCCTGGGCTGGACCACCGAACAGCCTCATGACTAAGGTGTCCAACCATGTGCAGCTCACCTGTAAGGTTGGAGTCCAGCAAATCTTTCTTGGTTTCTAGCAGGACCTCAGGAAGGCGCGAGAGGGGGACACACACATCTGTGGAGTAGCCCTGGGGAAAGGGGGGAAGGGTAAAAGGTTGCATTAGAGCGGTGTTTCTGCGCCTCAGCCACATGAAGGTGCTTGGACGTCAACTCCCAGAATTCCTGAGAACCGTGCTGTGGCTGGGGAATTCTGGCAGTTGACACACATTTTCCAGTGGATGAGGTTATAATAATAACAGATTAATAACAGATTAACAGAATTGGAAGTGAACTTGGAGGCCATCTAGTCCAACCCCCTGCCCAAGCAGGAGACCCTACACCATTTCTGACAGAGGGCAGTCCAGTCTTTTCTTGAAAGCCTCCAGTGATGAAGCTCCCATGACTTCCGAAGGCAACTTCTGTTCCATCGGTTGATTGCTCTCACTGTCAGAAAATGCCTCCTTATTTCTAGGTTGAAAATCTCTTTGATCAGTTTCCATCCGTTATTCCTTGTCTGGCCTTCGGGTGCTTTGGAAAACAGCTTGACTCTCCTCCTCTCTGTGGCAGCCCCTCAAATATGGGAAGACTTCTAACCTCTCTCCCCTGGTCCTTCTCTTCACTAGACTAGCCATGCCCGGCTCCTGCTACCATTCTTCATGTTTTAGCCTCCAGGCTTTTGATGATTTTAGATAGATTCAGATTAACAGAGTTGGAAGGGACCTTGTAGGTCATCTAGTCCAACCCCCTGCCCAAGCAGACCCTATGCTATTTCTGACAGAAGGCAGTCTAATCTCTTCTTGAAAGCCTCCAGTGATGAAGCCCCCATAACTTCTGAAGGCAACTCCTTAAATATTGGAAGATGCTCTCCTGTCTCCCCTGGTCCTTCACTTCACTAGACCAACCATGCCCAGTTCCTGCAACAATTCATCGTGTTTTTGCCTCCCCTAATCACCCTGGTTGCTCTTCTCTGCACTCTTTCTAGAGTCTCCATATCTTTTTTTATAGTGTGGTGACCCAAACTGGATGCAGTACTCTAGGTGTGGTCTTACTAAGGCTTTAAAGAGTGGTATTAATGTCTCTTGATCTTGATTGTATCCCCCTGTTAAGGCAATTTAGTACTGCATTGGCTTTTTTGGCTGTCACTGCACACTGCTTGCTCATATTTAGCTGGTTGTCCACTAAGCCTCCAAGATCCCTCCCCCAGTCACTGCTATTAAGCCTGGTTTCACCCAATCTATAAGTGTCCTTTTGGTTTTTCTTGCCTAAGTGTACGGTTCAGAAACACTGCTATAGACTCACATCATTCATTAGTTATGAAACTCAGAACTGGGATTATGGAAAGTACAGGGCAAGGAGATCACTCTAGATCGTATTGTATTGTATTGTATTTATTTGTCTTGTATGCCGCCCACTCCCCAAGGACTCCGGGCGGCTTACAATAGACAAGGGAAGGGGAAAACTGGACAAAGACAACACTTTAAAACAAAAACTGCAACATTCACAATTTCCGTGGGGCTGGATGTTTCACAAGCCCCCCGGCCTGCTGGAGCAGCCAGGACTTGGTGGCTTTGCGGAAGGCCGGGAGGGTAATAAGGGTCCGGATCTCGACGGGGAGATCATTCCAGAGGGCTGGAGCTGCAACAGAGAAGGCTCTCCCCCAGGGGATCGCCAGCCGACATTGGCTAGCGGATGGAATCCGGAGGAGACCTAACCTGTGAGATCTAATAGGTCTATGGGATCGCTCAGAAAAGTGAGTCAAACTGCAAAGTAGGGGGGACTGTTCTTTCAAGATAACCTGGCTGCCCTCCAGCTCACCTTTTTGCCAGGACGAAGAGCCAAAGCTGCGTACCAAGCATCGTGTCGAGCTGCCCAAAGCCGTCCACGGGACTCCGGCTCCCGGGCCCACGCAAAGTCCGAGCCTCCATTGGACTGCACAATCGCCTCTGCAGAGGGAGACTTGCATGAAACCCCACTTCTGCCACCAAAACAGTCTGGTCCGATGGATTTGGGTTTATAGGGCGATGCCACCCTGATCTACTGTATCCTACAGGTAGTCCTTGACGTACAGCCATTTCATTTTGTGCCCGTTCAAAGCTACAACGGCACTGAAAAAAGTGACCTGTGACCTTTATGACAGTGATGGCCACTTGCAGTATGGTCACATGATCGAAATTTGGACGCTAGGTAAATGGTATATAATAGGGGTGTCCAAACTTGAGAACTTTAAGACTTGTGGACTTCAACTCCCAGAATTCCCCAGCCAGCCTTCTGGGAGTTGAAGTCCACCACTCCATGCTGGGGAGGTCCATGCTGGCTGGGGAATTCTGGGACTTGAAGTCCACAAGTCTTAAAAGTTCCCAGGTTTGGACACCCCTGCTATATAGGATCTCCTACTTGAGCAGGGGGTTGGACTAGAAGACCTCCAAGGTCCCTTCTATCTCTTGTTTTGAATGATTGATTCCGAACTGCGGTTGTTAAGCGAAGTTGACTTCTCCCTTTGACTTTGCTTGTCAGAGGTCATAAAAGGTGGGTTTTATGACTCATATTTACAACAATTATGACATGCGCAGGATCATTTGATCACCTTTTATGAGCAGTCAGGCAGAAAGTGAGATTCACTTAATAATTAAGCTACTAACTTCAACAACTGCAGTGATTTAATCCATCATTCAGAAGAAAGCTGGAAGGGACCTTGGAGGTCTTCTAGTCCAGCCCCCGGCTCAAGCAGGAGACTCTAGACCAATGGTCTCCAACCTTGGCAACTTTAAGACCTGTGGACTTCAATTCCCAGAGTTCCTCAGCCAGCTTTGCTGGCCTAGACCATCCCAGGCAAGTCTTCTTAAACACCTCCAGGGATGGAGCTCCCAAACTTCCAAAGGCGACTGGTTAGTTAGTCCCACTGTCAGGATTGTTAATTAACTTTTAGTTCATCGTTTTCACTGCTAGGATTCACTTAACAACGGTGGCAAGAAAGATCCTAAAATGGGATAAAATATTCACTTACTATCTGTCTTGCTTAGCAACAGAAGGCTCAATTGAGGCCGTAAGTCAAGGACTACATATACAGGACTACCTATGAGTGGTGTGGTGGCCAAGAGGGGGAGCTCTCATCTCACAATCAAGAGGCTATGAGTTCGATCCTGGGTAGAGGCAGATATTTCTCTCTCTGGGCATGATGAGAGTATTTCTGCTGAATATAACTCCACGTCGGTGACAGGACGGGCATCCGGCCAGTAAACACTCAGCTCCATTCAGTTGCCCAGACTCCAGCCTTCAAGGGATTTTGTGGTCGTTAAAAGAAGATGATATACAGGACTGTTGTGGCCCAGCAGGAGCCGTTGGAGCTGCCACCAGACTCCGACAGCGAGGGGCCCTCTGAGTCGGCTCTGGAAGATGTGGAGGACCCTGGACAGGGTTCCGACTCCGAGCAGGGCGCAGAGAGGCTGGTTGGCCACCAGGAGGCACCTGAGCTTTGGATCAGTGGGGAGGAGACAAAGGAGAGTGAGCCGGACGCCAGCAGTGAGTTGTTCCTGGATGCACGCCATCGATGCACTAGGCGTCAGGAACAGTTGCGCAGTTATAGGAGGTAACTGCACTCAGCTGGTGGTCATTAGGCTCCTCTCCAGACTATAAGAGGACTGCTTGTGCACACGCCCCTCTTGCAGAAGTCAACACAGGAACGAATGTTGGAGAACATTTTTTGTAAGCTTGGGAGGCTGGATTGCTGCCCAGCTTGTCTGTGCCCGTTTGCTGCCAAGGACCTGTCGGTCTGTTAATTAAATGCTGTAACTTATCTTTGGCTCAGAGTTTGTGTTGGTGTGGGACGAGAGGGGTCAGAACACAGGACTATCTATGGGTCCATGCATTGCCCAGCCCTACATAGAGGTGAATTCAGCCACATCGCTAAGCCTACCCAACCAAAGAGGAGAATTTCATGCATTGTGCAAACCAAGTCATGGTCCAGCCATATGCCCCCACTCCCACCCCGGTCCCGATACGTGGGACGTACCTGTGGCTCCTACTTGCTCCTCCACACTCTGCTGAGTGCCATGGAACTCCAGGAAGAGGGTGGGCAGTTCTGCATAGCTCAGGCCACTGTAGCGGTTACAGGCACCCATCATCACCTCATCCAGGAACTCTGCGGAAGAAGAAAGTCCCAGCCAACCTGGGCTACAAGGCAGTTTTTGAACTGCACGGCCTGGGTAGTCCTCGACTTACGACCGCCTCAGAGTCTGCCCATTATAGTTGCAAGTTGCAAGGGTTTTTAAGTTAGGTCACGTGACACAGACCTGGTGTTTTTATGGCAGTCATTAAGTGAGTCGGCATGGTCATTAACCACCTTGGATTACATGACTGTGGGACACGGTAAGCGGGCATGACTGCAGGCTGGTTGTGCCAAGTTTCTGAAGTGCGGTCCCTTGACAGTAGAAGGGGGTGACCGTCAGAACTTCAGGATGGGATTGTAAGGCCTTTTGGGGGGTCTCTCATAGCTGAAAGCTGGACCGTAAGGAAGGCTGAGCACCAAAGAATTAAGGCCTTTGAACTGGGATGCTGGAGAAGACTCCGGTGAGTCCCTTGGATGGACTTCCTTGGTTTCCCTCCTTTCCTTCCCTTCCTTCCTTTCCTTCCTTCCTTTCTTCCTTCCTTCCCTCCCTTCCTTCCTTTCTTCCCTTCCTTCTTTCCCTTCCTTCCTTCCTTTCTTCCCTTCCTTCCTTCCTTCCTTCCTTCCTTTTCTTCTTTCCTTCGTTCCTTTCCTTCCTTTCCTTTCTTCCTTCCTTCCTTCCTTCCTTGTGATTAGAATGCAATATTGCAGGCAAACTCTGCCGACTGCCAGCAGTTCGATTCTCGCCAGGCTCAAGGTTGACTCAGCCTCTCATCCTTCTGAGGTGGGTGAACTAAGGACCCAGATTGTTGGGGGCAAGAGGCTTAGAAAGGGCTGTAAAGCACCATGAAGCGGTAGATATGTGCTGCTGTTGCTATTCCTCTGCCTCCACCCTCCCAGTTCCCCTCCGCCATGAACAACTGGAGTCCTACTCACCAATGCGGGCAATGGGGAGCCCAGCTTGGAGAACCTGCACAGTGCTGTCCACGGCTGCTTGGATGTTGGGGAAGGCACAGATGGCCGCCACGGTGGCCTCGGGAATACCATGGAGTCTCAGTGTAGCCTGGGTGATGAACCCCAGAGTCCCCTCCGAGCCCACAAACAGCCCTGTTAGGTGGTATCCAGCAGAGCTCTTCCTGTAGAGGAAGGGAGAACCTGGTGAGCTCTGAGAACCAACCCAGCCCACCTTCCATGCATTCAGCTTTGCATTGGTGAGAGACCCCTGGCTGGGTGACCACAACTCACTCAGCTTTGCTGATCTCCAAAGGGGAAGGAGGGCTAGAGCTGATGGACGTGCATGGAAAAGGCAAGGAAAATAGCCAACCTCTTCTGCGTCCCCCTGCCAACCAAAGTGCCTCTAGTCAAGGCTAGGGTTTTCCCAGTTTCAATGTGTGGCTGTGAAAGATGGACCATAAGTGAGGCTGAGCACAAAAGAATTGAGAATGTCAGGCCGGCCTCATTCAGTCTCCAAGAAAGAAAACCCCCCAACTCCGTTTGGATAGAGATAAAGGTACTTTTACTGGATATGAAATGAAAACAGCGAAAGCGAAGCAAGATCTGAAGCAAAAAAACATGAACTTGCACACATCAAACATTTACCCAAATCCCCCCCCCGTTACCCCAACCCAATGTCCAATCTCCAACTCCCAAAGGTGTCATAGGAGGGGGGCGCATCTTCAGGTAGCCTTATTCCGTTGGTATGCAGAGACAATTAACCTTGACCAAACCCAAACACAAGCCATCAGCATGTGCAGAAGATGGCGAGAACAAAACTCCCTTTTTCGAGAATATCTCAACCAGCACTTTTCTCCTCCCAAATACCATGAGCCCCCACCCTCCCCACTCCTATGGCAGCCAAGAGCAAGCATGCAAGATAGAGGCTGACAGAGGCCTTTGAAGTCTGGTGCTGGAGAAGACTCCTGAGAGTCCCTTGGACTGCAAGGCCATCAAACTGGTCAGTCCTAGAGGAGATCAACCCTGACTGCTTTTTAGAAGGTCAGATCCTGAAGAGGAAACTCAAAGACTTTGGCCACCTGATGAGAAGGAAGAAGGACTCCCTGGAGAACAGCCTCATGCTGGGAACAATGGAGGGCAAAAGAAGAAGGGGACATCAACTTTTGACGGCAAACCTTTCCATTGATTAATTATTCTCACTATCATGAAATTGAGGCCTTTGAGCTCTGGTGCTGGAGAAGACTCCTGTGAGTCCCTTGGACTGCAAGCCCATCCAATCGGTCAGTCCTAGAGGAGATCAACCCTGACTGCTCTTTAGGAGGCCAGATCCTGAAGAGGAAACTCAATGGCCACCTAAGGAGAAGGAGGAAGGATTCCCTGGAGAAGATCATCATGCTGGGAACGATAGAGGGCAAAGCATCTCTGAGGGGCACCACAGAAGGGGCACCTTTGGAAGACGAGAGCACAAGCTCACCAGAAGACCTCAGCCTTCAGCGTCCCCTGCCTGTCCCCCCCCCAGCTGTGACCCAAGGGGGAAAGAAAGAGGGAAAGGAGGGGATACCTGGGCCGCCGATTCTGCCCGGCTGTGTACAGGACTCTCCCATCTGGCAGGACCACCTGTAAGTTGAGGACATTCTGGCGCATGGTGCCATAGCGCACCGCATTCGTCCCGGAGGCTGCAGTGGCCACCATGCCACAGAGCGAGGCATCGGCCCCGGGGTCTGAGGAGGAAGGGAACAGCAAAGTGAGAAAGAACCTAAGCCCCTCACCCACCGACCATCAACTGCAGGAGCCTTACGCCAATTCTTGGGTCAAGATCAAGGGAGGTATCAAGACCACTCTATAAAGCCTTAGTAAAACTACACCTAGAGTACTGCATCCAGTTTTGGTCACCACACTGTAAAGAAGATGTTGATACTCTAGAAAGAGAGAAGAGAAGAGCAACCAAGGTGATGAGGGGACTGGAGGCTAAAACATAAGATGAATGGTTGCAGGAACTGGGCCTGGCTAGTCTAGGGAAGAGAAGGACCCGGGGAGACAGGAGAGCATCTTCCAATACTTGAGGGGCTACCACAGAGAGGAGGGGTCAAGCTATTCTCCAAAGCACCCAAAGGCCAGACAAGGAATAACGGATGGAAACTGACCAAGGAGAGATTTAAGAATCAACCAATGGAACAGAAGTTGCCTAAAGAAGTTGCGGGAGCTTCATCCCTGGAAACTTTCAAGAAGAGACTGGACTGCCATCTGTCAGAAATGGTGTAGGGTCTCCTGCTTGGGTGGGGGGTTGGACTAGATGACCTCCACGGTCCCTTCCAACTCTGTTATTTTATATTAAATGAAACAGGAGTTCCTTTCAGAGGTTTTGGGAGCTTCATCATTGGAAGCTTTCAAGAAGAGACTGGATAGCCATTTGTTAGAAATGGTGTCGGGCCTCCTGCTTGGGCAGGGGGTTGGACTAGATGACCTCCAAGGTCCCTTCCAACTCTTATGAATCTAAAATCTAGACCCTTCCCCCAGGGGCCCTGCCTGAGCCTCAGCTGGAGCACCTCGACAGGAACACTGACACAACCCCTCCCAACCTTGCTGGGGGAAGCCCCCCCAAACCTTGACCCACTGACGCCTCCCCTCCACCTGTCTCCAAGTTGCCGTACCGACAGGGAACCACAGGCCGTTCCCACGCAAGTATTTGTTCAGCGCCTTCCGCGTCACTCCTGCCTCGACAGCGACCGTGAAATCTTCAGGGTTAAGCTCAGAAATTTGGTCCATTTTCGTCAGGTTGACACACACACCTCCCTGGGGGGGGGGGGGGGGGAAGCACAGGCAGAGTTCACACAACTCCAAGACCCAAATTACAAAGATGCAGCAACAGCAATAACCCTTAGACTTGTAAACTAGCCCTATAGCACTTCACAGCACTGTATATGGGAATAATGTCAGCCTTATTTGCATATTTCCTCCCACAACCTGGGTCCTCATTTTACCGCCCTCAGAAGGGTGGAAAGTGGAGTCAACCTTGAGCCGGTCAGGATCGAACTGCTGGCAGTCGGCAGAATTAGCCTGCAATGCTCCCTTCTAGGCATCGCACCACCAGGGTTCCTATCACTTCCATACAGGTAAAGTTTCTTAAAATGAAACCTCCTGCCTGAGCTGGGGGTTTGGACTAGAAGACCTCTAAGGTCCCTTCCATAGACTCCGTTATTCTCTTAACGCTCCTACAGATTCCTATTCTAGGCTGCAGCCATGAAATCTCCTGGTCATGTGGACAGACTGGGCAGCCACTTGTCTGAAATGGTCTGTGATAGCAAAACCTGTGGCACGCGTGCCAGAGATGGCATGCAGAGCCCTGTCTGTGGACATGTGTGCCATTCTCAGCTGCTCTTCTGGTTTCCAATGCGCTGGCTAGATGGTCTTTGCAGGTTCCGGAGTGCCAGAAAATGGCCTGAAAATGGCCCAGAAAATGGCCTGAAAATGCCCCCCAAATGCCCCAAAGCAGGCCATTTGGGGCCATTATTTGGGCCAAAAACAGCCCCCCAAACAGCCAAGTCTTTGGGTCTCCAGCACTCCGGCACACAACTTCCAGTTTGGGCATGGTGCCAAAAAGTTCACCATCCCTGGTCTAAGTTCTCCTCTTGAGCAGGGGGTTGGACTAGAAGACCTCCAAGGGCCCTTCCAGCTCCATTTTGAATTAAAATTGGGTTGCTCCCAGCTGACCAACCAAAGCTCAGAAGGTCCCACCAACCAACACTGGGGAAAAAAATCCACCCTGATTTAAATGTAGACCAAGTAGATTTAGCAGACCCAGGCCCAGCGGTCCAGCAGAATTAGAGCAACCTCCAGTTAAGACTCCGGCCAGATCCCAAGCAGGATTAAGCCTCTGCAGCAGTGGCGGGTTCCAGATCCCGTTCCAACCGGTACAGTTGGAACAGGCCCGGCATCGTCCACATGGGGGCGTGCATGCGTCTTACCGCTTCCGTGAGCCTCTGTGACACTGCAGCTGCTCAGCGGAGCATCGCACAGGCGCTGTGTGCGTGTGCATGGAAGCGCTGAAGACTTAAAAGACCGGTAAGGAGCTCAGGCAGATAGGTGAGCCCTGCGGAGCACCGTACCAGAACGGTATCCAGTGCTCTGGGCAGGCTCCGGTACACCCGTACTGGGGCATACCTCCTGCAACCCACCACTGCTCTGCAGGGACCAGGCCAGCCTCTGCTCTGGCCGCAGATCCTCTGGTTCTTACCTGTATGGCAGTGACGCCGCCTTCCAGCCCTGTGCCCGTCCCGAAGGGGATGACTGGAACCCCTCGGTCGTAGCACGTCGCTGCCAGCAAGCTGACTTGCTCCACACTCTGGGGCCAGACGACAGCATCCGGGGGGCAGTTCCTAGAGGGAGGGACATAGCAAGCTTCCATTATGGGAGTCCTCGACTTATGACCATATCTGAGGCCAACATTTCTGTTGTCAAGTGAGACGTTTGTGAAGTGAGTTTTACGCCATTTTACAACTTCTCTTGCTTCTCTTGTTAAGTGAATCACTTTCAGTTGTTAAGTTAGTAACACGGTTGTTAAGTGAATCTGGCTTTCCCGTGGACTTTGCTTGTCAGAAGGTTGCAAAAGGGGTTCCTGTGACACCCCCTACCCCCAGGACACAGCAGCCGTCATAAATATGAGTCAGTGGCCAAGCGTCTGAATTTTGATCACCTGACTATGGAAATGCTGCAACAGTTGTAAGTGTGAAAAGCCATCCTAAGTCACTTTTTTCAGTGCCGTCGTAACTTGGAACCGTCACTAAATGAACTGTTGTAAGTCAAAGACTACAATCATTTCACTATGGAAGGTGGGAAGGCTGAGTCAACCTTGTGCCTGGTGAGATTCGAACTGCCAAATTGCAGGCAGCTGGCATGCAGCAGAAGTAGCCTGCCGTACTGCGCACTAACCACTGTGCCACCGTAGCACAAATATAGCCCCAAATTATTTCAAACGTCTGGGGTTTCCCATTTTCTCAACATCCACGGAGGACCAAGCAGGAGACAACAGATCTATGACTATGATCTATGACTTACTACTTTGTTGTGTGCATGCACTGAGAGCTCACACGCTGCAGACAAATTGTGTGTCCAAACACACTTGGCCACTAAAGAATATTCCTATTCCAGATGAGGAGAAAGAGAGCAGAAGCTCGCAAGGAACATTGTGAGCATCTCAGAGGTCTGAAAATGTTCTGGCAGCAGGGGCATTTCCTGGCCTCCCGATGGAGAAGACATACCTGTGCATAGACTCGTCCTGCCCATGTTGCTCACGGACAACGGTGGCTGTGGACACATTGGGCCCTCCCACAATCGCTCTGAGGGAATTGAGGAAATCCTCTGTCAGCCACTCCTGGGGAAGGAAAAGAGGCCACATGGAGATCATGACACAAGATGGAAGCCAGAATTTGTCTGTGGCTGTCGCAAATGAAGCAGTGGCAAGTCGACATTATATTATTCCCCGTGAGCACCTCCTTCCCAGCCATGGGTTCAGCTGACCCACAAAGCCTTCATCCTTTCCTTTCTTTCTGTTTTGCACCAATTTTATCTGAGGCACTAAAACAGACCCCAACCCCAATTTTTAATTAGGAATTAAAAATTCCTAACAGGGAGGACAATTATCCAGCTTGCCTTCAAAATTGTGGGGAATCATGGGAGGATTTTAAGAAGATACTGGACAACCACTTATCTGAAATAGTACAGGTTCTCCTGCTTGACCTGGGGGCTGGATTAAACCACCTCCAAAGTCCCTCCCAGCTCTATTCTCTGTTCCACTCCACTCCATTATTCTCTATTCTATTCTTCTCTATTCTATTCTACTTTACTCTGCATTCTATTCTCTATTCTATTCTACTCTACTCTGCATTCTATTCTCTATTCTATTCCATTATTCTCTATTCTATTCTTCTCTATTCTATTCTACTTTACTCTACTCTGCATTCTATTCTCTACTCTATTCTTTTCTATTCTATTATTCCCTATTCTATTCTAAATTCTATTCTATTTTATTCTATTCTACTCTACTCTACATTCTATTCTCTATTCTATTCTTCTCTATTCTATTCTACTTTACTCTACTCTGCATTCTATTATCTTTCTATTCTATTCTTCTCTTTCTATTCTTCTCTATTCTATTCTAAATTCTATTCTATTCTACTCTGCATTCTATTCTCTATTCTATTCCATTCTTCTCTATTCTATTCTATTCTTCTCTATTCTATTCTACTTTACTCTACTCTGCATTCTATTCTCTACTCTATTCTTTTCTATTCTATTATTCCCTATTCTATTCTAAATTCTATTCTATTTTATTCTATTCTACTCTACTCTACATTCTATTCTCTATTCTATTCTTCTCTATTCTATTCTACTTTACTCTACTCTGCATTCTATTATCTTTCTATTCTATTCTTCTCTTTCTATTCTTCTCTATTCTATTCTAAATTCTATTCTATTCTACTCTGCATTCTATTCTCTATTCTATTCCATTCTTCTCTATTCTATTCTATTCTTCTCTATTCTATTCTACTTTACTCTACTCTGCATTCTATTCTCTATTCTATTCTATTCTATTCTATTCTATTATTCCCTATTCTATTCTAAATTCTACTCTATTTTATTCTATTCTACTCTGCATTCTATTCTCTATTCTATTCTTCTCTATTCTATTCTATTCTTCTCTATTCTATTCTATTCTTCTCTATTCTATTCTACTTTATTCTGCGTTCTATTCTCTATTTTATTCTAAATTCTATTCTATTCTACTCTGCATTCTATTCCATTCTTCTCTATTCTATTCCATTCTTCTCTATTCTATTCTATTCTACTTTACTCTACTCTGCATTCTATTCTCTATTCTATTCTTTTCTATTCTATTATTCCCTATTCTATTCTAAATTCTATTCTATTCTACTCTACTCTGCATTCTATTCTCTATTCTATTCTTCTCTATTCTAAATTCCATTCTATTCTATTTACTCTATTCTACTATTTCTATTCTATTCTACTCTACTCTGCATTCTGTTCTATTCTCTATTCTATTCTATTATTCTCTATTCTATTCTGAATTCTATTCTATTCTTACTCTACTCTACTATTATTTCTATTGTATTCTATTCTTACTCCACTCTATTCTGCATTATTCTTCCTGTTCCATTCCATCCCATCCCATTCTAATTACATTCTATCCTATCCCTAATTCCTATTCTATTCCGAAAGCCTCTGTCCATTGGAGCTCAACTCCTGGTGGATCTGTGGATCTCCCCTTACAATGTCCTTGGGAACCAGATGACTTTTCCCTTTCCAGGCCCTCTCTAGCGGATTCCCATTCTAATATTAACCAGGCCTGGCCCTGCGTAGCTTTAGAGGTCAGGCCACAGAAATAGCTTCAGTCCCAAATAAAACCCAGCAGCAACGCCTCTGGTCAGGATCTCTAAGGAAGGGGGGGGGGAGACTGGAGATCTAGTAGATCTCTCCTTCTGATCGGCATCAGACACCCAGTTTGCCGGGCTCAGACGGTTACAGGCTGGATCTCTTGTAGACCTACTCTTGTCTGCACTGCAGCTGTAGGCTAGATCTATTGCGAAGATCTATTGTGACACCCAAATCTGGCTGGAAAAGGAGAAAAGTGGCTTGTTGTCCCCCACAGAACCTGCCCTGCCTCATCTGAATCAATGGAGAATGTCCTCCGAAGACCCCCACATACCAAAGCTGGATTTCCCTTCCGAGGAAAAACGCCGGTCTGGAGGAACAGAGTGTGCCCCTGTGCATGTACAGAGGGCTGTCCCCTTCATCTTGCTAGCAACTTTGAGAAAGCAAAAATCGGGGCTCTCTCTATGTGGGGGCTCCCCTTCTCTTCTGGAAGCCCAACTCTTTTGGGAGCTAGTCAAAGCCTGAGTGTTCAGGAGGCTCTTTAACACCAGAGTTATTAAAAATACAATTGTTAATATATGTAGTCCTGGACTTATAGCCCCTCATTTACTGATCCTTCAAAGCACTGAAAAAAGTGATTTATGACCGATCCTCTGACTTACAACCATCCCCACAGTCACATGATCAAAATTCGGGTGCTTGGCAACTGGCATGAATTTAGGATGGTTGCAGCATCCCAGGTCTGGCAAGCAAAGTCAATGGGGGAAGCTTAACAACTATATGATTCACTTAACAACAGCAGTTGTTCCAGTGATTTGCTTAACAACCACGGCAAAAAAAAAGGTTGAAAATCAGGCATGGTTTGCTTAGCAATTACCTTGCTTACCAACCGAAATTCTGCTCACAACTGTGATTGTAAGTAGCAGACTACCTATAATTGAACGTAGTTGTGATTTATCGCATTGTGTACGTATCTACTTATTTCTGCACTGGCTTGTTGTCAACTTCCCCAAGTGACTTATACCTGAAGTGGGTTAAAAAAATCTTATAAACAAGATAAGAAAGTGGCTGGAAGAGATAACTGAACAGAGGATAGAGTTGAAGCTGGAATTGTTTAGAGTTGAAGCTGGAATTGTTTCTCCTGGGAATCTTTGATGGGAAAATGGGGGAAAAACTACAATACATAACACTACACATATTAACTGCAAGTAGAATTGTCTTAACACAGAACTGGAAACAAGCAGATACCCCACCAGACCCGATTATTTATAAGAGGAAAATCTATGAATGTGCAGAAATGGATAGACTGTCTGTTGTGGCCCAGCAGGAGCTGTTGGAGCTGCCAACAGACTCCGATAGCGAGGAACTCTAGGAGTTGGCTCTGGAAGATGTGGAGGATCCTGGACAGGGTTCAGACTCCGAGCAGGGACCAGAGAGGCTGGTTGGCCACCAGAGAGGCGCCTGAGGCATGAAGCAGTGGTGAAAGCCAAAGGGAGTGTGTTCCTGACGTCAAGCACTGGAGCAGTGGTGAAGAGGTCAGGCCCTTGAGCAGTGAGGAGGTACAGAGGGAATTGGTCCTGGATACCCGGCAGAGACGGGCGGATAAGCGCCGGCAGCATTTACGGAGACAAAGGAGATAATTGGACCCAGGTGGTTGTGATTAGGCTCCTCCCAAGAGAGTATATAAGAAGAGACTTTGGGAGGAGGCTTTTTGCAGGACTCAACTATTATACTAAAGCTGGAGAAGCTCTGGTGTGTATTTCTTATCTGTGGAAGTCTGGGTTGCTGCCAAAGTCTTGTCCGTGTGTTAATTTACTGTCAATAAATTGTATAACAGTAATCTTGTGTCGGCATGACTCACCGTACGGAGGGGGGGTCAGAACAACTGTCTATGGAAATGAAGGAGAGGGAAGAAACCGAGTATTATCAAATTTGGAATAGATGGTACTCCTGGCTTGAGAGTAAATGTAAAACCTAAGATATAAAACCTGTGGGGGTGAACCTATGGCACATGTGCCAGAGGTGTGGGCATGCGCACCATTACCAGCTGCTCTTCTGGTTTCCAGCATGCTGGTCTTCGCGGGCGCTGGAGCATTGGAAAATGGCCTGAAAATGGCCTGAAAAACAGCCAAAAACCCAGGTTGTTTTCTGGGCCACTTTTCAGGCCATTTTGGGGCTATTTTCCAGGCTAAAAACAGCCCAAAAATGGCACAGAAAACATCCTGTAAAGGGTCCTTAAAACGGCCCCAAAACAAGCCATTTGGGGGGCATTTTCTGGGCTGTTTTCAAGCCGAGTTTTTTGGCTGTTTTTTGGGCAAAAACCATCCTGAAAACGGCCAAAAAACAGGCATGGTCTTCGGCACTCAATGCCGAAAAGGTTCGCCATCACTGGTATAAACGGTAAAAGTATAATATATAGAGTGCATTTAAATAAAGATATAACTTAGGATAGTGATATATAGAATTTCTTGTAAATAGGATGGTTACAAAAGATATTGATACCGATATGGAAAGGCTGTTATAAGTGCAAAATTGTGTTTTGTGTTTTAAATGTTGGAAAATTCAATAAATACTATTTGAAAATAAATAAATAAATCTTATAAACAACTAAATAGGAACTGGGCAGAAATCCATCTGATGAAGCTTTAGGGCCATGTTTTTCAAACTTGCCTACTTTAAAATAAGCCAGACTTCAACACCCTGTGGGGTGGAGCATTCTGGGAGTTGAAGTCCACCAGTCCATGCTGGGGAAGTCCATGCTGGCTGAGGAATTTTGGGAGTTGAAGTCCACAAGTCATAAAAGGGGCTACAGTTCTCCAACCTCTGCTCTAACCCAAAGTTAACTTCAACCTCTCAACTTCCCTTACGGGACAAACGGGCGTTCCAGCCACTGGGAGCCCAAATGCACCTGGTGCAACCAGAAGTAGCAGAAAAATCCGGAAGGGGTGTGTGTGGATCAAATACGTTTTGTCCAAGAAAAGAGGCAAGCAACTGGCGTAGGTAGGTAGGCAGGCAAAAAGCTCTCATGCAGTACAACAGATTTACAAACTAACGTTCCAGCCAATGGGAGCCCAAACGCAACTGGACTTTCTTTGCAACCAGGAGGAGCAGAAAAATCCGAGGGAAAAAAATCAAGCACCTGGCTCAGGTAAGTAGGTAGGCAGGTAAACAAGCGAGCAGAAAGCTAGCAGATCAGCAGCTGACCCCTGCAAGCTTTCTCCGTGCAAGGCGGAGGCTCTCCCGTGCAAGGGGTACAGCCATCCCCCCCACAACCCTCGACCCGGGAGCTCTGGAAGCCCCCCTCCCCGAGAGGCACCGTGCCCGGCCATCCGTACCCGCCACCCGCGTACCTTAGCGGCCGCCGCAGAGAAGCGCCTGGCCGCGCAGCCCAGAGCGCGCCCCAGAGCCATGGCTGTCCGCGGGGCGGGCCGAGGGGAAGGGGCGGCAGGGAGGCGGTGCAGCCCGGCTGCGGCTTAAGGAGGACCGGGAGCCCGGAGGGGGAACCTCTGCGCGAGCCCCACGCGTTCCCTGGCCTGACTTCCTCGTGCAAAAAAAAAAAAAAGATGTTTGCAACGTGCAACCCTTGCATTGCATTGCTCAAAAGCAGCCTGGACTTTGCAAACGCTTGCAAATCTCATAAACAGAAAACTGCCTAAAAGTCCTTAGAGATTCTCCGCCCTCCAACACCCAAAGGTGTTGTTTCTGGAGGCAACTGGATTTTCTGGGTTTTCTTTTAAAGACATTTCTCCTCTTCTCCTGAGGCAGGACATAAAGTAAAGCAGGACATAAGAGAGACATGAAAGACATGAAATGAGGCAAGACAGAAAGAAGGAATAACTTTTAAGACTTGTAGAAGAACAGGAAATTTAAAATTCACACCTGCCTCGTGTTCAGCTAAAGTTCAACCAACCACAAACCCATTTTCAGAAACTTAGATGCTTTTTTGCAAGTCACTTGTGACCTCAACCTAGGAGAGGAGGCCAAGATGTTGATCTGCTTTTGCATAGTAACAGTAGTCTATAGTGTAGGAAATTATCACCCAGCCCTCTCCCAGAAAAATGCAATATCCTAGGAAATATTGAAAAGGCAGAATATTTCTCTGGATGTGAAAAGGAAGAAACATGTTTTAAAAGACAGAATAGCTCCCTGTAGCTTCCTGCCCATCCCTCCTTTGTCAATGGGCCATTAAGAAGGCCAAACTAGTCCACTTTACATAATAAAGAGTTCTCCCCTTCAGCTCCAGGGGAATGGGATTAAGGCATGATAATATTGGCCCTTTACCCAACTGCCCACATGGCATCTGAGAACTCAACCAAACCTGGATTCAAAACGCAGCATGGCCCCATGGGAGTCTGACAACCAATCAGAATACAAGCTCAAGATCAAAGGCCAGAGGGGGATCAAACCAGGGACTCAGCATCTCAGTCGGCCCTTCCCTTCTCTTTTCTCCACCAACATTGAAGCATGTGATCACGTTTTCTGTTCAGGACTCAAGCCATGTGGTCCTGTCCGCCAATAAACCATCTTTCCAAGCAGCCTCCATGTTTCCAGTGTCTTTTTCCACATTTGGAGCCAAACCCAGAAGGACATTTCTTCCAACAATAGATTATGTGACCAATTAACGCTGACATAGTACATTTACGGGTCTGACTGCTTTTGAAGAACATATAAGAACCCGCTTCTCCATAAGGAAGTTGTTCAGATGTTTAGATGTCTGCTTTAGCTATCTTGCTCTGAACCTTTGCGCAGATAAAAACTACTTCTTTTGGTTCCGAAGTCTGAGTCCCTTAATTTTCTGCAACAATCCAAGAAGCTTCTTCAGCTCTGGCTGGATGGTGGGGAATGGAAGGATTTATATTCCTTGCAGACAGCTGGTCATTGGCCTCCTTTTGGAGGCACTTGGAGGTTTACCTCTGTCCTCAGGGTCACCTGAGTAGTGCAAATGGTTCCTGCAGTCTGCAATTTTTCCTCTGGAAATTCATTCCTACTCCCACACCATGCAAAGAGTGTTCATCCCAAATTGTATGGCTAACAGTTCACAGCCAGCAAGGAAATGACTCCATCAATGGAACAACCCTACTTAAGTCAGAGAACAATGAAATTCCAGGGGCGCAATTCTAGTCAGTGTTGCTGAAGGACCACATCTGGAATACCAGGTGTTTGCAAAGTGGAGGAGAAGAAATGTTTAGCATGGCTAGTTTTTATCACCCTTGTTATTTATGGGTGCCCCTCCACTCAATATGGTCCATTAAAATTCAATAAATGCTGGGCGTTTTGCTGCCTTTTCTTTAAAGTGCCGGTTAACTTGGGTTTTCACTACTTTCCTTGCAATTGGGAGTTGGTGTTTCTCCACATTCGATGCCTGCAGAACACACACACACACACACACACACACAAAAAAAAAACCCTGTTCTCCAAGGTAATAAAGTAATGATTAACTTCCTTGCCCTTTGTTTTATACTCAAGTTTTTGAAGCAAAACAAACACAAAACTTGTTTCGAAAGGTGATTGGAAAGGAAAAAGAAATAAAGGTTGCAGTTCCTTAATTATGTGGTTGCTAGACCTGTGTTTTTCGATCTTGGCAAATGGGACTTCAATTCCCCAGAATTTCCCCAGCCAAGCTTTCTGGGAATTGAAGTCCATGCATCTTCGAGCCAGCCTTCAGAAACAATGGACTAGACTAGAGTAACTCTTCTTTCTTGGTAAGAATTGTTTGCTTTTGCCTATATTGGTGCAGCGTTTCATATCTATAGAAGATAATAGAATCTCAGAGCTTGAAGGGATCTTGAAGATCTTCTAGTCCCAACCTCTGCTCAAGCAGGAGACCCTACACCATTTCAGACAAATGGCTGTCCAGTCTCTTAAGAGCCTCCAGTGATGAAACACCCACAACTTCTGAAAGCAAACCGTTCCACTGATAAATTGTTCTCACTGTCAGAAAATTTCTCCCTATTTCCAGGTTGAATCTCTCCTTGTTCAGTTTCCACCCATGATTCCTTTTCTGGCCTTCAAACGTGCTTTGGAAAATAGCTTGACCCCCCTCCCCTCTGTGGCAGCCCCACAAGTATTGGAAGACTGCACCGAGGTGGCACAGTGGTTAGGGGTGCAGCACTGCAGGCCACTTCAGCTGATTGTTATCTGCAGTTCAGCGGTTCTAATCTCACTGGCTCAAGGTTGACTCAGCCTTCCATCCTTCCGAGGTGGATGAAATGAGGACCCAGACTGTGGGGGCGATATGCTGACTCTGTAAACCGCTTAGAGAGGGCTGAAAGCCCTATGAAGCGGTATATAAGTCTAACTGCTATTGCTATTGCTGTTGTCTTCCCTGGTCCTTCCCTTCCCTAGACTAGCCATGCCCAGTTCCTGCAACCGTTCATCGTATGTTTTAGCCTCCAGACCCCTCATCATCCTGGTTGCTCTTCTTTGCACTCTCTCTAGAATCTCAACATCTTTTTTATAGATGCTGTATTCCAAGTGTGGTCTTATAATTATCTCATAATATAATTACCAGTATATATTATCCTATATAATATATAATTATATTGTAAGGCCTAACTTGATTCTATTATCTGCATTTTTTAACTGCACCCACACGTTTTACGAAATGCCTCATCCAAGGGGAGCTGCACTTGTTTAATAGCCACCACATACTGGTTGATAGCGGCCTCCCAAGAACCCGTTCAAGAATCCTGCCGCAACTCTGAGACACTCTACGGGATGCCGGTGGGTGGGGGGGAGGGAAAGAATGATGGAAAGTCTCTGCTGCTGCTTTTATTGATGTTCCATTACTGAGGAGTGTTAGTTATTAGCAAGGGTGGATTCAATGAAGGGCAGAAGTTCCGTAACGCGGGCATAGACCCCTGGGCTGGAGGGAGAGCAGGTGGCGCTGCCCCAGGAGACGATTCCAACCAGAGTCCAGGCCCCATTCTTCTGGCAGACCAGAGGACCACCAGAATCGCCCTGCAGGAGAAACCAAGAGAAGAATGTCAGTGGCTGCTTGAATGTTGGGTTGGATGGGACTTTGGAGGAGGTCACAAGGGGCCGATCTTCAAGGATGGAGGGATTGGCCTTGATCAGGTCTTTGCTTCACCAAATCACAGCAGACTGGCCAGGGGACGCCAACTCTGGGGACAAACTAGGACCAGAAAAGACCTGGAGACGTTTATTATACAAGTTTCATTGACTCTCTGAAGATGGTGAGAACTTAATGAAAACTTAATAATAACAGAGATGAAGGAGACCTTGTAGGCTATCTAGTCCAACACCTCCCCGCCACCCAAGCAGGAAACTCTATACCACTTCTGACAGATGGCAATCCAGTTTCTTCTTGAATGCTTCCAGTGATGAAGCTCCCACAATTTCTGAAGGCAACTTCTGTTCCATGGGTTCATCGCTCTCCCTGTCAGAAAATTTCTCCATATTTCTAGGTTAAATCTCTCCTTGATCAGGTTCCATCCATTATTCCTTGTCTGGTCTTCAGGTGTTTTGGAAAACAGGTTGACCCCTTCCTCTCTGTGGCAGCCCCTCAAATATTGGAAGGCTGCTATCATGTCTCCCCTGGTCCTTCTCAGCCAGGCCCAGTTCTTGCAACTGTTCATCATATGTTTTAGCCTTCAGCCCCCTAATCATCCTGGTTGCTCTTCTCTGCACTCTTTCTAGCGCCTCAACATCTTTTTTATAGTGTGGTGACCAAAACTGGATGCAGTATTCCAGGTGTGGCCTTACTAAGGCTTTATACAGTGGTGTTAGTACCTCCCTTGATCTCGATTTTATCCCCCTGTTAATGCAGCTTAGGATTGCATTGGCTTTTTTGGCTGCCGCCGCACACTGCTGGCTCATATTTAGCTGGTTGTCCACTAAGCCAGTGGTCCCCAACCTTTTTATCGCCGCGGACCAGTCAGCCTGTGATAATTTTACCGTGGCCCGCTGAGCAAGTAGGACTCATTGTATTGTCTGTTAAAAGTTTTATATTTCTTTGATGCTGAAGGCTCTTCTTCTGTCTCTTCACTGGGCCTTTTCTTTTTCCCAAAGAAACTTTCTAACGACATCTGTTTCGCTAATTTGTGGGTTAAATTTGAGCAAAAACAATATACACCTACACCAACCACTGTAAAAATGAGAAAGTACCAGTGAAAAACGAGAAAAAGATGCAAAACATCAGCTTGATCTACCGTCAGGCTGTTGCTTGTAAACTGGACTAACTATTTCTAGTTAATTTCTAACTATTTGAATGGAAGATTATATGCTTATAGTTTCTATTCTTTTGTTAACACACAACCACATTTTTATTCTTCTACAGACACCATTTTTAATTACCAGGATAGTACACCAATGACAGCACCATGATCAGAAAATGTTAGATGTTGCATTATTTTCAATATGTATTTGTAAATATATGCCAAATAGATTGCAATCGCTTTCTGGACTTCCTTTAAATTTGCAGGTAAATGCTGCAATAGATATATAGCTCCCATCAGATTGATGATCACCCAAAAATGTTATTCATTGAATTCACTGTGAATCCTTTCTTAGTAAGTGCATTCAAGCCAGCCTACTACTAGCTGGTAGCCTCTCTGTCCATTCACCAAATTATCTGGGACAGGGGTGTCAGAGTGACATCGAAAATGTCAAGGTAATAGCCATGACTATGAAATTAAAAGCCTATTTATTCTTTTATTTGCATCACATAAAAACCAAGATGGTCCCCATCTTGAATTTTTCTAAATACATCCTACATACAACCATGATGCAGGAGTTTTCATTCAGCAAGAAAAAGGACTTGAGCCAAGTCAACATCTGGAAATCTTATCCCAGTCATATCCAACCTAGCTTATTTTTGAGATCACCTCAAGGCGAGCTGGAGCGGGACGCGCTGCGCCACGAGTTGGAGAGCTTGGAGAGGCTGAGCGCGCAACTTGGAGAGCTGCGTCTCAGCCACCTGGAGGGGCTGTGGGCCGACTGCGCCGCTCTGGAAGCGCTGCTGAAGCAGCTCCTGGCCGAGCACGAAGGGCTGCAGGAAGCGCGCAAGCCGGGCGCTCCGAGAAGCGGCAGCTGGCCTCCGACTACACGCTGGTACTGAGCTGGAGCTGCGCGCAGAGCCTGGAACGATACGAGGCCGAGTTGCGGGCGCTGCAGGTGCTGGAAGGGGGCTGCCTGGGCCAACAGGACCTGCGTGCGCAAGCTGCGCACGCAGAACCAGGAGCGCGCTGGGCGAGCGGCTGGAAGAGGGGCGGCTGGCGCAGCAGGAGAGCCACGGCGCCCAGCTGAAGTGGAGAGGCTGAGCGCCAGGAGCTGCCGGGAGCTTTGCGCGCTGGGCGAGCGGCTGGAAGAGGGGCGGCTGGCGCAGCAGGAGAGCCACGGCGCCCAGCTGAAGTGGAGAGGCTGAGCGCCAGGAGCTGCCGGGAGCTTTGCGCGCTGGGCGAGCGGCTGGAAGAGGAGCGGCTGGCGCAGCAGGAGAGCCACGGCGCCCAGCTGAAGTGGAGAGGCTGAGCGCCAGGAGCTGCCGGGAGCTTTGCGTGCTGGGCGAGCGGCTGGAAGAGGAGCGGCTGGCGCAGCAGGAGAGCCACGGCGCCCAGCTGAAGTGGAGAGGCTGAGCGCCAGGAGCTGCCGGGAGCTTTGCGTGCTGGGCGAGCGGCTGGAAGAGGGGCGGCTGGCGCAGCAGGAGAGCCACGGCGCCCAGCTGAAGTGGAGAGGCTGAGCGCCAGGAGCTGCCGGGAGCTTTGCGCGCTGGGCGAGCGGCTGGAAGAGGAGCGGCTGGCGCAGCAGGAGAGCCACGGCGCCCAGCTGAAGTGGAGAGGCTGAGCGCCAGGAGCTGCCGGGAGCTTTGCGCGCTGGGCGAGCGGCTGGAAGAGGAGCGGCTGGCGCAGCAGGAGAGCCACGGCGCCCAGCTGAAGTGGAGAGGCTGAGCGCCAGGAGCTGCCGGGAGCTTTGCGTGCTGGGCGAGCGGCTGGAAGAGGAGCGGCTGGCGCAGCAGGAGAGCCACGGCGCCCAGCTGAAGTGGAGAGGCTGAGCGCCAGGAGCTGCCGGGAGCTTTGCGCGCTGGGCGAGCGGCTGGAAGAGGAGCGGCTGGCGCAGCAGGAGAGCCACGGCGCCCAGCTGAAGTGGAGAGGCTGAGCGCCAGGAGCTGCCGGGAGCTTTGCGTGCTGGGCGAGCGGCTGGAAGAGGGGCGGCTGGCGCAGCAGGAGAGCCACGGCGCCCAGCTGAAGTGGAGAGGCTGAGCGCCAGGAGCTGCCGGGAGCTTTGCGCGCTGGGCGAGCGGCTGGAAGAGGAGCGGCTGGCGCAGCAGGAGAGCCACGGTGCCCAGCTGAAGTGGAGAGGCTGAGCGCCAGGAGCTGCCGGGAGCTTTGCGCGCTGGGCGAGCGGCTGGAAGAGGAGCGGCTGGCGCAGCAGGAGAGCCACGGCGCCCAGCTGAAGTGGAGAGGCTGAGCGCCAGGAGCTGCCGGGAGCTTTGCGCGCTGGGCGAGCGGCTGGAAGAGGAGCGGCTGGCGCAGCAGGAGAGCCATGGCGCCCAGCTGCAGTGATCATGGCCCCCGGCCGCTCCGCGGCCCGGTGCCAGGTACTCCGCGGACCGGCACCGGTCCGCGGACCGGGGGTTGGGGACCACTGCACTAAGCCTCCCAAATCCCTCTCACAGTCACTGCTGTTAAGCTGGTTTCTCCCATTCTATATCTGTCCTTTTGGTTTTTTTTTTTTGCCTAAGTGTAAGACTTTACTTTTCTCTACACTGAATTTCATTTTGTTACATAGGGCCCAGGGTTCAAGTCTATCAAGATCCATTTGGATCTTGATCCTATCTCCCAGTGATGTAACAATGCTTGTCTAGAGGTTCACCAAGTGGGAGACATGAAGTGAGCAAGACAGAACTAAGGAAATGTGAAGTATCTATGTGGAGCAAAGATGGTTTCGTAACTTAAGCCCTGCTCCAGAGGGCGGAGAGCAGGCATTCTGGGAAGATGCACAACGGCTGCCAGAAATTACAGACTGGGACGACCAGGAAAAAAACATACCATGCACGAAGATGCCCCTGCAGCTCCAGCACAGACCATGACGTCAACAATACGGTTGCCAAAAAATCTCTTGCACTCCTGATTGGTCAGCAGAGGAAGTGCCACCTGTTGCAATTTGTCGGGCGAGAACTTGTCTGAAATAGATGAAACACACAAAAATGAGACAAGACGCATGGGGCAAAAATGAGAAACGACACCCTCATATTTGTGTCATCACTGGCTCTTGGCTCGGGGGCAAATCCACGGACAACTTCTCAGTTTTAAAACCCTTGAAGTAAGACCTTCCTGTGTTCCAGTCTTGGTGGTTTCATAGCAGCCTCCGAAACGAAGTTTGCTAGCTTCTAGCTTTCTTCCATTAATGGGGGTGGGGGGTGGGGGATCAAGTGTTTGGAAGTTGCATAGAAACAGCAGCATTTACTTAAAAAAAAAAGACTGAAGTTGGAGGTTGGGCCTTTAAAAAGCTTGCTTTGGGATAATTAAAGAATAAACAAAGTACCAGGAAGGTATAATAAAGGGAATATATACCAGTATTTAGTGACTTTAGTGATTTTAATGACCCAACAGAGACTTCATTTCCTTAGAGTCCTGCGAAAAAATCAGGTGAAACAACGGCTGATGACCTCTTTCTATCGGTCCACCATAGAAAGTGTCCTCACATATAGCGTTACAGTATGGTATGCTGGTTTAACAGCTGCGGACAAGAAGGCACTACAGAGAGTGATCAATTCGGCACAAGAAACCATTGGTTGCCCTCTGACACCACTGGATGACATCGCCAGGCCTTGCTGCTTTAGCAGAGTAAGGAAGATACTCAGAGATGATTCACACCCTGGTCAGTATCTCTTTGCACTTCTACCATCGGGCAGAAGGCATCATAGTATAGCCAGCCGAACAAACAGGTTTAAAGATAGTTTCTATCCTTGGGCTGTCAGACTTTTAAATATAGACGACAATCACTCCATGCATACGCTAGGTTTTTTTCCCTTTTTCTTTCTTTTTTGTTCCTGTTATAATTTTGCACCAGTGAGGATAAAACCAATTTCGTTGTATTTAAGTACAATGACAATAAAGATTACACTTATATTTAATATTACATGTTTTGACAGCAGCAAGAATTGTATTTGAACAGTATTGGAAAAATGAGCAAACACCTACAGAAAAAGATGTAATTTAAGATTTTTTAGATTGTGCAGAAATGGACAGATTGACATTAAAGATAAAAGAAAAAGAAGATACAGAGTATTTTCGAATTTGGGACTTGTTTTACAAATGGTTGGATAATAGAGGTAAAAATTAGGAGCGGGAAAACTATTATTATATAAGCAAAGTGATCCAGATGATATGCTGTTCACTAAGCAACTATGTATGTAAAATAAAAATGTATAAATAAGCTGTTAAAAAATAAACAAACAATTCAGTGAGAAAAAGCAATTAACTAGCAATGTATGTTGGGAGAAGGTGTACATTTAATGATATTCAGCTTATATTGGAATTCTATAGGGTTTTCTTCTCTATAGTATAATAAAAAACTTTTGTTGTTCACTGTCAACAACCAAATATAAGTAATCCTCAATTTACAACCTGCAGTTTAGCAATTATTCAAATTATGATAGACCTCCCTAGAGGTACTTAGGACCTGGTTCCAAAGTCCCAACATCTGCCCTGCACAGTTACATAACTGCCAGCTCAAGCCCTTGGCAACCAATAGCACTTAAGACTTACATACCGCTTCACACTGCTTTACTAAGCGGTTTACAAAGTCAGCCTCTTGACCCCAGTAATCTGGGTCCTCATTTTACTAACCTCGGAAGGATGGAAGACTGAGTCAACCTTGAGCCAGTCAGGATTGAACTGCTGGCTGTGAGCAGTGACTTACCCTTCAATACTGCATTCTAACAGGAAGGAAGGGAGGGAAGGAGGGAAGGAAGGAAGATAGCAATAGCACTTAGACTTATATACCACTTTACAATACTATACATCTCTCTTAAGTGGTTTACAGAGTCAGTCTATTTACCCCAACAATCTGGGTCCTCATTTTACCAACCTTGGCAGGATGGAAGCCTGAGTCAACCTTGGGCCGGTCAGGATCGAACTGCTGGCAGTGAGCAGTGACTTAGCCTGCAATTCTGCATTCTAACCACTGTGTCACCAGGGCTCTATTTACAACCATTATTGCCAAACAGCCAATTGCTGTGTCCCAGCAAAGCATTTTATGACGTTTTTGCCAAAACCCAGGAATTAACTTTTTGTTTTCATGAAAACTAGGTCATAGTAAACAATTCGTTCATTTAACTACTACAAGGGTTGCAAAATTGGGTAGGTCACGTGTGTGACCTGCTTTACGACAGTTGTAAGTCGAGGACTGCTTGTAGATGGACTTTATCCATACTGATCTGTCCAAAACCTGGCTAATTGTAAGAATAATAACAGAACAATAGAACAGGATAAGAGAGTTCGAAGGGACCTTGGAGGTCTTCTAGTCCAACCCCCTGCTTGAGCAAGAGACCCTAAACCATTTCAGGCAAATGGTTGTCCAATCTCTTCTTAAAACCTCCGGGGTAGAAGCATTCACAACTTCTGGAGGCAAGCTGTTTCACAGGTAAATTGTTCTAACTGTTAGGAAGCTTTTCCTTAATTTCAGGTTGCTTCTCTCCTTGATTAGTTTCCATCCTTTGCTTCTTGTCCTGCCTTCTGGGGCTTTGGAGAATAGCTTGACTCCCTCTTCTTTGGGGCAGCCCCTGAGATATTGGAACATTGCTATTATGTCTCCCATAGTCCTTCTTTTCATTAGGACTAGGAATGAGATGATAACAGTGTTTTCCAATACTTGCTGCCTCAAAGAAGAGGGGGTCAACCTATTCTCCACTGCAGCTGAAAGCAGGACAAGAAGCAACAGATGGAAGCTAATGCAGGAGAGAAGCAGTCGAGATATATAAAATGACCCGTTTTATTTCCGTTCATCAGGACGTCCCTTCCTGCCTCTTTTACTGCCTGTCCCCAAGAAGGAGAGGCCCCATTTTACCAGTATGATGCAGATATCCCCATCCACTGGTCACACACATCATCCCACCAGGGAAAGCGTCGGTGGCTTTGGGCAGACACACAGGAGATACGTGGGCCGTCAGCCGGGCCGGGGTGGCCAGCTTGATCAACGTGATGTCATTTCGGGTGGTGAACATGTTATACCGGGGGTCTTTGAAAACCTGAGAGCGGGAAGAAAAGGGTTTAGTCAAAGCCAAGAGAAAGCTGGCAACGTGTCTTGGAAATGGCTCAATTGTGGCAACCGTTCAGCGGTGGGATTCAAATAATTTAACAACCGGTTCTCTGCCCTAATGACCAGCTGAGTAGGCGTGACTCGGTGGTCATGTGACTGGATAGGCATGGCCAACTTGACATCACTCACATCAATGGGAGCTTCGCCTTAGCTGTCACAATGGTAATAAGGGTTAACTGGAGAGGCAGTTTCTGTAAGCAGGGCAATAAAGATGAGGCTAGAAACAACACCAGAATGTTTCCTTCCTGCCTTCCTTACAGGATTAGCCCTGTAAAGTGGGGAAAAAAACAAAAGATTTCTTCCAACAACCAATTCTCCCAACTGCTTAGAAAGTTACGAACCGGTTCTCCCGAATAGGTGCGAACTGGCTGAATCCCACCACTGCAACAGTTACACAAAAGGCAAAGTCTCTTCCCATGAGTTACATGGACACTTCTCTGCATTGTCTTGATGGTTTGTTTGTTTATTATTTATTTAATAATAAATAAACCAGCTGGCTGGTGCACATGCGCACGCCCGAAACCTTTCCATCACTGCCGCATGTGCAAAGGCCAAGTGATTGTCGCATGCATGCCAGAAACCTGGAAGAGGAATGGGGGACACCGCGCATGCCAGGCGGCCTGGCTCCGCGTGCCACTTTAAGCATGCGTGCCATAGGTTTGCCATCATGGTTCTAGGTTAGCCCTCCCAGTCTAATCAACGACCTAATTTATTTCCACGTATAGTGATAATGCTATTTCTTACAACCCATAAATGCATGAAGCCACCTTATTCGGGCTGGGTCCCCCCAAAAACTAGTTTAGCACCCTCGCTGTGGTGCTGATTCTGCAAGGCTGTGGAACTTGATGGGCATTTTTTTGTCCCTCCCCATGCTTCCATGTCGCAGTTGCCCTGCTTACCTTGGCTATCTTGATGATTTGAACGTCTTCCTCAGGAGTACTTTTGTCAAATGCACCCAGCACCACCAAGTGGCTTGTCCTGGCACGGAAGTGGAAAATTAGGGGGGGAAAGATTCGTTAATTAAGAATCCCCTATGCAGCTGGATAACATGAAGGAAGCAGGAACTAGGCCAGTGTTTCTCAACCTTGATTGTTTGGTATTTATTCCAGATGAAATCTGCCTAGTTCAGTGTTTCTCAACCTTGGTGACTTTAAGTCCTGTGGACTTCAACTCCCAGAATCCCCCAGCCAGCTACGCGTAGCTGGCTGGGGGATTCTGGGAGTTGAAGTCCACAGGACTTAAAGTCGCCAAGGTTGAGAATTATTTGTATTTGTATTTGTATTTATTAGACATTTATAGGTCGCCCTTTTCCCTGAGGGGACTCAGGGCGGCTTACAGTCAAAAGGAAAGGGAGTGTCAGACAATACAAAAAGAAATGTGCACAAAAGTAAATTAAATAGTAAAACTCAACATTCACTCAACATTCGGGAGGGGCAAAAGTAAACTTATCCCCAGGCCTGACGGGCTAGCCAGTTCTTGAGGGTTGTGCGGAAGGCCTGGACGGTGGTGAGGGTACGAATCTCCACGGGGAGATTGTTCCATAGTGTCGGAGCCGCAACAGAGAAGGCTCTCCTCCGAGTAGTCGCCAGTCGGCACTGACTGGCGGATGGAATACGGAGGAGGCCAACTCTATGTGATCTGATGGGACGCAGGGAGGTAATTGGCAGAAGGCGGTCTCTCAAATAGCCAGATCCACTACCATGGAGCGCTTTATAGGTGGTGAGTAGAACCTTGAAGTGCACCCGGAGATCGACAGGTAGCCAGTGCAGCTCACGGAGGATCGGTGTTATGTGGGCGAACCGTGGTGCGCCCACAATCACTCGCGCGGCCGCATTCTGGACTAGCTGAAGTCTCCGGATGCTCTTCAAGGGCAGCCCCATGTAGAGCACATTACAGTATTCCAGCCTGGAGATCACAAGGGCTCGAGTGACTGTTGTGAGGGCCTCCCGATTCAGGTAGGGCCGCAACTGGCGCGCCAGGCGAACCTGGGCAAATGCCCCCCTGGTCACAGCTGAGAGATGGTGGTCAAAAGTCAGCTGTGGGTCCAGGAGGACTCCCAAGTTGCGGGCCCTTTCTGAGGGGTGTAAGTTTTGTCCCCCCAGCCTGAGTGATGGTATGTTGGTCAAATTTTTGGGAGGGAAACACAACAGCCACTCGGTCTTGTCTGGGTTGAGTATCAGCTTGTTTGCTCTCATCCAGTCTTTAACGGCTTCTAGACCCCGGTTCATCACGTCCACCGCTTCATTGAGTTGGCACGGGGCGGACAGATACAACTGTGTATCGTCCGCATATTGGTGGTATTTTATCCCGTGCCTTCGGATGATCTCGCCCAGCGGTTTCATGTAAATGTTAAATAGTAGGGGGGATAGGACCGACCCCTGCGGCACCCCATAAGTTAGGGGCCTCAGGGACGATCTCTGCCCCCCCACCAACACCGACTGTGACCTGTCCGAGAGATAGGAGGAGAACCACTGCAAAACAGTGCCGCCCACCCCTATCTCCCGCAGTCGTCGCAGAAGGATACCATGGTCGATGGTATCGAAAGCCGCTGAGAGGTCCAGGAGAACTAGGATGGAAGCATGGCCTCCATCCCTAGCTCTCCAGAGATCATCGGTCAATGCGACCAAAGCGGTTTCTGTGCTGTAACCGGGTCTGAAGCCAGACTGGAAGGGGTCAAGATAGTTAGCTTCCTCCAAGGTACGCTGAAGCTGGAGAGCCACCACCTTCTCAACAACCTTCCCTACAAAGGGGAGGTTGGAGACTGGACGATAGTTATTAAGAACAGCTGGATCCAAGGACGGTTTCTTCAGGAGGGGTCTTACCACCGCTGTCTTGAGCGCGGTGGGAAAGTACCCCTCCCGAAGAGAGGCGGTAACAACTGCCTGGATCCAGCCTCGTGTCACCTCACTGCTGTTGGCAACCAGCCAGGAGGGACACGGGTCCAGTATGCAGGTGGAGGCACTCACAGCTCGCATAGCCTTGTCCACTTCCCCAGAGGCAACTCCCTGAAACTCAACCCAGAGATGGTTTGCCAAGTCTTCTCCTTGTGTCTCGGCTGGATCTACTGGGGTGGAGTCCAGGTCCGCTCGAAACCGGGCAACTTTGTCCGCCAAGAACTGGACATACTCCTCAGCCTTACCCTGTAGGGAGTCCCCCGTCTCCCTCCTATTTAGGAGGGAGCGGGTTATCCTAAACAGGGTGGCTGGGCGGGACTCGGCGGATGCTACCAAGGAGGCAAT
Source organism: Thamnophis elegans (assembly GCF_009769535.1). Classification (NCBI taxonomy): domain Eukaryota; kingdom Metazoa; phylum Chordata; class Lepidosauria; order Squamata; family Natricidae; genus Thamnophis; species Thamnophis elegans. The sequence goes on from NC_045554.1 coordinate 25,733,880, forward strand.
ATATGTTCTTTTTGCTGTTCTTAAAGTCCGAATATACTCCTTGGTGCATGCTGTTAAAAGTGCCCATTTCGACTCGGACCTATCGGACCTCCACGAGTGTTCTAGGCGTCTCCTCCGGCGCTTTACCTCCCGGAGCTCCTCAGTGAACCAAGGAGGCCTCCGGGGGCCGCTGACCCGGAGGGGCCGTAGCGGCGCAATCCGGTCTAGAGACTCCGAAGCTGCCGAGTGCCAGGCAGCGACGAGGGTCTCCGCCAAACTGTGGGCGAGGGTATCAGGAATAACCCCAAGCTCCGTCTGGAACCTAACAGGATCCATCAGTCGCTTGGGGTGGAACCAGCTGATCGGTTCCTCCTCCCTACGGTGGGGGTTTGGCCTCCGGAAGTCTAGCCTCAGTAGGTAGTGGTCTGACCACGACAGGGGTATGATCTCATTACCCTTCAGACCAAGATCGTAACTCCACTGCTCCGAGAGGAATACGAGGTCGAGCGTGTGACCCGCTGAGTGAGTTGGGCCTTGGATTACTTGAGTCAAGCCCATGGCTGTCATGGAAGCCATGAACTCCTGCGCTCCATCAGAGTGTTCACCGAGCGAAGGCAAGTTGAAGTCCCCCAGAACTATAAGTCTAGGGAACTCAACTGCTAGCTCGGCTACTGACTCGAGGAGCGAGGGGAGGGCTGCTGCAACGCAGTTGGGAGGCAGGTACGTAAGCAGCAGACCCACTTGACCCTTGAGGTCCAGCTTCACCAGCAGGGACTCACACCCGACAAGCTCCGGAGCAGGGATCCTACGAGGTACTAAAGACTCCCGGACTACAATAGCCACACCGCCACCCCTTCCCTGGGCTCTCGGCTGGTGTAGCACCTGAAATCCGGCTGGGCACATCTCAATGAGGGGGACTCCTCCCTCCGTGCCCAGCCATGTCTCAGTAATACATGCCAGGTCTGCGCCCTCATCAGTTATCAAGTCCCGGATGAGGGAGGCCTTATGAACGACAGAAACACTGAACTAGGCAGATTTCATCTGGAATAAATACCAAACAATCATCAAATGCCGTGTTTTTCAACCTTGGCAACTTTAAGATGGGTGGACCAACTCCCATTCTGCGAGTAGAACTCCACACGTCTTAAAGTTGCCAAGGTTGAAAAACACTGGTCTAAAGACACCGCTCTGAAGCTACTTATATCCCTGGTCCAGTTTTTGATAAAGTGAAAATTAAGCCACATGCCAGCTTCCCACTTCCCTGTGTTGACCCCAAAGCCTAGAAAGGACCTAGTTCTTCAAAAATTGGAACCCCCAAACCTCTCTGGTTAGATCTTCCATGAGTTCCATTCTTACCTGACACTGCAGTGGGCAGCAGTGACCACCCAATTCTCATTGATCAGGGACCCTCCACAGAAATGGAAGCCAGTGTTGTCCTGCAGGATGGAGGAGATCGAGTGGATCATGAGAAAAAGGTCCTGAGATGCTCAGCTTCTCAGCTCACCAGCCCTCTGGGCAGCAGACTCAAGGTTTATCTACCCCACGGATCCTCCCCACGTTTGCCACCTGTCCTGATGACCACAGTTGATATAGAGTTCCCTTCTCCATCATTTTAGATCAATGATCCTCAACCTTAGCAACTTTAAGATGGGTGGACTTCAGCTCCCAGAATTCCCCAACCAGCAAGGCTGGGGAATTCTGGGAGTTGAAGTCCACCCATCTTAAAAGTTGCCAAGGTTGAGACGTTTTGTTTTAGGTCATTGCATCTGCTGCATCTTATCCCAGCAGAAGTTCTCACTTGGCACCAAAAGGTACCGTATTTTTCAAAGTACAAGACGCACCTTTTTCCCTCAAAAAAGAGGGTGAAAATCTGGGTATGTCTTATACACTGAATACAGCATTTTTGGCCTATGGAAACCCAACCCCCTTTGCAAAAATGGGCATGCAGAGGGCTTGGGAGACTTGCAAAGTGTTCCTGAGGGCTGGGGAGAGCCGTTTTTGCTGGTTTCTGCCCCTCCAGCCCCCAGGAACACTCTACAAGCCTCCCAAAGCTCTGCATGCCCATTTTTTTGTTTTGCAAAAAAACGAGGCATGCAGAGGGTTTGAGAGACCTGCAGAGTGCAAAAACTTTTTTTAAAAAAATTACCTCTTCAAAATCATGGTGCGTCTTCTACTTGGTGTGGCTTATAGTCCAAAAAATACAGTACATCATTTTCTGACTCTCCACCCAATAGCAATAGCACTTACTTATATACCACTTCACAGTGCTTTCTAGCCCTCTCTAAGTGGTTTACAGAGTCAGCCTATTTGCCCCCCAACAATCTGGGACCCATTTTACCACCTTTGGATAAATGGAAGACTGAGTCCACCTTGAGCCAATCAGGATCGAACTGCTGGCAGTGGGCAGAGTCAGCGTGCAATACTGCATTCTAATTACTTCACACCATGAATAAATGGGTGGGTGGGTGGATGGATGGATGGCAATATTAATAGCATTAGACTTATATACCGTTTCACAGTGCTTTCCAGCCCCCTCTAAGCAGTTGACAGAGTCAGCCTCTTGCCCCCAAACAATCTGGGTCCTCATTTTACCCACCTTGGAAGGACGGAAGGCTGAGCCAATCTAGAACCTGGTGAGACCCGAACTGCCAAACTGCTGGCAGTCAGCAGAAGTAGCCTGCAGGACTGTGCTCTAACCACTGTGCCACCACTAACTCATTTGGTCTTCCAAATTTCCAGGCAAAGCAAAGCAGGTGTGGCATTCTTACCTGCAGGGAGACCTGCCAAGGCCATGAGCCGGGCACGGCATCTTCCCCATTGACTATCCGGGCATAGCCACTGATTGAAGGGGTGATTGCGGGGACACCACAACCTGGCAATGAATCAAAACGTTAATCCCAACTGTGGGAACCTTCAGTCGGTTTTCACCAGAACTGTGCCAATATGATGTATCCAATAACATTATTCTTTAAGGAATCTACGGGCCTCTGAGATATTTTTTAAAGTTTATTATTATTATTATTATTTTTACCAACATATTAATGCATGAACAGTGTGGCAGCTGGGTGTCATGCATTCTAATACAAATAAAACTAATACAATTAATCATAATTATTACATTCAACATTTATTTCTAATAGTAATACATATTTATATTAAGTTGCAATCTGTCATTATTCAATTATTCCATGTTTTCTCTTGTTATTGCTCTTATTTTATTATTTTAAAAAGTATATATTAAAATGCCCCCTTTCTTTTATATCTATCTCTTATTCTAACTTTTAATCATGTCACCCTTTATTAAAAGATGTTTTCTTTCCACCCTACCTAACTTCTAGTCATGTCACCTACCTAAAAAAGGGAAGGAGAGAGAGAGAGAGAGAGAGAGAGAGAAACAGAAAAGCAAATCAGAACAATAACAATAAAAAGAAATCATCTATCCATCGCCTCTTCCTTGCTTCAATACTTTAATTGCTATGCTTTTTTTCACTAGCCTCCCATATTCCTCTGTTGGATCTCTTGGCCTTGGAGTTTTGTTTGCTATGGGATTATTACTTGGAACTCTGACACTCTTATTGCCACAATTTACTTTCCACAATGGAGGCTGGTTGTGTAGTGAACACAGCACTTGTAAACAAGAACAAATCCAGTGGGGTCTTCCATATCCAGGAAGCCTCCAGGTCAGGAGTTACGTTACAAAAAGCAAATATGATAGAAATTTAAACCAGGCTCTTGTGCCTGGATAATGCAGGTGGCATCTCGAGTTAATGGTAATAACTGAAAGGGACATAACTGATGGAGGCCAGTTGCCAACCTCTGGGTTTTAGTTGACTGGTGTTTAGTTTTGCAGCGACGTGGTGGCTCAATGGTTAAGATGCTGCTGAGTCTTGCACCATTAAAGGTCTATAGTTCAGCAGTTCAAGACCCAAGGGCCACAAGATGGAGCAAGCTCCCATCAAGTGTCCCAGCTCCTGCCAACCTAGCAGTTTAAAAGCATGTAAATGCAAGTAGATGAATAGGTAGTCCTCAATGTATGTCCCTGCATAAGGTAGTCCTCAACTTACGACCAAAATTGAGCCCAAAATATATGTTGCTAAGTGAGCTTTGCCCCATTTTACAATCTTTCTTGCCACAGTTGTTAAGTAAACCACTGCAGTTGCTAACTTAGAAGCATGGTTGTTAAGTGAACCTGGTTTCCCCATTGACTTTTGCTTGTCAGAAGGTTGCAAAAGGGGATCCCTTGTCCCAGAGGACAGGGCAACTGTCATAATGTGAGTTAGCGGTCAAGCATCCGAATATAAATCCTGTGAACTCTGGGGATGCTGCAAGTGTTAAAAACGGTCATAAAGGACTTTTTTCCAGTGCCGTTGTAACTTTGAATGGCCACTAAACAAAGTATTGTAAATCGAGAACTAAAACCCCCAGGGACACCTTTACCTTCGTGTTTAGTTTGGTTGACGGCCATGAATTCAGAGTCCTTTTCAGAGATGTCAAAGGGAGCTTCCAGCCTCTTGCCTCCCCTCGGGGACCCAACTCTTACCGCGTAGAGAAACGTAGGTTGAGTCTCCTTCTCCCCCCCCCCACCAAGGGCAAAAGCAAGCTTAGTTTACTCACCACTGGCGGCACCCAGAAGAGCCAGGCAGGAGAGCAGCCAAACCAGAGCCATCTTGCTTCTTGAAGGAATGAGGAAGAAGGGTCAAAGAGCTGGGCATCCTTATATTGGGAGCAGGGGTGGGCATGTGGCAGGGAAGAAGGCGTGTTCAGGCTGGTTTCCCAGCATTTTATCGCTTGAAGACCTTGAAGATAAACTCAGCTCCTGCAGATCAGGCCAGGTGGGGGGATGGGCAAGGGCCCAGCTGACCTGGCAAGGAGATGCCCATAAGGGGGTGGCTATCTGTGAGGCAGAAGGCTTTTGCTGGAGGCCTTACCCTTGTAACCCATTGACCTGTGTTCCAATGGAGCTCAGAACAGATCAGATTAACAGAGTTGGAAGGGACCTTGTAGGTCCTCTAGTCCAGTGGTCCCCAACCCCCGGTCCGCGGACCGGTGCCGGTCCGCGGAGTACCTGGCACCGGGCCGCGGAGCGGCCGGGGGCCATGATCACTGCAGCTGGGCGCCATGGCTCTCCTGCTGCGCCAGCCGCTCCTCTTCCAGCCGCTCGCCCAGCGCGCAAAGCTCCCGGCAGCTCCTGGCGCTCAGCCTCTCCACTTCAGCTGGGCGCCGTGGCTCTCCTGCTGCGCCAGCCGCTCCTCTTCCAGCCGCTCGCCCAGCGCGCAAAGCTCCCGGCAGCTCCTGGCGCTCAGCCTCTCCACTTCAGCTGGGCGCCGTGGCTCTCCTGCTGCGCCAGCCGCTCCTCTTCCAGCCGCTCGCCCAGCGCGCAAAGCTCCCGGCAGCTCCTGGCGCTCAGCCTCTCCACTTCAGCTGGGCGCCGTGGCTCTCCTGCTGCGCCAGCCGCCCCTCTTCCAGCCGCTCGCCCAGCACGCAAAGCTCCCGGCAGCTCCTGGCGCTCAGCCTCTCCACTTCAGCTGGGCGCCGTGGCTCTCCTGCTGCGCCAGCCGCTCCTCTTCCAGCCGCTCGCCCAGCGCGCAAAGCTCCCGGCAGCTCCTGGCGCTCAGCCTCTCCACTTCAGCTGGGCGCCGTGGCTCTCCTGCTGCGCCAGCCGCTCCTCTTCCAGCCGCTCGCCCAGCACGCAAAGCTCCCGGCAGCTCCTGGCGCTCAGCCTCTCCACTTCAGCTGGGCGCCGTGGCTCTCCTGCTGCGCCAGCCGCTCCTCTTCCAGCCGCTCGCCCAGCGCGCAAAGCTCCCGGCAGCTCCTGGCGCTCAGCCTCTCCACTTCAGCTGGGCGCCGTGGCTCTCCTGCTGCGCCAGCCGCTCCTCTTCCAGCCGCTCGCCCAGCGCGCAAAGCTCCCGGCAGCTCCTGGCGCTCAGCCTCTCCACTTCAGCTGGGCGCCGTGGCTCTCCTGCTGCGCCAGCCGCCCCTCTTCCAGCCGCTCGCCCAGCACGCAAAGCTCCCGGCAGCTCCTGGCGCTCAGCCTCTCCACTTCAGCTGGGCGCCGTGGCTCTCCTGCTGCGCCAGCCGCTCCTCTTCCAGCCGCTCGCCCAGCACGCAAAGCTCCCGGCAGCTCCTGGCGCTCAGCCTCTCCACTTCAGCTGGGCGCCGTGGCTCTCCTGCTGCGCCAGCCGCTCCTCTTCCAGCCGCTCGCCCAGCGCGCAAAGCTCCCGGCAGCTCCTGGCGCTCAGCCTCTCCACTTCAGCTGGGCGCCGTGGCTCTCCTGCTGCGCCAGCCGCCCCTCTTCCAGCCGCTCGCCCAGCGCGCAAAGCTCCCGGCAGCTCCTGGCGCTCAGCCTCTCCACTTCAGCTGGGCGCCGTGGCTCTCCTGCTGCGCCAGCCGCCCCTCTTCCAGCCGCTCGCCCAGCGCGCTCCTGGTTCTGCGTGCGCAGCTTGCGCACGCAGGTCCTGTTGGCCCAGGCAGCCCCCTTCCAGCACCTGCAGCGCCCGCAACTCGGCCTCGTATCGTTCCAGGCTCTGCGCGCAGCTCCAGCTCAGTACCAGCGTGTAGTCGGAGGCCAGCTGCCGCTTCTCGGAGCGCCCGGCTTGCGCGCTTCCTGCAGCCCTTCGTGCTCGGCCAGGAGCTGCTTCAGCAGCGCTTCCAGAGCGGCGCAGTCGGCCCACAGCCCCTCCAGGTGGCTGAGACGCAGCTCTCCAAGTTGCGCGCTCAGCCTCTCCAAGCTCTCCAACTCGTGGCGCAGCGCGTCCCGCTCCAGCTCGCCTTGAGGTGATCTCAAAAAATAAGCTAGGTTGGATATGACTGGGATAAGATTTCCAGATGTTGACTTGGCTCAAGTCCTTTTTCTTGCTGAATGAAAACTCCTGCATCATGGTTGTATGTAGGATGTATTTAGAAAAATTCAAGATGGGGACCATCTTGGTTTTTATGTGATGCAAATAAAAGAATAAATAGGCTTTTAATTTCATAGTCATGGCTATTACCTTGACATTTTCGATGTCACTCTGACACCCCTGTCCCAGATAATTTGGTGAATGGACAGAGAGGCTACCAGCTAGTAGTAGGCTGGCTTGAATGCACTTACTAAGAAAGGATTCACAGTGAATTCAATGAATAACATTTTTGGGTGATCATCAATCTGATGGGAGCTATATATCTATTGCAGCATTTACCTGCAAATTTAAAGGAAGTCCAGAAAGCGATTGCAATCTATTTGGCATATATTTACAAATACATATTGAAAATAATGCAACATCTAACATTTTCTGATCATGGTGCTGTCATTGGTGTACTATCCTGGTAATTAAAAATGGTGTCTGTAGAAGAATAAAAATGTGGTTGTGTGTTAACAAAAGAATAGAAACTATAAGCATATAATCTTCCATTCAAATAGTTAGAAATTAACTAGAAATAGTTAGTCCAGTTTACAAGCAACAGCCTGACGGTAGATCAAGCTGATGTTTTGCATCTTTTTCTCGTTTTTCACTGGTACTTTCTCATTTTTACAGTGGTTGGTGTAGGTGTATATTGTTTTTGCTCAAATTTAACCCACAAATTAGCGAAACAGATGTCGTTAGAAAGTTTCTTTGGGAAAAAGAAAAGGCCCAGTGAAGAGACAGAAGAAGAGCCTTCAGCATCAAAGAAATATAAAACTTTTAACAGACAATACAATGAGTCCTACTTGCTCAGCGGGCCACGGTAAAATTATCACAGGCTGACTGGTCCGCGGCGATAAAAAGGTTGGGGACCACTGCTCTAGTCCAACCCTCAGCCCAAGCAGGAGACCCTGTACCATTTCTGACAGATGACAGGCCAGTCTCTTCTTGAAAGCCTCCAGTCTTTTTTTTTTTTTAATTAAATGTTTTTTAGTTTTAGTTTAAAACGGGTACAGCATCTTTCTTAATATATCAATCAATTACAGATAAGTTTTGGTACATCTCCTCCACAGTCAACCAACATAACTCATATTAACTCAAGTATTATTATATATCCATTTTCATTTAACTGTAATTATTATTTAGAAATATTGGTAGGAGTAATAATCTTAAACAATACCTACCCACACCGATGGGAAGGGAGAAAAATCAAAAAAGAAAAAAAAAAAGAAAAAAGGACAAATAGAAATTAAAAATTAAAATAAAGGATAGTAGATAATACAAAAAAAGACAAAAACGACAAACAGGAAAACAAAACAAAACACAGGTGTCTATTATGAAAAAAAAAGAAGTATATCAACTGGTTACAACATGTTTTGGTGCTTCTCTTCCATTAACTCATATTAATTCAAATATCTTAACTCGAATATTTACCATATCAACATCATTATACCTCCAGTTTTAATTATTATGGTTATTTAAACATCCTTCATCCTTAGCTATGCTAAGGAATTAGTCCATAACACATGCTGGCAGTTCATTTACTTATTTGTAAAATCCTCTATTATCATCAAATCCTCATATCCTATTTTAGCTAAACATCCATAATATTCAATTATATCATATATCATAACATTTTCCCAGTATTGATTAACATTTGATTGTATGAATTTTATTTAGTTTTTTAATAGTGCTAATTATTATAGTTAATACTCTTTATGTATAATCTAAAGGTGTTTTCTCATATCCAATTGTTAGTTATCATATCAACTCCACATTATATACATTATTTCACATTTTCACATTTTATTGAGATTTATAGGCCGCCCTTCTCCCTGAGGGGACTCAGGGCGGCTTACAATCACAAGGGGAGGGGGTGCAGTACCAAGAGACAAACAATAGTGAACAAAATAAAATGGTAAACCACAACATGCATTCAACAGTCAGCACTCGGGCGGGTAAATTGGAAACCTATCCCCAGGCCTGCTGGGAGAGCCAGGTCTTGAGGGCTGTGCGGAAGGTCTGGATGGTGGTGAGGGTACGAATCTCAACGGGGAGCTCGTTCCACAGGGTCGGACATTACTATCAATATCAATTATTATTCAGCAATATCTGTTACAAGAAAAAGCAATTAGGTTTAACTAGTTTTCAATTGTATTCATCAATCTATCAGCCAGTTCCAAATTATATATATTGCTATCCATATCAGTCATTATTCAGCTATATCTATTACAAATTGAAGTAATCCGATCTAGCTAATTTTAGGTTGTATTGTCCCATCTGTCAGCCTGTGTCCCTCCAACAACGAGATTTCCTCCGTCCAATAGTCATTCGTTGGATAAATTTACCAAATGTTTCCATAAGCAAATCCAAACAAAAATATTTCGGCACCTTTGGATTCTGAATGTTGGTGATGAAATAATAATGTTGTCCTAGGCTTATAAAATTTCCCAAATTAACTTTAATTCTCAAGGGTGGATTCTCCATTCCTCCTGGACACTGTCTCTTTAAATGAGTCGTCTTTATAGCTTCCCCCCTCCTTTCTTCCTCTGAGATAGACCAGACACCATTTCTCACATTTTCCATTTGTGTTTCAGGAACATTTAAGCATTCAACGATCTCAGTTTTAACTTCATATTTTAGAATCAGTTGATCCAGTTTTCTTTCCAGTTTTTGGTAAGAATCAAAGAGTCCTCTACACGCAGAGAAAAGAGTCTGAAATGAAATCTTAGAGGTATTTTGGGACGCCATGATGTGTCGTAGTTAAAAATTAGAAGCTCTCTTTTTTTTTCCCCACAGGCTTCAAAGCATTTTTTTTTTTTAGTCTCTTACAGGCTGTCAATCTTATCTAGTTGTAAACAGAACTAGGTATAAAGTAATAAAAATGTCGAATCGTGACAGGCTAATTAGTAGGAGATAAGTTTTACGATCCACTTAGGGAGATTCAGAGGGGGGAGAATGTCGCGGAGTTTCTTGAAGCATTTAAGAAGTAAAGTAACCACCAGTCATAAATCCATTAGAAAGAGCCAATTCGCCGCTAAATCTTCCTGTTCTTTGGATTCAGTTAGCTTAATTTTTTAACACGAACAGTCTCTCTTGGATAATAAAATCAGCTTACCAGATGACATCACTTCTTCCATTCTTAGGGGCAACCTGCAGTTTCAGTTAGCACGCAGCTAATCCAAAAAGGAATTGGCACGAGGAGTTAATACCCCCCCCAGAGATTTGCGGATATCTCTGGGGTCCTGGGTCCCTCCCCACCTTCACTGTCGTCTCCGGGACAGCTAGAGTTCAAAGAACCCGTCCAAAAATCCTTTGGTATAGAGGAATTTCAGGAGTAGCCTGAAACTCCATCTTCTCACTGCTAAGCCCCGCCTTCTTCATTGAAAGCCTCCAGTCTTGAAGCTCCCACAACCTCTGAAGCCAACTTCTGTTCCATTGGCTGATTGTTCTCCCTGTCAGAAAGTTCCTCCTTATTTCCAGGTTGAATCTCTCCTTCTGGCCATGACTTCCAGCCGCCTTATTTTGGGGATGCAGGGTTGATGCCTTGGGAATCCTTGCTCAATTAATATGTGCTTCTCAGTGTACCAATAATTTTGCTTCCTACAAAAACTTGCAAAGGGAGAGAATGAAACCGTTCACTTCTTGTAGACAACCACGAGAGTTGGGCTGGATATGTGTCTCTTTAAGAAGCAACTCCTCTATCAAAATCGGAGACTACTTTCTCTGCTTTCATCTGCATGGAGAACATGAGATTGCAGTTGGCCAAGGCAACAAGAGAGCCCTTTGCTTTCCAACTCCCTTCAGATTTCATTGCCCCAAATAGCCTGAAATGTGTAGCGCAGTAGCATCTTCTTAGAAGCCACTTCCCAATTAGCTGAGTCCCCTGGCAATTTTCAGCCCCATTGAGGGAATCTGCCTGAGCTCAGATACTAAACAGGGTTAGACTTGGTGGTGGCCTCCGAGGTTCGTGGCTTGGGAGGCTGCCATCACATCCAAGAGACACAGGCTAGGCTGTGAAGCCAACAAAACAGCTTGGAAGAAGCTAAAGGAAGCCACATTCATGTTTTCCCCTTCCATGAAGGTCTTGGTAAAATACAGCTTGTCTGCCTGGAATCCACACTGTATATAAGACATTAATACAATTGAGTGGGTCCAGAAGTATTTCACGGGAAGAGTCCTCCACTCCTCTGCTCACAATAGAATCCCTTGTGCCACCAGGCTTGAAATTTTGGGCTTGGACAACCTGAAACTACTCCACCTATGGTTGGACCTAAAGATAGTACACAAAATTGTCTGCTACAATGTCCTACCTGTCAAGGACTTCTTCAGCTTCAACCTCAATAATAAAAGGGCAAACAATAGATACAAACTCAAGGTAAACTGCTCCAAACTTGATTGTAGAAAATATGACTTCAGCCACAGAGTGGTCAACGCCTGGAATGCTCTACCCAACTCCATTGTTACATCCTCTAACCCCCACAACTTCAACCTTAAACTGTCTACTGTGGACCTCACCCCATTCCTAAGAGGTCCATAAAGGGGGTGTGCATAAGCGCACCTGCGTGCCTACCGTCCCTGTCCTAACGGTAAAGATAAAGGTTCCCCTCGCACATATGTGCTAGTCGTTCCTGACTCTAGGGGGCGGTGCTCATCTCCGTTTCAAAGCCAAAGAGCCAGCGCTGTCCAAAGACGTCTTCGTGGTCATGTGGCTGACATGACTAAACGCCAAAGGCGCATGGAACCCTATTACCTTCCCACCAAAGGTGGTTCCTATTTTTCTACTTGCGTTTTTACCTGCTTTCGAACTGCTAGGTTGGCAGAAGCTGGGACAAGTAACGGGAGCTCACCCCATTACGCAGCGCTGAGGATTCGAACCACTGAACTGCTGACCTTTCTGATTGACAAGCTCAGCGTTTTAGCCACTGAGCCACCCCCGCCCTTGTCCCTATCCTACAATTCTCATTTACTTCTTTCATTTCTTTCGTTCATGTCCATTTATACCTGCTATCTTGTACATGTTTGACAAACTAATAAAATAAATACATAAATTCAGGGCTGACTTCGCTTTTGAAGTTTCTTGCAGGTTGCTCTCTGGCTCTCTTGGACTTGAACATTCTTGATCCCTGAGAGCAAAGTTTGAATTCCCCATGGATAACTTTTTATGATTCAACAAAAAGATGGTCATCAGCTCTACAATTGGTCTATCCTTTTGGAAACTGTGCTGAATTGCACAGTGTGAGACTTATTTAATTCTCATCATTAAGAAAGCCTAAATTTTTAATATGACCCATTTAATAAGTTTGAGATGCCCCAATTTGCAACTTATCCAGTTGTTTCCATCCAGCCAAAATCCTCTCCGTGGGAGAAGAAGATGATGTGTGTGGGCGTGTAAGTGCATGTGTGTAAGAGATCAGGAGCCAAGACTGATGGGAACTTCCCAGGAAAGGAGCTGGGAATGTTGAAACGGGGGTAAGAAAAATCATCCGGAACAGGCCCAATCCTATATTTTTACATAATCCATGGACTCCTTAATAACAGCAAGGGATCCTCGTGGGGTGGGGTGGGGTGGGGAGAAAAAAATGCTACTTGGGACTTGCCAAAATAAGGTTGGCTTAGTTAACGACTGGGAAGAACTCTGAATGCAAGAGCTTCAGCCCCAAGTGAGATTGGTAGCATTCACACAACGGGTCCTTCCGTGGTTAACCTAATCTTGGTTATTGAATCAATTATTTGTTTTGGTTTGTGCAACATACATTGAAGAGGAAGGTAGGGAGAGAGGGAGGGAGGAGGAAGGGAAATAAGGGAGAGAGGAAGACAGAGGGAGGGAGGAAGGAAAGGAAGGAAGGGGAAGAGGGAGGGAGGAAAGAGAGAGAGAAGGAAGGAAGCAAATGTAGGAGGCTAGAGGAGGGCAGGAGGGAGGGAAGGAAGGAAGGAAGAGGAGAGGAGGTGGGAGGGAGGAAGGAAGGAAGGAAGGGGAGGAGGAGGAAGGAAGGAAAGGAAAGGAAGGAAGAGGAGAAGAGGTGGGAGGGAGGGAGGAAGGAAGAAAGGAAGAAAAGGGGAGGAGGAGGAAGGAAGGAAAGGAAGGAAGAGGGAGGAAGGGGAGGAGGGAGGGAGGGGAGAAGGAAGGAAGCAAAGGAAGGAGGCAAGAGGAGGGAGGGAAGGAAGGAAGAGGAGAGGAGGATAGAGGGAGGGAGGGGAGGAGGAAGGAAAGAAGAGGGAGGGAGGAAGGAAGGAAGGAAAGTGCTGGATCATTCCAAAAGTCCAAACATGATAATGCCCTGATCATCTCATGGAGATGCTGTTCATTTGTATCCAGGGAGACCTGTGGAAACTTGGAATGGTTTGAACATGATTCCTGGAAGGAAACAGAGGATTGGCTAGCTGGTGATGGTGGCTGCCCTTATCTCCAGCTATTGGCAGGGAGAACCTCTTGTGTAAGAGTAGCAGGTGTTCAGTTTAGCTGGGAACATTCTGGCAGGAAACAGGTGCGTTGTTGGGAAGAGAAGGCCAGGTGACTTCTGAGGTGACCCTGTCAGAGGAGGAGCAGGTTTGGGTGATAACAGGCCACCCCTTTCTAGTGCCAACCTCTGTCACCAAGCTGGCATCAAGAAACAGCTTTTACTAAGCAAGTGCTGTTGGTGGAATTTCACAGCTGATCTGGAGGTCATCACTTTCCATTCCAGCCCTGTAGAATTCTCACACTTTTCCATATATTTTCTTTAACAGCACCTATCATTTTGAGTTAGTTAGTTTACTTTATTGATGAGTCCATGGGCCATATCACAGTGCAGATTTCCAAACACAAATGATCACTAAAATCCGATAAAGTCCAATTCAAAATGAAATGGGAATAAAATACAATTTAAAATGAGATTGGAAGAAAATACAAAAATTTAATATATGGATAAATAAAATTATATTTCAGTGTCACCCCTACAATCTACCCCAATCAGTCCCACATTATGCCGACCTGAACCGAACCATTTTGCTCAAGTTTTGTGCTGTATTAAAAGTTGTTTTCAAAATCTGGCCGCACATAAGATAAGTTGTTTTACTATAGCGAGTTGTCATAGTTTATCTAGAATAGATTATCTAGCTCAGTGTTTCTCAACCTTGGCAACTTGAAGATGTCCGGACTTCAACTCCTAGAATTCCCCAGCCAGCGAATGCTGGCTGGGGAATTCTGGGAGTTGAAGTCCGGACATCTTCAAGTTGCCAAGGTTGAGAAACACTGATCTGGCTATCCAGATATATTATCTAGATATATCCTTTTCCAGAGAAAAGAAGGACCAGGGGTGATACGATAGCAGCATTCCAGTATTTGAGGGGCTGCCACAAAGAAGAGGAGGTTGACTTATTCTCCAAAGAAGAAGGCAGGAAAAGATGCAATGGATGGAAACTGATCAAGGAGGGAGGCAACCTGGAGAAACTTCCTGCCAGTGAGAACAATTAATCAGGGGAACAGCTTGCCACCAGAAGTTGTGGGTGCTCCAACACTGGAGGTTTTTAAGAAGAGACTAGAGAGTCATTTGTCTGAAATTGTACAGTATAGGGTTTCCTGTCTGAGCAGGGAGCTGGACTAGAAGACCTCCAAGGTCCCTTCCAGCTCTATTCTGATTGATTGATTGATTGATTGATTGATTGATTGAAAGATATTGACAGCAGTGGATTCTCAATTTCCCACTACCAACAGACCAACACGACTCTGCTTGCTTTCTGGTCCAAGAGAAAAAGAAGGATACCCAGAATCTTCTTCTTCTGATTGTCCCCATGACAGTGGCCAAGAAATTTAGTTTAGCTGAGGTCACTTTTAATATCCTCATAAGCCCATTACAAGCTCCTGCCAATTATTGATCGTATAATCAAGAGACCGGTGTGTCCATTCCCATGGACGTATGAGTCCTAGACTACTCCAGGGTCACAGGCTGCAGTGGAAAACTTAGCAGAAAGTCGTATGTTGGCTATACAAACCTTTGTAAACATTCCTACACACCGTATAAAAGTAGCCGCATCTGTAGCTTTCTTTCTACTAACCTTCCGACTCAGAAGGTTCAAACATGGCTGCGTTGTGGTATTTACCCTGCCTGGCATTTTTCAGTGCTGCAGCTGCTTTTACCCTGCCGCCCTGTAAGTATCCTGCTTGTTGTGAATTTTTCTATAGTCCTTCAGGTGAGGGATGTCCTCCCCAGCCCTGGCTGAAGTATCCATGGTTTGGTCAGCCAAATAGCTGGCAAGAACCACCAAAGATGATTAGGGGACTGGAGACTAAAACATATGAAAAATGGTGGTAGGAACTGGGTATGTCTAGTTAAATGAAAAGAAGGATTAGGGGAGACATGATAGCAGTCTTCCGATATCTCAGGGGTTGCCCCAAAGAAGAGGGAGTCAAGCTATTCTCCAAAGCACCTGAGGGTAGAACAAGAATCAATGGGTGGAAACTAATCAAGGAGAGAAGCAACCTGAAATTAAGGAAAAACTTCCTAACAGTTAGAACAATTTACCAGTGGAACAACTTGCCTCCAGATGTTGCGAATGCTCCAACCCTGGAGGTTTTAAGAAGAGATTGGACAACCATTTGTCTGAATAGTACAGAGTTTCCTGCCTAAGTAGGGGGTTGGACTAGAAGATCTCCAAGGTCCCTTCCAGCTTCCATTCTATTCTATTCTATTCTATTCTATTCTATTCTATTCTATTCTATGCTATGCCATGCCATGCCATTCTGAATATAGAAGTGCCATTATAGATAGTCATCAAATTTCCATTGCTATGTAAGGTACCACAGTTGTTAAGTGAACCACACAGTCGTTAAACAAATGCAGCTTCCCCCCATGGATTCTGCTTGTCATTGGCTGGCTGGGAAGATTGCAGATGGTGAGGACACAGTTCCAGGACTCTGTATCCATCATCAATCCATGCCAGCTGCCAAGTGCCCAAATTTTGATCCCATGACTGTGGAGCGGCTGCGTCCATCGTAAGGAGATCCTGGCTGCTTCCATCTGTACCAGGTCCCAGGTTGACATCAATGGCCACTAACTCATAAGGACGTGGTGGTTCAGTGGCTAAGATGCTGAGCTTGTCAACCAGAAAGGTCGGCAGTTTGGTGGTTTGAATCCCTAGTGCCGTATAACGGTGTGAGGTCCCCTTACTCGTCCCAGCTTCTGCCAACCTAGCAGTTCAAATGTAAAATGCAAAAATGCAAGTAGAAAAATAAGGACCACCTTTGGTGGAAGATAACAGTGTTCTGTGCGACTTCGGCCTTTAGTCATACCAGCCTTCGGACAGCGCTGGCTCTTTGGCTTTGAAAAGGAGATGAGCATTGCCCCCACAAAGTTGGGAACAACTAGCACATATGTGCGAAGGGAACCTTTACCTTTATCTTTCCTTTTACCTCAACGCAAAGAAAATTGTAGAATTGGGAAAGATGATTTTCTCTGTTGCTTCCAGCCTGCGGGAACCCTGCCATTAAGCCCGTCATCACAGGCTACTCCCGTATCGTCAATGGAGAGGATGCAATGCCCGGATCGTGGCCTTGGCAGGCGTCTTTACAGGTAATGGGCGTGGGGAAGGATGGTTGCGTTGCCTCTTGCTTAATGCTTTCTCTTCCAGAAGCTTTCAACTGCAGTCTGGCTTCCTCAATGTTGCAGGGCTTGACTTAAGAGGTTGCAGAGCCTCTGACCATGCACAGAATGCACAGGCCACAGAGCTGAAGCTGAGTCCAAATACTTATCCTAAAGAGCAACAAAGAGGATTAGGGGACTGGAGGCTAAGGCATATGATGAATGGTTGCAGGAACTGGGCATGGCTAGTTTAATGAAAAGAAGGACTAGGGGAAACAGGATAGCAATCTTCCAATACTTGAGGGGCTACCACAGAGAGGAGGGGGTCGAGCTATTTTCTAAGGCACCCAAAGGCCAGATGAGGAATAATGGATGGAAACTGAACAAGGAGAGATTCAACCTGGAAATAAGGAGACATTTCCTGGCAGTGAGAGCAATCAACCCATGGAACAGAAGTTGCCTTCAGAAATTGTGGGAGCTTCATCCCTGGAGGCTTTCAAGAAGAGACTGGACTGCCATCTGTCAGAAATGGTGTGGGGGTCTCCTGCTTGGCGGTGGGTTGGACTAGATGACCTACCAGATCCCAACTCTGTTAATCTGTTACGAGTTCAGTAGAATCAGGTATCTGTTCAGGCAACCTTTCAATGTGCAAATGAGTTACTACACAGTAGCACAGGGTACAGCCAAGCGTCTCCACCCAAAGCTTTTATTATATCTTTGGCACACCTTCTGCCCAATGTTTTATGAGGCCTCCAGATGGCCTTCTCCTTCGTTTCCCTCTTCCATATGGTCTCCCCAGTTTCCCTTTTATTTTAATTGCAGATTGGAGCCCCCAGGGCTTGGTCTTCTGTGCTTCCCTTTCTGCAGCCTATTCCACATTTTTTCTCTCCTCTCCCCTCCAGCCCTGCCGGAAAAAAAAACCCATGCAGGGATAGCTGTGGTGTTTGGTCCGAAATGCCACAATGGCAGCTGTGATAGCATGATCTTTTGCTTTTGTGGACATTGGATATAGATTAAGAGGGTTGGAAGGGACCTTATAGGTGATCTAGTCCAACCCTCTGATCAAGCTGGAGACCCTATGCCATTTCTGACAGATGGCAGTCCAGTCTCTTCCTGAAAGCATCTAGGGATGAAGCTCCCACAACTTCTGAAGGTAACTTCTGTTCCATTGGTTGATGGTTCTCACTGTAAGGAAATTCCTCCTTATTTCCAGGTTGAATCTCTCCTTGGTCAGTTTCCATCCATGATTCCTTGTCTGGCCTTCAGGTGCTTTGGAGAATAGCTTGACCCCCTCCTCTCTCTGGCAGCCCCTCAAGTATTGGAAGGCTGCTATCCTGTCTCCCCGGGTCCTTCTCTTCACCAGACTAGCCAGGCCCAGTTCCTGCAACCGTTCATCATATGTTTTAGATTCTAGTCCCCTAATCATCTTCGTTGCTCTTCTCTGCACTTTTTCTAGACTCTCAATTCCAGAAAAACCTGGAATTTCTTTTTTTTTAAAGGCTGTGTTATTTTTGTGTATGGATGTGTATGTGTGAATTTTTCTATTAATTGGAGTTTCAATCAAAGGGTGACATGGCACTCCTGCATTTTTTATTTCCTTATTTCACTCAGATTGGTGGCCCTCGCCTGTTTTACCCAAAGGCTGGAATCTAAGGGGTCAGTTCTGCTTTTGCAGATTAGTATTATAAAACCCTAGTAAGGCCACACCTGGAGTACTGCAACCAATTCTGGTCGCCATACTACCAAAAAGATGTTGAGACTTTGGAAAATGTTCAGAGAAGAGCAGTTAAGATGATCAAAGGCAGTGGTGGGATTCAAATAATTTAACATTTCTCTGCCCTAATGACCATCTGGGTAGGTGGGGCTCGGTGGTCATGTGACTGGGTGGGTGTGGCCAACTCAACGTCACTCAGGTCGATGGGCGCTTCACCTTAGCTGTGACAATGCAGTAAGGGTTAACTGGAGAGGCTGTTTCTGGAAGCAGGGCAATAAAGATTAGGCTAGAAACAACACCAGAAGGTTTCCTTCCTGCCTTCCTTACAGGATTAGCCCTGTAAAGTGGGGAAAAACAAAAGGAGATTTCTTCCAACAACCAGTTTTCCGAACTGCTTAGAAAGTTAACAACCGGTTCTCTCGAATAGGTGCAAACCGGCTGAATCCCACCACTAATCAAAGGCCTGGAGACTAAAACATATAGAGAACAGTTGCAGGAACTGGGCATGGCTAGTCTAAGAATTAGGGGTGACATGTTAGCAGTATTCCAGTATTTGAGGGGCTGCCACAAAGAAGAGGGGGTCAAATTATTCCCCAAAGCACTGGAGGACAGGACAAGAAATAATGGATGGAAAGTAATCAAAGACAGAAGCAACCTAGAAGAATTAAGGAGAAACTTCCTGACAGTAAGGACAATGAACCAGTGGAATAGAAGTTGCCTTCAGAAGTTGTGGGTGCTTCATCACTGGAGGCTTTTAAGAAGAGACTGGACAGTCACTTGTCTGAGATGGTATGGGATCTCCTGCTTGAGCAGAGGGTTGGACTAGAAGACCTCCAAGGTCTCTTCCAGTGTGTTTTGTTCTGTTCTGTTCTATTCTTTTCTATTCTTTTCTATTCTATTATATTCTACTCTACTCTACTCTGCTCAAATGGGCTTGATTCTCAACCCCATTTAGGGAGGAAGGCAGTTAAATCCTGAGGGGTCAGGGCGGAAGGACCTGGAGACTCCAAGTGCTGAATGCATCATGGCCTTGTTTAGCTCACAACAGCTCTGCAGGGCCATGCAATGTGTGTCTTTTGCCAACTACAGTCTGACGTGGGTCTCACGCTGTCTTTGTGTTGGCTTTCCTCGCAGGAGGCAAGCGGATGGCATTTCTGCGGTGGGTCTCTGGTGAACGAGAACTGGGTGGTGACAGCTGCCCATTGTGGGGTGACGTGAGTAACACACCTTCTTCCTTGCTGTGGGGGAAATTAGGCATTGGATCTGGCTCAAGGGGCCGCATTGGAAACAGCAAAGGATAGCCTGCAGTCCCTCTGCCAGTGAAAACGGAGCTCCCGAGGGGTACGTATGGCCATCCTGACTCTGTTTTGGCTGGCAGAGGGTTGCAGGAGGTCGTCACAGCCATAAACAGAGCTCAGGAGCCCATTTCCTCTGGCAGAGCGCTTGGGCCACCACAGGCGCCCTCAACATGAGTGATGTTGAGCTGGCCACGCCCACTCTGGCCCCCCAAGGTCAAACACAACCCTGAAGCAGCCCTCAATGAAATCGAGTTTGATACCCCTGCTCTAGGAGTTCAGCTTGTTTGTTTGCGAGCTCTTGGGTACTTAATTCAGTGGTGGGATACGACAGGTACGCCCTGGTATGGGTGTACTGGTGCCTGCTGGAGCACCAGGTACCGTTCCAGTACGGTGCTCTGGAGGGACCACCTGCCCATCCACCGTCCTTACCTGTATTTGAGCTGATCAGGGCTTCCGCACACATGCACGGAGCGTACGGCAGCCTGTGTGATGCTCCGCCAAGGAGTGGAGCATCGCGGGCGGTAAGTATGCATGCATGTGCTGCGTGTGTGCATGTGGTGGACGCCCGTCCCCATTGCACCGTACCGGTTTCACCAGGATCCAGAACCCACCACTGACGTAATTCCACATTCCCAAGCCTGGGTTGTTGAAATCACCTGCCCACTTCTGCAAGCTGTGCTGTGCCCATGCTTTCATGATGTGCGCCTGGCATTCACTTTATGTTTGCCTCCTGCAGGACCAGGGATGTCGTGGTACTTGGAGAATTTGACCGCTGCTCTCCCAAAGAGGGCATACAGAAGCTGGCAGTTCAGAAGGTGGGTGAGGTTGCTAGATGTCAAAGTACTTTTAAGACATAGTA
The DNA here is from genome assembly GCF_009769535.1 of Thamnophis elegans. Classification (NCBI taxonomy): domain Eukaryota; kingdom Metazoa; phylum Chordata; class Lepidosauria; order Squamata; family Natricidae; genus Thamnophis; species Thamnophis elegans. The sequence continues at coordinate 25,754,171 of NC_045554.1, forward strand.
GTAGACCACCGCCTACTGTTTGGGAAGATAGAAAAATGTGTGGTAGACAGCAGCACCACTGGCTGGATTCACAACTGGCTGACCAGCTGCACTCATCCTGTAGTCCTTAATGGAACTACATCTACACGGAGGGAAATATGTAGTAGGGTACCACAAGGTCCGTCTTAAGCTCACTACTCTTCAACCTCTTCATAAAGGGTTTAGATGAGAGGCTAGAAGGGGAACTTATCCAATTTGCAGATGACACTTAACTAGCAGAAATAGCCAATATTCCAAGAGAGCAGTTCAAGATGGCGATGTGTTCTGACCCCCTCCTCTGTCCAGTAACGAATGCCGAGACAAGCTTAGCTGGAATGCCACAGCACTTTATTAGCAGGAAACCAAAACCTTGGTGGCTGAAAGCCAAGCACAATAAACAGATAAGAACCTTGGCAGCAACTCAGACTTCGACAGAGACAGATAACAGCTTCTCCAGTGTTAAAAATGAAGTTGAATCCTGCAAACCAGACTCCTCCCCGAGTCTCTCCTTAAATACAATCTTGCGAGGAGCCTAATTACAACCACCTGAGTCCAATTATTTTTTGTAACTGCATAGCTGCTCTCTATGTCGATCTGCCCGACGTTGCCAGACATCCAAGACCACCTCCCTTGTCTCCTCGTCATTACTTCAAGGCCTGACGTCAGGAGCACACTCCCTTTGGCTCTCACCACTGTTCCATGCCTCAGGCGCCTCCTGGTGGCCAACCAGCCTCTCTGCGCCCTGCTCAGAGTTGGAACCCTGTCCAGGGTCTTCCACCTCTTCCAGAGCTGACTCATAAGGCCCCTTGCTGGCAGAGTCTGTTTGCAGCTCCAATGGCTCCTGCTGGGCCACAACAGGATGGATCTTGACAGACTTGAACCCTGAGCCCCCTCTAAGAAAATGAAATTCAGTGTAAAGAAAAGTTTCACACTTAAGCAAGAAAAACAGGAACAATGAGAGGGATCTTGGAGTCCTGGTGGACAACCTCTTCAATAGGAGCCAGCCATGTGCAGCAGCTGCCAAAAAAGTCAACGCAGTCCTAGGTTGCATTAACAGAGGGATGGAGTCAAGATCACGTGAAGTATTAGTACCACTTTATAAAGTTTTAGTAAGACCATACTTAGAATATTGCATCCACTTTGGCCGTCATGATAGAAAAAAGATGTTGAGATCCTAAGAAGTGTGCAGAGAAGAACAACAAAGACGTTTAGGGGACTGGAGGCTGAAGCCATTTCCCAGGCTATTTTCAGGGGGCTTGGGGGGCATTTTCAGGCTACTTTTTGGGCCATTTTGGGACATTTTCAGGGTGTTTTCAGACCATTTTCTGGCACTTTGGCATCTGCTGGTGCCAGAAACCAGAAGGGCAGCTGGTGATGGCTCTGTGTGCCATCTCTGACACATGTGCCATAGGTTCGCCATCACAGGCATAGGGTCTCCTGCTTGAGCAGGTGGCTGGACTAGAAGACCTCCCCCCCAAGGTCCCTTCCAACTCTGTTATTCTACATTCTGTTACTACAGCTTCATGCCAAAAGTAGTGTTCACATTCATAACTTTGATTCCCTGATCTGGAAATCAAAAGGCTGGCAAAGGGTGATGGGCAAACCCACGAGCAAAGATAAGCCAGGAGGGACCTAACAAACTCCTGGACTTCCTCCACAATCTTCGTCATCCCCTTCCTGCAGCCTTAACAGCTTCTCTCTTCTCTCACCAGGTCTTTGTCCATCCTGAGTGGGACTCCGGGAAAATCATCAACGACATCGCCCTCATCAAGCTGGCCACGCCTGCCACGTTCACTGAGACAGTGTCTCCCGTGTGCCTGACCGATGCCACAGACTCGTTCAAGAGCGGAGACCTTTGTGTCACCAGCGGTTGGGGCAAGACACGTTACAATGGTGGGTCTGAGAGGAATCTTGGCTATTCAGGGGTCTGCTTCTTCCTTCTGCTTTGGATAGAAACCAGTGTGCAGAAAAATGAGTAGGCTCAGCCAGTAGGGAAGTGGTGGAAAGAGGGTTCACCTAAGCAGCTTTGGCTAACCATGGCCAGATGTTTGGATGTTGGATGTTTATTATACTTGTATGCCGCCCTATTCCCGAGGGACTCAGGGCGGCTAACAAACAAGTGGGGAAGGGGGAAATACAAAAAACAAACAAGACAGAAACAAGATACACAAAACAGATTAAAAACAACACAACAGTCACAGCGATTCAAGTGGGGCTGGGAACTCATCAGCCCCAGGCCTGCCGGAATAGCCAGGTCTTGACGGCTTTGCGGAAAGCCAGAAGGGTGATGAGGGTCCGAATCTCCACCGTGAGATCGTTCCAAAGGGCCGGAGCAGCCACAGAGAAGGCCCTCCCCCGAGGGGTCGACAGTCGACATTGGCTAGCTGATGGTATTCGGAGGAGGCCTAATCTGTGGGATCTAATTGGTCGTAGGGAGGTAATTGGCAGGAGGTGGTCTCTCAAGTACCCAGGTCCGATACCATGTAGGGCTTTAAAAGTAACGACTAGCACCTTGAAGCATGTCCGGAGTCCAACAGGCAGCCAGTGCAGCTTGCGGAGGATAGGTGTGACGTGGGTGTACCGAGGTGCACGCACAATCGCTCGCGCGGCTGCATTCTGGATAAGCTGAAGTCTCCGAATGCTCTTCAAGGGCTGCCCCATGTAGAGCGCATTACAGTAGATGGACAAAATCTAGAAGGTAGCAATGGCAAGAGTCTTCTTCTGCTCCCAAGAAAGGTTCCTTAGGTCCATGTAAGTCACCTGGAGTTTTATGTTATGCACAACTGCAGAGGGACCAGCTAGCACAGTACAAAATATCTCTACAATTCAACCCATAAGTTGGAGAATTGGAGTCATCAAAATGAAGAGGCTCATCATCCCTCAGTCCCACAAGTTCCTGTCTGTCTGGAGACCACCGATTTCTCCTGGCAGCCAGTATCTCCAGGATCCAGAGAAGGGATCTCTGCTCCCAGTTTGTGAAGGAAAGCTGAGGGTTTATTCTCCTCACTTCACCTAGGAGTTGGGAGGTATATTGTACAACCTGAAGGAATAGGTGGCACCTGAATGCCAAGGGAAGGGAAAGGGTGAAGGTGAGACAGGAATAAAGGGGAGAGGAAGGAGGGGATTGGTGAGGAGGGAAGGGGAGAGGAAGGGAGGAAAAGGGAAGGGAAGGAAGGGAGAAGAAGGGAGAAGGGGGAAGGAAGGGGAGGGAAAGGAAAGAAAAGGGAGGGGAGGGAAGGGAAGAAAAGGAAAGGAAAGGGAGGGGAGGGAAAGGAAGGGAAAGGAGGGAAGGGAAAAGAGAAGGGAAAGGAAAATGGAAGGGGGAATGGAATGGAATGGGAGGGGAGGGGAGAAGAGAAGAAAGAAGAGAAGAGAGAAGAGAAGAGAAGCTTGCTAGCTTCTCCTAGCCCAGTGATGGCTAACCTTTTTCCCATCATGTACCAAAAGTGGAGGGAGAGCAGGGGGGTTGTGCATGGGTGTGCCCACATCCATAATACTATGCATGCGGGCCCCTCGCACCCATCCGTGTGCGACCCTCGACCACCCCCCTGCTTTTGGCACGTGATGGACCTGTTTTTTACCCTCCCCAGCTCCAGAGGCTTTATAGGAACCTGGGGAAGGTGAAAACAGCCCCCCCCCCCGCCCACCCACCCAGAGGCCCTCCTGAGCCAGAGGGCGAAAAATGGCCCAATGCACAAATTGGAAGTTCATTCCCGAATTTCCATTTACACGTTGGGCTGTTTTTCACCCTCTGGAGATTTCAGGGAAGCCTCCAGAGGGCGAAAAACACCCGGAGAAGAAGGTTGAAGTCAGCTGGGCAGCACACGCATGTGCTCTGGAGCTGACAGGGCAATGCCTTACATGCCCTAACAAATGGCTCTGCATGCCACCTGTAGCACGTGTGCCATAGGTTCACCATCACTGTCCTAGCCAAAATCATCAACTCCACAAAATTATTTTCTGCATGGCATTGAACTACAGAAACTTAAATCCTGCCCTGAAATATTTACATTTGAAATTCAGCTAATGGGAAAGCAGGGGAAACAGGAAGATCAGCATATTTCTCTCTGTTCACTGCAAGCACCTCAGGTTGCAACAATAGGCCAAAGGTGTATTGTTTTATCTGCAGCATGATGCACAGAGGAATGGCGGGGTGGGTGGGGAGGCTAAGAAAAATTGAACACAGAGCAGCTGATCAGCCTTCTGGGGTGAGTTCTGAGTTCGCAGGAGGCCAGAGAGCAGCCAAAGATGGATAAGATCCTTTACACTGGAAACCTTCTGGCTGCTGATTTAATCTTTTCTCTCGCAGCTTTCGACACACCATGTAAGTTGCAACAAACAGCCCTGCCTCTCCTGTCCAATGAGCAGTGCATGGAATTTTGGGGCAACAAAATCACTGATTCGATGATCTGCGCGGGTGCAGCAGGCTCTTCTTCATGTATGGTGAGCACACCCCTCCCCCCCCCAAGTCTCCTCCATTTACTTATCTCTGTTTTTGAGGCTGCTCCTATTGGGGTTGCAAAAATCTAAACGTCAGCAACTTTAAGAAGTTGCTATATTTGGGCTGGTGGAGTCCTCCAAATCCCCACTAGAGGGCAGCAAAGGATTAGAGTTGTCGAGATTGGTTTTAAAATAGATGGATTTAACAGATTAACAGAGTTGGAAGGGATCTTGTAGGTCATCTAGTCCAACTCGCCCCCCCCCCCCAAGCAGGAGACTCTACACCATTTCTAACAGAAGGCAATCCAGTCCCTTCTTGAAAGCCTCCAGTGATGAAGCTCCCACAACCTCTGAAGGCAACTTCTGTTCCATTGGTTGATTGTTCTCCCTGTCAGGAAATTCCTCCTTATTTCCAGGTTGAATCTCTCCTTGTTCAGCTTCTATCCATTATTCCTTGTCTGACCTTCAGGTGCTTTGGAAAACAGGTCGACCCCCTCCTCTCTATGGCAGCCCCTCAAATATTGGAAGACTGCTCTCCTGTCTCCCCTGGTCCTTCTCTCCACTAGACTAGCCAGGCCCAGTTCCTGCAACTGTTCATTGTATGTTTTAGCCTCCAGTCCCCTAATCATCCTGGTTGCTCTTCTCTGCACTCTTTCTCTGCACACAAGCCACATAGAAACTAACCAGGTTTGCATTAGAGGAGCTTAGCAGGTGGCACAAATGAAGCTGTTGGGTTTTTCACTAACTTAGTTCTTAAAGTGCAACATGCTTTAAGCCCACATTTCAGCTGAACTGGCCAGATCTTTTGGCTTTCAGATGCCAAGTGGGGAAAACTGGGGCCAATCCCACCCCTAAAATTCTGCCTGAGTGGGGGGGGGGGAAGTGGGGTCTCCAAGGAACTCAAATCCTTTTTATTTGTTTTTGGTATCTGCAGGGCGACTCTGGCGGACCCCTGGTGTGCCAGAAGGGCAACATTTGGAAGTTGGTGGGCATCGTTTCTTGGGGTAGCGGCCGCTGCTCGGTCACAACGCCAGCTGTCTATGGCCGGGTCAACGTCTTGCGTGACTGGGCAGAGACGATCATGGCCAATAACTGACCTCTCTGAGCCTTTGGAGAAGGAGAGAAAGCAATGAAGGCATTAAAATTGTTTTTCTCTTGAGCCTTGGACTTGTCTTGCTTATGGGTGGCCCACCCAATGCAGATGTGGGCATTGGATATAGATTAAGAGAGTTAGAAGGGACCTTGTAAGTCATCTAGTCCAACCCCCCCCCCCACCCACCCAAGCAGGAGGCCCTACGCCATTTCTGACAGATGGCAGCCCAGTCTCTTACTGAAAGCCTCCAGTGGTGAAGCTCCCACAACCTCTAAAGGCAACTTCTGTTCCATTGGTTGATTGTTCTCCCTGTCAGGAAATTCCTCCTATTTCCAGATTGAATATCTCTCCTTGGTCAGTTTCCACCCATTATTCCTTGTCTGACCTTCGGGTGCTGTGGAGAATAGCTTGACCCCCTTCCTCTCTGTGGCAGCCCCTCAAATATTGGAAGGCTGCTATCCTGCCTCCCCTGGTCCTTCTCTTCCCTAGACTAGCCATGCCCAGTTCCTGTAACTGTTCATCGTATGTTTTAGCCTACAGTCCCCTAATCATCCTGGTTGCTCTTCTCTGCACCCTTTCTAGAGTCTCCACATCTCTTTTATACTGTGGTGACCAAAACCGGATGCAGTACTCTAGGTGTGGCCTTACTAAGGCTTAATAGAGTGGTATTAGTACCTCCCTTGATCTCAATTGTATCCCTCAGTTAATGCAATTTAGGATCGCATTGGCTTTTTTGGCTGCCTCTGCACACGGCTGGCTCATATTTAGCTGGTTGTCCACCAAGACTCCGAGATCCCTCTCACAGTCACTGCTATTAAGCCTGGTTTCACCCAGTCTGGAAGGTGCAGTTAAATAAATCCTGAACAGAATCCAGAACTTGGAGCTGGAGGCACTTTGGGGCCAATTCATCGCTTTGTATACCACGTTGAGTCTTCAGGAGAGGCAAAATATGACTGCTGTGGCTTTGAAGGGCCAGTCTATACTCCCATGGGGTCCTCACTCATCTTCCCCTCCCCCATAGCCTTTCAGCACAGCCAGATCAGAACCGAAATTTGGATCTCTCATCTCGTGCTCCTAATCTTGGGATTGTGGACTTGCTGATTTTGAAAAGCAGATGTTTGTTCAGGGCAGGAAACCTGGGCCCCATTGTCCATTCAGCTCTTGTGCTGATGGTGGACATTCTCCATCATCCAGGTCATGGTTGTCCCAAAGGTGCTTTTTCAAGAGGCAACTGGATTTTCTGGTTTTCCTTTGAAGACGTTTCGCTTCTCATCCAAGAAGCCTCTTCAGCTCCAGAGCTGAAGTCCAGTTGCCTCTTGAAAAAGCACCTTTGGGATCTCCGGTGGATTGTGTGTCGCCCTGACGAACAGGGAATTGCATGCAATTATGCATTTTAAAAGGAACCGATGTGTAACTCATGATTAGCTGGAAAGAATAACTTTCTAACATTGGGCAAGGGATTTGTTTCCACTTGGGCTTTCCAAACTGAGAGTGGAAAAAATTCTTAGCAAAGCTGAAGTCACAGGAAACTTTTGAACTACTGAAAAAATGCTGAGCTGGAACCAGAAATAACATCAGAACTGCTAATTTTCAAGCAACTAGTTCCGTGACGACAAACCTATGTCACTCGTGCCAAAAGTGGCATGCAACGCCCTCTCTCCAGGCATGTGAGCCATCTCCTATTGCTCTTCCGGGTCCCGATACACTGGCCAGCTGGTCTTCACATGCGCAGGAGTGCTGGGAACCAGAAGAGCAGCCGCCCGGTGTGCATGCATATGCCAGGAAGATGGCGCACACCTGCGCACTGACCAGATGGTATTTGCATCTGCATGTACGCCATAAACCAGAAGACCAGGTTCCCAGTGCACATGTGTGTGCCGGAAACCGGAAAATCATCTTCCCAGCGCCCACATACAGACAGTGGTCTTTCAGTTTACGGCACCCACTTGAAGCATGCTCCCATTTTGGCACCGGGTGCCGAAAAGGCTCGCCAGCACTGATCTAGTTGGTCTTCCAGCTTTGGCTTTCGGTCCCACAGGCCCAGCTGTTTTGGGAAGACAATTTCCAGCATGGCCAAGTGGCACAACCTGATCAAAGAAGGTGGATTTTCTTCAGGGATCTTTCTCCTCCCACCCCTCCCCGCCAGCTCTATAAAATTGAAATATTTCCCTAAAAGAAAAAAAAATCCTGGGCTGACCTGGTAGATATTCTTTACCATCATTGGCTGGGCCAGAATCTCCATCCAGATCTTCTCTCCAAGCGAAGGAGTGGAATTCATCTTCAAGATTAAGATAAATGAGTCCTTAAGAAGAGATGAGTGCAATCGATAACACAACAATTAAAGGTACCTACAGAAAATCCAAGCTATCTCATTAATCCTGGGGCACCGTCAATATAATTTAATTAACTGGCCTCAGTGATGGAATTCTACCCCGGGGCCCTGGAAAAATCTTCATTTGTAGCTGACGTTTTCCAACCTCCACAGCAAAGTCCACCCTCAGTTACAGCGATTCAATGGGTGAGAAGCCTTGGCCCAGCTTACCTCACAGGGATGTTGTAAGGAAACTGAGGGAGGGCCTGGCTGAATGAAGCTCCCGGAGAAGACATAAATTCACAAAATAAATGGAGGAGCAAATGCTCTGGAAAGAGACCGTGTAAGCCTGCCAAAACTCGTGCTTCATGCTTATTATGGGTTGTCCCTCACAGCTTCTCATTCCTAAGGGGCAACCTTAAGGTCCCACATTCTGCAACTGGTTTCAAGAAGTCACCCGAGGGTTAGGATGACGTATGCACAAAATGTAGGAAGTATCCCTACAGACGGAATGGTAATAAAGAAAATGTTAGAATGTGCCAAGCTGGACAGGTTAACGATGGGACTTAAAGATAAAGGGGAAACAGTCTTACTCAACATGGGACTTATGGTACAATTGGCTAGATAACAGGTACAGAGATTAGAGACTTAATAACGAAAGAAGATTACAATACAATACAATACAATACAATAGCAGAGTTGGAAGGGACCTTGGAGGTCTTCTAGTACAACCCCCTGCCTAGGCAGGAAACCCTATATCGTTCCAGACAAATGGCTATCCAGCATCTTCTTAAAGACTTCCAGTGTTGGGGCATTCACAACTTCTGGAGGCAACTTCTGTTCCACTGGTTAATTGTTCTCACTGTCAGGAAATTTCTCCTCAGTTCTAAGTTGCTTCTCTCCTTGATTAGTTTCCACCCATTGCTTCTTGTCCTGCCTTCAGGTGCCTTGGAGAATAGCTTAACTCCCTCTTCTTTGGAGCAGCCCTGAGATATTGGAAGACTCCCATTATGTCTCCCCTAGTCCTTCTTTTCATTAAAATAGTAGACATACCAATTCCTGCAACCGTTCTTCATGTGTTTCAGATTAACAAATTAGAAATAAATACAGGCATATAGATATACATAAGGACATATACTGTAAGCAATATTACTATTGGACTGTACGTGACTATAGATTAAAATGTATAGAGCAGTGATGGCTAACCCTTTCTCCTAACATGCCGAAACTGCTCCCATAATGCAATGCACATGCAACATCCCCTCCGCGCCCCCACCCCCTGCACATGCACACGTGACCCCCCCCCCCCGCATCCCAGGCCTCCCTGAAACCTCCTCGGACCAAAAACAGAGTGCGGGGGCACGCTGCATCCCCCACACTCCTCCCTGCCCCCTGAGCATGCTCACGTATCTCCCGCATGCGTGACAGAGACCCCAAAACCAGCTGGATGGGGGGGAGGCGCGCGCCCATGTGTGGTGGCACTGAGCTGGAAGATGGCTCGCCTGCCCACTGAGAGGGCTCTGCGTGCCACCTGTTACATGCGTGTTATAGGTTCGCCATCATAGGTTGTGAAATGTATAGAGCATTATTGTACAACTATGAAAATAAGGGGTATAACTATGACGTACAATATCATGTATTTAAAAGAGACACTGTTGTATGACTACGAAAATAACGGTTATGATCAGGGTGCATACGAGGTATATTTAAAAAGGACTGTTGTTGCAAAACTGGAAACGTGATGTAGAATAAAGGAAAATGCATAATAATTAAAAAAAGAAGTTACCCAAGGCAGACCAACTACAAACAGAACTTATTTCCCTCTTTTTCTCCCTCCCTGTCTCTTTCTTTTTCTTTCTCCCTCCGTCCCTCTTTCTCTTTCTTTCTTTTTCTCTCTCTCTTCCTGCCTTTTGAAAATCCTCTGTCAGAAGAGGTCTGTCGAGGCAGATCTCCAGTTCCTGGCTAGGTTCCTTCAGGAGGCAAGAAGTTTTGCTTCTCATCCAGAGCTGAAGAAGCTTCTTGGATGAGAAGCAAGACGTCTCCAAAGGAAAAAAATAGGAAAGTCCAGTTGAGGTCTGAAAAAGACCTTTTGGGACAACCTGGAGGACCGAGAATCTCAGTAGAGATTAAGCGATGCACTTTGGGATGAATCCCCTTCGAATGGTCCAAGGGTGTGAACGGATTTCCAGAAAAATTGCAGACTGCAGGATCCGTTTGCGCTTCAGTTTGAGATGCAGGCAGGACAGACTCATCCCCAACAGCCTGCGCCTGAGTTCAACAGGGAAGGGACACAGGGAAGAAAGCACAGCTCCACAACACAGGTCCTTTCAGCAGTTCCAAGAAGGCTCCACATCCATTTGCTCCACTCAGGTAACCCTGAGGACAGAGATAAACCGCCAGGTGGCCTCAACAACCCTCTAAAAGGATGCAAATGACCAGCCGCCTGCAAGGAATATAAATCCTTCCATTGACCACCTTGGAGGTCATTTAGTCTAACCCCCTGCTCAAGCTGGAGACCCTACACCAGGGGTGAAATCAACTTACCTTCGCTACTGGTTCACAAATGTGAGCACTCGTGCCGGCCACCTCCACACAGGCGCGGGACCTTCCTTGCATGCGCAGAGCATCAAAAACAGGACATGATGATGTCCAGGTGTGGGGGGCAGAGCCTCCTGCTGCCACTGCTACCGGTTCGACCCAACCGGATAGAACTGGCTGAATTGCACCACTGCTGTATATGATTCCAGACAAGTGGCTGTCCAGTTACTTTTTAAAAGCCTCCAGTGTTGGAGCACCCACAACTTCTGGAGGTCAGCTGTTCCCCTGATTGTGCTCACTGTCAGGGAATGTCTCCTTAGTTCTAGGTTGTTTCTCTCCTTGATTAGTTTCCATCGATTGTTCCTTGTCTTGCATTCAGGTGTTATAGAGAATTTTTCATCCTCCCCTCCCCTGCAACTTTCTTTTATTCCCTGCAAGTGGTTACTCTCAGGCACCAAGAGAGGTATACGCAGTAGATGACATTCTTAATGGGACACTAGACAAACTGTGTCCCATTCGGTTATCCTTTCAGTGATACTTCCTCACTTAAACGGAGAAACAGAATAATTACGATCGGGGAAAAAAACCCAGGAGCAACCTCTAACAAGATGCCCATTTTTAAAGATCTCCTTGTGGGAATCTGCAGGAAATCAGAAACCTCCCTTCTCTTCCCAGCAGAGAGGTAGGTGGTGCTGTTCGGTAGGGAAGGGAGCAAGGGAATGCCAGACTGCCTGGGAAACTGTCACAGACAGTTGAAAATGACCACAGCAGCAGCATCCAGTAGCACTGAAAGCAGCCACATCTTTCCCAAATTGCATTCCCTTGGGAGATCCAGATTTTGGACATACCGTATTTTTCAGACTATAAGACACACTGGTGTATAAGATGCACCAAGATTTCGAAGAGGTAAGTAAGAAAAAAAAGTTTTTGTCCTCCCCGGCCCCAAGGAGCACTCTGCAGGCTTCAGCAGGGCTGGGGAAAGGCAAAAACGCCCATTTTTGTTAAAAACGGGCAGAAAATGGAACCTATTTTTGCAAAAACGGAGGTGTTTTTGCCTTCCCCCAGCCCCGCTGAAGCCTGCAGAGTGCTCCTTGGGGCTGGGGGAAGGCAAAAATGGCTCGTTTTTCACAAAAATGGGATGCAGGGGCGGGACTTTGGGAGGCCAAAAATGGCTGTATTCGATGTAAAAGATGCACCAATATTTCTATGCTCTTTTAGGGGGTGGGGTGGGAAAGGTGTTTCTTATACTCCGAAAAATACGGTATTCTGTAAGTTAGCCCATTTCAGGTATCTTGGTTCAAAAGATTTGCTGGAGTAGCCTACTCTGCAGGGTGCTAAATGGTTGGCTTTGCTCCAGTAAAACGGAAAATCTTTTTTTTTTTAAGTAATGTAAATGCTTAAATTCAGGAGGGGAAAAGGCTGGTTTTACATTAAGGCCTTTTAAAGCCTGGGGAAAATATGTTCTGAAACCTTGGTAGGAATGTCCAAGCGCTACGGCTGCTGGCTTTGTCTTCTCCAAGCCAGGAAGCCCATGGACAGAAGCTGCCAACCAACAGGATTAGCTCAGAAATCCTCAGAGCAATGGTGAAATTCAATTTTTTGTCCTACCGGGTTCTGTGGGCGTGGCAGGGGAAGGAAACTGCAAAATCTCCATTCCCTCCCCACTCCAGTAGAAGGATACTGTAAAATCTCCATTCCCTCCTCACTCCAGGGGAAGGAAACTGCAAAATCTCCATTCCCACCCCACTCCAGGGGAAGGAAACTGCAAAATCTCCATTCCCTCCCCACTCCTGGGGAAGGATACTGTAAAATCTCCATTCCCTCCCCACTCCAAGGGAAGGAAACTGTAAAATCCCCATTCCCTCCCCACTCCAGTAGAAGGATACTGCAAAATCTCCATTCCCTCCCCACTCCAGGGGAAGGATATTGCATAATCTCCATTCCCTCCCCACTCCAGAGAAAGGATACTGTAAAATTTCCACTCCCACCCCACTCTGGGGCCAGCCAGAGGTGGTGTTTGCCGGTTCTCTGAACTACTCAAAATTTCCGCTACTGATTCTCCAGAACCTGTCAGAACCTGCTGAATTTCACCCCTGCTCAGAGAACCCTCCACTTCCTCCCAATCACTCAGGAAAACCCAAACTGGGGGAAGACAAGCCAACACCCCCCACCTCTCTTTCACATTCTTTCATGCCCCATGGAGAGGAGTCTCTCTTAGGCCCCAACAGAATGGATTGTAAGTTTCTTTATTTGATTTAAATAGTGATCATTAGCCAAACAGTTCTGGAATCAAACAGGAAAATATAATTATTTGCCCTCTACAATCGTTGCAAGGGATGGGACCGTCTTCTCGGCTGCAGCCAGACTTGGGGGTCAGGGATCCGGGACTGACATGGTCTGTGTCTACCAAGGAAGGAGAAGTCAGTGTCCCCCACAGGCCCTTCTTCAGCGGGCAGGGGAACCGGACAAAATATTTACAATCCATTCACTCATCCAAGAACTTCTCCGCTTCTTCACAGGGCTGTCAGTTGCCCCAAGACCATCCGGAACTGCTGAGTGCTGTTGGCCAACTCGTGCACCCGTTCCACCATGTCTTTGGCAGCAACTGGGGATGGGTACTGGAGGGCAGCTGTCTTAGTGCTGGCCACGATCTCCTTGAGCAGGTCGCAGAGCAGGTTGCTGTAATGGGTGACCTTCTGGCGGACCTCTTGGGCCTTTGCCTGGCGAGACAGAGTGTCGCCGATGAAGACCAGCTTGTGGGCGCTCAGGATGACGAACTTGCTGTGTGCCACAAAGATCTTGGGGGGCTGGTTAGTGTTCACGGCGGTGAAGAAGGCGTCCACGGCGTTGGTCAACGTCGTGAGGTTGGCCTCACACTGTTCCAGGTAGAAGAGCAGCAGCTGCCGGTCGGAGGGCCCTAGGGCTGTGCCGCCGCCCCGCATGTGAGGGTAGTGTTGTGGGGGTGTCCAGTTGGACAGGTCATTGTCGATGGGGCGAGTCACCTCCTGTTCCAGTCGCTCAAATTGCTTCAGCTGTGGGCAGAGGGCAAAGATGAAAACCAACCTGTCCCCTGGGCTGACTGCAGACCTAACGAAAAGCTCTACACCCCCTAACTCTCTGCAAAGGCTACAATTATCAGTCCGCACAGGAGTTAATTAAGTTGATCATTAAGATCATTTAGGCACGTGGTATTTTAACTACCGTATTTTTCGGAGTATAAGATGCTCCGAAGTATAAGACGCACCAAGCTTTTGGGGAGGAAAACAAGGGGGAGAAATCTGCCTCTGCCTCCCAGCAATTTGCCTCCTTGCAACAAACAGCAAACAGTACGGACAATAGACACTGTTTGTGGTGTATTTCTGTGCATGTGTGTCTGACCCATAGAAATAGCAAAGAATTGGAGAAATGTACATTATGGCAGTATATTAACTATATTAAATGCTTGATCTGAAGAGGTGCTATTGTATCTTCTTTTAAATAGCAGAGAATAACTATACTTCCAGAAAGCACATCAATTTTAACAGCATCTGTACAAGTATAGTCTGAAATATAATACCACAAATAGTGTATATCGTCTGTGCTGTTTATTGCAAGGAGGCAAATTGCTGGGAGGCAGAGGGAGATATTTTCCCCTTGTTTTCCTCCCCAAAAGCTAGGTGCGTCTTATACTTCGGAGAATCTTATACTCTGAAAAATACAGTAACTGGAAAATAAGTCCTGGCATGATTTTTCTGAATGCTCATAATATAAGCCCCACCCCCAAATAAGCCCCAGTTAAGATCATCAGCCCGATGGACACATTTAGTACTGTATTTCCCCCAAAATAAGACCTAAGTGGGTAATAAGCCCTAATGCATCTTTTGGAGCAAAAATTAATATCAGAGCGGATCTTATTTTTGGGAAAATACAATAGCAAACTGTTGACCGAAAGGCAGGAGATGCCATAATTAATGAGAATTATAAAACTGCCAATTGACAAATCACAAAGTGACATGAGGAGCCCTGCTGATTAGGCTGATCAAACACATTGTTTACACCAAAGAAGGCTACACAACAATCCGGTCCTTATTGCTTTGGAAATAGGTCAAACTCTTACATAAGGACAGGGAGTCCTCGACTTATAATCATAACCAGAACTTTGGTTGTAAGCAGTGGTGAAATTCAATTTTTTCTTACTACCGGTTCTGTGGGCATGGCTTGGGGTGTGTGGCAGGGAAAGGATAGGCAAAATCCCCATTCCCTCCCTACTCCTGGGGGAAGGATACTGCAAAATCTCCACTCCCACCCCACTCCTGGGGCCAGCTAGAGGTGGCATCTGCCACTTCTCCGAACTACTCAAAATTTCCGCCACCGGTTCTCCAGAACCTGTCAGAACCTGCTGAATTTCACCCCTGGTTGTAAGTCACTGCAGTTGTAAATTGAAGTAGCACATGACTGGACTTGAATTTACAACTGCTTGCAACCAATTGTAAACGTGAGTCAGTTGCCAAGCATCTAAAATGTGATCATGGAACTGGGGGGGTGGGGGTGGGCAGCAGTCATAGACAGGTCATCCTTTTTGAAATCTGTTGTAACCTTGAACGGTGGTTTAATGACCAATCGTAAGTTGAGTGTCGACCCAGAAGATTACATATGTGTAGCCATATTTTATTGTAGCCTTTGTCTATTTCTTCTTAGTTTTAGATTTGCAAGTAAAGGAACTTAACGGTATTTCAGGCTCGCCACTCTCTAACTGTTGAAAAAAAAAGGGGGGGTTACATAGATAAAGGGTGAATGTTATGTCTAGGTGGCATTCCTTCCCGTGGGAACAGCGAGGATGCCTGAAGCTGGAGGAAGGTGGCGTTTAGAGTCCCTGGGCTGATGGACTGAGAACTGATTGGAGATTGTGACTTAGGGGGAAAGTTTCAAACTTTTGCTTTTTATCCTGCATCATTCCGGATCCTGGCCAGAGTCAGAATTATATCAAGTCCTTGTCAATCATATATGTTCCTAATAAACAGACTTTGATGGAAGATGGATGCCTTGGACTTTATTTTATGGGATATGTTACTTGGAAGCTTGGCATTGAAGATTACCTGTCAAGAAAGAATAGCAACAGCAATAGCCCTTAGACTTGTATACCGCTTCACAGGGCTTTGCAGCCCTCTCTAAGCGGTTTACAAAGTCAGCCTATTTGCCCCCAACAATCTGGGTCCTCATTTTACCCTCCTCGGAAGGATGGAAGGCTGAGTCAACCTCTTGAGCCAGTGAGAATCGAACTCCTAGCAGTGGGCAGAGTTAGCCTGAAATTCTGCATTCTAACAGGAAGGAAGGAAGGAAGGAAGGAAGGAAGGAAGGAAGGAAGGAAGGAAGGAAGGAAGGAAGGAAGGGTCAACCTTGAGCCTGATGAGATTTGCACTGTCAAATTGCAGGCAGCCGGCAGGCAGTGGAAGTAGCCTGCAGTACTGCACTCTAACCACTGCACCACGGTGGCTCATTTGATGCCCAAAATGCCCAATCCCTGCCATTGTTGAAGTAACCTGTTGGGTTTCAGAAAGACATGGATTTTTTCCGCACTTTTTAGCAAACTGTCGTACATGCAGGGAGTCCTTGCAGGAAAGGAGAACAGAGGTGGAAATTCATAACTGTAATAATACAGTAGTCCTAGTCTTAACAACCATTCGTTTAGCAACTGTTCAACGGCATTGAAAAAAGTGACTTTATGACCATTTTCACACTTAGGACAGTTGCAGCATCTCCGTGGTCGTGTACTCAGAATTTGGACGCTTGGCAACTGGTTCATATTTATGATGCCTTGCAGTGCTGCATTCTAATCAATGCTCTTATTGCGACCAAAGGACTACAAATCGCTTTCTTTTTTTTTTGTCTCAGCCAGAAACTGCTCTTTACAAAACAGGCCAAGACTTTAGAGGATGGTTGTGAGCCAGAGGAGATGGCCATAAGCTTGGTGTGTGTGTGTGTGTGTGTGTGTGTGTGTGTGTGTGTGTGTGTGTAGAGAGAGAATATTCCCCTACAGACCTGTTGCTGCTCCAGCTGCCCTTTGCCTTGCCGAATGATGTTGCCCCGTTCCAGCAGCTCTTTCTGCGTCTTCTCAAACTCCTCCTTCCCCTGTCCGAGACACAACGAAAGAGGTTAGTGGAAGTCCTACCATGGACGAATGGCGGGAGAAGTTGGTAGAGTTGGCTGAAGTGGCAAAACTGACCATTCTGCTCAAAGAAAAGGATACAAGGGCTTTGATTCCCACGTGGAAACCACTTCTGAACTTCTTGCTTGATGGGGAAAAGAATGAAACTTTGACTTTGGGTTTTATAGATTAGATTGATAGATCTTTGTAGAAATGATTAAAGAAAAGAACATAAGTACTTTTGTTTCCACATGGAAACCACTTCTGAACTTCTTGCTTGATGTGGAAAAGAATGAAATTTTGACTTTGGGTTTCACAGATTAGACTGATAGATCTTTGTAGAAATGGCTTGTTCTTATCATTATGGGAAAACAAAAAGTTGAGATCTGTTGTTAAAGCTTATACTACTGCAACAGAGAGTGTGGGAAGTCAATGCTTCTTTTTTCCCCCCTATCCCTCACTTTTCTTCCCCCTTCCCCCTTCCCCTCATTGTCCTTTTATTTGCTTTTATATTTTGTATTCTATCATACCTTATAACTTAATAAAAAATGTGGGCGGGAGTGGGGGGGGGAGAAGAAAGAGGTTAGTGGAAAGTGCCTCCACAGCAGATCTGGGCATTACACAGACACACACAGACACACAGACACAGACACACAGACACACACACACACACACTGGGGCCAAATCTGATCCCTTGGCTGCCCTTGGCTGGCCCACCGGAGGTCAATTGGAAATTAGAAGTCAAATGTAAATAAGCAGGCCACAGGAGGTGGGAGTCCTTCCATTGGCTGACACCCTCTTGTGGCCCCCTTGGGAAAATTAATCCCCCATCCCTGCTGAGAAGGACCCACAGCTCAAGCCCCTTGGCCCCATCTGCAGACCTCAAGGCAGCTCCCCAAAGCCTCCATGGAGAGGAGAAATGGGGGCCGTAGACATGGTGGCACACAACAGTATTCCAAAGGCGGCTATTGCACCACGAGAAGACCAGCACCTCATGTGTAGAAGAGAATAACTCATAAGATTGACATTAACAGATTAACAGAGTTGGAAGATACCTTGGAGGTCATCTAGTCCAATCCCCCCATCCAAGCAGGAGACCCTACACCATTTCTGACAGATGGCAGTCCTGTCTCTTCTTGAAAGCTTCCAGTGATGAAGCTCCCACAACTTCTGGAGGCAACTTCGGTTCCACTGATTAATTGTTCTAACTGCCAGGAAATTTCTCCTTAGTTTTAAGTTGCTTCTCTCCTTGATTAGTTTTCATCCATTGTTTCTTGTCCTGCCTTCAGGTGCTTTGGAGAATAGGTTGACCCCCTCCTCTCTGTGGCAGCCCCTCAAGTGTTGGAAGACTGCTATCCTGTCTCCCCTGGTCCTTCTCTTCTCTAGACCAGTCATGCCCAGTTTCTGCAACCATTCATTGTATGTTTTAGCCTCCAGTCCCCTCATCATCTTCATTGCTCTTCTCTGCATTCTTTCTAGAGTCTCAACATCTTTTTCGTAGTGTAGTGACCAATATTGAACGCCTTTCCTTCAAGAGAAAAAGGCAGGATACACCCCTATTTATCTGGCATCAACAGCCCTGTAAGTTAGGTTCATCTGGGAGAGAGGGATTGTCCCAAGATCTCCCAGGGAGTGCCAGAATGACAGCAGTGGTGAGTTCTGGCCGGTACGCCCCCGTACCGATGTACTGGTGGCAGCCGGGAGCAGCAGCCACTGTACCGGAACGGTGTTTTGGTGGGCTGACCCTCCCGCCCGTGTTCCTTACCTGCTTTTAAGCCAACTGGGTCATTCGTGCACACGCGAGCAGCGTACGCCACCTTCATGACCTCCGCAGAGCAGCTGGAGCGTCGCAGGGCAGTGGGCATGCATGCGTGCGCAGTGTGCGTGCCCGAGGTAGACGTCCGGCCCCGTCGCAGCATACTGGTTGCGACGGGATCCGGAACCCACCACTGGTCTGCAGGCGAAGGAAGACTAGAACCAGGCATTAATTCTGCTCCCCTTAATTAAGCATTGTAATAAATAACGTTATGCTGATCAACATTAACACTGTAGAAATCATAAGTGATAGGGTATAGGGTTTCCTGCCTAGGTTTCCTGCCTAGGCAGGGGGTTGGACTAGAAGACCTCCAAGGTCCCTTCCAACTCTGCTATTGTATTGTATTGTTATCAGCTTATTCTTGTTATTTATCATTAAAGGTTTAAATTATCAAAAATCTAAAGCTGTGTTTCTCAGTCTTGGTTTCTTTAAGATGTGTGGACTTCAACTCCCAGAATTCCTCAGCTGGCCGTGGAAAGTGTGCATTCAGAGAGAAATTCATACTGATCACATTCACACGTAAAAGATAAGATCGGCCAGAAACTGCCAGAAATGACCAATTTGGCCTGCAGCATGAATCTATCAGACATGATCATCCCAAGTGTGTGAGGGGGACTAGTTCCCTCCCCTCCCCCCCAACTGGCCCTCCCCTCCCAGCCCTCCTGCCCAAGGCCGAGCCCACCTGGAGGTGCACGTAGTCATAGTCTTCCATCCAGCCGCCCTCGTTGTTCTCGTACTGCCCGTCGGGCGAGTCCTGGGCCAGGAACTTGGGCGGAGAAGGCAGGGGCCGCGACTGGATGTTGCTGGCCTTCTCAGAGGGTGTGCCGTGGGGATGGCCGCCCTCCCCCGAGGAGGCCGGGGACCCCCTGGTCCGTCTGAAGAGCAACGAGGCATTGCCATGCAGGAAGGAGGCCAGCTGCTTGGTGTCGTCAGGCACCCCCCGCGAGTACATGACCAGGTGCTCGAGGTCATCTGGCGCCCCCGGCTTGGCAGCGACCAGGGCGCTAGGGGCCCAGCCGCAACCCTCCAAGGCCTGGCTGTGCCGTAGTAGCGCCTGGTAGACCTCCTCCATCTTCTGCACCTGCTTGCTGAGCTTGGAATAGAGGGAGCGGTCGGAGGCCTGGGCGGCGCTGCCCACCACCCCACGAGCAAATTCCAGCAGTTCCCTGAGGGCGCCCTTGATGCTCTCCGCTGCCCCCCGGATGTGTCCCGCGTGGGTCTCCATCCTCTCGGGGCTGCGCCAGCTGCCACTGATGAAAGACATGAGAGACGAGACAGATGTGTTGACGTTGCTCTGGAGCCGGGCCAGCGTCTCCATCGCAACATCCTGGTCGAGGGGTAACTCCTTGTCCGGAGCTTCCCGAACGGGCACCATGTCCAGAGAAGAATTGGAAAGGTTGCTGCGGGTACTGCCCGTGCTGGAGGCCGAAAGCCGCTTGCCGTCAGCCCGATCAGCCTGTGGGGGGACGTCGTAGATGTAGTCGGCTTCTCCGTCCTTCCCACCGAGGGTCAGCTCTCGCGGCACGTCATACAACTCCTGGCTGGCCAGTTTTCTCAGCCCTGGTGGGACGTCGTAGATCTCCTGAGCTTCTGACACCCCTTTGGTGGCGGGGGGAGGCACGTCGTAGACGTCTTCAGGCAAGGGAGGCTCCGCCAGGGGCGCCAAGGGTGGAGCCAGGATGAGCAGATGACGCGACGGGTCGAAGGGCTTCACCTTGCAGAAGGCGGGGGGCACGTCGTAGGTCTCCTCCCTCAGGGGGCCATCTGGAACATCCTTGCTGACTGACGGAGGGATGTCATATACCTGCAAAGATAAATCAGCCAACTGATCCAACACCGTACAGGTCAGGGATTTCCAACCTTGGCAACTTTAAGACTTGTGGACTTCAATTCCCAGAATTACTCAGCCAGCAAAGCAAAGCTGGCTGAGGAATTCTGGCAGTTGAAGTCCATAAGTCTTAAAGTTGCCAAGGTTGGAGACCCCTGGACTAGAGTGAATAACAAAATAATAGAGTTGGAAGGGACCTATTCTATTCTATCCTGTTCTGTTTTGTTCTGTTCTGTTCTGCTCTGCTCTATTATTCTACTCTACACTACTCTACTGTTAGTTGTGTTTTGCACACTGAGTAAGTCCAAATCAACCAAGCAAACACTATAGACTAGAGCAGGGGGCTCCATTATGGTTGTATGTTGAGGACTACCCGTACCAGGGTCTCCAACATGGCAACTTTAACACTTCTGGACTTCAACTGGCTGGCAGTTGAAGTCCACAAGTCTTAACGTTGCCAAGGTTGGAGACCCCTGGTACAGGTAGTCCTCGACATGCAACCATAATGGAGCCTGCCTAGAATGGCCATAAGACATAGAGGGTTGTAAAATCAGGCATATAATCAACCACAATATTACGACATTTTTTGCAGCAACACAATTGCCAATTGCACAAAGTTTCGTGATATGACGGGCAGAGGCCCAACGAACAGAACTTTCAATGCAGGTCATAAATAGGCGGAAGTAGGTCTTTCATAACTTTGGTTTAAGTGCTACATGAACCATCGTAAGTGTATTGTTAAGCGAGGGTGTATTGTCACCCTGCTTATTTTGATCATCTCAACTTGTCCTCATGATAAACAGGGAGAAAATGAAATGTGATAGAAATACTTCCTAGATCCCCGCTTTTTTCTCCCCCAAAGACCAGATCCTTGGATTAATTGGGCAGACCTCAATGTAGGACCACAATTGAGTTCAACATTTCCATGGCTAAACAGGCGTTAAGTGAGTTTTGCCCCATTTTACGACTTTTCTTGCCACAGTGGTTAAGATCAGTGTTTCTCAACCTTGTCAACTTGAAGATGTCTGGACTTCAACTCCCAGAATTCCCCAGCCAGCGAATGCTGGCTGGGGGATTCTGGGAGTTGAAGTCCAGACATCTTCAAGTTGACAAGGTTGAGAAACACTGGGTTAAGTGAATCACGGCCATTGATACGGTTGTTAAGTGAATCTGGCTTCCCCATTGACTTCGCTTGTTAGAAGGTTGCAAAAGAGAATCACATGACCCTGAGACACTGCGACCGTCATAAACATGAGTCAGTGGCTAAGGATTTGAATTTTTGATCACGTGACCAAGGCGGATGCTGCAAAGGTCATAACGGTGAAAAATGGCCAGAAGTCATTTTTCCCAGTGCTGTTGCCACTTCAAACGGTCACTAAGTGAACTGTTGTAAGTCGAGGACTACTTGTGCAGCCCACAGCAGGATAACGAGCAGAGCAAAAGCTCAGCATTGTACTTTGAATTGTAAGATTTGGGATATTCTGTTCAGGAAACCTTCCAATTAAGTGGAATTAGCTCAACTGATTCTGAGATGGTTTGCCAATGAAGCTTAAATTCTCTTCTTTCTCATTTACAGCCTGAGAAACTAGGGAGAGTTTCTTCTTTTTTTAAAAAAAATAGTTTTTTTCATTTTTGTTTTCATACAGGTAACCACAAGTATAGCATTACATCTTAAGCAGCACTATTTTGTGTTATCCAATATTATATCAGTTCCTCTTACACAGGGACTATCATTTGTTTTTCTGCTTTTCATATATCCTCTCCACCACCATCCTGTTTTCTCTCCCTCTCTCCTCCTCCCTAACTCCTTTCTTCCCTCTACCATCCCTCTCTTCTCTCCTTCCCCTTCCTCTCTCCTTCTCCTCTCTCCTCTTTCCAATCCTTCTCTCTCTCCTACTCTTTTCCTCCCTCTGCTCCCTCTCCCAAGGGAGAGGGTCTTCTGAGTCTCTCGCCCCACTCATTGCAGATGCCTCGACTTACGACGACAATGGGGACCAGAATTTCCACTGCTGAGCAAGCTGGTTATTAAGTGAATCTCTGCCTAATTTTATGACTTCCTCCTTGTCAGTGTTGTCAAGCAAACCACAACAGGGTTAAAACGAAAACAGGCGGTCCACTTTAGCCTTGAGAAGCCTTGACTTATCTGTATTCAGGGCCCTTTGATTAAGGAACGGCAATGTTTATTTTATTTTTTCCCCTTTCGGATTACATTGAGGAATGAATTGTCACTTTTGCTTTGCGTAAAGGACTTGCGTGTAAAACAAAGGGCAGGGAAGTTAATAATTACTTCATTACCTTGGAGAACAAGGATGTGTGTGTGTGTGTGTGTGTGTGTGTGTGTGTGTGTCCGTCCGTCCTCCAGGCACAGACTATACAGAAACACCAACTCCTGCTGGCAAGGAAAGTGTCAACCAAAGGAGCACAATGCCCAATTCTAACAATTCACCCCCTGATTTTAACGGGCCATATCAAGGAGTGTGTGCGTGTGTGTATGAAGTGACCCATAAATATCAGGAGTCATGAAAACTAGCAATGCTCAACACTTCTCCTCCTCCAGTTTACAAATATCAGCCGATGAAAGATAAGGTCCTTTGGCAAACTGGGCTGAAATTTGCAACCAAACCTTTGTTGTGCTGTGAATTAATTTTAGGGTACATATAAGCCCTCGACTTACGGACCGCAGTTTGGGATGAGAATTTCTGCTGCCAAGCAAGGCAATGAGTCATCCTTCACAACCTTTTTCTGCCACGGGTTTTAAGCGAACGACCAGCGGTTACGTAAATCATACAGTGGTTTAAGGAAACGGGGCTGTCCTTGTCGGAAGCCACCTGGGAAAGGAGGCATGTGGCGACCACAACCTGGGAATGTCGCATCTGTCGTGAATACATGTCGGTTGCAATACAAGCACCTGAAATTTTGATCCCATGATCATGGGGAAATTGCAACGCTCATAAGCGCAAGGACTATTGTTAAGCGCAAAAATGGAAAGAGACTTTGATGCCTACCATGGACGAATGGCTGCAGAAATTGATGGAGTGGCTGAAATGACAAAACTGACCACTCTGACCAAAAAAAAGGACATCAGTACTTTTGTTTCCACATGGAAACCGCTTCTGAACTTCTTGCTTGATGTGGAAAAGAATGAAACTTTGATTTTTACAGATTAAATTCTTCTAGAAATTACTTGTTCAGAAGTAGGTTTCACATAATTTTACCACTAGTTTGCCGCGCAGTGAAAATGTGAGCCTTTTGCAAGCGCGCTTTGCTCGCACGTGCAGATTGCAGACATGCTTAGAAAATGTGGCTAAATAGGATGGCATAGCGCCAGGTTGGGTGGGCGTGGCCACCCCCACCCACAGGGCGCCATGACCAGTTGGCCTGAACCGTTCTGAACCGGCTAAATACCATCACTGAACTTGTTCCTATTACTCTGGAAAAGCAAAAAGCTGTGATTTAATGCTACTGCCTTATTTTACTGCAACAGAGAGAGTGAGAAGTCAATGTTTCTTTTTCTATTTTCTTATCCCTCCTCACGTCTCTTTCCCTTTTCCTTCTCATTGTTCTATTATTTACTTTTGTATTTTATATTTTAAAATACTTAATAACCTAATTAAAAAAACAACCAATTTTGTTGGATTTATTTTGTGCAATGACAATAAAGGCTGTTGGGGATGTTTGGCAGAAAAATAAGTGCAACGACTGGTCGTAAGTCACTTTTTTTGGCGCTATTGTGACTTTGAATGGTCACTAAATGAATGGACGTAAGTTGAGGACTACCTGTCTCCAGCTACGGGTTCTGCTGTCCCATCTTTGCTCAGGGTCCGAAGTTTTCCCCATCTACTGTTGCACCAGGTCAAATCCGGAGAACAGCAAAGATCATTCAGAGACAGGAAGGACATCCAGCTAGTCCTTGACTTAAAACAGTTCATTTAGTGAACAGTTCAAAGTTACAACAGCCATGAAAAAAAGTGACTTATGACAGTTTTTCACACTTACTACCATTGCAACATCCCCAGGGTCATGTGATCAAAATTCGGATGTTTGGCAAACCGACTTATAGATGGTTGCAGTGTCCCGGGGTTGTGTGATCCAATTTTGCGACCGTCCGAAAAGCAAAGACAACGAGGAAGGCAGTAACCAGGTTACTAGCTTAAATAACGGAAGTGATTCACTTAACAATCGTGGTCAAAAAGGTTGTAAAATAGCGTTGTAAAATTCACTGAACAAATGTCTCACTTAGCAACATCAATTTTGGGCTCAATTGTGGTCATACGTCGAGGACTACATGTGGTGACTGTTCAAAGTTACAAGGCACTGAAAAAAGTGTCTTCTGGCCATTTTTCACTCTTACGACCATTTCAGCATCTCCATGATCAGAATTCAGATGCTTGGCAACTGACTCACATTTATGACAGCTGCCGTGTCCCAGGGTCATATGATCCCCCTTTTGCAACCTTCTGACAAGCAAACTCAAAAGGGAAGGCAGATCCATTTAACAACCGTCTTACTAACATAAACAACTACAGTGATTCACTTAACAATGGTGGGAAGAACGATGGTAAAATGGGGCCAAATTCGCTGAACAAATTTTCACTTAGCGACAAACTGTGGCTGTAAGTTGAGGACAGCCTGGAAAAGACAGGCAGAAACCTGCTCTCACTCCAAGCTGTTTCCAGTGACAAGAAAGTTTGTAAAACTCACTGAACAACTGCCTTACTTAGCAACATAAATGTTCAGAAAATTCAGTTGTGGTTGTACGTCGAGGAGCACCTGTATACAGGAGAGGTTTTCTCACAACACACAAACGCAAACTGTCAGAGGACACACAATGGCTAAATCCTGGCCTGGCCAAAAGGCCTTCTCTGCCGTCCAGTGGGCTGGTGCCCCTTACTAGAGGTCTCAACCGTTGGCTCAACCGTTGCTGCCCCTTCTCCAGACCCCTTCCGACTAACAAAGCCACGATTCCCACTCCTGGGTGGTTCTGGGGGCCCCACTCACCACTGGCAGGTTCTTCTCCACGCTGGGGGGTACATCATAGATCTCATGGGCTCCACTGTTGGCGGTCTTGCCCATCATCGCAGGGCTGTCGTAGACCTGGGCAAAGGAGACATTGTGAAGCTGCTTTTTCAAGCAATCAACCAAAATCCCTCCATGATTTTCTCCACCTCTTGTCTCAGGATATGGAACTATTGCAGGCCTCGAGGCTTAAACCCCCTCCTGATATAAGTAGCCTCTGGCTTCTTCATCACCCCCTTTCTTTGAGAAGAGAATCATGGGGCCACAGTGGTCAGAACGCGGTACTGCGGGCTAATTCTGCCGACTGCCAGCAGTTTGATTCTCACCAGGTTCAAGGTTGGCTCACCTCATCCTTCTGAGGTGGGTAAAATGAGTGCTGTTGCCTTTCCTTCATCCTCTCCTCCCTCTTCCTTCCTTCCTTCCTTCCCAACAACCACGGCAACAAAGGTCATAAAATGGGGCAAAACTCACTGAACAAATATCTCACTTAACAGAAATGTGGGGGGGATCAACCTGGTCGTAAGTCGAGGACCGCCTGTATAACCCCTTCCTCCCTGCTGCTATTGCTGAAGCAGGCCAGAAATTGGCAGGGCCGAATTCGGATGGGGAGAAGAGGAGGGTATAAATGTAACAACATAAATAAATAAAAGTCAAGTGATCGTTAAAGAATCCGCATATGTCCTAAGCCCAGTTTTGACCAGTCTTGGGCCAGGAGGGTAAAAATGGGGTGTGTCCCTGCCACGTCCGTCCCCCCCCCGTGGCCCCCTTGCCCCAAGAGACAAAGCCAGCACACTCACTTCTTGGCCACTCCGATTCACCATCAAGCCCCTTGTGGGGGGCACGTCGTAAATCTCCTGGAGCTGCCGAGGAATGTCATACTCGTCCTGCTGCTCTCCTTTCGGACAGGTCTCGTAAACGTAGACTTGCCCCACCCGTGTGGGGATCACCACCTGCAGAGGAAGGAAGGGGAGGCTTCAGAGCCAGAAAGATGGCCGACTCTATCAAGAACCTGCTTCAGCACCTCGTCCTCTTGGCAGACCCTCACTGGCAGAAGATCCTTTCCAGATGCCGGACTAGCAACATGGGCATCTGGATAGAGGCCACTCTAGCAGAGGCCTGCCATGGAGGACCAGAGGGCCTTGGGGATGAGCAGCATCCTCCCTGCTGGTGCCCACCTGCTCACCTGTTTTGGCAAGGTGAGCAAGCTTTCCTGGCACCACCGTGGAAATTTGTTTGATTGTCTGATCTAATTTCGGAATGGCTGAAGAATTGGCAAAATGCTACCCTGTGGTAAGATGGGCAGTCCATAAATTGATTGATTGATTGATTGGATGAATAGATAGCTAGATGATAGATAGATAGATAGATAGATAGATAGATAGATAGATAGATAGATAGATAGATAGATAGATAGATAGAGGGGAGAGGGAGAGACAGAGAGAGAAAGGGAGGGAGAGAGAGATATGATAGGGAGATAGATGATAGAGGTAGGTAAGATAGAAAGAGAGAGAGATCGGATGGTATTCCTAATACCTTGCAAATGTTGTCATTTTCTCATTCTGAAATCCACAATGTTTGAATCCTCTCACCCCAGAACCTCTGAATTTTTAGTGGATTCAGCTTGAAATTTTGACAGGTTCATGAGGTATTTTTGGTTCATGCTCTGAATTTCAATTTTGGGTGAGAATACTGAAATCCTGCATTAAAAGCTTTTAGGGGTCTTCAAATTCTCTCTCTCCCTCCCTCCCTCCTGCTCTCTCTCCCTCTCCTTTCCTCCCTCCCCTCTGTAGGTGTAGGTTTTTGCAGGAATTCAAGCAGACTCTTCTTGAGCCCAAAGAAGTCAGCAAATGGTCCATTATTTTGCATCCCGACGCTACAAAACAGATCTTTCCTAGCTGCAGGAACTGGATCTGGCAATCCATGCAAGGATCCCTCTTTAAACGTGGTCTGCATGCCCGCACGCACACACGAGGTGCAGCCAACACTTTCTCCAGAAGGGGGCACTGAACACCCACCAACTTCTCCTCGCCAGGCGCTGGCTGCAGGAACTGCCCTCCCCAGGGAAGGGCGGAATGACATCACCTTCTATTTTTAGAGAGGAGCCACGGAGGGGCTGAGGGTTGATGCACAATGAGGGCTGTTTCCCTCCTGGGCGAAAGGAGAGACCCTGGAGCCAGGAGCAGCCTTCCCAGCTGTTGTTTGTTTGCAGAGAAACCACACGCACGGACGGACGGACACACACACACACACACACACACACATGCACAAACCCTGCAGCCAGTGGAGGCTGTGCCAGCGACACTGGAGGATTGTGTGCCCTCCAGCTGCTGTCACCCTCGATTGAGGCAACTCGGAGGCACATCGAGCGATTCAACGTCAAAGTTGGCTTCAACAACAACCCCCCCCCCAAACAAGCGTTTTTTTTGCAACGGCAAAGGTCTTTGGATGTCTAGTGTCAGATGCCAATTAAGAGTAAGATCGCTTGGATCCTGAAAACACCCCTGGCCCCATTTCAGTTCACCCTCCTGGGCTGATTCCTTTGCAATCCCCTGCACACACGCACACACATTCTGTCTTCTCTGACTCCCTCCCTATTATCCATCCATCTGTCTGTCTGTCTATCATCCATTCATCCATCCACCATCCACCATCCATCCACCCATCCACCATCCATCATCCACCACCTAGCCATCCATCCACCCACCCTCCCTCCGTCCATCCTGTGTCTGTCTGTCTGTCTGTCTGTCTAGAACAGTCAACTGATGGAAGAGAATTTGCCTTTAGAATTTGTGGGAGCTTCATCACTTGAAGCTTTCAGCCATCTGTCAGAAATGGCGTAGAGTCTACTTGGGCTACATGACCTACAAGGTCCCTTCCAACTCTGTTAATGTCTGTCTGTCTGTCTGTCTGTCTAGAACAGTCAACTGATGGAACAGAATTTGCCTTCAGAATTTGTGGGAGCTTCATCACTGGAAGCTTTCAGCCATCTGTCAGAAATGGCGTAGAGTTTACTTGGGCTACATGACCTACAAGGTCCCTTCCAACTCTGTTAATGTCTGTCTGTCTGTCTGTCTCTGGTTTATATGGTTTCCCAACTTACACACACAGTGACTTCAGGCAGGGTACAGCATCCCTCCCGCCCCTGCCCCCATGCACACCCCGTAGCAGCAACAAACCCAACCACAAAAGCCGCCTGAGCAGCTCCGAATCAACTTGTGTTTAGGGCCTTCTGGAAAAGTAGCAAGCAGCTTATTTTGAGGGAATAAAGGTTTTGCTCACTAGACTGTTCCCCAATTTTTTTCTGATGGGGGGGGAGGGTGTCACGCCAGATGAGCAAGTTCTCAATCTGTAGCAACATCCGTTCCCCTGTTTCTATTTTTCCCAGGGAATCCCCCCCTCCCCTTCCACACCCCATGACCCAAACTGCATAGAGCAGTGGTTCCCAAACTTGGCAACTTTAAGACTTGTGGACTTCAACTCGGCCTGCAGGGTACTTAGATCTGGCCCACGAAGCCGCTCTGGAAACAGCAAAGGACGGGCCTGCCAGCAAAACCAGGCTCCCGAGTTCTGTTTTCGGAAGCCCTGCATTTGCCCTGGCAGAGAGTTGCAGGAGGCCGTAGCAGCCGAAAAGGGAGCTCGGCTGCCGGTTTTTGCTGGCAGAGCACTTGAGCTGCCACAGGCTCCCCTGACCCAAATGATGCCGAGTTGGCCAAGCTCCCCCTGGCCATACCCACCCCACCCCCCTGAGGTCAAGCAGACCTAGAAGATGCCGACCTCTCTGGGGCCAGAAGGCAGCCTGCGGTGGGGCAGAAAACTCTTCCTGTAGGCACGACAGGTAGTCCTCGACTTATGACCACAATTGAGCCCCAAATTGATGTTGCTAAGTGGGAAATCCGTTAAGTGAGTCCCCACCCCCCTGTTTTATGACCTCTGTTGCCGCAATTGTGAAGTTAGCAAAACGGTTGTTATGTAAACTCTGACTTGGAGGGTCAGAAGGTCGCAAAAGGGGATCCTATGAGTTGCCAAGCGGCCGATTTTGCATCCCGTGACCTCAGGGATGCTGCCGTGGCCAAAATTGTGAAAAACAGTTTTAAGACAGGTTGTAATTTCGAACGGTCACTAAACGAAATGGTTGTAAGCCGAGGACTACTGTACTTGTCTTGCCCGTAGTTTGCTCCAGGATGGCCGCTTGGTGCCTCCTGCTCTCCACACCACAAAATCTGGGGGAAAGGGAGAGAAGTGGTTGGGAGGCTACGACACATCTTCCCAAATCGCTTCCTTCATTCCTTCCTTCCACCCAGTCTTTCCTTCAAGGTCAGCGGTTGAGTGCAAGGGAACGAGGCAGGGCTTGGGAAGGAGGGGGTGTTGCAAGGAAGCGACAGTCTGGCGCACGGGCGCGCGCACACACACACACACACACACCAGTGCAGACACAGAAGTTCTCAAGTGCCTGTGTGTGGATTGACACAAGGAGCAGAGCAGAATAACAGAGCTGGAAAGGGACCTTGTAGGTCATCTACTCCAACCCCCTGCCCAAGCAGGAGACCCTACACCATTTCTGACAGAGGGCAGTCCAGTCTCTTCTTGAAAGCCTCCAGGGATGAAACTCCCACAACTTCTGAAGGCAACTTCTGTTCCATGGGTTGATTGTTCTCATGGTCAGAAAGTTCCTCCTTATTTCCAGGTTGAATCTCTCCTTGGTCAGTTTCTAGCCATTATTCCTTGTCTGACCTTCCGGGTGCTTTGGAAAACAGCTTGACCCCCCCCCCTCTTCTCAAAGGACTCTGTCTGCTCCTTGTATCAATCCACACACAATCCACACAAAACCTCCTGTGGCTGAGCTGGCCCAGCAAAGACCAAGCCTGCCGGGTGAATGTTAGTAGCTCCAGATCTACTCCATCTTTCCTTGGTTAAGCTGCTTAGGCGGGACCTGCAAACCTGGTTTATTTACTCCCGGCTTCTGTGCCAATGCCCCAGTTTCGCCTGGCCTGGATTCACACCAAGAGCAGCTTGGACAAAGTCCCTTCTTTGCACTATCCCAAGGCTGGAACCAAAGGATTGGAGAGTCAGGCAGGGGCTCCTGGGCCCCCTCCCCTTCTGCAGGAAGCCCTCCCTACCAACCCCAGCCCTGCCCAGGAAGGGGCACTAGGGTGCCTCTGTGACGGAGGCCCAGGAGAAGTCATTTCCGTTCCCAGGATAGGACCGGAAAGGGCTTTCTGGAGCCTCCTGCAACGCCCCGCTCGGGCAAAAGTCCCAGTGAAATTGCAAATCTGAAGTCCGGCTCTTGGCCTCCTTCCAGGCCGCTGCTCGGCTGGAGGGGAGAGCAGGCGAGAGGAGCGCTGACCGCGCAGGGCACCAAGAGCCCAGATCTGGAACCGCCTCTTCTCCATGCTCCCCCCCCCTCGTCCTGCCTTGCAATTCAAAGCTGCCCAGGAGGAGAACACAAGCCGCCCCTGTCCCTTCAGCTGTTTGAAGCAGAGAGGGAGGGTCTGCTGCCAGCCCGCCCACCAGCAGGCTGCCCTGCAGGCCCAGCTGGGCCACACCTGCTTCCTGCCCCACCCTCCAATCCTCACCCCTGGTGGTTGAGGGTTTTCTTTTTGTACTGACTGGTGTGGGAACTGAAAGACACGGAGCCCCAGATGCCCCCGTCTCGGCCACTTACCTTGCCTTGGGCCTTGGGGGGGTCCCAGCTGTGGCCATCCAGGGAAGGAGGGACCTGGTAAATGTCCTGCCCCAGGCCGGAGGGGGCTGGAGGGACTTGGTAAATGTCCTGGGAGGGGCAGGCCGGCCCGGCTGGCACCTGATAAACATCCTGGCCTTGAGAAGGACTTTGCTTGGCGTAGGCGGAAATCTGCTTGCCGGCAGGAGACTGGAAGGGCCCCGGGGGCCCTGGGGTCTTGTTGGGCGCTGGCACTAAGTAGACGTTGTCCTCTTGGGGGAGGTAGGAAGGGTGCATGGGGGTGTACTGAGAGGCAGGGGAGAGAGGGGTGTAGCCCCCTTGCTGGGGAAAGGCCAGTGGGGTTTGTCCTGCGGGCTGGGGCAGCAAAGGCTGGAGGGGCCCCTGGTGGGGCCCCGGGAGCTGTTTCTTGTCGTACATCCCCACCAGGATCTTGAGGCGGTTGCCTGGCACAATGCCCTGCCGGCCATGCAAGGAGCAGAGCCACCAGCCGTCCAGGCCTTGCGTATTGCGTTCCAGCACCGTCATGATGTCCCCCTTGCGGAAGGAGAGCTCGTCCGGGGATTCGGCCACATTGTCGTAGAGGGCCTTGGCCAGCACGTTCTGCAAGAAAGAGGTGAAGGGGCTCACGTCAGGCCAGCTATGCGTTCAAAGCAGCTCAGTCGGTTTCAGTGGGCCCAAATCAAACCTTTATTGTCAATGCACAACAAGGGTGCCATGACATTGGAGGACAACGACAACGCACAGGACCTACACCACCATTGGCAGACCACAAGGCTGAAGAAGGGTGGGCCCATCGCACCAAGCCACAAGCCAACCAACCCCACGAGCAAGAAGCATACTATGGTTCCTTAAGCAAACCACTGCAGCCAAGTTCAACAACATGCTAAACCCCAATGCTTAACTCATTAGAAGAGGAGACGGGACAGTCAATTGTCTGAAAAGGTAAAGGCTCTTCTGCTTGAGTAAGGGGCTGGACTAGAAGACCTACAAGGTCCCTTCCAGTTCTATTCCATTCAGTTCTGTTCTGTTCTGCTCTGCTCTATTATTCTACTCTACTACTTACTCTACTCTACATTGTGTTTTTGCACACTGAAGTAAATCCAAATCAACCAAGCAAACACTATAGACTAGAGCAGGGGTCTTCAACCTTGGCAACTTTAAGACTTGTGGACTTCAACTCCCAAAATTGAAGTCCACAAGTCTTAAAGTTGCCAAGATTGGAGACCCCCTGGACTAGAGTGAATAACAAAATAACAAGAATTGGAAGGGACCTTGGAGATCTTCTAATGCAACCCATGCTGAAGCAGAGGACCCTATACCAAGGGTATACAACCTTGGAACATTAATACGTGTGGACTTCGATTCCCAGAATTCCCCAGCCAGCATGCTATATAACATTCCAGACAAATGGCTGTCATTTCTTCTTAAAAACCTCCAGTGATGGAGCAGCCATAACTTCTGGAGACGAGCACAAGTTAATTCTTCTCACTGATAGGACATTTCTCCTTAGTTCTAGGTTGCTTCTCTCTTTCAGGCTCTTCCATCTCTTACTTCTTCTCCCCCTGCCTTTAAAGAATAGGTTGAACCCCTCTTTTCCACAACAGCACCTCAAATATTGGAGGATGCTATCATGTCACTCCTAATCCTTCACTTTGTTCCTGCAACTGTTCATTTAGCCTCCAGCCCACTAAACATCTTTGCTGCTTTTCTCTGCACTCCTCCACCATTATTTTCTTATCATGGTGACCAGAGCTGTAATTAATATTCCAAAAGTGGCACCGTTGCTTCGTGTGATCTTAATTCAGGTAATCCTCAACTTACGACTGCAACGGAGCCCAACATTTATCTTGCTAAGTGAGACATTCGTAAAGTGGGTTTTTGCCCCCTTTTATGCCTTTTCTTGCCATATTTGTTTAGTGAATCACTGCGGTTGTTAAATTAGTCACACGGTTGTTAAGTCAATCTGATCTCCCCATTGACTTGGCTGGTCAGAAGGTTACAAAAAGGGGATTGAATGACCCCGGGACACTGGAGCCGTCATAAATGTGAGTCAGTCGTCAAGCCTCCGGATGTAAAACAAGTGACCATGGGGATACTGCAATGGTCATAAAGGTGAAAAATGGTCATAGGTCAGTTTTTTTCAGGGCTGTTGTAATTTCGAATTGTCACTAAGCAGACTGTTGTTAAGTCTGGGATGACCTGTACCAGTGTCCGGTCAAAAGTGATGTAAGTTGCAGTCATGTGACCACAAGGGGCTGCAAACAGTTGTAAATGCGGGTTGGTTACTGAGCCCCTAGAACCGTGATGGTGAACCTGTGGCACGTGCAGCCGTTTCTGAGGGCACGGAAGGCGTTGCCCTGTCAGCTCCAGCGCACATGCGCGTGCTGGCCAGCTGATTTTCGGCCATTTTTCGCCTTCTGGAAGTCCGTCCAGCAACGGACTTCTGTTTCCGCGTGTTGGGCTGTTTTTCGCCTTCCGGAGGGAGAAAGATGGCCCAATGGGCAACCCGGAAGTTTGTTCCTGAACTTCCGGTTTTCGTACTGGGCCGTTTTTTTTGCCCTCCCCAGGTTCCTAGAAAGCCTCTGAAGCCTGGGGAGGACAAAACACGGACCTACCTGGCCCACCGGAAGTAGGAAAATGGGCCGTTTATGGCCTCCGGAGCGGGGGCAGCCATTTTTGCCCTCCCCAGGCTCGAAGAAAGCCGTGCACGAATGCGTAGGGCAGTGGGGTGTGTGTGTGTCACAAGCACATGTGCAGGGGGCACGGCACAGGGGGGGAATTAAATTATGGGGCTGGGCACGTGGGTGCACACGATAGCAGATGCGCATGTGCTTTTGTCACCTGAGGCAAAAAAGGTTCGCCATCGCGGACCTAGAATGTGGTCATGTGACTACGGGGGTTGTGGGGACATTGGAACTTTGAATCTGGGTTGTAAACCCCATTTTCAGGGTCTGTCATAACTTCGAAACCAACATTAAGCAACTAGTCGTAAGCCGATGATGACGTGTATCCCATGTCAGACCAGCAGCCCTCAAGAAAGCCTGCCAAACGGACTGGAAAAGCATGGAAATACACAGGGGGCCGCTAGCCTATTCCCCATTGCTCCTCTTCCAAATAAAATAGCTTTTTATTTTTTCCTTTTTCCAAATATTATGAAATGTATGCAGTCCTGCGGACAATTCACGGCATGGGAATAATCAGGACTGTGGGTTTTTCCCCCCACTGCTTTCAGTTTCAAGTATAAATCCTCTGAAGTTCAGCGTCTACTTGAACTTCCTTCCTCCCTCCCAATTTTTTTTCCTTTTCTTTCTCATCCCTTCTCTGGGAAGACAAAGGTCTCCCTAAAGCAGGCGGCTATACGTTGTGTCCCTTTTTAAAACAAACAAACAAACAAACAAATAAGCCAACGAAAGCCTTTGGAAGTCCCACAAAAGCACCAAGACCACCTTCCTTTTTATTCTTAGGAGAAAAACAACAACAATAACAACAACAACAACAACAACAAGAGTCCTTCTTTTCTTTCGGACTAAACTAAACCCTGGATAGATTTCGGACTCTTCTGAGTCGTGCGGATTCAGCTTCTTTTAGGGTTTATAAGTCAGTCTCGTAAACCGGGTTATGGTTAAAATAACCCATCCACGGTTCGTTTTCCTTGTGAATAATTTTGCCTTCTCCAATTACAAGGCTGGATGATTGTGCAAAGGCAGCCTTTGGGGTTTCTCTCTTTCTCTTTTTAAGTGCAAAGTACATGCATATTATGCTATAGAGATTAACCATCCACGGGCAAAACCGTGTGTGTGTGTTTGTGTGTGTGTGTGTGTGTGTGTGTCTGCTGCTGGGGGCCAAGAGGGCAGCTGATCTTGTCCCTGGTCCTTCTCTGCTGACGGGTGGGTGGCTCTCTCCCACTACCACCCCCTCGTCCTTTTCCCAGGCAGGAAGTGCCAAAGCCATGACTCAATCACAGATTTCCCTTTGTGCCTCCAGCAGAAGAGGTTCGGATGGAAAGTTGACTTCCCAGGGCAAACATCTATCAAGGAAGGAAGAAGGGAGGGAGGGAGGGAGGGAGATCTCCATGCCTCTGGAATCAGCCCTTCCACCTTTTATTAAAGGTTGTGGGGCCTCAGCTACCCTGGGTCACCGGACCAGGCAAAATCTTGAACAAGACTCAAGCTCTTGGCAAGGATTCCACTTCCTGGTTTGGCTGCCAGAGCACAAAACAAGATTTGCAAATCCTAACCATGATCAGTCAGGGAAGAAGCAGGCTTTTGTTGGACCCCAGAGGAACATTAGTTGCTCCATGGAGAAATCAAGATTTAACTCCAAACAACTAGATGCAAGGACAGCTACACACACAAATACACCCACACACATACACATACCCATGCCATCCCACAAATAGACAATTAATCCCCACAGCAGTCTTATACCTGGGGATGTCAAACCACGTAGCAGTGCTGTGTTACTATTATCCTTCTCATCTTTCCTATTCCTTTAGCATCTTATAACTTTGTTGTTTGTATCTTATAGCAATAGCACTTAGACTTACCGTATTTTTGGAGTGTAAGACGCACTTTTCCCCCCTCAAAAAAGAGGGTGAAAATCTGGGTGTCTTATACACTGAATACAGCATTTTTGGCCTCCCGAAACCCTGCCCCCTTTGCAAAAATGGATGTGCAGAGGATTTGGGAGGCTTCCAGAGTGCTCCTGGAGGCTGGGGAGGGCAAACATGAGCTCTTTCTTGCTCATTTTTGCCCCCAGGAACACTCTATAAACCTCCTAAAGGCTATGCATGCTCCTTAAAACGGGCCTGTTTTTGCGAAAAACGGGCTGTTTTTTTGGAGGTCTGCAGAGTGCAAAACCTTTTTTCTTAATTTGCCTCTTCAAAATCTTGGTGCGTCTTGTACTCCGAAAAATGCATACCGCTTCACAGTGCTTTACAGCCCTCTCTAAGGGGTTTACAGAGTTAGCCTCTTGCTCTCAACAATCTGGGTCCTCATCTTACCCACCTCGGGAGGACGGAAGGCTGAGTCAACCTTGAGCCTGGTGAGATTCAAGCTGCAAAATTGCAGTCAGCCGGCAGTCAGCAGAAGTAGCCTGCAGTACTGCACTCTAACCACTGCGCCATCACAGCTCATATGATTTACTGCAGTGTTTCTCAACCTTGTCAACTTGAAGATGTCTGGACTTCAACTCCCAGAATTCCCCAGCCAGCATTCGCTGGCTCATTTTTTGCCCTCCCCAGGCTCGAAGAAAGCCGTGCACGAATGCGTAGGGCAGTGGGGTGTGTGTGTGTCACAAGCACATGTGCAGGGGGCACGGCACAGGGGGGGAATTAAATTATGGGGCTGGGCACGTGGGTGCACACGATAGCAGATGCGCATGTGCTTTTGTCACCTGAGGCAAAAAAGGTTCGCCATCGCGGACCTAGAATGTGGTCATGTGACTACGGGGGTTGTGGGGACATTGGAACTTTGAATCTGGGTTGTAAACCCCATTTTCAGGGTCTGTCATAACTTCGAAACCAACATTAAGCAACTAGTCGTAAGCCGATGATGACGTGTATCCCATGTCAGACCAGCAGCCCTCAAGAAAGCCTGCCAAACGGACTGGAAAAGCATGGAAATACACAGGGGGCCGCTAGCCTATTCCCCATTGCTCCTCTTCCAAATAAAATAGCTTTTTATTTTTTCCTTTTTCCAAATATTATGAAATGTATGCAGTCCTGCGGACAATTCACGGCATGGGAATAATCAGGACTGTGGGTTTTTCCCCCCACTGCTTTCAGTTTCAAGTATAAATCCTCTGAAGTTCAGCGTCTACTTGAACTTCCTTCCTCCCTCCCAATTTTTTTTCCTTTTCTTTCTCATCCCTTCTCTGGGAAGACAAAGGTCTCCCTAAAGCAGGCGGCTATACGTTGTGTCCCTTTTTAAAACAAACAAACAAACAAACAAATAAGCCAACGAAAGCCTTTGGAAGTCCCACAAAAGCACCAAGACCACCTTCCTTTTTATTCTTAGGAGAAAAACAACAACAATAACAACAACAACAACAACAACAAGAGTCCTTCTTTTCTTTCGGACTAAACTAAACCCTGGATAGATTTCGGACTCTTCTGAGTCGTGCGGATTCAGCTTCTTTTAGGGTTTATAAGTCAGTCTCGTAAACCGGGTTATGGTTAAAATAACCCATCCACGGTTCGTTTTCCTTGTGAATAATTTTGCCTTCTCCAATTACAAGGCTGGATGATTGTGCAAAGGCAGCCTTTGGGGTTTCTCTCTTTCTCTTTTTAAGTGCAAAGTACATGCATATTATGCTATAGAGATTAACCATCCACGGGCAAAACCGTTTTTGCGAAAAACGGGCTGTTTTTTTGGAGGTCTGCAGAGTGCAAAACCTTTTTTCTTAATTTGCCTCTTCAAAATCTTGGTGCGTCTTGTACTCCGAAAAATGCATACCGCTTCACAGTGCTTTACAGCCCTCTCTAAGGGGTTTACAGAGTTAGCCTCTTGCTCTCAACAATCTGGGTCCTCATCTTACCCACCTCGGGAGGACGGAAGGCTGAGTCAACCTTGAGCCTGGTGAGATTCAAGCTGCAAAATTGCAGTCAGCCGGCAGTCAGCAGAAGTAGCCTGCAGTACTGCACTCTAACCACTGCGCCATCACAGCTCATATGATTTACTGCAGTGTTTCTCAACCTTGTCAACTTGAAGATGTCTGGACTTCAACTCCCAGAATTCCCCAGCCAGCATTCGCTGGCTGGGGAATTCTGGGAGTTGAAGTCCAGACATCTTCAAGTTGACAAGATTGAGAAACACTGATTTACTGTATGTGGATTGCCTTTATTTAGTATCATATGTCTTTCCCTGAGTATTGCATCTTATGATTTATTATTTGTGTTATGATTATGATCATGATTTACCACTTGTTTGTATGTACATGGAGAGCTTAGGCACTGGAGACAAATTCCTTGTGTGTCCAATGACACTTGGCCAATAAAGAATTCCACTCCACTCCCACATCCCATCTCCATCTCCATCCCCATCCCCATCCCACCACACTCCATTTTTTAGCCAGGGGCCTGCTGGCAAGTTTCAGAGAATGGTTCCATCTCCATCCCTCCCCTGCTGTAGATGATAGATCTGCCGGTTTGGCGCCCTTCTTTTTGTGCTATGTTTTCTTTCAGAAGACCAGGGATACATTTTCCCCAAGAAGAGCACTTTGTTTACAATGTTTGGCCAGAAGAAAACGTCCTGGAGCAAACTCCCAAGACCGAAGTCCGAAAGCAGCTTATGCACTAGGGATTGCCAGGCCAACTTTAGCATCGCAGCCCAGGCAAAGAAGATGGTGGGGTTTCCTATGTCCAGTGCCAATAGGCTGTAGGTCAACCTTCAGCAGAGGACCAAATGCCAGGGGGCACAGGACAGCAAAGGTAACCCAGATGCTCAGACTGACCTGGTCCCTCCCAAGTATCAGGAAAAACAACAATTCACTTTCTCATCTCCACCCCTTTCTGCCAGCAGGCTAAAATAATGTTTCCTCAACCCCAAAGTCCTTTTTCAAAAGGGCTTTTCCTTGAAGATGTTTCGCTTTTCATCCAAGAAGCTTCTTCAGCTTTGACTGGATGGTTGGGGATGGATGGATTTATACTCCTTGCAGACAGCTGGTCATTTGCATCCTTTTAGAGGGTCCTTTGAGGCCACTTGGAGGTTTGTCTGTCTCTTCAGGGTCACCTGAGTGGTGCAAATGGTTCCTGTAGTCTGCAATTTTTCCTCTGGAAATCCATTCCTTCTCCCACACCATTCAAAGGGTCTTCATCCCAAATTGTATAGCTAGAACTCTGAAGAAGCTTCTTGGATGAGAAGCGAAAAGTCTTCAAGGAAAAACAAAGTCCAGTTCCCTTTTGAAAAAGCACTTTTGGGGCAGCCAGAATCTCCAAGGACAATGTTTCTCAACCTCACCGACATTGAGTTGGAGGGACTTCAACTCCCAGCATTCCTCAGCCAGCATGGTATTCTGGGAATTGGTCCATATGCTGGCTAGAGAATTTTGAGGGTTGGTCCCCTTCTGGCTGGGGAATTCTTGCAGTTGAAGTCCACCCATCTTAAAGGAAACCCTAACAGTGAGGACAATTAATCAGTGGAACAGCTTGCCTTCAGATGGGCGCTCCATCTCTGGAGGTTTTTAAGAAGAGACTGGACAGCCGCTTGTCTGAAATAGGATAAGTTCCCCTGCTTGAGCAGGGGGCTGGACTAGACTAGAAGACCTCCAAGGTCCCCTCCAGCGCTATTCTATTCTGAACCCTGGGATAAAAGGCCATTTCCTTTCCACCTCTGGGCTACTCCACATGTTGCTTTTTGGCATATGAAGCTGCGGTGGGCTTCAGGATGCTCAGGCGAGATTGGAAAGACAATCCCACGGTTTCTACATATCTGGTGCTGGCTTTGAAGAATGCAAAGCATTTCTCAGGCTGGCCCCGACTGTACCAGAAGAGTCCCATGGCTGAAAACAAACGGAGACAAAAAGCTAATATGCTGCATACGATTTTTCTGTGAGAAAGGAAGGTGGAAATGCAGAGCTCAACGTTAGCAGGAGTGGTGTAAGAGGAAGACTTCATGGCTGAACTATTCAGATCCAGGGGCCTGATTGTGTCCATACATATCTGGTTCGGCTTGTGTAAAAGACTGGCCCTTTGGCAAACAGCTCTCTTTAACCCTATGCCATTCCTCCCAACCCAAATTCGGACTAATAGTACAGTACAGTAGCAGGACTGTGCAGCAGTACAATCCTCTGACAGCTGGGGAATTCTGGGAGTTGAAGTCCACACGTCTCAAAGTGGATGGAACTGATGCTCTAGATTATGCTGGAACTATGCTCCAGCAACCTGGAATTAAGGATAAACTTCCTAACAGTGAGGACAATTAACCGGTGGAAGAGCTGGCCTTCAGACATTCTGGGTGGTTCATCACTGGAGGTTTTTGTTAAAAAAAAGACTGGGCAGTCACTTGTCTGAAATGGTATAGGGTCTCCTGCCTGAGCAGGGGGCTGGACTAGAAGACCTCCAAGATCTCTTCCAGCTCTTTTCCGAATTTGAATGTGGCTGGGGAATTCTGTGGGTTGAAGTCCACTCATCTTGGGAACCCCTGAGGCTGATTCACACTGATGAAAATTGCTGTGCAAGAAAACTAACAACCACCGCCACTCTGGAGGGGTGTTATAACCAATTGGTGTAGCCACCTGTTGAAGAGTGTGAAAAAGACAAGCCATCCATGCATGCTCCTATCCCCCAAAACATTTCCACAGATTGCAGCTTCCTGGGGTCGAGTGATCCCCTTTTGCAAACTTCCCACTTGGCTTCCAACAAGCAAAGTCAAAGGGGGGGGGGGAAGCGCGGTTCACTTAACAACTGCTGTGATTCGCTTAACAACCATGGCAAAAATGTGTTGTAAAACTGAGACAGGACTCACTTTACAACTGCCTTGCTTACCAACAGACATTCTGGTCCCAATTGTAGACCTACACATCCTGGTTGTTGACTTAAAATGTCAGCTGAGGGTTTAGAAATTCAGCACGTTGTCACGTAGTAAACTAAAAAAACGCAGACAAGTATCGGCAAGAGTGAAGCTCAACTTCACCATCATTTCTTAATCCCCAAAGAATGGCCAAATCATAACAGAACGAAACAAACCCGGACTTGTTCGCAGAACTATCGGTTACATAAGACAATGGTACCATGCAAGTGAACAAATTATCACAAAAGACACAGTGCTAAGTATTTATCTCTTGCGATACAAGTCATCCCCCCCCCCCCGCTATACTATCCTATTTGTTACTCATTAAAGTTACAGAGTTAGGAACTGTTTGTTTATTTAGCTTGACCGTTCATCCATAAGCAATGGGATATTCTCTCCGCCTTCTAAATGCACTGCTAATTTATTAATTTGAATAAATCCTATTAATACCCACCCACCCCCTACAGTTGCATGAAGCCTTCAGGCTGGCTAAAAAGCCAAGGACAGGCCTGCTTCTCTGGGCCTTTTTTGCAGCTGGCCATCTTGTTTAGACTACAAGAAGAGATCGAGATATACCTGGCAGGAAAAAAAAATATTTTCCAAAAGAGGAATGCAAGACAATAAGGCAGAGGAGATATGCCCAGCCAGACAGCTTTGCTGCTTGGGATCACGGAGGACACATTTTTCTAACCCAAATTTCCAAAGAGGCTTCTCGTGTTTCAAAGGAGAATCCCAGGAATGTGATGGGGGGAAAAAAGACGGATCAAATCTTCTCTTGGGAAACAGGAGAGTGTTTTTTGGCAGATGACCAAGGCAGCTGTCTTCCTACCACACTTCTACCCTTTGTGGACTTCAACTCCCAGAATTCCCCAACCAGCATGCCCTGGACTTTCTGGACAAATTCTCTTTCGCCGGGGCCTGCTGATTGGGGAATTCTGGAAGTCCACAAATCACCAAGACTCAAAAAATACTCTTCTAGATTCTATTTCTTAGCTCTAGAGAGACTTCTGGATTTACCCGGTCACTTGGGGCTTTAGAAAGTGTTCATCCCCTTTCACCCAGGTAATGGCTCCAGCAATTCAAGGTCTCCTCCCTTCCTCTCCACAGGTCATTTCCAGTTCTGCCTGGATTCCTCCAGATTTGAGATGCTAATTAAAAATGCATTCAGCTGTGTCTGTGAAGAGTTTCTCTGGATTTATGGCATGGGTGAGGGAATGACGGCCCTTTTATGATTTGTGGACTTCAACTCCCAGAATTCCTGAGCTAGCCTTGCTGGCTCAGGAATTCTGGGAGTTGAAGTCCACAAGTCATAAAAGGGCCATCGTTTCCCATCTCTGCTTTATGATCAGGGCCTCCATTCCAACACATGGCAGACTTTTACAACTTGTGGACTTCGATTCCCAGAATTCCTGGGTCAGCCATGTTGGATCAGAAATTCTGGGAGCTGAAGTCCACAAGTCATGAAAGGGCCATCGTTTTCCCATCTCTGCTCTATGGTCAGGGCCTCCATTTCAGGCTCTTCTCTTTTCCTTCTCCTGTCACAGAACATGGCAATTTGTTTTGAGCATTTTGCTGGAGGGGTGGAGGTGGGGGATGGGACAGGTTGGGGTGATGCACGATTAAACAGCCTCCCATAAATTGCCAGCAACCCACTACGACGCCAAGCAGGGGTGGGCCACTACGGAACCTTTACAACCTGTGGACTTCAATTCATAGGCCAGCCATGTTGGATGAGGAATTCTGGGAGTTGAAGTCCACAAGTTGTAAAAGTGCCTTAGCTGCTAACCCTGGATGTGGAAAGACCCCAAGTGCCCCATTGCAGGAAAGGGGAACAGAGGTGGAAATCCGTAATTGTAATAATATAGTGATCCTAGACCAGTGTTTCTCAACCTTGGCGACTTTAAGTCCCGTGGACTTCAACTCCCAGAATCCCCCAGCCAGCATAGCTGGCTGGGGAATTCTGGGAGTTGAAGTCCACAGGACTTAAAGTCGCCAAGGTTGAGAAACACTGTCCTAGACTTACAACCCTTTGTTTAATCTGTTCAAAGTTACAACGGCACTAAAAAAAAATTGGCTTGTGATCATTTTTCACATTTTATGACCATTGCAGCATCCTCATGGTCAGTGATCAAAATGTGGATGCTTGGCGATTGATTCATATTTATGACGGTTCGCTCACACACACATGCCCTTGGCCTTCCATGCATGCACTTTGGCTTAAAAACCAGGGGCAGGTGGGGAGGCCCACCTGTGATTTCCACCGTGAACCAGTCTGAACCGGCTCAATACAACCTCTGGTCCTGAGGTCATCTGACAATCGAAGCCAACGGGGAACCCAGGTTCACTTAACAATTGCGTTACTAACTTAACAAGCGCAGTGATTCGCTTCAGCATTGTGGCAAGGAAGCCCATAAAATGGGGCAGACCCCACTGAGCCACTGTCTCGCTTAGCAAACAGACGTTTCAGGCTCGACTGTGGTCGTAAGTCGAGGACTACCTGTAACAATCTCTGCTTGGTTTTCCTCCTCCCAAGTGCAGGGAGAACCTTTCCTCCAGTCCGGCAGGATAATTAATGTGGCTTAAGGAACAAGCAAATAAATGCTTGCGCGCAAGACAAAACAGCCCATGTCCTCAGATAGGAATCCGATTACAACACCATCCTCTCTGCTCACGCAAAGGCTAAGTCGTGGGGGGGGGAGGGGGAATGCTACGAAAGCGAAGTGAGTCACTTGCATAAAATCCATTGCAACAGGATCTGAATTTCCTGTTGGTTGTCAGCTCTTAAATCACCCTCTTCCTTGGGGGGGGGGGGTTTGACACAGAGGCATGGTTGTCTGTGTGGGGGTGTAAATTCTCCAGGGCAAAGGGAGAAAGCTTTTGGGAGTGGAATTGGCGGGTACACAGGGATTGGAACTTGACTACTCATGGACTTCAACTCCCAGAATTCTTGAACCAGCCATGCTGGCTTAGGGATTCTGGGAGTTGAAGTCCACCGATTGCAGTCCTCCACTTACAACCAAAATGGAGCCCAACGTTTCTGTTGCTAAGTGAAACATTGGTTAAAGTGACTATTGCCCCATTTGATAACCTTTCTTGCCACGATTGTTAATTGGATGATTGCAGTTGCTAATTTAGCATCATAGTTGTTAAACGAATCTGGCTTCCTTATTGACTTTGCTTGTCAGACGGTCACAAAAGAGAATCACACGATCACGGGACATTACAACTGTCATCGTTATGAATCAATTGCCAAGCAATTTGATCACATCGCCACGGGGAGGCAGCAATGGTCGTAAGTGTGAAAATTAGTTCTAAATTACTTTTTCCAGTAATCCAGTATAGCCGTTGTAAGTTTGAATGGCCACTAAATGAACTGTTGTAAATTGAGGACCACCTGCGGTTGCCCATCCTTGATCTTGAAGAAATGGCTTCTCCAGAAAGGACTTCTGGACGATTTGGGTCAATGCACCAAAGGAGTTATTAAGAACTCCTGTATTTAAAATATAAATATACAGTTTAAAAGACAATAAAAGTGGAATTATTATAGGGAAAT
The DNA here is from genome assembly GCF_009769535.1 of Thamnophis elegans. Classification (NCBI taxonomy): domain Eukaryota; kingdom Metazoa; phylum Chordata; class Lepidosauria; order Squamata; family Natricidae; genus Thamnophis; species Thamnophis elegans. The sequence goes on from NC_045554.1 coordinate 25,798,097, forward strand.
AAAATATGGAAGAGGATATTTATTTCTATGGATCGCTGGAATTTCACCCCAAAAATCCATCAGTGTGAAGAAGAAAATAAGCAAGGGCAACAACGGAAGGAGGGAGGAAGAAGAGGGGAAAGAAGAAAGGGTAAAGAAGAGGAAGTAAGGGAAGGGTAGTAAGAGTAGGAGAGAGAGTAAAAAGGAGAAGAAGAGAGGAGGAGTGGGGAAGAGGGCGGGGTAGAAGAAAAGAGGAAGGAGAGGAGGAAAGAAGAAGGTAGAGAAGGTAGAGGTTGGGAAGAAAGAAGGGAGTAGTAGAGTTGTTGCAAAATAAGATGGATGTACGGGGTGGAAAGAAAGCGACCCTGATTATGCTTTTTATATGTTTAAATGGATTGTGATAAACACTAGAAGAGAATAGATAAATATTAAGAGTACTCATGAGAATGTATATTTGTGAATGCATATGAAAAGGAAATCAATAAAAACGTTTTTCAAAAAAGAAAGACAGAATCTTCCTCCTAATTGAGAATTTTCCTCCTAATTGAACAACTGCAGCGCTGCATCCCAGCGTGATCCTTTCTGGATGCACTGAGTCTTAATTCCGGGGCCACAAAAACCATGGATTGGGGCATGGATTGGTGGGCCCATTGGTGAAGACAATCTACTAATCTGCACACAAACATATCCACAGAGCATTCGAACGCCAGGCCAAAGCACACCTACAAGCACACCACGGAAACCAGTCGCTGAATCTTAAATATATTTATGGTACTTTTAGGTCCTGCTGGGCTTTGGGGGGGAATTTACTCCAAGGGGGCTGAGTTTACGCCAAAAGCTAAGCCAATGTTCCAACCATTGTGTGCAGAGTCGTTTCGGGTTCACTGCACTGGTGCCCACCCAGAAAAAGGGGTTATAATTCAGTCCTTTGCTTAAGCCTAGGATGCAAAGGCAGCCCACCCCTGGAGTGGATTCTCCCTCGGTTGTTTTGAAGGATTCAGCACAATTAGCAGCTCCAGCGCAGGCTCCCTCCCAACAGCTCCTGGTTGCGAAAAAGCTAATAGAGACGAGACTCAAACGTTCTCTCCAGCCACAGAGCTGGGTGAGAATTAATTTTCTGCTCTGGTGGACCCTGCATACATTCCACCCTGCTATTAACAGCAGGTCAAATGAACTGCTTTTATCATGCAAAACCTGCCAACTTCAGGTGGGATCCCAATGCAGTCAGGGAATAATATTCCTGCAACCGCTGAAACTGAGGTTATTGTCTTGGTGTCGAGGCTGACGCCATTGCAAACAAAACCAGGCCTCCGTGCATGGGGAAAAACAGGATGTCACCCTAGTAGCTGCACGCCTTGGCTCCCAATTGCTCCACCACAAAGGAAAACAAAGAGTTAAAAGTCAAGTCTTACACTTAGGTAAGAAAAACCGAAAGTACAAAGATAGACTGGGTGAAAGCAGGGCTAATAGCAGTAACTGTGAAAGGCCTCTTGGAGCTATAGTGGGCAACCAGCTAAATAGGAGCCAGTAGTGTGCAGCGGCAGCCAAAAAAGCCAATTGCATTAACAATCAAGATCAAGGGAGGTACTAATACCACTCTATAAAGCCTTAGTAAGACCACACCTAGAGTACTGCATCCCGTTTTGGTCACCACACACATTTTACCTTCATGGGTAAAACGAGGACCCAGATTGTTGGGGACAAGAGGCTGACACTAAACTGCTTAGCGACAGCTATAAAGCAGTATATACGTCTAAGTGCTATTGCTGTGTATCTCTATGTCTGTCTATTTATTTATTCTGCCTGCCTGCCTGCCTGCCTGCCTACCTGCCTGCCTGCCTACTTACCCACCCACCCATCCACCTACCTACCTATGAGCCATGGTGGCACAGTGGATAAGAATGCCATATTGCAAGCTGACACTGCCAATGCTAAGAGTTAAATTCTGACTAGTTCAAGATTGACTCAGCCTTCCATCCATCCAAGGTGGGTAAAATGAGGACCCAGATTGTTGGGGACAAGAGGCTGATTCTGTAAACCCCTTAGAGAGGGCTGTAAAAGCACTGTGATGCAGTATATGTCTAAGTGCTATTCCTTCCTTCCTTCCTTCCTTCCTTCCTTCCTTCCTTCCTTCCTTCCTTCATTCCTTGTGGTTAGAGTGCAGTATTGCAGGCCAACTCTACCCACTGCCAATAGTTTGAATTTCACAAGACTCAAGGTTGAAGGTTGACTCAGCCTTCCGTCCTTCCGAGGTGGGTAAAATGAGGACCTAGACTGTTGCGGGCAAGAGGCTGACTCTGTAAACCGCTTAGAGAGGGCTGTAGAGCATTGAAAAGCAGTATATAAGTCTATGTATTATTGCTATTCAGGAAGGGTTACCCTCAAGATGGCAAAGTGGGAGCAGAGGCAACCCTGGCCAGATCAAAAAGAGGTTGCCGGTTACTTCTCTGCATGAATCATTGCTCTAAGCTGGTTTCCGTCCAGACACTGAGCCGGCCCAGCAGTGACTCACCGCAAATTGGGGTGGGGGGGAACCTAGCTCAAAAGCCTTGCTTTTTATATCCTCTACGAGAGGTTGAGCCCTTCACATGCCAGACTGATGTGCCTTTCCCCAAAAGCAGAAAGCATGACTCAGAATGAGGGGCGGTCCGTGCTAGCATCATTGAGCAGAAACTGAGAGGAACCTTTTCCTCCCCGCCTCCCCCCCCACCCCCCCCCCGGCAGTTTTACAACCACACATTCTCGGCATGCTAGGACAGAGCTGTGGTGTCTCAGCCCCAGTGAGATCTTCAGATCTGGCACTCGGGCCCTTCCATCCTCCCACTGGCTCCCACAACAAAGTCCTTTTTGTGCCCGAGTGGTTTGCAGACAGTAGGGAATTGTCATCGTCCCCCTTGAAGGCCTGAAGTGTGGGGGAGTGGCCAGGACAAGAGCCCTAGAAACTTTGCTGTAGAGAGGCTGGGGGTGGGGGTGGGGGTTTTTCCTAACCACAAAGCTCCCCCCCTTTCAATTGGAAGAAACAAAGCATTGCATAGTTAACCCTCTCAACCTTCCCCAACCTTGGTCATCTGAAGCTGGGTGGCCTTCAACCCCCAGAATTCTCCAGCCAGCAAGCGGTGGCCACAAGTGTGAGGATTGGTTTTAAGTCACTTTTTTCAGCGTTATCGTAACTTTAGCCAGTTGCTAAATGAATAGTTTAGGACTATCTGTATGCAGCACTTATCTAATATGCCTTTAAGTTTTTCTAATTGCAATGTAATCCTTTTATTGTTACAAGAATACATAAATTAAATTATATTTGAATTGATTTTATATTGTTTCAAAATCTAGTTGTAATTTACTCCTTTTATTGTTACAAGAATACATAAATTATATTTGAATTGATTTTATATTGTT